>NC_066313.1:9087941-9693030 GCF_022539315.1 Serinus canaria
ACTTGTGCCAAGAGGAGCCCAGATTTCTTAGCAAACACTCTTAAAACAAGGCACAAGCTGTGCTTGCAGTCCTTCATCTCTGGTCCACACCACACAGAGCTGTTTCAGCAGGAAGGATGAAGACTGAAGAGTGCAATAAAGACCAGGGTTTAAAGTCTTATGTGGAGTAATTAATTAAACATATCCAAGAAGAAAGAAAAGAGTCAAACATCTAAACCTCTTACTAGTGGAAGCATATACTAATGGCTAATCCACAGGGGAAATGAGAGTCAGAATAGGAGGAGATTTATTTTTTTTTTGCTTTGCACAAACACAATATTGAAGTGTCTTCTAAGGATGAGCATCAACCAGTGAGAGAAGTGAGCACAACTCAATGTTTCAGTTCTACTGGGCTTTAAATTAGGATAAGCAGTCAGATAGTTACATGTCTCAAGGGTCCTTAGGTAGAACTCCATGAAAATTAGGGACCTCCTGATGCTAAGGATGCAGCAGAGTGGGGGGCACTTGACTATCTAAACCTTCCTTTAGGTGATGATGGGTCTGAGCACTTAGGGCTGCTGGCAAAGACCAAAGCCATGCTTATGTCACCTTGATTCAGCTGGGCCACCACGATGCTCTGGGCTCTCAGCTCCAGCCCTGCCCCAGGCTGCTCCCACTGCCCACAGGCTGCCTTAGTGCCAGCTGCTTTCCAACAGCATGGATGTGCAATTCCCAGCTTGGTGCCAGCTCCAGCTTCATCTCAGCAGACATCAGAAGGCCTCAGAGAGAGATTTTATAGATCTGGTCCAAGTCACAAGAACGTAGAAACTGGTTACAATACCTCAGTCTGAAATTGCAGGTGACAAAAAAGAAACTTTGCCATCCTAAAAGTTCAAAAGTTGTTGAAAATCTGAAGAGAAACTGTAATTATGAGTTCAAATCACAATAAATAATTGCACAAAACAAAAAAAGGACACAAACCCTGTGTTCTCCCCAGCTTGTGATTAAGCTCTCCAGGACCAAAAATGCGAGCTGTATCCTGCAGATGAGTCAGTTGATTTGGAGGTCAAAATAAAGTCAAGCATCAGCCTTTCAAAGCCTTCTTCACTAACCTCTTTAGACTGTCTACAGCCTTAACTTGTGTACAAAACAAATGATCAGCACAGCAACAAATCCCTAAAGAAAATGGAGGAGCAGCACTCTACATTTAATATATGTCTAGACAATAGCCATAGTGTTAGTTTCTGAATTACAGCATAACAAACAGGGGCATATACAGGTTAATTAGTAATAAAGTTGAACTATTAAAGTGGATCTCAGTTAATTCATTGGTTTTCAAAGTATTTTAGGCTAGATGGATTCTAGCCAAGGCTCCAAGCTTATGAAACAGTGATTCATGACTAATAAGGGCAAATGCCCTAGAGATACGAATATTTGTTACCCCAACATGCTGACCTTTTCCCAAAGAGGCAGAAATTTAATTATCTCCTTTGAAAAGCACAATTATAGAAAAAGTCAGAACTTAATTTATATTCAGTTTCTGCATTTTTCACAGATAAATAAGTGGGGAAAAAGAGAAACTGAAGGAACATTTGAAAATAGCCAGAACTAAAATGAATATATGTGTGTGAGTGTATTTTGGGGGACTGAAGAAGACCTCTTCTGCTGCTAGTTTTTTCAACTCTTTCAATTTTGGCTTGTAAGCCATATGACACAAACCTTTATTTTCAACAAAGTCAAAACTCAGAAAACTGCCTTGTCTGTCTCTCTGTGTCTCAGCTCTGGTTGGATTTATTCACTTCACAGGCAAGGTAAATAGCTGGTCAGAGGGGTCACTGACAGATCCCCAGGGGCAGAGACCAGAATGTAGCTGCCAGTCCCAGATTCACCACCAGAAGCTTCCAGCACGTTCCTGCACTGGCACGCCTTTCATGGGCCGTTGCTTCAACCCTGAGTGCAAATGCCAAATAAAAGGGGCTGTGGTCAAAAAATGAAATTCCATGAGGGTTTACTCAAAGGTGTATTTTTGATCTGCTTTACTGTTTGGGAAATTTTCTTCATTAATTTTGTTTCTTGTATCAAGACTCCTCCAACAGCTAAAACCATGACACTGTGAAAATGTGCAGATTAAGTCAGCAACTGTCCACAGCTAAGCCATCTACATTGAAACATAACAAAAAAGCCTTCTTAATTATAAATGGCAAACAAGCTGAATGCAGATTAGCTGACACACTTTCATCAAGTATGATTCTTCTACAGTGATCTGAGCTCTGATCTACTGTACTCACACAGGATCCCTGGGGAACCTACCTCCTGTAAGATCATATCTTAATTTGCTCGGGTAATATTTTTAGCAATTTGATGTCTTCCTACCCTGTTTCCCACCAAAGAAATAAATCATATTGTGGTCATTAAGTAAACCCATTCATCCAGTTCCATTTGCTATAATTCTGCCTGCTACTGTGTAGCCTGGGGCTATTGATCAAGCATAGCATTCCCATCCAAGACTGTGTATGTGAGCATGTGTTTAATTAGAAACTTAATTTATTGCAGTGACAGCATGGAAACTTTTAAACACAGGAATTTTCAGCCCTATTTTCAGCTCTTAAAAGCATACATGCCTTGTTTGATTGCAGACAGCTTATTTCATTTATACCAAAAAGTATTTCCATGCTTAAAATTAATAATGAAAAAGTTTCATTCGTCTATTTTTCATACCTTCCCTTTAAAAGTTTATAAGCCTACCAGAAGTAAAAAAAAAAAGTTATTTGAATGAGTGGATGTCTTTGCTATATTACAGAACCACAGAACCACTGTGGGACTGGAAGGCACCTCCAAAACCCTGCTCAGAACAAGATCACCCACAGAGGTTGCTGAGAACCATGTCTAGTTGGCTTTTTAGTATCTCCAAGGATGGAGATTCCATAGTCTCTGTGGGTAACCTGTGGCACAGCCCAACACCACCCTCACAAAAGAAAGTGTTTTCTTCTGGTTACATGTGACTTGCTGTATTTCAGTTGATGGCTACTGCCTCTTGACCTGTTAGTAAAAGACACCAAGAGGAGTCTGACTGCCTTCTTTACTTCCTCAACCAGGTATTAATATACATTGTAGATATAGATGATGTAGATATAGATGATTTAGATATAGATTATAAAGATATAGATATATTGATATAGATGATATAGATAGATACAGATACAGATATAGATATATACACATTGGTATAACCCCTGTTGAAGTCACAAATGACAACACCCACTGCTCACCCTTGCTTACTTCATCATGAAAGGTTCTCAGGTTGGTCAGGCATGATTCCCCCATTCAGGAATCCATTCTGGCTACTCCAAATCCCCTTGTTTGGAAATCAAATAATTTCTGAAATACTAAAGTGAGACTTGCTGTTCCCTGAATCCTCCCTCTTGAAGACAGAGTTGACATTTGCTTTCTTCCAGGTCTCAGAAGTTATATTCATCAGCAGAACCTTTAACAAATAATGGAAGGAGAACTGGCAGGGACATGGGACAGCTCCCACAGCACCTCCTGGCTGTATCCCATCAGGTTCCAGGGATTTGTGCATGTCCAGGTTGTTTAGATGTTCCTTTACCAGGTCCTCTCCAACAAGTGTAACTCTGCCTAGCTCCAGACTTTTCCTCAGGTCTTGGGGGTCTGGGGTTCCAGTAACCAAAACTTATCAGTGAGGATCAAGGTGAAGAAGGCACTGAGAACCTCACTGTCCTCCATCTGTCTTGGCAGCAGGTCTCCTGCGCCACTTTTGCAACACATCCACATTTTCCATGGTCTTTCTTTTCATGTTGAATTCTCTGTAGACACCCTTTCTGTGGCCATTCAGATCCCTCTCCAGGTCCAGCTCCTGGTGGCTGTCCCAGCCCTGTCTCTGCACACCTGGACAGTGTCTGTATACTCACCCCAGGCCACCTGCCCCTGCTTCCACACCTCACACATCTTTTATGTTTGAGTTATGTCAGGATCTTGTCTGCTAGCCAGCACTCCTGATATCTTTTCAAGGCAAGAAGGGGTCCAAAGGAGCAGTGTGCCTAGCTGACAACACGATTTCAGAGCAGCAGCATGTTGCCATTTTCTGCCTGAAGCACTGAAGCCTGTCACAACCACTTATCTGGGGCACTGCAAGCCACATAACTATTGTTTTTCCCTGTAGGAATCCACCTCCCGGTGGCTGAGAAGCCACAGCCTGCAGTGTGGACCTCTCCTCTGAGGACACAGAGGCTCCCAGCTCTCTGATGGAGGTCACCATCCCTCCCTGGTGGCCACAGCCCCGCTGGCTGTGCTGCAGGGGAGGCTCCAGCCTGGGAGGGGGATGCAGCCAGGGCAGGTTTGGGTCACTGCCTGCTGATCACCTGCAGCACACACAGGAGCTGGATGACAGAGTGAGCAAAAGCGTCAGCGAAGCAGACAAATGTGATAAAAGATGCTGTGAGGGCAGCTTGAATAATTCTGTGAAGAGCACTGGTTTGTCATCAGGGTAGTAAAACCTTGGAAAATCCACATTAGATGGACGCAGTATTTTCCTCATTTCTTGGTCATAACATAGCAATCCCAAGCTAGGCAAATTACAATAGGCACATTAAAATAGGCAAGTTGATCTTTCATAATTTCACCTGGAATATCAGAATAAAACTGATATTCCAGTTCCCCTTTCAAATGAGAACTTTCTCTGGCTCTCCCTCATTCCTTCACATTGTAAAAACCTTACTCTTTGACTATATTACCTATTTATTTCCTTCTAAAAATACCAATTTTAGAAGGAAATAAATAGGTAATATTTATTTCTTACTTATAGGTAATATTTATTACTTTTGCAATTTTTAAGTAATATTTTTGCATTAAATATGACCATGCTCACTCCTCTCTTCCAAGGCTGCAGCTGAAGTGCCTCTCCCAAGATTAAAGGAAAATCCCTACTAGGTATGATTTGATTTGAGCATTAGCAAGACATCTGCCAAGATATTAGCACAATTATCCAATATAGTACACACTCTTCTAATTTACTATTTTATTTATTTATTTCCAACATAAACCATGTTTCATTAACTAATACTTCATTTCCAGTAACCATAAGGTGCTGTCCAAGAAGTTGGCTAAGAAAAAAGCAGAGATAACCTCCAGATTCATTGTCTTCCCAAGCAGCACACTCCTGGTCACAGAAGCTGGAGAACAGGGAGGCAGAGCTTGTGCTCCTGTCAGGAATACACTTCAACCCTATTTTGAAATAAATGGGAATTGTACCAATTCCTCCACACCCCACATTTTGTCTCTGCACATACGCTGCGTGCTGCTTCAATAGAAAAAAAATATCAAAAAAGAGACTGACAGAAAATCTTGCTATGGTGTTCCACTTTGTGTCCAGCAATAGTAAAGCAACTTAGATTTGGCAAAGAAATGAGAAGGGCCTGTGTCTTGTGCCATAGTTTGACAACTTTGTCATCTTCCCTGGAAAATCCATTTTTATAGATGTTTAACTTTTTTATTTTAATCATAGGAAAGAGACAAAAAGACTCATGCAAAACTGTCAGGTACTAAAGAGATTATGCTCAATGTCCTTCCAGTAGTTTGATATTTAATTTTTCCCTAAATTAATTCCAACTGCTGAGTGGGATAGGGTTTTTTAAGAACATATTGGAATACACATAGACCTCTAATGTTTCCTCTCTTGTGTTTGTTCCCAGCAATAATTGGAAAAACTTTTCCTCTCCTTTTGGGGGGAGAAAACTATCTCATGAAACATTGTTTTCTGGTTTTCATCTCCAAATGTCTAAGAAGCTCAGTTCAAAGAGTTGCCCAGAGGTGCACATCCATGTCTGAGACGGACACAGAAGGGCTGGGATGCTTTAAAGAATCAGCCCTTCCCTGTGGTGGTTTGTGGTTTTATAAGGAAGACAGACTCAAAAGCAATATTGTAACCAAGGAGTCTAGGTTATGCAAAAGGTTAAATTTATCTTGCATTTTCTATTTTATTACTCATTTTATTATTTTTCTTGCCTCATCCTCCACTCACTGGAGGCAGCTCCATCACAGGGATATTTCACCTCTTGATTGTCCCTCCAGAGCAGGCAACATAAACTCATTTTTTTATCTCATTCTTCTAACGCTCTTTTCTACACTTCCTGTTCCTTCTAAAACATTATAGCTGCATCAATTTTTTTACTTTGTGAGGTTTTTTACTCCTCTGTTGTTACTTGCAATTAGCTTAACAACTTATCACTCATCCACAGAGGCTTTAAATAATTTATATTTCAAGTTTTGCTTTACAGTATTTCCTCTTAATCCTTTTGCAAATTATACATTTTTTTTTTGTCCTCAAGAGTTCTTTGCTCATAAACACTGCCAATCTATTTTACTTAATACATTTCTGATTGTATTAAATTGGAACATTTACATGTTAATACACCTGTATTTGTATCCAAAATCCATCCCTAATGATCATGGTACTTACCATATCCATTTTACTTAATAAAATTCAGTCTGAAGTTTTTCCTTGCTGAGTTGCCTGTAACACATACTGATATAAAAATGAGTTCTACATGAAACTCGAGTCCTCCTTATTAATGATTGAATAAATTATACAAATTAAAATTCCCTAGATATCACTGCAGTCACTAATCTAATGCTCTCAGCCATCTCTGAGTGTGCTTCCCTACCCTGAACCACAGGTGGTAGGCACTTTATCCTTCCCCCTCAATACTTCAATTTAAACTGAGTCCAAATTTCCACATTCCCCTTCATTTTTAATAATCCTCATCACAAGCTGAAAGGAGTTATTAACTCACAGTGCCACCTTTCCCAATCTTCCTTACAAAATATTCTGATGCAGAGGGTGTCCTCTGAATTCCTAATCTAGTCATGACTGCACACACTACACAAATAAGAATTTACATGGTATTACCCTAAGTTTTGTAAATAGTACTAATAAAAAAAAAAAGATTTTCAGTCATTGTCAATAGAAAGACTATTGAAACCTTGTATAGAATTTATGTGCCCATATGTTTCTTCTATGAACTGAAGGTTAATATTTTAAAAATCTTGATGTTTTAATAAAAAATATGACAAGCAACCTTGTCTTTCTCCAGAACCATCAGGCAAAATCTTGGGCTTCAGAGGAGGAGCTTCTTCTAAATCTCTGTTTAAGACCCCTAATCTCTGTGGCAGATTAATTTCTATATACATAATAAAGGGAATAAAACCACTGGTAAGCTGCTGCCATGCTGGAGGCTGACTCCCTTTCTATCTGCACACTGACATGAAAATTTCTTTTGCTGTTTCTCCTCTCTCTTCCTTGCCCCTCTGGTTTATTCCCACATCCTTGAGAGGGTGGACTGGGTGAATGGGGAGCAACAGGTTGCTGATTACTTGTTCATACACACCTGTGGACAGACAGACAAGTTATTCAACATTTTCCTGGGTTAGAAGTACTTAAATTGGAGTATCTCTCCCCCAACAGTTGTCAGTTGTCATGAACTTGTAGAATTGAAATAATCTTGGAAAAGCTTGGCCTTTCCATTTAGCTGAAACTGACCCATGGGTTCAGATGTTAATGGCAAACAGGAGGAGAGCAGAGACACAGGACAGCATGCAAAAACAAACTTCCTTTTTTAACAGCCCAGGCTAAAAAGTAGGAAAGTGAATTATCTCTGTCTAATCTACACTTTCTTTTGTGCCTTGGAGTGTACACCATGCCCAGGAAGCCAGTTTTTCACATTCCTTCTCTAAATTTAGTAGTGTCAAAGAAAATCATGGGTGTGTTTTGACTGCTTGGTTGCCAGTGGGAAGTGCTTCCCTACTGCTTCCCTCATATGCCATAGGCAAGAAATCTGCATTTTTTTTTTGTGCTATATATTAACAATATGACCACTCCTCGTCCACCAATACTAGTGGAGCTTAAAAGATAGATAATTAAAAATAAGTATCAAAATCAGACATTTCTTCTCCTCATTCACAAAAAGTGAATTTCCTTTCCCTGCAAAAATATCAGAACAATATTCTGGACAGTGGATTTTAAAAAGAAATTTTTTGGATGTCCAAGGATGACTTGAAACTTCAGGATGCACAAAGGAGAATTCAATATCTGGAGAGCATCACTTTTCAGACCTATGCCTGCACAGCAGTAAGAAAGGCACTTGAAAGCCTGGAAAAAACCAGAAGTTTGCCTCAGTCTAATATTGCACTGAGTGGTATAAGAATGTGATTCTTCCTCTCAGTCCACCCCTTCCTCTCTTATTCTACTAAAGGGGAAAATGCACAGAGTAAAAGGTACCTTCCATTTCTTCCCAGAACAATTTAAAACCAGGTTTTTTTCTTTTTCCTGTGCCAGAATAGATACTTGACAAAAAGCCTCTCAACTATAATTCCTTCCTTTACCTCATGCTCTTTCACCATCTTTTTCAAGGCTTTATTTAGGACATTAGTAAGTCTTCCGCTTTATTTTAAGGATGGTAAAGTCCAGAAATATGATCAGAGGATTGGACTGGGACAAGAATAAAAACAGTTTCTGTACCCTGTGTTCCTTATCTGTCCCTGGTTACCATCCATTTTTTCTATGTCCTTACCTCTTCAGCATCTCTTCAGATTTGCTTTCTTCTGGCTCTTATTTTTCTGCTGACATAAAATACACCAGTGTTTTAAAATGATAAATCAAATTATCTTTATTCTCTTTTCTCCTCTAAGATTCATTTGACTGATGTACACTCATAACTTTAAATAATTTCTGAACTTCATTTGCTTTATTCTCAATAATTTTAAAGCCAGAAGGATTTTATTCTGAAGTGCTTTCTGCAGCTTCAGTACTTAAAAATCTTTTTTCTCTATAAAATAAACTCTGACATTTCATCACAATCATAGGCCTTTAGCTAATTAGGACTTTAAGAGAAACAAAACAGTTGCAAAACTTGTGGTAAAATAGAGTGAGCAGCACAACAGTTCCTGGTGTCCATATTCAATGTGCTAAAAGGGAGACAAGAAGAAAAGGAAACAACCATACCAGAAAAACACAGGTTGAAAAATGGGCCAAAAAATTCCCATTCCCTTGGACTGGTGTGTTAGGAGCATCCCTCCTGTGAACAACTCTCCAAGATGCACATGGTTCTTGGCTGATAGCATGTTTTCCTTCCCAAGGATGATGAATTTGGATTAATATATTCAGTGTATATTCTGTGTCTATGCAGAGAACAAATACTCACCCCTATATTTATGTGCTATCATTTTTACATTGTGTGAAAAACATATTGTTGGAACTTACAGGAATGACCAGTGGCAATAAATCATAGCATGAAATATATTTGATATGTCACCTCTGTCTGTAAGCCATGGGGGAAAGGGAAAACAAATGGCCTCATGCATATGTTTTAGGGAAATTAAGCTCCTGTTTCTCATTGTCTCACTTTTCCTGATTCCAGTCAGAAACTCTGCAAACGAGGACTGACTTGTTTAGCACCCTCCAAATGTGCTGAAATCAGTTTAGTCACAGCCCACACAGGATGCTATTTCTGTTTACTGAAGTCCAAATCTGCTCTGCAACTGAGGATCATGGATCAAAGATCAGCCAGCAGGCAACAGATATTTCATCTCCAAATCTTGCATGCAGAAGAAAACCAAAAAACTTGTCATTTTACCAGGCTTTCCACAAAATAAGTGTAAGCATCATACAGGTGGGTTTTATATAAAATACACATAAGGTCATAAAATGGGCTCAACATAGCAGAATATATTAATCATAAAGTGTGAAAACAGATTTTGACAGCAAGGTGACTGTCCACTCCTCATAAGGCTTATTTTGTAGAATAAAAATTTTGTTTCAATTCAGGTCCACATTAACTGTTTTCTTTTAGATTACACCATTAAAAATACTTAAACAGGTTATCTGAAATGCTTTTAAGATATGTTTATGGCTTATGTGATGATATAATGAAGTTCATTTAGCTCCTATAAATATTCTTAAAGGGGTGCATTCAGCAGGTCATTCTTCTTCCCCACCAGGCCATGCAGTGATATATGATGCCATTAGCAGGCCATCTCCAGCCCAGTTTCTCCACCAGATGTATTATATTTTTAATTACTCTTTCTTTGTCAGAGTGAGTGACATTTTACTGGTTGCTGTACTGAAAGTGGCAGGCAGCTGACAAAGTGCTCCATGGACCTGTCCTTCCACTCATCAATTCCTTGCAGGTGTACAGTTTTGCTTTTAAACACTATAACTCCATGTCAGAGGAGATGTATACCAGCTTAGGGGGTTTAGTCAATAAGCCATAAATTCTGGGGGGTTCTTTGTATTACTTTAAATTTGGGTGCCTTTGCTGTTTTCAGCTCAACATGGTTCTTGTTTTCACATTCATCTAGAAGCTCATAGCTGGAAAGGAAAAAAAGGGAAAAAAGGGTGAGGAAAAAAAGGGAGAGGAAAAAAAGGGAAGGGGAAAAGAGAAAAGGGAAAAAAGGGAAAAAAAGGGAAAAGGGAAAAGGGAAAAAAAGGGAAAAAAGGGGAAAAAAAAAAAAAGGGAAAAAACACCGGCACCCCAAGGGCACCAGGGCAAACCCAAGGGCAACCCCCCCCACCAAGGCACCAACTGGGCAAACCACGGGCAACCATGGAGCCACACGCGGTGCCACCCCCTGTGCACAGGCTGGCCACCGTCCCTGGACCTGCACAGGCCGCTTCCCTGCCACGTTCCCGGCCCGGCCGGCCACTGCGCCGGCCTGCACGGCACCGGCCGGCCCTGCACTGCCCGTCCCGGCCCGTGCCCGTCCCGGCCCGTCCCTTCCCTTCCCGCGACCGTGCCCTTCCCGCCAGGTCCCGTCCCGGTCCCGGCCGTATCGCACCGGTACGCCGGCCCTGCCCGTGCCCCGGACCCGGCCAAGTGAACGGACAGGAACTGACCGAGGCGTCAAGGAAGGCAACTCATACTCGAAGTCAGCTTTATTTATTTCTTTGCAATAAAATTTGTATTCTCTTAAATTCTACACATGCACAATTCCCACTTACGGTGGCAACCTTTGTGCCCCATTTTCTTTCTGTCTCTTTTTCCTAATTGGGTCAGAATAAATGTTATACTACTCTGTGAATGCCAGAGAGGAAAGTATTCTTGAGGCAAAAAAATTAAGGAGTTGGAAAGGAGAATAAGGAAAATAAAGACCAAGTGGAGTTTTCCTGGATCCTGGGGAACTTGCCCAATTTGACAACAGACAGGCTTGAAACCCTAAAATTCTTCAACAAAAAAGGTGCAAGCTCAGCATCAGGCACTCATTAAGATTTTTTTGTGATAGCCCTCTATTTACTCTTCCTCTTCATGCAGCTGGTATTATAAGGATGTGACCAGCTGGAAGGTGCTATGGAATGCTGTTTAGGAACAGCAAGAAATGCACACACCCTTTTCAAATTCAGGTTTTGACAGATGACTTCATATATTTTCTCTTCAGGCTGAATTCTCTCTAAAACACATGACTATGGCTCAAAACTAGTTTCATTGTTGGTTTGGATCCATTTCTACACTGCCCAACAGGCAGTGAAACAAGCTGTCACAGAGGTGGTAGAGCCATGTTAATGCAGAGCTCTGCTAAGGTGAAAGCCAAGTAGTTCTTTCATAAAGACAACAGAAATGGAAAATATGTCACTTACACATGGGATTTATTACATATATTTACCACCTTTGCATCAAAATTCTGTGACTCTCTGGTTCATCCCTGCAACTATAGCTTGCACATCTGGCTTCTCTTTCTTTTCCATTTTAGCTATTACAGAGAAGTTAGTTCCTAGGCATTTTTCCCTGGAAGAGTTTATCAATATAATCAGAGTACTCTCTCAAACTCCTTTTCCACAAATTAAAGTTGTGTTCTATAGTGTCTGTCCTAAAATCCACAGCATTTTTTACTGTGTGATTAGCATTATTTTCTCTCCTTTCTCTGTGTCTTCTCTGTCTTTTTTAATATCTTGCCTTTGTTGGATCAAACCTATGGTAGATAACCAAGCTAATAGCTTTTCAGAAGTAAAACTCAATCCTCCAAGCCAATATTTTTGCACTATCAAATACCACTTAAAAATATTTATAAAAAAATTTATAATTGATCTAATCCACTGATTTATTTTGTGTAAAGTTCCTCTATCAGTAAAACATTATATATTCAATAGACATTTAAAGTGGCAAGGCAAATTTTAAAAAGAGAGAATGGACTAGAGTCTCTGTATAAACCTAGTGATTTATAGGTCCTGACATTTTTCAGTAATGTCACTGCTAAACTATTTTGAGGCTAAAACTGAATTATATCGGGTAAAACATTAAAGAAATTTTAGCATAGGAGATGAATTTACACTAGTCCAAATTCAGGAACTGTGTCTCCAAGCAGCAAACCAATGCACCCAAACTAGGAGGCCCCTTGTTCTGTTCATGGAGAAACAGACTGCTCAGAAACTCAGCCCACCTAAAATCCCAGTTTGCACCTGGCATCTCCTGTAGCTGAACTTATAGCATGGAAAGAACTCACTCCACTGGAAAATTCTTGGTCTCCATTCACAGAGAGACCCCTGACTACCCAGGATGGACCCTCTCTCTCTTGGGTGAAAGGTCCATGTCCACACTGAAGGCTGGAATATCTACTGTGCTAAACTAAATCAAAAGCAAAACCAAAACCCCCAAAAACATAAAAAAAAAAAAAAAAAAAAAAAAAAAAAAAAAAAAACCCAGTAACAAATCAGAACCAAAGTAAAACAACAGCTCCTTTCCTTCCCCTTGCACCAAAATAGTAAAACCAAATCCAAAAAACCCAAAGAGGATTAAAGAGCAAACTTGAACACTTGTACCCTGATCCCCCATGCTTCATCATCTTCTCACTCCCTTAGTTTGCTTTAACCCTCACAAACAAACTGCCCAGATCCCACCCACCATGATCTTGATTACTTTAGACTGTTATTTTCAGACATAGGGCTTGGTCTCTGGTCCTTTTTTTATTAAATTTAGCAGGTTAGTTTTATTTGATTTAATCTGGGTGAATTCATGCCTATGGATTTTATAGTGATAATAAAATGGCTTCAATTCTTCAAGTGATATTTACTATGGACCATATGTGCACACATACCAAAAAAAAATCTGCTTTCTTTTGTTGTACAGATTTTTGCAATGAAGCAGCAATTATTTTAAAAAAAACCAATAAAATTGTTCTCTTTAATTATTTTATAAAGAAAATTGTGGCATTTACAACCACAGTATATGATGACTACATTATTTGTAAACTTTTTCAGTGGGTGTGATGTCCCAGAAAAAGAACAAAACTTTATGTAATAAGCCCATTGTTATCTCAACATCCAGGTAAAAGTATATATACTCTTTTTTCTTTGGCATAAAGTGTCACAGAGGTTTTGCTGCCATTAAAGACCAATTTATTGCAGTATGTGGGTAAACATATTGCAATCAAATATTTATCAGTGAAGAATTTACTTTTCCTTAGCTTAGTCCTGATGTGTCAAATGCCACACTGGGAGAGAAAGGCAAAATAAAACCCATGCATATTTTAGCTCACTTACAATATCTCTGCTTGCTTTTTCCCTCTGAAAACATAGATAGCCACAACTGGGCATAGCAGAAACATGAAATCTGTATAGACTAGTCTCTCTATTAGCTTTCAAAAATCAATTGAAATAGAACAGTTAAACATAACCAAAGGATTTTTCAGACAGACAACTAAGCTTCAGTGAAAGCCATTGAAGTTCAGGCTTCTAAGGAGCTTAAAACATTTTTTAAAAGTGACCTTAATTTCTTAAAAATCACAGAGTAATTTTGGAAATTACAACCGAAAGAAATATTCTCATCTTCTCTTATGAGTTATTATAAAGTGCGGCAGGAGATACCAGCACATTCTTTCTGATATATTACAAAATAAGAATAATTAGCAAAGTAAAGATATAAGCCATAGCCATATCTGTTGAAAAGGCTATGAGGTATGAAACATCTATACAGTCTGGTGATATACTTGTATTATCTATTTAATTGTTTAGCACAGCAATGCACTGCACCCATTAAACACAGAAATTGTGTGATAATAATCCAGTAGGGAGAGCTAGAGTGTAATACTTTTGCCAAGCACTTAATGCCAAGGATTCAGACTGCATAATCAATTAGAGAAGACATTGCTGTTATGATATGCATTTCTGAAGGACCTCTCCAAAATGCCTAAGCTCTCTTATTTACATTTTGACTTGTGCTGGTTGCCTCAAGGAAAGAAACCAATATTTCCTACTTCCAATAGGGAAGGAGGGAGCCTTGCAGCTTTTCAGAGACACACAGTTGTATCCTTCCACAGCCCCTTGTCCATCCTCTACTGAAAAAACTTAACACAACCCAAAGTCTAAGACATTCTGAATTCAACACCATCTCCAGAACAATGACAACAATAACTGTCAGCTAAGTCAGTACCCCTTGGTATGTGGTCCCATTTTTCTAACATTGAACTTCACCATAACAACTGAATTTGGTCCAACCACTGTGCATCCACTGCTTGGATATTGTTGTAAATCAGTCTTAATCATTATGTTCCTCCAGGGGTTTGTCAGGAGATTTGTACAGATCTGCAACTTCCAATAAATAGAACGTTATCTGAAATTTGATGAAACCACGATATATTGTATAAAAATATTCTAATTCATTACTTGTCCTTATTTGGATGAATTTTATGCCTCTCTGCATTTAATATAGATACAGAGAATACAACTCTGCATGAGATAGGGAGAGAGATAGAGATAGATGCAGATAGATAGATAGATAGATGATAGATAGATAGATAGATAGATAGATAGATAGATAGATAGATAGATAGATAGATAGATAGATAGATCGATAGATAGATAGATAGATCGATAGATAGATAGATAGATAGATAGATAGATAGATAGATAGACAGATAGACCTGTACAATGGATAAGACTGTACAGGCCAGGATTGTCCAGGCTAGGGCAGTGTTATTCCCCTTCCTGCTTTCTTCCCTGCCCATGTGATTGAACACCATATGTCTGCAGTGTGTCAGCAGATCTCCCAAATCTTTTCTGCTCTTCCTGCACACTCATCTGAGACATATGGCTCAGTCATAGCTAGAAGACCTGCTTCATGAAGGAAATTGTTTTCCCTGAGTTCTTGGAAATGCCAGTTGGACCCAGTTATGGTGTAGAGCAGAAATGCACGTGCAGAACTGCGTTACAGAGTGCTGGGAGGCAGGACACAGACACCACACAAAGGGAATGGCCTACAAATGTCTTGGCTCCAAGTGATTGCTGAGCAGCCTGCACTTGTAACAGCAGGGAAATTACTGAGTAGAGAGTGAAGTGATTAAAAGCTGTTCTGGGTCTGGCACATTCCTGAGACACAGAGGGCAACTGAACAAATTTAATAATGCTGCACTCAACATTTGTCAACACATTTGTCAAAAATAACCACTCACAGAAGTTATTTCTGTCCAATGTTAGTCAGTCCTAAGGCACATGGTTATTATCAGATTTTTTACACATAAAATCATTGTATAGACATTTGGCCAGTTATGAACGTTGCTCAGAAGATAGTGATGTTTATCCAGAAATTCTATTTATCTAGGGAGATTTTCAGCAGGTAAAGAGAGAACAAAGTGGTCTGCTAACATTTGTAAAAGATGATCAATGGTCAGAGATCAAATCTTGCAAAGTTGAGTTGTGTTTGACAAGTGTTGTAATGTGATGGAAGGAAAATATTAAAGGGAAATTTGAAAAGTGAGGATTATAATTAAACATGCCCTCTATCTGAAATATTTTGACAAAAACTACACTGTCCACAGGTACCACCAGTCTTTCTGCCACATCATTGTCTGTCTACAAAAGAATATAAACAAACAATCTTTCAACTTAAAAAAAAATTAAATTGTGAAAGCCAAGTAAAACCAAAATTTTGAAACAGGATTTGTATTGAGGATATGATTTTTTCCAGGCAGAAGTAGATGCAATGTATGGTGATGTAGAGAGGACACTGAGCACCATTACAATTGATGCCAGGGTAGAAATGGTGCTCAAGTAACAAAGCACTTGTCGAATAGACATATGAAATTGGACACAAGTTTATATCTTTCACTAGAAAGTAACAAAACAGAACCAGCATACCAGGTTCTGTTATGCCAAGAGAGATCAGAGAAAAGCAGGTGTGCCCCATTGGAAGCGGGTGCCAGAGTGATTTGGGGCTGGCTGACAGCTCCAGAGATGAAACAACCACGGCAATCCATGACTCCAAGGGCTGCTGCTGCTCCTTGGGGAGGGCTGAGCTCTCCTGTGCAGTGCAGGGAGATGGGAGATGGCAACTGCAGCTGTGCTGCCACAGCAAGGTTAACCCACAGCCAGGGGAAGTTGTCAATCTAAATGGAGACAAATGTGGAGGGACCAGGCTTCCCCAGCCTCCCCCAGGGAGGGATGCCACAGGAGCTGAGTCACTCCTGCCCAAGGAGGACTTAGTGACTGACAATTGCCTCCTTGGCTGAGCCAAGTGGAGGAGCTCATGCCCATTTGGGCTGATAAAATTGCAACTAATGGGTTTATCCTTTTGTGGCAGCGGCGCTGCTGAAATTTTAGAGGATAGCAACAGATTATCACAAGAGGATTATGCCTGTTAATTGATATTTCTGGTACATTTGACTGGAAAATGAAGGCATCAGGGTGTAGATGCTGAGCTGTCTCTGTCAAGAGGTGGTTGAAACTGGGGCTTTTGCTATGGCACAGCTGCTCGTGGGTGAGAAGTTTCTCAGCCTTATGTAAAAAAAACTTCTTGGGGGTAAAGAACCCCAAAACAGCCAAAGTTCCTTGGTACCCCAAGGACTGTGACTGTGAAGGGGTTTGGTAGCTCCCATCTGTCTCCTACCCCTTCCTCCACACCTCCAGTCCTGCTGGTAACACCCAAGTGCAAGTAAAGGTAATAAACATCCCCCCCCTCCCTCCCTCTCTCTCTCTGATATTTGCCTTAGCACCTTTCATCCAAAATGAATAATATACCTTTGCTGATGTTTCTTTGGAAATTATGTAGCTTCAAGAGATCACATAGGAAATCAGAGCAGCTTTAACTTGTAATGAAAACTGGTTACAATTTATGCTGTTCTTCACTTTTATTATTTATTACAACCTTGCCAGAGTATATTGATTTTGTGCCAACCTCTGTTCTTGTCACAGTTTTTGTCACACAAATGAGGTTCCAGAAATGTAATGCCTATATTTTATGAAATATAGTCCTATGCCATTTCAGGATGACCTTTTCAGTATTCTGCATTCTGATGGGTTGGCTGTTTGTGAGGCAGGGGCCTATTTCTATCTACACCTTTTCCCCTCAACACTTATGTTTTAAAAGTAATTTAAACAGAGGTCTCTATACCAATTTCTTTTGTTTGTATTGGCATACAGAGTTGCTAATCTTCTTTCTGAAAAATTGGTGAACTCTGGACTCTGCCTTTTCACTGTACTTCCCTCCCTGCAGTCTCTGTGCAGGAATGAAGTTTTAACTACAGCACTAATTTTAGTATTAGGATATGTTAAACCAATGGGACTGGTTTGCTTTTGCTTCCAAGCTATGCTGAATGTCCATTCTAAACAGCATTACGAAGCACACTAATGAGGCAGCAGTTTACCCACAGGAGTATCCCTCAGCTCAAGTGACTGACCTAGAAGGAGCACAGCCTCAAAAAGAGACACACAGCCTTAAGGGTCATCACAGTGTCACCCACAGAACAGTGGGGCATACACAAGATGCAGAGAAGAACCTAGATATTTCAGTGAGTCCTTTCAGTATCTGCATCTGTAGGAAGAAGGGATATCATAAATGGCTGTTTACAATCATTCCTTATTGGCTTTTCTGACTGTGGCATAAGAAAAAGGCAGAAAAAAAAAACTTTCCATAAAAAGTATACTTGATTCTCAGCTCTTTCCCCCTTTTTTCAGCCGGATAATAGCTCCTTGCAGGATTCATGAAGGCATCTGTTCCAGTTAATCACCCCTATCCCACAGATCACAGGAGCTGCTGACTCGATTTCTCTTATGACATTTTTAGCATGTGGTATCTTCCCCAGCACACAATAATTTACTTTTGTACTGACTATTTTAGAACACACAACAAAAGGCTGTGAAATTGTCTATCCTCACAAGACAAGCCAGTGGGTAAGCTATTTAATCAGAATTCATCAAGCTGAGAATTTTTGCTAGCCCCTATTATGGCTCTGGTAGTCCTCTGAGCCTCTGCTGCCATGGCAGCTCTTTCCATCCATCTCTGACCAGCAGTTCCCAGAAGCACGAGCTCAGAGGGAGCTGACAGCCAGCCAGACCTCAACACAGCAGTGCAAGTGTAGTGACAATGGCTCACCTGTGACAGATCACCCAGTTCCTGTGTGCCGTGGAGACAATTTGGGAATGCACAGGAAATTCAGCCCATCCAAGACACCTCTGCCTTGCTGCACACACTTTTGTTACCTGTGCAGAAGTCCTGACACACCCTGAGCCCATCAGATTCCCCATGCACGTGCACTTTTTGTGGGCATTTATTTCTGCATGGAAAATGGTAGACTACCGAGGATGTGCAGTGGAAAAGCAATCCTAGCAGATTTTTGCCAGCTGAAGCCTCTGCTGTGGGTACTTGGGCATGGTGGGGCATTGCTTCAAAACACAGGGACCCCTGAAAGCTTAAAAAGAAACATTTTATCTGGGGAATAAAGAAGTGGGGTTTTTCCCATCACGTTCAGGAGGAAAGCTGAGCAGGGCTATGATATAATAATAGCAATATAGCTGCTAATATAGAGCAGCTGTGGAGCTGCATCACCCACCAGCAGTTACAAATCATCTCAGCACTCTTCCCTGCTCAGGTGGGTGCCCTTTGTGCAGCCCCATGCCACGCCACCACTGCCTTGTTCTGAACATCAGAATCCTGCTGCTTCTCCTGGGGAGTCTCTGCCTCTCATTAAGGCAAGCTGAGACCCCCACAGAAATATTCCAGGCACTGCAGAGCAGGCCAGCTTGAGCTGATCTGCACTGCCTTGCTGGAGCCAGAAGTTTCTCTTGGTTGTGAGTTAATCTCATGGCTCCTTTTACAGGACAGGGTGTGACAGATCAGCCTATTCATAATTTTCACCAAAAAAAAAAAATGCCTTGTATAACTTATTTTGGGTACAAAATAGCAGACAGAGCAGTCAAACCAATGAGATATTTACACCTCGTGTATTCTCATGCTGAAATTATTAAAAAGCCTAAACTGCAGTGAAGTCAGGGAAAAGTCTTCCTAACCTGCATGCATAGCTACTTAAAAGAAGTAATTAAGTCAGAAAAAGCACTCCTCTCCAGCAAACAAGCAAACTTTTAAATAACATGTACTTTAGTCCCTGAATTTGTAGTTAGACCTCTGAGCAGTTATTTATCTTCACACATTTCAAAGCCATTGCTGCAAAAAAATTCAAGGAGACATAAGCAAAAAAATGAAAATGTAAATACATGTGGGGCAAAATCTTTCCTGCAGAGAACAAGAACACAGAAAAGCTTATAGATCAAAGAGTTTAAGGAAATATATTACCATTTTGGATTTGTAAGAGTTTTCTTAGGAGGATTAAACACCTCCTTTAGAAAAAGTTCATCTTAAAAGCTGTCACTTCTCATCCACATTGCCCTGGAGGTTTAGTAGAGGTCCAGACAGCATTGCAAGTCAGAATTTCATTTAGCATTTCCAAGTCAGTCTCATAAAATTCAGGCAAGCCTAAATCAATGTTTGGGAAAGACAAGTTTTGTTGAAAAATATTCTCGAGCCACATAAACTACGACAGCCAAACAGCAGGAGCAGAGTGTGGGACGTGGAAATGCTGTAAAAAATGCAAGCAAGACACTTTGTGAGCAACAAGGCACAGCTATGCTGCCATCACCAACATGGGTACTACCTAGAGGAAGCATTTTCAAAATGTTGTAGCTGTGTTAAAACATTTCAGTGATGTAAACACATCAATGCTGAGCACCTGGCTCTTGAGCCCTCTTCAGATCTGCTGTTGTAGGCAAAGCAACAGCCAGACAGAGCTGGGCATCACAGCAGGCACAGACAGACAGAAATGACAGTCAGTAAACTGCACAACATGCTGCAGCTCCAAGAGCCAGTTGAATACTTACTCTTTCCCAGTGAGGACAATGAGAAACCTGGAAAGGCAGGGTCTGAGCTCAGCTGCAGCCCCAAGGGCTCCCAGGGCCAGCAGCCAATACCCAGGAGTGCTGCTGCCCACGTCAGCTTGGGAAGTGGAAGCTGTGGCACTCTCCAGAGGGTGAGGAGCCAGCTCAGGAAGAGCTCACCAAAGCTGGGAGGTGGGTGTGTGAAACAAAGGGTGCCACATAGCCAAGATTTCCAAAGCCTGGCATGCAGTGACTTGGCTGATGGCACCCGGTCTGAGCTGTTTTCTCATGCCAAATTGCATTAAAAAGAGCTAAAAGACATTAAACAGCTCCTAATATGAAGCTGCCTTGAAACAATGGCTGGAGTTGTCCCAGAGATGCTGAGTGAATATGGGAATTGCTCCATGTGATCCTGATGCATCCACAAAACAATTTCCCTCCTAAACTGTTCAAGCCAGCTGTGTGAAAGGAAAAGCAGGCAGTGCCTGAGCCAGTAAAACTGCTCTGGAAAAGTGCACTGTGCACTGCCCTGTCACCCAGGGCTGGCTGGGTAGCAGCAGCTGGAGGACAGAGCATCCATGCTCCCAGGGAGGCAGCCCTTTAAAGCAGCTGGGTCACTGCCTCCAGGGCTCTTCCCTGGTCCCACAGCAGCGACACAGCAGCACAGCTCAGTGCCTGAGCCCCTCTCCTCCCTGCATGCTCCTCTCTTCATCCCAGATCAGCTTTCCCTGGACTTTTGTCCCGCCTCCCAGTGCCTGTCTTTGACTTATAAGAAAAGTCAGGTTCTGTTCACTCTTGAGAATTTTTGGGAGTTGTAAACTAGTGCTGAAATTGTTGCTCCTCATATTAAAGACAGTTCCTGGATGGAAAGAGGCAGACCAAAGGAGTGTCCCCAGTGCTGTACCATTCGTTTTTTCTGTTTGCATTTAAGCTAAAACAATCTAAGATGGGATTCTACCCTCTAGGCTGTTCTTTTTTTGTTTCTGGGAATCAAAGATGTTAAAATCTAACCTCAGCTCCCCATATTTAAAGTGGCTAAATAAGTGCCATCCTTGCTGGGGGAAAGGGCAGTGACATGGAGACACTGAAGATTCTTTATCAGTGGGGTTTCTGTAGGCAGCAGAGATCAAAAGAAAGATCTGCATGGTCTAAACACACCTACACGTTTTAGGAGAAAAAAAAATAAAAATACATTTAAAAAATCTACTGTTTTATTCTCCCTGTCTAGACATTAAATACAACAGAGAAGGAAAATGTGACCATTTACCTGAACACTTCCTCATGAAAACAGTTCTCCTCCCTCACTTCTTCCAGCTGAGCATTATCAGAGTGCTTTCCTTCTATTTATGGCTTAAAATGTTGATTTTATTCTGTATTCAGAAAAAATATGCAAACAAGAAATTCTAGTCAATACCTAAATACCTAATCTTGTCAGAAATTCATATAAGCAAAATATGAAAATATGAACCAGTGGCAGATCTAAGATAATAATAAACACTATGTTACATACATAATAAATATTCCTCTTTTTTTCTTTTTCCACACACTGGCAAGATTGTCCCTTTACTTTCCATCTCATTGGCCCAAATTCCAGACAAGGTATGTGAAGACAACATAGTTACTCAGACCATAAAAATGTCTTTTTAGATGTGGATAAAAACATTATTTTCTTGAATTCTTGCAGGAACTTGCAGCTAAGACAACAGAAATTCACTCAAGAGGGTGCTTTATGTTCCCCAGTCCTCCTCTGTATTTATGGCCTCACCTGCAATCAGAAGTGGCATAATAACTCCTTTATTTTGGTTCTGAAGGTGATGGTGACAACTTCTACTGTTCAGCCATTCATGGGCAAGAGAGACATACAGCAGATGACAAGAGAGATGCCAGGTTTTAAAAATTTTAGGGTATTCACATCTCCCCAAGTTATGGTTTGGGCCTTAAAATCTGAAAACATTGTGGTCTAGTCTTGGGAAGATGAAACTTCACAATTTTTAAGATATTTCCAAACAACATGGGAGAGGTGGTTAAGTTGCTTTAAAAAAAGAAAGAAAGAAAAAGAAGGAAAAGGAAGCAAAAAAATGTTTTGCATGTTTCAAACAATAACCTGACCCCAGGGGCTGCACTTTGAGAGGAAAATGAATGCCACAGGACAACTTACGGTAAAGCACGTAAGAACGTAGAGACCATAAATCCAGTCCAGAAAGAGGAATAATTAAGTACTGATTATGGAACTGGAACCTTGAGAGAAATCTGTATGAAAACAAAGAAATAAAGCTAAATAGCTCTTGTTTCTCCCAATCCTTTTGTTCTCCTGAGCAAAATGATTTCCAGAAGAAAAAGACTAACTATGATGATGCTCCCTCTGTTTTTAAAGTGATTATCCTATAGGGATCAGTATCTTACTCTTCCTTATATTTGCAAAACTTTTTCCTTCTTCATGTGGATTTCAAATGAAGCACATTAGAATTGCTAATAACATTCCTTACTTAGCTGAGGAATATGTCAGGTCAATTCAGCAACAGAATGAGTCCAAGAACAGCGGAGCTGGAACAGAAATAGATGTAATTATTCTGTTTTCAGTAAAAAGTATATTTGCAAGATCCTGCAAAGAAATGAATATTCAAAACAAACACATTGTCAGGGGAGAAAAACAAACAAAACCCAAAAATAAACCAAAGAAACCAACAAAAACCAAACCACCCTTATTAAGTAAAGAAAGTAAATACAGACCCCTTAATCACTGTAAAACAACAAATTTCATTTCTGATATCAAGGGACAAGGTGAGGAAATGGAAATATTGGCCTTTGACAGCTGAAAGTGAAATGTGATGACTAGTGACTCCAATGAGTGACATGAACTGTGTTTCATGGCACCTTATACCCCAAAATCCAGCTGAAAATATCAGTAAAACAGCCTGATGACTGTTCAGTGGGAGGTGTGAAATGACTTCAGGGGTTTCCGTCTGGAAATTCTACCCGTGAATTCACCTCCACAAAAATAAGTTCTAAATAATTTGGTTTAGAGTAAGTGTTTTTTGCTCAATATGAGAAATTAATTGATGGCATATAAATTGGTCTACCACATACAGGTGGACAATTAACACACTTTCATGGCCAGTGTGTGAAATTCTCCATCCTTTTGCATTATAGCCCCACAGGAACCTGCCATCTCTCCAATGGTAAGCATCATGCTGCCCCTAGCCTAGAACTTACACAGATAGGAGAGGCACTGTCTCATTTACCAGCTTCTCTTTCATTTATCAGCAACAGTCATGACACTCATCACAAAGGTAGATGTGCTTGTTTTTATTCAGGGGGGCAATACTTTATCCTTATACACGGCCCTGGAGCTCTAAACTTCAGAGATGTACCAGCTCACATTCCGTGGGTCTGAGCATATTTATAACATCCCTTGGCTGGAGCAAATGTGGCTCATTTTGGTCTGTCAACCAGGGTGAATTTGAGTAAAGGCGTAAAATATGACAGCTGGAAAAAAAAGTTTTTACCCACCTAAAGGTCTCAGTCTTACAGTAGAATTTAAAAACCCTCCACACCTACACAGAGTTTTTACTCCTATTCTAGCAAAGAAGAAACTAATGCCAATTTCACAGTACTTTTCATTTTATAAGCTGTACAAAGCCCCAGAGTACTGTAGCTCCTTCCACAAAGAAGGAAGTAAATTCTCAGGTAAATATGCCAGCAATGGATGTGCAACCAGATGCACAGATGATTCCTCCCACGTTATGCCAAAGCTTCAGTACAGAGGTGTGATTGACTCATGGCCCACCAGGGCCCAGTTCCTCAGCCTCATCTTCCAGAAAAAAAGACCCTAAGGCGCAGGAAAAGTGATTTTTGGTCAAGTTTTTACCAGATAGGTCTAAGATTAAATCACCTCTGATAGAGAGAAGCTCCTTGTACTGTCTCTCCCAAAAAGGTTAGCTGAAAGCTGATGGGCTTAGAATTCAGTTCTCTGAACATATTTTGAAACAGATATTTTGACTAAGTTTACCAGAAGCAGAGCAAATTCATTTAACTTTGAAAGTCTAAAAAGGATATTTCATTGTTCTCTGAATCAATGGTGGCATTAAGACTTGTTGGTAATTATCAAAAAGATCATAGGAGCATTTTTGATTGTTTCATTAATTATACCAACAAAGCTTACTCAAATTTATTTTCACACAAGTTCCATGGCAAGGCTATGAAAAACAAGGTGCTTCTGCCATTACACTGCAGTTTCATTATTGCTTTGTTCTGTTATTTCAGACATGAATAACATTCTGTTATTTCAAGACACAATCTGAAGAGTTACTGGAATATCCAGCTAGAAGAAAAAAAAATCTTCACCCTAATACCCAAATCTTACAATTCTCTTTGTAGCTCTGTCCCTCGGATTCTTATAAACAATTTAATTGGTATAAACTTGAAGCTTAGTTCAAATTGAAAAAAAATCCCTTTAAGGCATTGAAAAATTTTGTAGGGTAAGAAGGGTACTTTTCACTTCTTCTGTCAGGGAGATGACAAGGTGGAGAGAGGGGTGAGAAGCCAGAAGTTTGGAGTGAAAGGCCAGAGAAATTGTAAGGCTCCACAAGGACGAGACACTTGGGAATACTCAGGAATAGGAGTGAAAATTAGGCCAATCATCTCCTTTGTTTTCAGTGGTCTTAGTCAGACAGGATACACTGCTGAGATTTTGGGCTCTGGTTTAGTTTATGAGTTAAATTTAAGTCTTAAAATTAAGTGCCAAGATATGACCTAGACTGAGGGCAAAGTTTCAGGTTTTAATAATTTGTAGTCGTTAAAATTAAAACCAGGAGCCTCTTTTGGACTTTATTTTATCTGAATGGGAAGAAGATCTTGCTTGTAACAGTAAATTGGACTCAACACCTACACAGCATTATTTTATGGTTTACTGGACATTTATTTCAGTGAAGTCTGCATCTGCATTGCATTAAAGTTGAAAGGAAAGACACAAATGAAACTCAAATTCAGACCCAAGCAACAGTCGAGTCAGCTATGGAGCTGCTAACTGCATTTGTATTGATTAAATTTACATCCTGGAAATAATGAAACTACTTCTGCTGCATTTACCTTATTATGATCCTAAGCAAGGCAGAATTATTATGCAAAAGGAAAGAGTAATACAAACAACGCAGGCTCAGGGAGAGAAGATAAACAAAACAAAACAAAACACACAACCCAAACGCACAAAAAAACTCTTGCTCTTTTCCTCTCTCCCTCCCCAAAGCTACATAATTTACTCCCAGTCCATAAGGTCCTTAGTTCCAGTGATTGGGATGATGGATGACTCTACTTCAGCTGCAGCAAGAGAAGATACAGCAATGCATCACTCTGCAGGAAAAAACAATGGAGTGAACAAAGCAGCAGGACAATGTGGTGGGCAGGAAAGCCAGGGGAATTCTCTGCTGGTGGGAAAACAGACAGCCCTGCGCTGGAGAGTGTGAAACACAGCCTGGGGGGTTGCACTCCTTGTGGCCATGCTTGTTGAAACCTGATTTAGAACAACTGCAGGAGGGGAAGATCTTTTCTGCTTGAGTTCTGGTGTTTTTTACAGGAGTAAAGGCTATAGTGGTTGTGCCATAGCCTAATTTCTGCCAACGTTTGCAATTCAAAATATTTGAAAGTGAGTTGGGTGAGTTCACAGTTGATCTCTGTGAAAGCTGGGCAACTCTGAAATTTACCTGTGAAATTCTAGAGCAACTGATTAAAACATTTAAGTTTTAAAGTGTGTCAGTGTTCACAGTCAAATCCAATAAATCAACAATTGCTGTGCTAAAGCTATCACAGTTCCTAACATAAAACTCAGCAACTAATGTAGTAAAAAAAGGAATGCTACTATTAAATATTACACTTTTTTGGCAAGAAGTAAAAGCACAAGTGAAGGCCTGAGGAAATTCTGAAGGCTTAGGTGAAATGCTTAAAACAACAAGCCACATCCAAAATATATTCATTATTTATGTATGTTTTCAGCACATAATGCAGTAATAGTGAATTAATTATAGCTTGTAATTTAGATGATTCAGACAGAATATAAGAAGATAAATATAACCATAAACAAATATTCAAAGGCACTTTCTAATGCCTGGAGGGGGTAGAAAATACTGAAACTCTTTGTTTGAATTAAATGCTTCAATAGGACATTTTTCCACTTTTTACAGGAAATCAAGTTTGTCAGCCAGAGAAACTCATATGGAACTCTAATGATATTTCATTGCTAAGCATGTAAATACTGCTCACTGCTCAAGCTTTCTCTTATTTTCCATGGTAAAACCTATTGAGTAGCATGTAATTTTGCTGAACTTTCAAAAATGAAAATGAGTTTTTCCCATTCTAGTTGATTTATCACAGAAAACACCTCTACCATTTCTATAGCAAGGTGGATAGCATTTCACCCACCTGAAAAATTTGGAGAAAATTCTTTGAACAGAAATGATATCTGCAGTTTTATGACAGCTGGAACAGGATCTACTGATGACTGGATTTCTCTTTTTACTGGATTTCTTTTTTGCTTTTCTTCTGCAATTCAACCGCAATTTACACAAATAAATAACCTGTAAATGCAAGCATTACTCCAGTTAACTAAAATACCTTGACAGCTGAGCCTTGCAGAGCAGAAACAAAACTCTCAGAGGGCAACTCCTGTTTTGGGAATGCCTCAACAACTCCTTTGCAGGGGAAACTGGGAATTCCATGTTCAGGGTGGGGAGGAATGCCCTGTCCAGGATGTGCATGCCCTGCCTGCACATGCCTCCCACTCCCTGTGAGCTCTAGGCAAGCAGTTGACCAGGACCAGCTGAACATTTCTTCTTGGAGATGGAATTGATTGAGAAAAATGTTTGAGCCCTGCAGCTGCAACTGAATCCATGTTTTTATTGTTTTAATGTCCAAAATAGCATTAAGTACTCTCAAAAGCCAGTTGAACGTGTGAAGTCGAACCCCAAAGTGAGTGTACACTTTAGACTTTTATCTCTGTGAGGCAGCTCCCAACATCCCTCAGTGACTGCACAAGACACATTCATTAATGTCTCTAAAACACTAAAACATTAGAATGGTGATAGGAGACAAAAGCCCATCAGGAATTAATAATTTTTGCTTTGGAGCAGAGTTTTAATGGACTGCAGTTAAGTAAAGCCTATGACCTTGTATTGACCATGGAAGATGAAACAAAATATTGAATCAGTAAGGGAGTGCAATTAATTTGTACATTGAATAATAATTACATGGACATGTAGATAATGTCACTGGACATATTACTAAATACATAGCAGAGAGACTAAGTCACAGTCTTGGCTTTTTTGTTTCCTGCCTTCTGAATATTGGATCTGTTTAGGTTTTTATGCTTTTGTATGTATTCAAGATAAATGTTCTTATTCAACATGAATATTCAGAATTCCAGAGAAATTAAAGTTCTGCAGAACTGAAATTTGTCTTCCAGTTGGAGCCTACTAATCTTGCATTTTTTTAAAACCCCCAAATCAGAATATTTGCTTTTGTTGAATTGATCTGAAATAGTGCTTTTAAAACCTGATCATTAAGCCTCTTATTACACTTCTCTTCTGGTGAATTATCACATTTTGAAAAAGTCACAACCCCTTCTCGTAAGTATGCAAATTGATGTTAGAACATTATTACTGAGGTTGTAAAATCAAGCAATCATCACAAAAATTTGAAGGGTTTGTCTTCAGCTGATGCCCCATCCCCTCCCCCATCATCTATTTGCCACAGTCAAATCAGGATAATTGAGAAGGAATTCTCTGCAGTGGATTGGACTCTCTTCAGACAAAGACCATCCATGTTCTGACTGCCAGGTGCAAACCTGCTGATGCCATTCCAAAGTTTACATTTTAGTGCAAGGCAAGGCCCTGGGAAGGACCAGAAAGAATGATTGTCATGCTTTCTTTCCCATAGGAAAAGAAAGGTGAACTGAGGTCAGCTATAACTCTACAGTTTAAAAACAAGTTAAATGAAAGAACATGCATGAGATAATAAAATATTATATAATCTAAAGCAAGTGTAGTACAATAATAAAACATAATCAAGCAACCACCACGAAATCACGAATGGCTCTGAGAAAGTAAAGTAGAAAACATTAATATTTGTAATATAAGGCTGAGAGGGAAGTCAGTGAAAGAAAGTACTACTCAGGCTATAATTAAATGATGTTACTCATGCCAGTAGCATTTTTAAATCTGTTTAGAATATGAATGAGGAAAGAAGAAATGAGATAAAATGAAGGAAATCTCCATGAATATCTATGAAACACAGTTATGTAACTGAACTTCTGTTTCATCAAATTACAAACTACAGTTTACTTGCAAATGAACAGCAAATTACAGAATTTGGAGACCATAACTGAGAAAAAATTATCCCATATTTTCCATTTTTTAAGATCTCAAATATCTCATAATTTGACCCTGTCAGAGGCCAGATACTGGGTTGGAAGCACCTTTAGTCTGCTCCTAATTGATGTATTTACTATGCCATAATTCTGGAAAAAGGCTTTAATTTTAATATGCTATCAGCCTGAGCTGGCTCCTGAGTGAGACAAAGAATGCATTCACTTGAATGCTATAACAACATTTTCCCTCACTGAGGAAAAATATCTGCTGTGTTCATCAACACCTTGGGTTGTTTTTATGGGTTGCATGGCTGTTGGTGGTTTTTTTTTCATCCCAATATGCAGTATTTGTGTTTCATACATGAAAGGCCATAGATTTTTTTCTTCATCACCAAAAAATCTCCCTTTACTTGTGATATGAAAGGTCTAGCAGCCACAGGGTTGACTGAAACTTTTAGAATATGAGTCATGTCTACTTTACTAGGTGGTTGAAGGAGGTCAGCTGGGCTCCTGCCTGCCTTTCTTTTACTTCCTGACTTGTTTATGGCTTTTCACAAAATAGTTTTGATCACATGCTGTGGAACCAAGTGTGATCAGAGATGTCTCAGAGTCAGAAGCCCAGACTCCTGCTCTCTCCTGCTCCCCTTGCTGCTGTGTCTGATGGATGTGTGCAGACACCGAGCTGGCAAAGCCCTCGGGAAGAAATCTCTCAGGCTCTCTCTGCCTTAGCCTAACTTTTATTTTAATTCCACCAAAGAGTTAATTGCAATTTTATTTCCAGCAGCTCCTCTGGCAGAGAGCTCTGGCTCTGGGCAGCACTCTGCACTCTCTCGAATCCCACATTAGGATTGTGGGCACACAGAAATCCCACATCAGGTGGTGGGCACCTGACACAGCTCCAGAAGAGCAGGGAAGGAAAGAGCAAATCAGAATCATCAGCAGCATTCTGAACCCAGCAGAAACTAAAACCTCACACACTCCAACTGTTCTCTGCTGTCACTGTGGTTATTAACTTCATGATAACAACAAGTTTGTAAGTAAATTTGTAACCCAGCTGGGGAAAAGATTGGAACAGACTATGTTTTTTTCTCTCTCTCATTAAACACTTCAAATACAACTGAGAGGAATTTTAATATTTAAAAAGAGAGATTCAAAAGCTATTTACTTCTGGACAGCTTATCCTAAAACCACCTCAGCTTCTTTTTGCTCCCATGCATCTCTAATAAGCAAATATATGCTCAGAGTTAACTCTATAAATCTTTGCTATTTAGTGAATATGGAAATAATTTAAGCCTCTAAAGTATTTTTGCTTAAAGCTTCTCTCCTCTGCTCCACCCTGGCCTTGTCCTTCTTCTCATTGCAATATTGGTAAGATAAGCAGAAATCCTTTATTGATATTCATCATAAAAATACAGGATTTTTCCTTTTCCAGAAGACATGCCACAACAAATTTGGCCGAAAACCATCACCATGTGTCAGGCTATTCAACTCAAGAGAAGCCTACTGTGGCTGCAGGTCATGTTGTTGTTTTGCTGTGTGTGGCTTTTGTTTCAGCTGCACCACAGAAATCCTCCTTTTTTCCAGCACAAGCAGCCAGCCTTGTGAGCTGAGACAGGACAAGAAAGCAGGAAGAATCAATTTAAGAAGGGATCTGTCCCCTGTCTGTGGAGGATACTGAATGAAGGCACCAGTGAGACTAAAAAATTGATGTAAGCAAGAAAGAAGAGTTCAGGGGGTTGGGCTTCCTGGAATTAACAAAGCCCCTCAGTATCTTGAGTCAATGTATACAGTGAAGTGGTGAAAAGATATAAACATGTACCAACAGCAAAACTATTAATATATGTCTATTGCTAGTTTTTAACTGAACAGCTTTATTTCACTACGGAAAATATTTTATTTATTAAGCATAAAAGTATTTCCAGTAAAGCCTCATTGAGCTTACTAAACACATTTTTGTTTATTTTGCTTCTTTCAACACAACAAGTGAGGAAAAAAAGAAACATTCCCACTGCCTTTACTAAGACTGAGATTATATTCAGAATAGTCCCTTAATTATCCTTACCTGGTATAGTCACTATTTAAAAATCCCATTCTATAGTTAAGAAAGAAATCTCTTTATACTCACTAATTAAACACTAATAGCAGGTAAAGCTTACTGGGAGAGTACAACACCATTTTCAACTGTATTTCCAATTTGAATATCATACATATTTTCTCCAACATTTGGCTAGGCAGGTGGCCAGCAGGCACTGTCAAGATAATTTATGTCTCTTGTTTATTTGAATAATTAAAGTAACAACAGCACTGGAACCCTGCAATTTTTGCACAGCCCCAGCTTGCACAACGATTTCCCATTCCTTCTCCTCCTATCCCACCCAAGAAATCCTGAGCATGAGAAGGAGGCTGCTAATGAATCAGTAAGATCCAAGAAAGTAGATCTTTGTGAAAGGAACAAATTTCTGCACAGTTTTCCAACAAGAGAAGAAAACTCCAGTAGCAACTTGCAAGTCAGCCTCCTGCCCCATTATCAAACCTCTCACACCCACCTTGGTCTCCTCTCTTTCCAGGGAGCTCCAAGGACATCCAGCCTCACCCAGCCCGGCTGCTGGTGAGCTGCAGGCACCATTTGGTGACTGACTGTGACTGCCTGCTTGGCACGTGGGAACAGCTCCAATCCTCCCGTTTCTGAAGGACAGAGGAGCTAATGCAAAACCTGCAACCTCCAATTTTTACCCAGAAATGGAAACCAGTATCAAGGGGCTCTGAATCTCACTTCAACTCTCAGCCCATCACAGCTTCTGCGGCTGCACTTGCTCACGTGGAAGTGAAGGAGCAACTGACAGTGATCTGGATTGATTCCTGTGACCAGATAAATCTGAGTTATTCCACCAATTTTGGTCAAAAACCTTGGTCAGGCTAAAAAGCCTAACATCACTGACCACAGGACAGCCAGAGTAACTCACAACAAGGCTACACCCTCAACAGGTATCTACATATTCTCTTTGTTGTTACTTTTTCTTTATAAGAAGCCACTTTTTCCCCGGTTTCATGAGATTTTTTCTGAGATGCACGCAGTGTGTGGATGTCTCCCTGTGCTGCAGCAACGTGGCTGGCCTTGCAGTGCAACACAGCTGCATTTGATGGGTGCTTTTATAGTCCTCCTACACCTTTTCAAAACTGTCAGGTGGTTGTAAAAGATGAGAAGAAAAAGTGATCTCACTGAAAGCCTTTCTTTTTTAATGTCTGTAAAATAATTAGGAGTCCCAAGTTTTGTACTGACAAGCCAGGGGCAAAGTCTGAAGAAACATAAATTATATAAATTGCTTTGCAGATGAGCACATTAGCTAAAAGAGGACTGTTTTTTTCCTGCTAGGCAGAATTATTTTGTACCAGTATGGGGGAACCAAACCTTTGCCACACTAATCCTTAATAGTGGTGGGTGGCATTATAATCCTGGTTTTATTGTTTATGTTCTCTGATGAGTAATGTCCGGGACTCCAAACTTTAGAGTAACAAGTTCCTTTAGCTAGTAAGATTTTAAATTGTCATGTTCACAGAGTTCCTTCTGGTATGTTTTTTCCTCTGCTATGAGTTTAAAAGCCCTTAAAACCAAAAAAACAACCAACAGTAAGGAGTAGTTCATATAATACTTTTAACATGACCACTCATTCACTTCCTTAAATAAAGAAATAAAGGTTGTGCAGAGCAGGGTTACAATTCATGAAGAATTACTAGTCAGTCACTCAATTTCAAGAAGCAGAATATTCTGCCTGTGTTACCTGCTGATTCATCACATGACTGAATATTTTTCTCTTTTCAAAAGGCAATATTTTGAGACCACACATCTATTTCTTTGGGGAAGTCCAGAGCAAAATCAGATGTCAGACACATAGGAATGAGATGCTAAACTATGGTAAGCATATCTGACAGTTCAAAATACATTATTTCTTTGCTGTCTGTCTCAGTGAATTTCTGAAAGAGAAAACAGTATTACCTCCTTTATTGCAAATTGTATTATGAGACAGAATAGTTTTGTTCTATAGCCCTGGTAATCTTCTTGTATTTCTACTACTAGAGAAATTGGTTTTAGTCTGGGACGTTTCTTGACTTGAATTTTACTTCTTTCAACACATCAGTCCAGCAACAAAAACCTTTTATTTTGTTAAAGGTTAAATAAACCTTTTATTTTGTTATTCTCCTATTTTGGAAGAATGCTTGCTGCCACATTGGAAACCCTGCCACCATGTGTCTAAGTTTACAGTCTTGGTGCTAAACTGACCTTTGCTCTAAGAAAATGTATTTATTAAACTTCTCAGCTAGATTTTTCTTCTAAAAAAAAAAAAAGCCCAAACAAAACAAAACAAAACCAAAAAATCCCAAAAAAACCCAAAAAAAAACCCCAAAAAATAAGAAAAAAAAAGGATTGAAAATCACACTTTTCAGACAATTGGAATGACATTTCTGCAAGTATTTCTGGTTTTGGTATTCTGCTTATTTTCTTACTCAGCTTCTTAGTCTTCTGTTTTCTTATTCTGCTCTATTTTTTCTTAGGTTTTGGTATTTGTCTTATCACTCTAGAAAACCTATCCTTTTCAAAGTACTGTTCATTTTCAACTGTTACTTTGAAAAAAATTTCGAGCCCACTTATTACCTTTCAGAGCTGCTGCAAGTCTATGTTTTTGCATGTATATGAATGGTCATGCTCATATTTATTGATAAATATATATGAATTCCTAGAGGGAAAAAGTCTCTAATTTCAGTATAAATACACTTAAAAATATACAAGAGGAATTTGAAAGCGCATATATTTAAAAAATAGCCCCTTTAAAATTAATTTTTAAAGGAAATCAATTCCTTTAAAACTGAGGTTCTGCCATGGTAATCTATTTGATTGAAATAAGGGATTTATCTCAAATACAAGCTATTCTAGTTTTGCTAGAGGCAGGCCAAGCACCCTATGTGAGTTCAGGACCCCGTGTGGAGATTTCCTCTCAGCAAGCAGCAATTACAAGGATTAGGGGCTGAGGCTCAGCTCGGTGGAGATGAGAGGTGTTTAGCCATTTCCCTGGCATTGCTTTGGGGCACACAGACAGGTTCCCATGGGCTCTGAGCAGTGGAGCCTCTTCCACCAGCAGGCACCAGGGCAGGCCCCTTTTGCTGCTGCTGCAGCTCCAAATGTCACATACCACAGGTGATGCTCATTATGGGAGCTGAGGGGATATAAAGGAGAGCAAGGATTATTGCTGGTGGTGGAGTGCCAAAGGTTAGTGAAAAGCTGGATTGTCTGCTGGACCAGAGTAGATAAGAACACAAAAGGGCACAGAAATGGATTTGAATACAGCCACTTATCAGCGTGCCTTTTAAACTACATTATGCTCCTTATAATGGTGTGCTGTTAGCACTAAAATTGGGAGTCTCCTTTTATGAGCGTGCTAATTTATTAACATCAATTTGTGTCACCATTTTAGCATCTCCTCTACTTCCCTGAGCCAAGGAGTAAGACACCAAGTCAGCTAAATTCAGGCAGAATTCAAGTGGCTCTAGTTCTTTTCAAACAACTATTGCTTTCTGCTGATGTAGCTCTCTGTTGGCTGCTGTATTGTTTTCTCCACAATAAAAACAAAGAAGCACACATAAAACAAAGATGTTTATGATTTGGAATAAATTGCAGCTTTATTATTCTCTATTACTGGAAACCATCCAATTATTATGCAAAAGAATAAAAAAAAAGGGATCATTTATATACCATACTGTTAAATTTTATATTGAGTGGTATGATAAAACAGCCAACTGGGACAATGGGTGGGGAACGGGAGGAATGCCACATTTTATTTATGCCATGTTTATGGTTAGCTATGTTTATCCTTTTTTGTCAGTTAAAGGAACATTAAATAGAATTATCTTGGATTTATGGTAAGTAATAAAGCAGACTTTTTTTTTCCATGAATGCTCAATTAGATTAAAGTATACAGTCACAAGAGCAAATATGCACCTATTTATGATTCCTTTCCTGAGGCCATCCTCATGTTCCTCTCCAGAGACTGCAAGAATCTGGAAGACTTTGCACAAAACAGTGCATGTGTTTACTGCAGCACATATGTAAGCATTATGCAAGACTGGTAGGACAGAAAGAAACATGGAGTTCAGGGATGAGGAAAGAGGAGAGGATACAAAAAAATGTCAGCACCATACTTAAAGAAAAAAACCCACCAAGTGGAGATTTCTGGAGAAAACTATCACTGACAATGACTCTGACATTCTGCTCAGAAAGGGATCTGTCATCTAAAATCAGGGGGAAGATTTACATCTCTTTTCCTGGAATATGATATCCCTCAAAACTCTTTTAGAGTGTGAAGATGCCATTTCAAACCACACCTGTCTCCTTTTTCCTTACTTTGGGTTGTGTCCTATTCAAGAGAACACCTTTTTGAAACAAGGGAAAGGTTAGCAGGGTCAAGTTTCATGTTTTTCAACAAGGTTAAACCTGCAGTTCAAGTTTGGGGATTTAGTATTTGCTGTTGTGTATGCTTATATACAAGATAAAGTTAAAAAAGACCAGTTGTTTGAATCAATTAATCTCCTATGATTCTGTGAGGCTTAAATTCTGGCTCAGTCTATGGATTGCCAGTTTTTGATTAGCTGATAAAATGCTTTTTTTTAGCTGTGAAAAAAAAAGAGAAAAAAAAATCCAATTCATTAAGATAATTTTGTGCTGCCACACATGCTGTCTTCAACATAACTTTACACTGATCTCAACTTATTGCACAAGGACTTTACCACACATCAGGCAGGTAGAACAGTGATGCTTTTCAGCTCCAATACTTTTAGGATGTTGCCTAAAAGGAGTTTTAGCTGGTAAAATGCCAGACATCCTGGGACCTAAGCAAAACAGGTCATTGATGGTGCCATGGCCAGCAGCTCTAAAACTTGTTGTTTCTCCCCATCTCTCTTTAATCCACAGCAGAACATCATTCATGCTGTGCTAAGCAAGGACTATATTATCACATTCTGTACTTCCAAACAGACTCTTCTCACTGACAAACAAGTCCAGACTTTTAGGATTCTGCTTCAGTTTTGTGCCAGCAAACTGTAAAGGTGCAAACCTCTCTGCTCTTTTATTCCTGAATTTTCCATGGCTCTTTTGTCCATCCCATGTGTCTTACAGGGATATGCAATCAAGGAGCTATTGTTCAAAATTTTATTGTTTATACACAAAATAGCTGAAAAAATAGAGCAGGTTTTAAAAATCATCTTGTTTGCTCACTTTATTGAAAGTTATCTGGCGATCCCTATTGTTTCAGATTTTCTCAGTTTGTATTCATTAGAGTGAAATGTGTGCTTTTATGGTGGCCTAGGATGTAAGGCATTGCAAGAAAATCAGTTTTGTTTACCTAGCACAGAAAGGTAATATTTATTACATCCACAAGTGCTACACATTTCTGTTATTTATTAGTAACATAACCCTATGTGCTTTCATTTTTTATTGGTGCAGAAATACCTTTGGTGTTTGTGAGACAAGGAGGGCTGTGGCCTTCCCATTCCATCCAGAGCCAAGGTGACTGACTGACTGACTGACTGACTGACTGACTGACTGACTGGCTGACTGACTGACTGACTGACTGGCTGACTGACTGACTGACTGGCTGACTGATTGGAATTTGCATGCACAGCAGTCAGGTGCAAAATTCTCAGACACACTCAGCACCAGAAACTGGTCTGTGTAACCCAGCCATCACCTGTTCCAACAGCTTTTCTATGCTGAAGGTACATAATCCTCCAGTGTCCTCCCCCAGCTGTACACACAGAATCACAGAATCGTTTCGGTGGAAATGAGTTCAGAGATAATTGAGTCTGACCTTTGACTGATCAACACACTGCCAACCAGACCAAGGCACTGAGTGCCACATCCCATCATTTCTTGAACACCTTTAGGAATGCTGACTCCACCACCTCCTTCAGGAGCCCTTTCCAACGCCTTTCAACCCTTTATTTGAAAAAAATTATTCCTGATGTCTGACCTGAACCTTCCCTGGCACAACTTGAGGCCATTTCCTCATCCTGTCATTTGTTACCTGGTAGAAGAGGCTGAATCCCACCTGGCTCCATCCTTCTGTCAGGGAGCTGTTGAGAGCAATAGGCTTCCCCTTGAGCCTCCTTTTCTCCAGGCTAAACACCTCCATCTCCATCAGCTGCTCCTTGCCAGATTTGTGTTCCACAGCTCTGTTCCCCTCTCTGGACACACTCCAGCCCCTCAATGTTTTTCCTGTAGTGAGGGGCCAAAGCTGAGCCCAGGATTGAGGTGTGCCCTCAGCAGTGCCCAGCACAGGGCACAGTCACTGCCCTGGTCCTGCTGCCACACCACTGCTGATCCAGGCCAGGTGCCATTGGCTTTCTTGGCCACCTGGGCACAGCTGGCTCACGTTCACTCACTGCTGATCAGCACCTCCATGTCCTTTCCTGCTGGACACTTTACCAGCCACTCTTCCCTAAGCCTGAAATGCTGCCTTGGGTTGTTGTGACTCTAGTGCAGGACCCAGCATTTGGCCTTGTTGAACCCAATAGCATTGGCCTTGGTTCATCAATCCAGCAGGTCCAGATTCCTCTGCAGAGCCATCCTACCCTCCAGCAGATCAACATTCCCACTTTTAGCTGCCTCTGAACTGAAGGGTAAACTCAATCCCCTCATCCAGATCACCAGTTAAGACATTGAACGGGACTGGCCCTGACTCTATTACCCTTGGGAAACCTTAGCTTATCCCACAAACGACTCAAAAAGAAATAAGAGAAAACCAGAGAAAAATTTAAGCAGTAACTTACCAATATCCCTTTGTATCTGAAGTACCCACCTCTGCTCTGAGTGCTCTCTCAGCAAACAGCAGGGCTGTCACCCCAGCAGGACTGTGTCCCTCCCTGCCAGGGTGCAGAGCTGTGCCATTCAGGGGCAGAGAGATTCCTGCTGAAGCAGCCACCTTTGCTGCAGGGCTCCTGCACAGCACACCACATGCCTGTTCAAAGCATCTCCACGGGCTTTTGATCTTCCCTGCTGCTCCTCTGACCCAGCAGTTGTGATGCTGGGGCTCACACCAGGCTGTTTCAGGCACCTGTGGTGCTTGGCTGAGAGACAAACACCTCTCCAATAGCGACCATAAATAAAACACAGAGCAAACACACAGGAAACATATTTTCCTGACCCTGGTGATTCCTGTGAATTGTGAAAAGCATATGTTTCAAGCAGCTTCATTCCTGGTGCAAAATGCCCTCCTTCCCCACAGTGACAGTACTTGATGGCTTCACAGATCTTACTTTTTTGGCCACTGAGAAAAAAAACAAGTTGAATGGTCAGAAAAAGGTGGGAAAGTTGGTCAGTAAAGAGTATTATGGCCAGTCAGTAAACAAACCCTCTCTCTCTCAGCAGTGATTACTCTGTCTGCTACAAAGCCTTACAGTAATGGTGCTTTAGCTAAAGAACAATAACCTGCATAAAACTTATTTGTAGCTTAGGCAGTTTAACTGGAAATTTAAGCCATCGGTAAAGCCTCTTTTAAGTTTTAATTTAATTTAATCTTCTCCTCAGGGCATGGAGTATGCACAGGAAGAAACTGTTATTATACTTTTCATGAGATAGAAAAAAAAAAACCAAAAAAATTGGTGGGACTGATGGGGATGTGGAGCAATGCTGAGGTGGGGGCAGGGGGAGCTGAGTAGTTCAGAAGCCTTCAGGTGAACCCTGGAGAGAAAGTGACTTTTCGGCTGATGGCACCAGAGATTGTGGATGAATGGAGGCAGATCATGAAAGCCAGATATCAAAAGAGAGATCAGAGCAAGCTATTAAAATGTACATTTATATTGCTAAATATTTTTAGGGCTGCTGAGTTGAGACAGCCAGCAAACAGCACATCACGAAGAACATTGATTGAAAAGCTCACTGGGTTGGGAAAGAATTTTTCATTTCATAAGTCATTTGCTGTAACCATTCCAAAAAGTCAGCAGATTTTTAAAATTAATGAGAGTTGTTCTGTGATGAAGGCTGGCTTGATGGTCACTTCCTTCCCTGGGTTTTCTCGAGAGAACTGAACCTCATCCTTTTGTGCCATTAAAATTTTTCAGTCAGTAATGCTAATTTGTTTGGCACGTATACAGCATGAGAAATTATCTTATCCTGTTTACAGAATCCCATACTGATATGATGCTTTCCAGAGATTTTAAGTCCAACTCCAAAGAGCTTTTTCTGAGCAGCTGATACAATGTATTGAGTAAACAGTGGAGCAGAAGGATTTGTCATTCCAAAGTGCAACAACTACTGTCTACTGTTTTTTAAATTAATACCGTGTTACTATTTATTTAATGATGTCCCTGTAGCTGTTTAAGTCTTCAAACAAAGGATAAACATTCCCTTGATATATTTCACTTCTGCTGTGGAGAACAGACACTAGATAAAAAAATCAACATGTTTGTTACTCAAAATGGGCATTTTCATTGTTCTCCATGATCACTCTCCAGTACCAATTTTAATTTCACAATAAGATACCTCATCATACATACTGGTCAACCCAAAGCTACTTCAAGTAATACCTAACATCTTTTTGACCTAGTAGAAATAAAAAAATCTCATTTTCTTAGTATATTGCCAAACATTGATTGATTTTAGCAAATTTTAGGACTCTAGATATGCTTTTTTTCTTCCACAAAATGCAGGCATTTGTTTCAAAAGGAAAACGAGCAGGACTTATTCTCAGCAATGAGTTGCTCATTGCAGATAGAAATATCACATATTTATAGGCCTTCTGCTCACTGAAAGTTTTCCTTATAGTAAGATCCAGAAAAACCTCCAGAACATGACATATAAATGTGTGAAGTAATTATAATAACAATAATACATATAAAGGTGTGAAATAATTATAATAACAATAATACCAAATGATAATTAACACCTAACATTCCCCAGGTTGCTGGAAATAATCGAGTTACTAATATTCTACTGAGAAGCAGCAAGGGTTGTCAGGACCAGGCTGCCATGAGCAGCCTGAACTGTTGTCCTGTACAGGATATTTTCTCTCTGCTGCCTGTAAGAGAAGTCCAGATGACAACACTGCAGATAATGTAAGTCAGATTGTAGCTGCTTGTGCATCAGATGCAATCTCAGCTCTACACTGCATTGTCCCTGGAATTGCTGCTGTCCATAACCCCATGAGGGCTGGGGATTTCATTTTCCTTGTGTTTATTACATTTATTACATTATGTTAACAATAATAACGTATATTATGTCATCCTGCTACTGTTTGTCTTGCCTTTTCCTTTTTCATTTCAAACACCAGGAAAAATAATGCACTGATTTGATCAATTAATTTGCATATGCATTTACTTTGGAAATTATCTCACTATTCCAGAGCTGTAACCAGTCCAGGCCACTATCCTATAGCAGTCACAGCAACTGTGTTGTTTTGTCAAATGAAAGAGCTTTTTCCAACTTTTATTTTTGTGTCTCTTACTGAAACAAATGTAATTATGAAGAAAATAAATTTCCATGACAATCATTCAGAGCTGTAGTTTAATTCATAATGGTTTAATATAAGTTTTAATTTCTAAAATTTATTCTGAGTGAAATACAAATGTAAACAAAAATAGAAGCTCTTAAGGCAATTTAATCCAGAAATTTTCGGTTCACAAAAAATAATTCTTCCCAATCCTCTTTGTCAACAGTCTCTTTTATATTTACATATCGCACAATCAGGAATCCGAAATCTAAAAACTTTTCTTTAGAAAGAAAACTTAAAAGAGGATATACCCAAGGGCAATTGATTAAGGCCAAAATCAGCAAATCTTTTTAATGTATTTTTGTTTACCTCTGCCTTATATGGTCTTCTTTTTGAAGAATCAGAAAAAAAAAATACCGAGGAGACCAGGAAAAATATGATTATGGAAATACAAGGAGAGAAAGACAACAAAAGGGTGGAGGTGAGAAGCTGGTAAGCACAGGGACACACAAAAACTTGCAGATTTGGGCCAAACAGCATCCTCGGGGTGGGACAAGATAAACATCTGCATAAAGCTGATTGTAAGATTCCTGGCAGCTGTGTTTTTCTGTTATATTGTATTTTCTGTATTTTCTTGTCATAGTGTAGGTGCTTTTCTCACCTCAGCTCAGCCTCCCTTGGTCAGACTTTCCCTGTGGTGCCAGGTTGTCCAGGCTATTCTCATTCCTCAGCAAAGAGATGGAGGACAGGCAAAGCTAGAGAGGCAAAAAAACCCAAAAATCTGCTTGAAGGCAGGAAGAAATTGCTACTACACTCCTTCCACAAGTCCCTGATGCTCTTCTGGTGCTTCTGACACTTCTCTTCCCCTCCTCTGCCTGCGGCTCACCCTCGCTCTCGGTTGCTGTATCACCCACTGCCATTTCCGCACCATTTGATTCTTTTATTGACATCTTCAGTGGGGAAATTCCCCCATTGGAATCTCACCAGAAAGCTGCTTGGATAGGAACACAGCAATTTCTCTAGGCTTGCAAACCCAGGAGCTGTTCTGATCAGGACCCAGCTCTCATTTCAGGGGCTGCCTACAGTGTCCTCTGTGACAGGAGGCGCCCTGGGTGCCGGTGACCTTGCCCTGCTGCCCTGCATCAGTTCTTTGGGAGGGAACACTGTCCCTTTGGGCACTGGGGACACACTTCCCACAAACATCACCTCATGGTGAAGCCTGCAGCGTTCAGGAACACCCATGAGAGTTCTGTGGCTCCTCCTGATTCTTCTCTTCTCCTCACCACCTTGGTCTGCCTCTCCTCCCACTGCAGGTCACCGCTGTCCCCCCAGCCGGACTGTGCCAGACACGTTCCCCCTGGACCCCCCTCTCTCCTCTCCAGACTGCCTTTTATATGGAAAGTGGCTTCCCCACACATTATCCTGAGGTTGCTGCTCATTTTCTGCCTACCCTGTCTCAGACAGGCACTAATCCCCCACGCTTTGTCTGCCCAGGGACTGTGAACTCTTCATATATTCTTCATGTGTGCTGCTGCTGTCACCTATTTGCTCAGGCCTAGAAGTCATTGCTTGATAAAGGACCAAAGTCATTGCTTTGCCTTCAGAACTATTAGTCTATTCAGGTACCAATTCAGAAGCTATTTAAATGACAATTGGGTTCACAGAAAATGGCTTCCAAGTATTTTAATTTGATTAGGAATCAATCCCTCTTAATTACTTTTACAAATAATTCCCATTTTCCAGCTGGAAATAGAGATAAGCTCGTGCGTATATATATTTTGCTCTGAGATTGAAAAAAAGAAAGGTTCTATAATTATGTATCTGATAAATTGGACAAAAGAGAGAAGACAACTTTTAAAGAATTTAAAAGCAGATCTGATTCCAGTAATAATCCCTAAAAGAAGCTCACTAATCACATTAGTAGAAAATAATCTGTAAAGAGTAAAGCAAATTAAGTGCACGTCAGAGCAAGGGAGAAGTTGTATAATTTGGGAGATAGACAAGTGATTACCCAGTGGGATGACTGGGTTAAAAAAAACCAAAACCAAAACCAAGACAACAACAACAACAAACAAACAAAAAAACCAAAACAAAACAAAACACCAAAAAACCAAACAAAAAACCCCCCCAAAACCAAAAGAAGCTCTAAATTCACAGCAGGTGTCAAAGCCCAAAGATGACCTTATGATATGTTTTACTATTTTACAACAAAGATATACACATGGTTAGTTAAAAGGTATTGGTGAGATACTCCCTAACATGCAAAAACCAGGAAACTGAAATCAATTTTATTTAAAAATCTTTATCTCTATACTTAAAACACAGTAATTTCAAAAATTACAAGAAACATTAAAGTATTATAGTGCATGCTCAAGTTTTTGCCCTTCACACTCCTAAATGTGATATAAAAATATCTTTGTGGAGGAGCTATACAAGGAACAACAGATACAAATGTATGAAATTTTAACCATGTACAAATCCTAAGCCAGCTATGGCTGTTTTTTCCAGGTCTGTGGCAGAAATAGCAGGAGCAGCTACAGTGTCACACAAAGAACAGCTGTGGTACTGTACAAAAGAAAGAAAAGGACAGGGAGTGGCTGCAACCAAATGTATCATAGAAAAATTATATCTCTGGGGGTCTCTTTTCCTATTGACTAAAAATGATAAATGATTCTTTAAAGAAACCATAAGCTATAAAAAATATATGTGAGAATTGTGTTTCTTTCCAGTTTGCTCACTCTGAAATATACACAGAGCACATCTTGTAGCTGGGTAAAGACATATTTCTTGCCTTTTTTTTTTTTTTTTTTTTTGATTTAATGAAATTTCTAGGAACAGAGATGAAGTCCAGTGCTCACCTGACTCTGAGGTGGAAATCTCTTCCTAGGCAGTTTTTGGCTGCCAAAACACACAGTTAAATCCCCTCTATACAAAACTAAGTCCCTGCTGCCACTCTCTGCCTAAATGCATCATGAACATATCTCTGAGGAGGAGACACCAGCTAAGATCCCAGCCTTCTGATTCCCGGAAAGAAGAAATGGCATGGGCTGCTGGCTGTTTCCACACCTTCCATCCTCTACATCTCACTTCATTGCCAGTCTCTCCTCTGGCTCCCTGAGGGTAGTTCCAGTGTTTGACTGGTCAAGATGGAGACAGAATTAAATGAGCCATGTTTGTGGAGGAGAGAGAAGCAAGGTGCCATATTTGTATTTGCTCTGTGACCAAGCAAGCACAGGGAATCCCAGCACAAAGATGCTCAGAACTGAGGATCCCTCCTGTACTTACTGTTACAACAACCCAGACTTTTGAGATATTCACTTTTCCTTTGCTTCTGCTGGGATTGGACAGTGACTTACAGTAAGTTTTGCTAGGATTTAAATTAACTGCAAGTATTTAAAATTTGGCATCAAACGTAGCAGCTAAAATAAGAAAAATCAGAATAAATAAAAGTTAATATTTGTACTGACAATGCAAACACTCATTTTCTTTTTAACAGTTCAGCCATACAGCCCGTGTAGCAAGACCCTTCCTAAACCTCATTGAGATGAACAGGGCTTAGGTATATACACATAAAGTATATATATTTGTTGGCTAATATTAACTTAGATTGAGGTAAGCATTGGCTTTTGACCAATAGCTCAGCATAAAGTACACAAACACCACACAATGAATCTTGAGTTCTTTTACAATTCATCATCTAGTCCAAGTTATGTAAAAACTTCAGGATCTTTCCAAATGCATGCACCAGCCATTTCCAGAGGCAGTTAGAATAAGATCCAGGTGAACCCTCTGCATGCATGGAAATGCATTCTGGACAGACAAACTGCAAGGCCCATCTCACTTTAGGGAGACCAGCACTCCCTAGAGTGCCTGCCCCTGGAATTACAGAATCACAGAATGGTTTGGGTTAGAAGGAAAAATATCATCTGGTTCCTACCCCCCAATTAGGTTCAGTTGTAGACACCCATTGTGCATACACAGCCCTGTCTGTCTCCATTGGTGACAGATAACAACTTTAGTCACAATGGTTGTGGACCATGCATCTCCTCTGCTGGTTGGAAGAAGAGATTTTTAATACTTCTGAAAAGGAAAATAATATTTGGAGATTTTAAACAGTTCAGAAACAGGTATACCCTTATTTTTAAACTGGAAACTACACCATATTGAACTACAACCTCTCTGTAAGTGTTATTTAGTTAAAGGGACATAGGAACCAAATTTGAACTCATTTTTTTTTCCCTAAGCAAGTCCTGATAGTGCACAAAAGTTGAAGTAAAGACACATGACCATACACATGTACATATGTACACAATATTTTGTATTTAAAATATAAAGATATATTCAGATAGAATTGCATTTTGATCATTTTGCTATATGGGAGATATGTTTGCTTAAAGATTCTGCACTATTCACTAAGGCAACAAAAGCAAAAAATTAGTTTGCCAAGTCAGTCACTGAATGAAAGTGTGAGCATATAATTTCATTTTTTTCTCTTTTTTCCAGCTGGTTTCAGCACACCGAGATAGTTTCACATGTTCTTTGGACTCCTAAAATGGCTTCAATATAACCTGACACAGACAATTCAGTCTAACAATAAAGGAAATCAAAATACATAATGCAGAATCATTCAGAGCTGCTAGGATTTTAAAATCCCATGCCCTTTGAGAAATTTCCAAAATAAATGAAACGTTTTATTAATTCTAACAGCTTAATGTACAGAACTAATAGAGGTGTAGTCCATTCATCCTAAAAATCTTTGTCTTCTCCCATAGTGCATTAATTTCTTTATACAGACAGATTGCATGGCTATGTTTGTATGACACTTTTTTCCCCACTCAGATCAATTCTAAGACCTCTGAACTAAAGAAAATAATCTTTCTAAATGGAATACTAATTTTAGCTAAGCTGCTTTTGAAGACTATGCTCTTTTAAAAAAAGCCAAAGCTCCATACAAAAGGTAGGGAGAAGAGGGAGAGTGTAGCTGATGAAATGCAAATGAGGCTTTTCTCAGACAGCTGGCTGCTTTGGGATGACATGTGTGATGAATGGCTCTTAAAACATGAGCAGGCATCAAGCTCCAATTCAGTGTCAGACTGGCAAAACCAGCAGCATTACTGGATGCTTCCTTTAATTAATGCAACACTTCTGCATTAGTGCGGACACTGCCGATAAATGGGGAAGAACTGATATCAGTGGTAATATCAGAAATCCTTCAACCTTGAAGCTGGGATGCATTAGCCAAAAGCTGGGGTATCGTAAAAGCTTTAATTGTATTTGTAATGTACCAGTGCACCATGACAAAAATGGGAGATAGTGTAGGCAGGACAGGGTGAGCCAGTGATAAATGAGTGTGAGTGAGCGATTATAAAGCGGGGAGGAGTGTGGAAACAGACAATAGACAGCAGAGGGGAAGGGGCAGGAATGGGGGTATGATAGCAACAGCTACTCTGACATGGAAAGCAGGTAACGAGAGAAACCTGGTTACAGTTTTGAGAAGGGCTACAAGCACAAGGCAGTCCAACATAAATCTTTCCTCCCAAATAGGTTCCATTGACAAAAGTGAGATTTACCACTGCACCTACTTCTGGCAGGACTTCATGGGGAAGGCTTCGTGAGCCAGTTATCTACTGCAAAGCATTACAACTCACTAAATCAAACACACAGCACAAGGTTTTCTATTAATTGCATACCAAATAGGATACACACACACTGGCCATCCATTGTGCTGAATTTTATATTTTCTGCCACAACATACCATAAAACTCCTATGCAATTTTTATCCTGTCACATAGACAGCAAGTGTGTGTAATAATAGCAATAACAGCTTTCTTGAGATTATTTGAAAATAAAGACTAATCTTCCACTGAAAGCATCAAAGCCTTGCACACAGCAAGGCTACAGAGCATTTGTGTGCAAGGTGCTCCTGTTTTGTGATTGCCATCAGCTGCAAGCTTTTCTGAAGACTCCATCTTCCCAGAAAGTAGGCTAAGGCACATAATTAAGATTAACAACAAGTTCTGGTGGGGTTCTTGAAAATGGTCTATGCTCAGTGTTTCTGAGAAAGGTGAAGTATTCCTGCAATGTGCTCAAAAGCAATTTGCTATTTCTTGATGACACCTTTATTCATGTGGTGGCCTTTTGAAACCATTCCAGTTGTTCTCTCCCTTTTTCCTGCACACATGAGAGGAGTTTGTTGTGTGCACCAGGTGTTTACGGTGCTTACTCAGTAGTGTCAAAACTGGGGTTTTTTTTCCCTCCTGTTAATTAAACTTTATTCTAGAAAGCCAAAAAAGAAAAAAAAAAATCTGTTGCTTTTAAAATGAACACCAAGATGAATTGTTGTCAATGTTTAGTTTCAGGCATGAGGAGAGAAAAACGGAAGAGAGAGACACTAGTGGAAGAAACTTTTTCATGCATCAAAAACAGATGCTGAAAATATATAATATGACATAAAGAGGGCTTCTTTGACCACAATATAAAAAAAATAAAAATTTTTAGTATTTTTTGTATGCTTTTCTTATTTTATTAGACCACAGGGGAGAGAGAGTTTGCCAATTAAGAAACCACCATATAAATATATTCTTCCTTGAACTGAGGTTAAAGACATTAAAAAACCCTTAGAAATTATTTTTCAAGTATAGAGCACTTTCTTAAATATAACGGAACTGTAGAAAAAGATTGAAATATAGATATTCAAGTAATTCTCTTTACTCACCTTCTAAATTGTTTTCCTTATTAAAATATTTCTGTATTATTATGTACAGATATGTTTTAATACTTATAGAATGTCTGAATGGAAGGTAAGCTGGCCAGGGTTATGGCATGAAAGTTTTGCCCAGGAGAGAAGGGTAATAGAAGGTTTAGTGGGTTTTTTTCTTCCCTGAAACACCCTTTTTTGTTAAATCTTTTAAGTCTGGTTTTAAATTCTGTGTCTTACGTACCACCTCAGGCACCATGGTTTCAAAATACCTCTGTAGCTCTAGAAAGTTAATTGGAAACCAGCTTAGTATTGATTAGAGGGGGAGTTAAACAGAGAAGGGGGTTAAAGGCATTTGGATCAAAAAGAATTTTTTGGCTAAGAAATTCCCAAATAAGTGTAAGAACACAAAAAAAAAAAAAAAAAAAGAAACAAACAAAAAAAAAAAAAAAACCCCAATGAACCAAACAAAAAGAACCCCAAAATCCCATAAATTTCATAAATTGCTGAATTTTACAGAGTTGGACCTTATTATCCTTATTTTCAGACAAATAACTTGTTGCAGAACTGAAAATGGTGGTGCCAGTGTTTCCCCTGTGCATGTTTATTTCCAAGGCCCAGTAGCTATCCCAACAGGCTTATAATCCTGGATGTAAAGTGCCCTGTCACATCAGAAATTTCCCCTTGATGTAGGCAAGGCATCAGTCTACTTGCTTTCACAATTTTGTAGGAAAAAACTCCATTATAATACATTGAATGAATTCCAGTGTCGCTGGGAATCTTTTACCTAGTCATGAAACTAGGTGAAAGTATAAAGGCAGTCATGACCTAGCTTGTCTCAAAACTGGCAGTCAGTGCTTACTGTAATGTGCATCTATTCAGGAGGTCCATTTTCATTCTTAGCTCCTCAATTTCCTGCAGTATACTTTAGCTCCTGTATTATTTACAAAGTACTTTAGCACAGGATGAAGGGGCTATGGTCCAGCCATTCCCTTCAGCCTGCCGTGGGGAAGACCATTTACTGCCCCTTTTCCTCCCTCCCTCATCTCATATTTAATGTGCAGGGCGAAGCATTCATTTGTGCTAAATGAGAGATGCCATCAGATGTGAAGGGTGCATGTTCAGCCAGGATGGGATAATGATATGCTTACTCATGCTTACTCCATTAGGAAGTTTTAATGGGACTACAGGAGGATCAGGTGCTAATCTCTGGAACAGCATCAGATTGCAGCCCACAATTTGGCTCTCTCCTTCTGCAGAGCAGCTATTCAGTGCTGATGACTGAATTGTAGCCTTCTCTGAAAACTCAGGAAGGCAAAATAAGAATGGGAGCAGAATTTTAAGGTTCCCTCACAGTATGGTTGCATGTCCAGAGTGAGGGCATCGGGTAATTGCGCCTGCACTCAGTGGTGGCTGGGTGCTGGCTGTGCAGATAGCTCCTAACAATGCCCCTAGTGCTCCTCTCCCATGGGATTTTACTTGGACAGCATTCTCCACTAATGGATGCTGGTCATGAACAAGCAGCTATAAATCACCTTGGCCAAGTTAACCCAAAGACATGCTCCAAATTCTGGTGTCAAACTCTCTGCCACACATTTTCTAATAAATAGAAATATTTTCTATAACAGAAAGAAAACAACCAGCAACATGGGTTAGGGATGAAATCATCCAAGCACCAGGACAGACACAGATGGCTCTGGATTTCCTGGTGCAGTCCAGAGCCCTGCCCCAAGCAGTAGAGAGGGACACATGCCTTTGCTGCTCTGCTAAAGCAAGCAGTTAGATCAAGCACAAAAACTTTTATGAAAGAGAAATACCCTAAAGATGAAGTGTTTATAGCAAAGATTTTGATGTAACGATTACAGGCAGAAACAACAGATCTGTAAGTATAAAGTATATGTTTTTATAATAAATACTTTTAGGACTGTGTTTTCATTATTGTCCAATCCCCTAGTTCCCTGAGGTCTAATGATAGGATGTAAAGATTTTTATAATCCAGTTATATGATCTATAATATTCAATACTAACAAGAGGCCAGGAGTCAGCTTAAGTAAGTTTGTAAGAATGTATAAATCTTATAACTGTGGGCTGAAATAATTTTGGGGCAGAAATTTTGTGGAAAGGTTTCCAAGATTATTTTATAACAGATGCTTGAAAACATAGACTTTCCTGTGTATTTAAGAGTTGTAAGCCAGGCACCCAATCAAGAAGCTGGCCCTGTTTTCCTTGCACTACTGCCTAATGCAAGATAAGATGCAAAAGGAATGTGGTATTTTTTTAGTTCACAACAGTCATAAATTTTATGCATTTTATGTTTCAGACGCTGCAAATTTTGGAATCATTATAAATGGAGCCTGCATCTGGGTGGGTGATGACACATCAAGTCACATTCCAGTTGGATGTTCATCAAGAAAGTTTTTCATTAAAAACTTTCATGAAAGCTATAAAGCTTTTCAACAGAAAGGAGACAGAGAGGTATAACTGTATACTTTAAACTGCTTTAAAAAGAAATATAGTAATTGATAAATCTTTTGGAGCAGATGGTCTTCTAGCTGATTTAAGAGGTATGGGGTCCCTGGGAGCAATTGCTCCTGGAACATCAACATCTAATTCCCATTCTTCACATGTTCCAAATTCTGCATTCTCTGGAATGCTGCTAATTGTTTTACTTTAGTTCTGTTCTCAAGAGAAACCTAAATAATTTCATTTCACTCAGAAGTTTATTCATAATCACCGGAACAACTGAATTTGGTATCCGAAACTACATTTTCTATGTTCTGCTTATTGACCATTTTACATGCTCGGGTAATCACATCGAAATCATTTTGAGGGAAATCAGAGAAATGAGCCATGGTTGGGTCACTTGTGAAATGCACAGACGATTTCACGCTAGCCCTGCCTCCCCAGAAGAAATTAGTCAGAGCAGATTTGAGGTGTGAGCTGCAAAAGGTGGCGTGAGTCAGAGTGCACAAATGGAAATAAAAAACCCTGGTAGCTGGCCTATGGCTACTCATTTCATCCTTTACTGACATTTTTATTTGATAACAACCTCTTTTTGGACAGTGCCACGTGTTCATACTGTGCTTTCCACAGTGCTGTCCTTAAATCAGGTCTCTGGATGCAAATTAAGTACAAATATAAAAGATCATGACACACAACTTCAGTAATATTGCTATCAAAATTAATTGTCATTGTTTTCTTTCTGCATGGCTTGAAAATATCCTGCATTAAGATTTGGGCCTAAAACCCATTTGCATTTTTGTGATAGGAGAGCACAAAAAAAAAATCAAATATTTTTTTACTACAGGAGCAGATTAATGAAATTAAAGAGATATGGAAGTCAAGATTCAAATAGACATTTCCATTGTTTTGAGCAGTTAGTCTAATCCCTCCTTGGCAAAGAAGGGGCATGAACCAAGAGGAATCCAATACAATATAGGTAGTCTACTTGGTTTAGTCAACAAAGTACCTTTACCCTTCTAAGACAATTCTTATTGCCAAGATTGCTGTTGTTATTTTAGTTTTACAAGTCGACTTTGAAAAGACATTTCCTGACAGCACTTGCAAAAAAGTAATAAATTCATAAGTCATCTTTAGCATGATAGTTTCATAACTTGCTTGGCATAAAATCCCCACTGTGTTCTCACAACACTACTCCATCAATTTTAAGAGTAATCCATCTGCATTGTGCATCGCTGCATTATATGCATCATTACACTGTAACAGAAAAAAAGGAAGATTAAGGTGTGATAAGGCCTAAACATCTTCATACCAATTTCAAGTTTGTGTATATGTAAGATGTAATTGTCAATTGCAATACACATTCACTTTAAATAATAGTCTATTAGGAAAAAGGCCAAACAGTGATTGTGCCTGCTTTCCAGTTTTGTTTTTTTGCATCAGGTTTTGGTTAAGACATTATTCCAGTTGTGGTTGGCAATAAGTAAAAAAAAAAAAAAAACCAGCATTTTTCTGCAACTTTTCCTCCCAGGATTTTTTCATCCCAAAAATTCAAGGTCAAACATATGCAAAAACTCAGAAGAGGAAATCAGTGACTCAGTTGAGATGATCTGCAATGCATAGCCACTTTCCCAAACAACAAAATGTTTAAATTTCGGTCAACTTTTAGCATATGCCTTACTCATTGCATGACTGAAATACATTTTTATTTTTTTTTATATCAATTAAAAGAGAACTACTGTTCCAAAGGGAAATTGCCTTTGATTGCAAACAATCAATTGTTCAGGAAAGGTTGGACAGGAGTATTTTCTGGTATGATATCTGTCAACCAGCTTAGACTGGGAAAATCCTGGTCAGTATGCTCAGTCTTTAAGAAACTTTCAAAATCTCCAAAACATTTAGCAGCCCTCAACTATTCCTTCATTTCCCTCTGCTCAGGGTGAAGCTGTACTGGTTGAAGTAGATGCTCTGCTGGGGTTCCTCCACCTTAATTAAGTACTTAGCTCAGTTATTGTGACCATCAGGTAAGATGGATGAATGTTATACATCACCTCACCACCATCAATTGTTCACCCCATTAGAGCAGAGCAGAAGAATATAGACAAATGATTTATTAATCAGAAAGGAACAGGTTCAGCTGACCTGAAAAATAGTTGCAAAACTGGGTCAAATCCATCAAAATGCTTCCACTGGATTTCCCTCTCTCTCTCACACGCAGATACACATTCACATTCCCTGTGGAAGCCAGAAGGCCTTCGACTCAGTTTTATTAGTGCTGTGGTTGGGACAGTCATGGAGGAAGTGGAAGGCACCAAAGTTTATTTTGCTCCTCTGCTTAGATCCATATCTGCTGCTCTGGCAGGCCCAAGCCATCAGGCTCCAAGATCTCTCACAAAACCCCCTGCTTACAGCTCTCCTACATGGCATGGGGTGACAACATATTTACTGGGGCCCAGAGGAATGGAAATAACTCTCTCAGCAATGACAAAGTGATCCCAGTGCTGGAGTTGCTGAAATGTCAGAGCACCAAGCCTGGGCTCAATGAATTTGGATCTCCTGCTTTCTAACAACCTCAGTTCTAGGCTGGCCAAACCTCCTACAGCTTTGTCACTGCACCTCTAGCCATGTCTCTAGCTCTGCTGGTTAGCATTAATGAAAGATTCCCCAAACAGCAGCAATATATTTGCTCTGAGAAGGGATTTGATTGATTGGGAAAATGTTAAGGGAAAGAGTTCAAAGAGAAAAAGTTCACACTGATGAGAAAAAAACAATGCTTTTTCTGTTCAAAATGTCCCCAACCCAGGTTGGAGGGAAAAACAGCATCCCACTGGTGCTTTCCTGTCCCTTACTGACTTGTTCTAGAGAGCAAAAATGCAGGTGGTCCCATGTAGGGCACCTCTGAGAACACTTCCCATGCATGCTATTCCCTTGAACGACAGGTAGATTGGATTCTGATTCAACCTAATTTGTTCACTGGTAATGAGCTGTGATATCATCACCTAAATATAGAAATAGGTATTCAGAGAAGATTTTAATAAATGCAAGAGTGGAAAATAATAGTGTCTCTTGCCTAGCCACAGTCCTTTTGAGAAGCTAGAAGTCTAATAATGGGAGTTGTTTCTTCTAATGCTTCTAATGAGATAATATTAATAGCTTTCAATCAAATCACTTGCCTGATGCTGAATACCCACTAACTTGTATCCCATACTCATTTTTATTCTTTTTTTTTCCAATAAGACATCTTGTGAATTGACATTTTAAGGACTGAGTTCCTGAAATAAAACTAGAAGATCTTATTTAGATTGTCATGTCTAAAAAGCAGGAAATTCTCAGATGTTTTTCATGGGACAAGAAAGTACTTCAGTTATTTTGACAAAGAATTAAAACTCTACAAAATGCTGTTCCATTGGGAGATCATAACAGAATCTTCCAGTAATTTCCCAAAAGTATGAACATTATTCTCTGTGCTATAAAAATAACTGCAAATGTTCACTGTCTTCCTTTCACTGTCTATAAACTTCTTTTTTTGCAAAATATTCATAAAGCTCTATAGTATCATGTGACAAGCTTGGGCAGGTCTGACTGCATAGGCTACTGGGGACTAGAAGTGGGACATAAGAAGTTATGCTGGTGGTGCTGGACTATTGGCAATGAAGAATGAAACAAAAAATAAAATTAAATTAATTGCTGTTCATGGTAGATTTTTTTCTTCAGCTGAGTCCCAAATCAGAAGGTCATCACAAATTCACATACCACTAAAGGCCATATGAAGCATGAAGGGAGTTGTTAAACTTATGAACATGCCAAAAATGTTGCCAGGTATTTTTATGATTTTCTTGGTAAGAATGGGCACAAGCATTCTGTCTCTTACAGTTCTCCAACTTAAAAGAAACAAAGTTACTGACTAGACAACTCATTTCTTCATCTTTCAGAAGATGTTTGCCCCATAAGACCTTCAAACATTTTCTTAGTCACACTTTCTACTTTTCACGTTGATGTTGGTTACTAATTTAACAAGAATCACAGATCAAGTAACTTTTATGTGGTTTTGCTTAGAAATTTTAAAGCACTTCCTATCATTGGTAGGAACTGTTCTCCCAAAATATCACTGGTTTATGATATGTTTAAGAGAAAACAAGGGGAGCAAAAGAGTCCAACTGTAATAACAATGTTAACCATGACTTGCCTCAGAGTCACAAATTGGTCAGCTTGGTTCACCCTCCTTAATTGGTTATTCACCAGTTCCTATTCCCTCTGCTTTCCAAATATATCTTTCACATGTCCTTCGTGATTCCTGCTATATGAAGGAAGACAAACAAACAAAACCCCACCAAACATCTGGGCAGTTTTCTATGTATATTTAATAATCGAGGTATTTTCTAATTCCCCAATAACTCTGCAAAAGCCACACTGAGCAAAACTTGACATTTGTAGTGAATAATGACTCCTTTGATCAAAATGAAAAGGTGATAACAAAAAAACCACCTAAGGGCTGTATATCATTTCCACTCAAGGGATTGAAGTCTAGAATATATGAAGGTGAAAAACAATGGTATTCATTTTTGCATAAAACTTTCATATTTATAATCTCAAGATTCCTTTTTATTCTTCATAATGGCTATAGACTTAATTTTCTAAGTCAAATTCTGGCATAATTGAATTGGTTTTGAGAGGAGAAAATTCCTCAGCAAGACTTCTTCCCCAATTTTTAACTCACAATAAGATTTTTCCCTGGATGAAGAGACTTTATATTGGAACAGGAATGAGCTTAGCACAGTCCTCAAGGCACGTACACTGTCACCTAGGCTGTGGCACTGCACTCTGTTCTTACACTCCCTGTGTACCAGCAGACCCTGTTGAGCAATATTGTACAAGTTTGTATTTCCATATATATAGGCACTCAGATCCATTTGGACAAAAGCCCTTTGTCTGTGGAGAATACTCATGATTTCGAAGTATGGCCATCTGTTCTGAGATTTTAAAACTAAGGCTGTGTGACAATAAGTGGTTTTTCTCACAATAGAAATGTTATACAATGCTTATTGCTTATTGCATGTTGGCTACTGTAGAAGTTGTGGCTGAATTGTGGTCTTATTTTGTAGGAAAGTTGTGGGGTTAATGCCTGTTACACAGCCAGTGTAAGAACAAATCTTGCAGGTATTTGGAGAGTGCAAACTCTCCTCCACACCAAGAAACCACTGATGACATCTGGCTGTGCAGTTGCTGCCTAGCCAGCAGAAGCCTACAAAGATTTCAAAAGGTTTACTTTATTTCTTGTCAAAACAATTATCATTATTCCCCCCCTCCCTTCCATATACCTCCCTTCCATATGCCTTTTTGCTGGGTTGGCTTTTTTCTGGACAGCTGCATGGTGAATTAACCCAGACCTAGTGTATGGACACCATGCCACTCCAGTGTTGCATAATCTCCTTCTCCCAGGTGGTATTCATCATTAGCCAGTTGCATTGAATAACAAAAGAAAATCCATAAAGGATTAATCACAGAAATTAAGTTTGGGGTTGATTTCTGAGTAAATCGTAATCTATACTGAAAATGCTTTATCCAAAGATAATTGGCAATTTCTTTCCTTTTTTTTTTTTTTTTAATTAAATGTGGAAGTGAAAGGCCACGAAGAATAAGAATATTAGAATATTTCCTGGCTTCATCACCAAATCGCTCTTTTCTGGTCAAGATGAAATCCTTTATCAGTCAAGCTCTCTGACTCTCCAGTTTGCATCTGCCTGCACACTGCATTGCACTAAAAGAAAAAAGGCAGCTTGCCCATGAAAGTTATTTGTCACCATCTCCATTTACCTTTACCTTGTAGCTGTGCTAAATGAGCAAGGGCTGCAAGAGGAACTAACATAGCTTATTTCTTAACAGAAAAATACACACAGTTATGCATCCACAGACACTTCCTTTTCATATCCAATCAAAACAAGGATTTAGGTCATCATTTGTAGAAGCTACTACTACAGGCAGAGGATCAGACTTACTGTAAGAAAAAGAATGATGTTTTTCTCCACTTTACTTTCAGCTGACTGAGTAACAGAGTCTCTTGGCTCAGCACATGCAGAGTGAAACCATTTTGAAGCATAGCTTGGGAGTTTTTGCAAACCATCTAAGTCACAGAGGCAAATGTAGGAATTATGATGTCTCATTTTTAAGTGCTATCATTCAGCAGAAAAGTTCTTAACAAATGATCACTAAAATTATGTAATAAATAATGATTTTTGGGGTTTTTTTCAAATTTCAAAACCAGCCACCAAGGTGTGGTGTATCAGTAGAAAAAGTTTTTTCACAAGGGGAGTAGCAGTAAAATTAATTTTTGTCATCTGATTAGTCTGCTCTAATCAAAAAAGCACTTTAGTATAAGGCCAATAGGAAGGCTTTGCTCACCTCAACTAGAATAGACACAACATATGTCATGCATAAGGATAACAGTGAGGGAACATGGACTTAAACAGAGCCAGGCCTCAGCAGCATGAAATCTCACTGAAAACAATCAGGTTCTCCATGTAGATCACAAAATTAGAGCTTCATCTTGTAAGTGGAAAAAAATGTGCCATTTAATGCAAGTTTTTAGATTAAAAAAAAACCCACCCAGACCAACCAAGCAACCAAAAAACCTCCAAACAAAGCACAACAGACACAGACCCTGTATGCTTCATGCAGGTACACATGCATTTTTAAATATTGCATACAAATGCAAGCAGTATTACATCTACTGGCAGAAATGTGTCTACTAAAGCCATCCACCAGTAGACCTTCAGGAAAGTTAGATGATGAATTGCAAGCAGCTGCACCTGTGCTGCACAGTCAGGATTTTATAATAAGCCTGCAGGTAATGTTTTTCTGTATAATTTTCTTATTCAGCTGAAAAAAATAAGGTCTTTCTTGGGAAAACCTCAAGAATATATCCCACAGGGAATTGGAAGAGATTTGGGCATCTAAAGTTATCAATTAGATGCCTGATTTATATCCTCAAAAACTATCCCTAGCCTTTATAACACTGCACAGCCATGCCACCCAAACTTTCCAGCAGAATAATCCCCTACATAGCTTGGTATGAGGCAGCAGCCTCACATCACACCTTCACCATCTGGCCTGATGGTCAGGACATGTACAGGTGCTCAAACAGAAATTCTGTAAATATAAAATCTGACAGACGTCAGAGCAGCTCCAACAAAAGGTGGTGAGTGTGAAGCCTCAGCCTAGCCCACAAAGTGCTAATTAGGGCACTCCCTTGGGAGGTTTCAGTTCAAATCCTCTCAGATAAAGGATGCTGAACAGCGTCCTGAGTGTCCTTATCAGCCAGAGACCACACAAAAAGAGCACCCACACCAGTGTTTCACAATATAGTCCTAATTCCTCACTGGTGTTAGAAAGGAGAGGCTTTCACCCAGCCTCTGTGGGATATTTCAAGTGTGCAAGGGGAAGAAAAGGCTGTGCATTGACTATGTCCTATCCAAGAACAGTATTTCCATTTAATTCTGAAGGTGACAGACTCACTATCCTGCAAAGCTCTTCATGAACAATATATGAAGTCTATATTCTGCACTGCTTTGATATTCTGTGAGACTCTTTCACATTTAGCTATGATAACACTCTAATTCTCTTTTAATAGCTGATTTTTCCACCAAATATGTTTCAGTTGTTCATTTGGCCATATTTCAGGCAAACTAAATATATCTAGAGGGTCATCAAAGTATCACAGTATTTCAGACTATTTAAACACTTTGAAATGTACATTACAAAATAATTGTTCAGGGCCATATTGACACTAAAATTATGTGAAGAGAGAGCTTTTATTTTCTGTGTGGTATTTATGTGGAAAAGTTATGTGTCAGGCAGAAAATGAAGAGCAAATGAAACGTATTAAGACATTGACAATCCCAGGGGCTCTTTTGGCAAGCCAATTTGTGCAGCCCCAAGCAGGCCCCAAATGTTCTCTCTCCATGGTCTGCAGTAGGTGTTGCTCCATGACAAACCCTGCAGTCATCTTTCCTGGGTGAGAATCTGATGGACAGAGGAAACCTGAAAGTGCCCTTCATGTCTACTTTTGTTTAGAAGCAAACAATAATTTTTTCCAACTGCTAATTCTGCCTGTTTGTCAGAGAGAAAAGATCTGACCCAGCCTTTCTCCTGGATGTGCTGCACTGGGGTGTTTCCTTTCATCATTCAGTTACTATTTCCACCTTGGTTTATGTGCCTATTTGCACATGTGGCTGTGCAGTCTCACCAAAACAGAGACTAGGGACAGAAAGCCATTTTCTCCACCAGCTACAGGGGAAACTTGCTCTGCAAGCAGCATCCAGAGCAATCCATTAGTCATTGAGGTACACCTGCAACCCAATTAAGGGTACAATGTTCTGTGTTCCAGGAGGTTTCTGTGCTATTATACTTGCTTTACATTTTAGTGACAAAGCTGGCTTCCCTATTAATCCTAAATGCTATAAGTCTATTTTTCAACTGGGAAACTGTTAAATGGTTTTAAGTAACGCTTTGCTCAGGTTCTAAAGGTCCTGCCTGTGGTTTTAGACTTTAAATTCTTTGGCTGGTAAAATAAAGCAGACATGCAAGTCACAGAGGTAGCTATGAAAATTCACTGCTGAGTTAAGTGCTAAATAGTCACAGAAAAAACACAGCACTTGAGCTCCTCTTTCTGAAAGTCACCCTGAAGAGAAATTCTGTTATTCTGTTTAATGGTTTCACACGAGTGCAACATCCCACCACACACCAGTGCCCCTGCCTATTTCTTAAGTGAAACCCCCCTGACAAAATACCTTTGGGTGCCAGGAACTGCTCTGTCCTCTTTGTCACTGCCACAGCCACCTCTGTCTTGCCCAGTGGCTGAAATGGCTGAGTCCCCTTCCAGAAGGGATGGCCAGCACTGCCACTGGCAGAGCAGCTCTCCACAGGTGCCCTGACAGGAGGGATGCCTCTTCCAGGCAGCCAAGCAGAGCTGCTCCATGGTTGGGATGCTGAAGAAGGTGCCCATTGGAACATACCAGACTGTCAAGCAGCAGAGTGTGCTTGCTTTGCAAATCAGCAAGAGACTTTGCAGACATTGAGGTCTGAGTTTACAACAGGAAGTAACTCTCTCATTTAAACTTTTTCTCCTCAAAGACATCTGTGGATATGATAACACCAATCCCACCTAACTCCTGCCACACCACTGCATTTTGCCTGTGTGAACTCAGTCAACTATCATGCACTTGATGTGTCAGGCACACCAGTTACCACCAGCCTCACCTTTCAGAGGCCTCCTCCAGCAAACAGCAGCATGAGGAATCTGCAGGGCAGCCATGCCAGAGGAATGGACTTATGGTGTGTGATAAGCCAAGGGCATGGTTTGACTCTGACATGGCCATTCACTGCACTTCTATTCATCAAGATGTATAAGGGAAAATTCCTGTTGCCAGGAAGTCAACAAAAGTTATATCAGATGCAAAACACCAGAAGAAATACATTGCATATTTCCAGAATTTTAAAATGTCTGGATATTATAATTTTTCCACTTTCATGTCACTCCTTATCTTTGCAGTCAGACTAAAGAGGAGTATTTTGCTGACAAAATGGTTTCAAAGACTGTGGTAATAGCCTGAGCTCTTCTCTCCTTCTCTTCCAGGTGGTTGCTTCAGTTTCATGTGGTGCACTGTGCTGCTGTTGTATTTGTCTAGCAGGGCAGCTTCAAATGCTTAATGCTTTCAGTGTGTTAGTCAATTCTTTCTTTGTTTCACTACACACATAGATACAATGCCAGGGAAATGGAAATTTAAACTAGTCATAGGATTTCTGAAAAATAGATGACATGAAAGTCACTTGCAGCAGTAAATCATGTCCTGACATCTTAATGTCTTGCAGTAATGAGAAAATTCAAAGTTATTTCTAGTGACAATTGATCATACCACTACAGTCTTCATGAGAAACATTAGATAAAATGGAAAAGTGTCATGTCCATCTGTTGAGAAAATACTTCTAAAGCAAGTGTGGAAGAAGTCACCCTAAATCAATTGATTGAACATTTTAATGAGATAAAATCAGGTCAGATTTGATCATAAAATTGCACTTTTTATGATACTTGGACTTCTGAAAACATTTAGCTTAAAACCAAAACCATCCAGTTTATTTCCCTCCTTTACTTGCAAACAGATTTGTTCTCTTTGGGTGTGGCAACATGAAAGAAAAGTAGTGCAAAAGGCAGCCACAAACCAAGGAAAACTTCACACTGCAGAGTGCTCTGCTGCTGAAGACAAAAGAAAGGTGTCATGAACAAAGAAAGAAATCAGCCTGAATAATAACCTGAATTATTTTCAGGATATGCTTTTCCTGCAGCTTACACTTTCCATCCGAGAGCTCGATGGTGTCTTTAACTGTGTTGGTAACATCTTTCATGAAAGTATGATTTTCAGACTCACACTGCTCTTTCCTTAGGCACATCAACTGAGGAAGATGAACAGCACAAAAAGAGGTGGAACTGTAGCAGAATCTGAAGGCAGGGTGTCGGGAGGCTGGAGCCAGGCTCTGCTCGGTGGTGCCAAGCAATGGGCAGGAACTGATGCCCAGGAAGTTCCTCCAGAATATGAGGAAGAACTTCTTCACTGTGCAGTGACCAAACACTGGAACAGGCTGTCCAGAAAGGGTGTGGAGTCTCCCTCACTGGAAATATTCAAGAACCATTGGTCACCATCCTGTGCAGCGAGGTCTAGGATGATCCTGCCCGAGCAGGGAATTTGGGCAGCGTTCCCTTCCAGCCTTCCCCATTCTGTGACAGCGAGGGGTCAGTGAGTGTTGGACTTTATCTGTGGGGCAGAGGGGGACAAGACACAACCACGGGGCTCAGGCAGTGTGTCTGTGCTCTCTGGTTGGAGCCACAGCAAAGCAAACCCCACTTTTGCTTTGCAGGTACCCCAAACTGCAAAGGAGAGTCACAAGAGGCAGCGCCACCGCCAGCCACCTCACCCCAGCCACCGTCCACTGACAAGCACTCCTGTGCTCTTGCCAAGGCTTTAGTTTCTGCTCCTCCTGGCTGCTCTCATCCTGGCATTCCCCTTGCAGTGCTACAGCAGGGAGAGAGACTAATGAAAGGTTTCATGGGGGATTGAATGCATAGCTGAAATTTATTACTGTTATCATATTTTCCTATGGCAGTCACCAGACAGGGCCTGGGGCCACTGTGATATAATCTGAACAGGCATAAAGGAAAAGTTGGCCAGGGACCCCCTGTGGAAAATACAGTTTTGATTAAGAGTGTTTAATTCTTAAATCTTATTTAGAGGCAGGAGAATTAGGTTTAAATCAGAAAGTCTTCAGCATATTCAGGCAAAGTTAAAAGTGGAATTCCCACTGCAAAATTGAAATCTCATGTGACACGGATGTCAGACCTGTCAGACAAGACAGTAGAAGAGGAAAGCACATATTTACAAATATTCTGACAGGAAAAAAATATTTTTGTGAAACAGATAGTTAAAGAGCAAACTTGAAGACCTGTACTAATTTATTTTTTCTGTAGAACTCAATGCAAAATCTTAAACCCCTTGATTCCATACATCATATTGAACAACACTAAATTGAAACTTTCATTGCTTCCCTAAATTTTGTTAGCAGTCACTACATGTATCTGGGCTTTGTTCTTCACAATCTATGATCTTGCTTTCACTGAAACTACAGGAAAAGGAAGTTCCAAACTCATGCTTTGTGGCATTCACTTTGTTAAGTAAAAAAATGTCTTTGCCATAAGAAATTTATCACTATTATGTCTTCACCAGGAGAAAATACATTATAGTGGGAAAGCCTTTCATCTAGAGCCACCCTGAAACTGTGATATTTGCATCACAATCTTGAACCACAGCCTAGTTTCTGTAAACATTGTGACTAACTCTGTCAGGCATCAATTCTAAAGCAGTTCATGAGATGCTTGGGAGTTTCTGTGTGTATTTGTGGGCAGAGCCACCTAAATCCCAGTGAGCCTCCTCTTTACTGGGCTTTGGAGGGTGACACACCCCACCAGACAGAGCAGCTATGGTTTGAGAACAAAGAAGCCAGGCTGCTGCTGTGGGCTCTGTGCATCAGAAATGCTCAGCAAGGGCATTTGGTTGTGCTTGGATGGCTAGACCATGCTGAAATCCATCCCATCGTTTCCATCCCCTCTACAGCCAGCCTGTCTGCCCTTCTGATTGCAGACCTTACAGCAGCTCTTCCATCTGGTAATCCACAAAACCAGAGTATGGTTTGTCAGGCCCAGATTCACTGGAGCAATTTTCACTCTTGGGGATCTTCCCACTCAAACCATCAGAGCTATTCTGGTGACTGAAGGTCACACTCAGAGATTGAGGCAACTGAATTCTTTTAATATCTGACTTTTAGAAGGCACTCAGAACACTCTGAGGTCGCTGCTAAAATAATGTCTGCAAGGGACCTATTGCATGTAGGAGGGATTAACAGAAACAGTGGAGGAAATAAACACACAGAAGGGAAAACAAAAGTGAGTTTTTCCTAAGGCACAACTAGAACTACACAAAGGCAGCGCCCTGAACTTGCCTCCTTGTTAACTGAGTGCATTCTAAGTGATATAATTGGCTGGCTGCAAGTCAGAAAAGAGTAGATGGTAGCTGCCAAGGTTTGTTGTTTTAATGGAAAAGCACTGCAAAGAGATTTCAAATGGTGGCACGCTGCTCAGTCTCCTTTTGTACAGAGTTGCTTTGTGAACATCTTGCAAACGATAGCACCACATTTCCTCTTTGATTCAGAGCACTGGGAGGAATGCCAGGCTAGCCCAAACTGATTTGGGTACCTACATCACTTTCAGCAGATGTCTTCAGAGTGTAGATGCTGTTAAGATGCCTATAAAGAATGGGATGTGATGGGAATACACATTAGTGAAGAGGAAAATGGCCCCTTCCATACACATACACATAAAACTACATAAAAAATAATTGTCCAAAGGACTTTGCTAGGGTTGCTAACTGTATAAACTAACAGCCTTCCTTATTAAATTGAGTTCAGCGTTCCCTTCCAAGCATCATTTGCTCTGTCTCTTCTCTCCCCTTGGAATCTTACAAAAGCTGGAGCTGGTTCCTGCAACCCCACACTCCATAAGTCCTTTCTTCTGGTGCTTCTCCTGCTCTTTGGCTTCCTCCTCCCACTTCTGTTCCCACTCTTGGACATCTCAAACCCAGTTTCCCTCAGTAGTTCCTTCTTTTGGAAAATCCAGCTCTCTGTCTTTCCTCAGAAACCTGTTTGGCTTGTCCCAGCTGAGGCAGCCAGCACCTGCATCACCTCAGGAAGAACAAGTGGGTGGCACTGGTCCTTCTGTCCCTGCCAGACTCTGTGGAACAGAAGGACCAGTCCCACCCACTAACATTAGCTGGACATTTAACTTTTTGATGTTGTCTTGAGGGACTTAAGAGAAGACCAGGTTTGTCTCTACTGTGCGTAATATTTTCAAAATTTTAGAAGATGCATGCTACAAACCTCTCTGGAGAAAGTTGGGATGTTTTTTGAGGAGGTTGAGAAAAGCAGCATTGATGACAAAATGTCACCCTTACTGTCACATGCATAGCAGCACTCACACTGTTGGAGGCAAAGGTGATGAGATTTCAGGTTTTTTTGCAGTGCAGAGAAACCCCATTTTTTCTGTGCCCTCTTTTCTTGAAATAGCACAACACTTTTGCTGTACTCCCATCACCCATCACCACCTGCACTGTGCTATGAACTCCCAGCACAGATCACTGTCACCTGTGCTGCAGGATCAAGTGCCTTGGCTGGAAAAGCAGCTGTCACTCAGGCAAACCCTGGAACTGCTGAGAGGAACTGTGAGGAGCCAGGAGCTGTTAAATCTAGCTGTAGTTATTCCTCACCTCCAAAAGAGTGTGGCAGTTCTTTCCAGGAGACTCCATGAGGAAGATCTGCAGTGGGAAAGAAGCTCTCCTTCCCCCCATCCTTATTAAGACCTTGGTACCTCTCAGGGATAAGCAAGGCTGCTGGAAGTCTCCTGGTGAGGGAGCAGGACTGGCTCTGTAGATGTCTCCTTCTCAGTTACTTGACAGGTTGAAATTTCCCTAAGGAATCCAAGAAAAATAAGTTGAAATGAAGTGCTGCAAATGTGAAACAGCGTGGATTTTTCTCAGGTAAAGACAGGGCATTTTGTATAGCCAAGGGGCTTTCTTCCTCCCAGATTCCAAAGGTCTCCTGTGCACAAAAGCAGTAGCAAACTGCTGAAAGAAAGGTTACATGCATTTAGAATCTAGGCTTAGGGAACATTGCTATATTCCTGGCTCCCACTAAGATTCTAAATATACTAATCTTTGTGTGTGAGTTTTACATATGTTCTTGTTAAAAGAAAGGTCACACTGTGAGCTTGTTGTATTTTTACATTTCTGGATGTAGTGGATTCCAGAGATGTAAATTTTCCCTTCAAAATACTACCAACTATCACAATTTTTTGCCTGAGGAAGCAGCATCTTTGGCTGTTTCCAGCTGATAGCTACAGATCAGTGCTGTTTGAGCATTGTTTGATCTACTGAGATGGCTCTAAGTGAGCAGAGTTGATGGTTTTGTGGAGTTCTAGTTGTCTGCTCCAGCTGAAAGCTAGTTGTCTGCTTCACTGGAGATATAAGCTGAAACAGCTGATCAAGACTGAGATCTTATTTGAATAGTTAAACACTGGCTTCATCTGAGCATTAACTAATTTGCATGGCAAGATTCCAATTTACCATCTATCACTTAAATGACAGCTTGTGAAACAGTAGTTCAGTGTACTTCACTTGCAGTGTTAGATTTCTATTCAAATCAGGAGAGGAAGCATATGTGGAGTGTGTGTGTTGGGGCAGTCATTGTAAAACACACACACAATGCATACTTAACACCAAAAGCTTCAGATACAAAATGCAGAATATAAATACAGAAATTATCCTGTTCCATTAAAAAAAAAAGAAAAACAACAAACAGCACAACAAACAACTAACTGTTTGAATTTAACAGAAAAAAATATAATATGCTAAAACCTTCTCTTAGTCCACAGGAATAGAGGCATGTGGAAAATATAAATTTGTTTCCATGAGCATAATAACAGCATTCCACTGACTTGTTCCTTGGAAAATACAAACATGCCACATGCAAACACACAAAAAAAGAGATCTACCCATTTTCAGGGAATGCAAAAAGCCCTGTGTTTTTTCCTTGGTTTGAGTACTAAAGCACCCAGTTACAGAAGAAGTTAATAGGGGTAGTCCAAAATCTGCTGTCATCCATTGTCACACTGCTGTCACTCAGGTGCATTGGGCACAGAAACTGGATGAGATCTCCTACCTGAAAACATTTTTTCTTGGGGAGTACATGTATCCATTACAAAACCAGCATGCTTTAAGTCTGTAAATTGAAAGCAAAATAGGAGCAATTTTGGGGAACGGGAGCAGCGGTGACCAAAGCACTGTTGCATTCAGACTTTTATTGCAGAGCCAGACACCCCTCTGAGGTTTCTCAGAGCCTTGTTACTGCAGAGCCTGGACACCCTCAGAGGCCCCCTCAAAGCCAGGAGGGTAACACAGCCTGCCATCTGTCTCTAGAAATTTGGAAAAAGGTTCATTTTGATTCCAGGGAGGTTTAAATTTGTTGGTTTTTTGCTGGAGGGAAAATCTAAATATATTTCTATGCTATTCTGTATCAGGGTTAAGCAATATAGACAAAATTCTGTCTGAAACAAACTTGTTTTCTCACCACTATCCCAAGTGCTTCTGCTGCCTTGCAGGTCGCATGGCTCCCACGAAGTACCTGAATTTTGGGCTATAAAGACATCCATGGCAAGATTCTCCCTGTATTTCAGACACTGTAAACTCAAGGAGAAACCTGCAGAAAATAATTGTGTCCCAGCAGTGTGGAGGTAAGCCAAGCGTGGCGGTCAGTGGGAGGCTGGTGCAGAGCAGCACAAATACAACTGTTCTGCACCACTTGGCCCTGAGGACAGGGAATTGCTGGTCCTGGATGCCATTCCCAGTGCTGATGTGCCCAGTACAGATGCTCAGTACAAGGCACTTTTACACCAAGGTAGCATATCCCCTCCTTTGTATGCAACTCACAAGCATGAGACTCCCAAGAACCTTTTCCATGTAGAAATAAATGCAGCCTTTCCCTACACCAGATCCCAAGCATTACAGCAATACTTCTTTGGTTACCTTTGCAGAGGTGATTCTACATCACCAGCAGATGCTCAGAATCCTGCAGGAAGTGGAAACAAACCCACTTTTTTCTTGAAGCCAAAAAAGGTTGAAAAACTCTTGCTCAGATTTCCATGTAAGAAACCAGAGAGGTCCTGCTCTGAGAATTTTTGCCATATTCTGTGTGGGATCTGTGCTCATGGGGGAGCTTCCCCTCAGACTCACTCTTGACCTGAGCACAGCAAGCCAGCTGTCCTTGCCCCAGGATGATGGGTTAGCCAGGCCAGGACAAACCATCTTCTCCTGCCCTACAATCCTTGGAGATGCTGGAGAGAATTCCTCTTGTTGCTGCTTCTGGTCTCTTTGGCCCAATGTCCAGGGCTGCCAAAACCCCTGTGCCATTGCCTTCCTCAGGCTCTCAGGTGCCTGCAGGAACTACAGGCTAGTGGGACTCCTTCCTCTGGTGTTCAGCTCCCTCAGGGATCTAGTTTTTTAGTTCTCAATTGTGTTTTTCTTTTGAATAGTACCAGGCATAAATAACAGATGATGGGTGCAAGCGATGCCTTTAATTTCATGGGTCTAAATGCCAGTGACGTACACTGGTGGAATGAGGCTGTTTGTATTCCATATGGGAGAATTCCAGGAACTTGTTGCCATGTTTATACATGCTGTGGTGCCACTGATCTTTTCAAGGAGGTGGATCAAAAAGCCTTTTAGCTGCTTTCATCAAAAACTTAAATACACGATCTTAAAAAACTTTTGCACGAAATCTTAACCTTGAATTATGGATGCAAGTAACAATTGAAGTTATGTTTTGCCAAAAAACACAGGACTATCAACTTTTTCCCATTTCATAGAATCATAGAAGGGTTTGGGTAGAAAGGGACCTTAAAGACCATCTAGTTTCAATTCCCCTGCCATGGTGAAGGCACCTTCCACCAGACCAGGTTGCTCAGAGCCCCATCCAACCTGGCCTTGAACACTTCCAGAATGGGGCATCCACAGCTCCTATGGGCAACCTCCTCCTGTGACTCCCAGTAGACAATTTGCTCCTAATATTAAATATTTAATACTCAAAATACTGAATTTGGCTTTTTTTTTTTTTGATGTGTGAATCCTCCTCACCCCATTCACTCAGGTAGATCATTATGAGGAGCTGTGCAAGTGTCCTGTGCCAGAACTACTGCAGAAGGAAAATTCTGCCCTCTGTGTGTGTGTGTGTTTGTGCTGGAATGTGTCTGGTTCCAGTAAGACATATATTAAAAAAAATTAAAAACATGTGGGAGAAAAATCAGTTCTTGAAATCTGTGGTCACATTTCAATATTTTCATTCTTGTGAGACACATTTGGAAGAGGAAATTAAGAAACCAAAACCAAACACACACAGATGAGGGAAGAATGAGCTTAGATGTAAACATATGACCCTCAAAGAGCAGATGGAAAAAAACACAGCAGCCCTGTATTTGCCTCTGAATTTAACCATCACTTATGATTAAACAGGTAATCACAAAACCACACAAAAAGTGTGCCCTGTTGACACGCTCTGAACGCCAGGAAGGCACTGGAGTTCTGGGGGCTGTTTGCTTACAAAGAGGAACTGCTGGATCTCCCTTCTTCTCCCAGAGGAGATGGGCATCTTGCCAGTGTTTTAGTTTCAAGTGCCATTGTTCACCTAGGGCTTTAGCAAAAAAGCTTTTGCTTATTTATTACTAATCCTAGCCTAAGTAATGATCTGTTTAAATCCTTTTAGAGTTTAAAACAGATTTATCAGACTATGACACCAAACATAATGTTCCCCCAAACCTCTGGCTTTTATTTTTTCATTTAATAAGTAATTCTATAATTCACACATCCAAGCATTGCTTTATTGGTTCTTGAAACCTGCTTCAAGGAGCATTATTTTGTCAAAATATTAATTTTACTCAGGTTGTGAGGGCTCTTTTCGACATGTTTTTGTTAGTTATGATCTTGACAGCAGAGCAACAGAGAGCCACAATTTCTGTTGCATATTTTATCTGTGAATCTTTGTAAAATGCTGGTGTATTCATATATTATGTTATTCAGACATCTATTAGATAGAACACATGTTTTTGATAAGTAATATAGTATTTTTAGCTATATAATATTCTTTTATCTCAATGATTTGGTATAAATCCATGGTATAACCTTGACCAAAGCCAGTTTGAGGGACCTAGAGTAACCTGATCCCATTGTTGGTAAATGATGCTGGGACTATCAGCTGGCTACTTCTGAAACTCTGGCAGCCTTCTACAGAGTGCTGCCAGTCTGTAATCTACCCTGTGAAACAATTCACCTGCCTTTTCACTAGTCTGGTGTCACTAGAAAACACTTGCCCAGCAGTTTGAAATGCACACATCTGGAAAGTTTGGGCTTTTCAGAAGGGCTGGAATAAGGCAATTGATGTAACAACAAATACCAGCAACAAATCCATCCAGTCTTCAACTTCAGCAGTGCAGCTCTCAAGAAAAGAAATGGTCAAAAAATCCCATTACCTACTTATATAAAATATTTTAGCAGATTATTTAAATACCTCATGGAAATGAAGATTTGCTTGTGAAATCTCTGTGCTCGCAGTCAGCAGTGCCAGAGGACAAGAGCACCCCAGAAACTGTCAATGCAACTTTGTAGATCCAGTCTACACAGAAACCATTTTCTCATGCTGGAAAAGGGAAAATGAGAACACAGCATCTCTATACTGCAATTGATTTTGTTTATCTTTGTACCAGAGGCTTACCTTTCACATCCAAGCAGCAAATATCAGGAGATGAAACATTTCCATAACTTACACCAATTGGCACAAACCCCACAGGATCTGGAAGGGGAGGCAGTGGGAGTGAAGAAAGATCTGGCACATGGGACAAAGAGAAGGAGATCCTTGTTTCCAACACCCTGATATCCTCTCAGTCCCCCTAAAACCAGGAGACTAAACCATACTGGTAAGGTATATTATCTTAGCAAAAACTCACTTCCTTTTCAATTACATTTAATTTCCACTTCATCTCTCCCCTATATTTATTCCACAAACAAGCCATTGTGTTATTAATGATTCTGAGTTCCCCAAATCCATATGTTTTATGGATTTTATGTCAAAGTGGACTCATAATACTTTAATGAGGAAAAAGAATACTATTTTACTGTACTCACATCTTACACTACCCAGCCAATAGGGCTGTAAGCAATTTTAAATCTTTCTGGAACAGCACCATGGAGATTACAAAAAAAAAAATAGACATTACCAGCATGCTCTGCCCCCCACCCCACAAAAAAGACCCATGTTTTCCAGCAAGACATTTTAAGAACTTGTATGATTTTAGCAAGTTCCTAAATCCTCTCCTATGGTTGTACACCCACATACAAGGTTTTGTAGCAAGCAGAAATGAGGGAGATGATAAAACAGGGCTATCAGTCACATTAGCAGTCAAGCAACTTTGATTCTCCTCATTTTTTTCTGAAGAAAAATCCAGTTTCTCTGTGCATGCTCAGAGATTTAGCTATTCATGTATTAGAATGACATATTTAAAGTAGTGAATTTCACATTAGCAATGCAGATGGAGGAACGAATAATCTTGGAAAATTAGGTGGTGGGAAGGCTGGTGTTGGAGAGTAGGATGAGAGTTGGAAATCTTAGATAAATCAGAGAAGGTTAGTAGAGGGCAGGCAGAATGGTAAAAGAAAAAGCATAGAGTTAGAAAAAGAAGGAAAAACTGCCATAGAAGAGAAGACTGGAAGACATTATAAAGAATCTGGGCGAAAGCTGAAGTAACAGATAGAGATTGGCAGCTGGCAGAAACATTAAAATGTTCTGAAAGCAGCATTTCAATGACACTAATTAATAAGAAATGTGTTCTTATGGACAAAGTTGATGCCATTTTCTCACAGAGTAGCTTACTGGGGCTCTGGCCCCCAGCCCTCCAGTTTTGCCAATCACTTTCTGGTAGATTAAGATACCAAAATGCCTCCTTGCAGCATTCAGGTTAAGCTCTATTGTACATGCACAGAAAAGTGCTGCAATGGCTGCTTGGGAGATAAGGAATTTGTATAAAGGAAAGGGTAAGACTGGGGAGGGGGAGAGAAGGGATAAGGAAAAAAATCTCAGGAATAAAAAAAAAGCCAAAGACATTCAAGAGACATCAGTCTTGAAATTAGCAGCTCATTAATTCTCAGCTTATTTTCAGTCTCTGTGGAGATTTACCATATGTGACAGCTACTCAGCCTGGGAGTCCGATTAGAGCAGTTTTCCAGCTACCAGGAGCCTAAACTGCCACCCAAAAGCCTCATCATTTTCAGCAAACTTTGATGAGCTGGTTACCCATGGTTAACAGCCACGTTTGGTGCACTCAGTTGCAACTGGCCTGCTATTTTTCTCATATCAGTGCTGACAGATGAGCCTGATTATCATCCCAGATCCACCTTGCTCCTGCTCGTTTGGACAACAAAAGATAGCAACTGAACTGAAAGAAAATTCCAGGAAAAGTAATTGAAGAGAAATTAAAAATTGCAATAGATTTTGCCTGGAAATTTGCCTACAAAGCATGTTGTTTACATATCCCCCTCCATACAGAAATTTGAAAGCATATCCCAGGATGCCTGCTGCTAATGTTTGAGTCCCTGCCCTGGGGCTCAAACAGGTTTCTCACAAAGCTCCTGGATGCTCTAGGCCAAGATCAATTTGTCAATGCCAGGTTGTATGATGATTTATGACTACAGCTGAGTGAGGATGCTGGCCATGTTCTGTCTCTCCCTAACTAGCTGTGTTGAACTCAAGCCATCTCAAATCCCTTACAGGCTATGTGGATGCATGCTCAGAGAGGCTGAAGCTGCTTTTTGAATCTCCAGGTGTAACCTTTGTACTTGGAGGAAAATTTTGGAAGAGAAAATGTGAAACTGTTTGAAGCTGTACACTGATTACATTTTGTAATCTGTTTAATACAACATACCACAAAGGGAGATAGGCTTATCTAGGCTTCTCTGGCTTCTCAAAGCCAAAATTTTATTTGGTCAGGGTTTTTCACACACACGAGTTACCTAAGGAAGGAGCATCTGAACATATACCAGATACACCCATAAAAGTGGCAACAGGTATCTTGACAGGTACATAGGTGCAGGCAACCTGTAAATTAGTCTGCTCTGGGTGAACATTAGGCTCTGATTTTCCTTAAGCAAAGAAGTAGAGGGGGATCAAAGAACAAAATCATATGTTTAAAAAAATAATAAGGAAAACTGTACAGTCCAGATGGTAGGAAATAATAAATTTAAGAACAGTGGTGTGAAAAATGAATTCTTGAGCAAGGAAGGTCCAGGTGGCTTATATGAGCAGGATGAGACAGGCATTGCACTCTGAGCAAACCCCACTCATTGTTTGGAAGTGTGGTAGGTCAGATGTCGCTAAAGTGTATGAAAGGATAAGGATAAGATCCTGCCTGGCAGTGAATTTATGCCTGGATCAAGCTACTTCTCTGAATGAAAACTTTATTTGTTTTTCTTAATAAGAAATTCCTTTCTGTAGGGATGTGAAAATAATTGACAGAAGTTCAAGTTCTGTAGAGAGACACAGGAGATACAGATTCTTTTAGTAGCACTGGCCAATTGTTATTGTTTTCTTGGTTTCTTTTTTTCAGTGCAGCCATCCAGGAGTGCTTTATCAGCAGGATTGTGTTGATAATAGGCTACACCTCAAGTAAGATCAATGTGAGTCTATTTTGCAGGGAAGTAGAAAGAAGAAAAGAAAAAATAAAAAAAGAAAAAAAAAAAGAAGAGGAACCGAGGAAAAAAGTTATTAACATTTCCTCAGTATCACAGAATCCACTAGCAGGTCAAAGTTGTAACAATTTCATTTCAGAATAAAAAATCAATGTTGAAGAAGGATGAAACAACAACTACCATGGCTGCTTCAGGTGTTATGATACCATTATAGCACAATACTCTTATTATTCACTGTAGTTGTTCTTTGCATGCCTTGAGCACCTTTGACAAGTGTTCCTGAATCTGTGCACAGACAAAACCTCAAATTAAATCTGACAAACACATAAAGTGACTTGGGCTAACTTGACCTTCCTTTGCAATTGTTCATTATGCATTTGTTCATTACCCACTCTTTTTTGTGCCCTACATGACTCACCTCCCCTGTAGACTGTGTTTATTGAGAGCTGATAGTTACAAGTCCTGACATTTGGCAGGTTTTATATACCTGGAAATTAAAAGAAAAAGAATCTGACAAAGACATTGTAAATAACATGAGAGAACCTCCCTACACCTGTACACAGTACAAGTGCAGAGGAAAATTTAGTTGCTCTATTTTCAGGGGCTCTTTGTGGTGCTCAGTTCCCATTGTATGACTGCTAATAGAAGGGCAAGCACATAACTGCAGATATAATGTCAAAGTCATCCACATTACAACAAGGTTTCAGATGCTCCATAATGAAGGCTTCATCAGAGAGTGAAAATTATTGGCTCCCCTGTTGATGACTTCTATGAAAATCGTAAAAGGAGAAAGTTTGCCAGCTGGATTCATCTTCCTGTGCACAGTTATTTATGAAGCTTTGAAATTTTAACCATTGGCAACAATGCTACAGTTGAAAAAACTCCAAGAATATCTGTTCGATGACAAACAATGGTCTGCTAAATAGAGACACGCTGTCCTGACAGCTCCAGCTTCAGCTATATGGCATGAAATGTGCCAGCAAAAGCAGAGAAGGCATCATAAAACTGCTTCCAAAAATGAGCACCCTGCAGCTATTAGAAACTGCGTGAGAACCACCAAATGTCAACAACCTCATGCTCAACCACATTCAGTTTAATAAACGGATTTAAGAAAGTGAACAGCATAAGATGCTTCAAAACACCCTTAAGACTACAACAAAAATATTGAGTAGCAGAGGGGGAAAAAAGCATCTATTTACTACCAAAAAAAAAAAAAAAAAAGGAGAATTTTGTGGCTTTTTTTTTTTTTTTTCCCCTGGGACCAATTAAGAGCATTCTGTCATTATTATTGTCAGCACTAGGAACAGTTTACAAACGATAATCAATTCACTGACACATCCTAAAATTGATAGTCAGAGGCCTGCATTCAGAACAGAACCACACTGTTTTGGTTTTTAATGTAAGGGGATTTTTTCTGAAATTTTCTTTTCTGAGCAAGTATTTAAATGCATCCAAATCTAAAGAAAGAGAATAGGCTGTGGGCAGAAGGAGAATTTCTGTGTACTAGATCCATAATGTGCTACAGAAATGTCTAGGAACATAAAGAAGAATTCTTTTTTGTCCTGAAAACCTTTGTTGAAATACTGCATGTCGTTTTATGCTCCCCTCACTTTCCTTCTCTTCTCCTTGCCCTCCACTCCCATGGCTGTTCCAGCTCTGAGTGTCACCAGTGAGGTGCAAGGGCAGGCACAAAGGCATCCCTGCCAAAACAAACATTTCCTGGCTCATGACATGCATTCATGAAAGGGTGCTGTGTTTACCTGGATTTTTTTTTTCTTTTTTGCTTTTTTTGTTTTTTTTTCTCAAGAGTGTTATTACAGTTATAAAGGCATGTGAGTCTCCCTTGTCCCATAGAATTCCCTATATTGGGCCAAGCAGGAGTTTCTCATCAGAACTGAGTTTCAAAGTTTCTTCAGCCTGAAAACTCTACCAGAAATATTACCAAATTCTGTAATTCTGTCATCCAATTAATTATGTAAAAAGCAGTTGTACAAGTACTGAAAGGTTTTACTCTCAGCTAGAGTACTAGGGTACTTACCAGATCTCAGAGGTCTCGTACTTTTAACTTTCCAATTAGCTAATTGATATCAGTTTCTGTTAAAATCATGCCTCCTAAATCCTTCCATGAAATCAGAAGTGGAACGTATCAGCAATGAAAAGCTGAAAATCATACCTCTTCTCCCTTATGGGTCTAGAGGAGACTGCAAAGTATATGAAAATATGGAAAGGGTTATTCTTTGAATATTCTTAGTGATAAGTGTTTGTGAAATCACTTGGGGTTTGGTAACCCTCAAAAGATCTAAAGGAACATATGAATATAGAAGAGAATTCAAAGCCCCATGTTTGGAAACAGGTTTTTAATGTACCCAAACATTTGTGTAGAGTAAATCAGAACGAGTTTGCATGTCCCAGGGCTGCAAAGTGCACAGAGTAGAAAGGCAGTCCTTTGGCGGGCAAATATCTGCCCATACATGACAGAAACGAATCCTTCATCTTGATTAAAGGAAAGACTAAAATTTTTCCACAGATGTCACCAGACCTATGATGTACTTGCAGGTCATCATTGTTCAAAGTGATGCACTGTTCCAGCTGTTTTAAGGTGCATTTCTGAGCTCACACTGATGCAGGGAATCACACGAGGCACAGCAGACACGGGTTGTGACACACAGCCAGAATCTTTCTGCAACTGTGATCATTCCCCTGGATTTCCCAGGCTCTGAATGCAGGGCTGAGCCACTCGAATCAGGACTCATCAATCAGTGGCTCTCCCTTGGTTACAAATGCTCTAAAGGCACCCAGTGACCTAGTTTAAACTTAAACCTCATATTCTGCATAGATATAATAGAAAGTGAACTTTTATACATCCCTGAGTGTGACGTGGCTAAGATAGCTTTCTGGGCAAAGAAGGACAAAAATAGAAAAGCCTCATTATATGCCTAACAACAAGGTGGAAGATATGCAGATGAAGTTTATGCCTGGTGGGAAAAGAGAAGGAAGAAGGGGGTGGGTAGACTGAAGGTAGTTTGAAGCCTGTGACAGCAAATACAAAATATTTATTTATCAGTGTCTGCAGTTCACTGGGGGATCTGAGGGACTGGGGAAGGAATGGCAGAGGTTTATTTTAAATACAAACTGGAGTGGGTGACTGTCATTTTAAGCTTGGGAGCAGGGGAGACAGGTTTGCAGTAGCTTGGGAGAGCAAAGTGTTTCAGGCAATTGGTGATTAATTGTACTCTGCTATGCCACATCTCTTTCCATTAAACCTTAGATGGCCAAATCTGTTTCCTAATTGTTTTTGTGTTTCTCAGTCTTCTTTTGTCTTGCACAGGAGTAGGCAATTTCTGTGCCATCAATATCTCATTAAGGTGCCTTGGATCTGAAATGCCTTGCTTTGTTTTAAATTTTGTTTTCCAGGTTTTTGCTGCATTTTATGACATGGCATTTTTTGTTTGCTCGTTGCGGTCCATTTAGTCTCTGGCATTCCCTTTCCCCAGGTTATAGCTTTATTTGTTTCTCTGCCTGTTGGCATTCAAGGTGTATGTAAATTATTGTTGCATGCTTCAACATCACCACCTATTGCTCTTCATTTCCCCTAATGACAGTCCCATCTGAATGCTGGTGCCTGCTCAGGTTGTACATGTGTAGAAAATAACTTCAACTCATCCATGAGGTCTTTTTTAATTTTTCTTATTTTTCTTTTCACCCTCCTTCCTGTTGCTGTTTGCCTCAGACTTGTATTCATGAGGTGAGGATAGAGCTGCATGCTTTCTGCCTAGAGAAAAATCCTGCTGCCACTCCTGCAAGTAGCAGCTTAGAGGAAAAAGGAAGGGCATTCACACAAATAGCTAATCAAAGGGTTTTTAATGATACTCATTAGGAAAGAAATTCATTAACAAGCCAGCACAGAACATTCCCTGAAGGGAGAGTGATGTTACTGGTCACATCAAAGTCCCCACCTGACTAACACCTTTATTGCTGTTCATAGTAAGGCCAAGTTAGCAGCAAAATCAGTCGCATTCAGTTCCTGCCAAGCAGAAAGTCATCAAAGCATGGTCATGGAAACTGGATCAATTCTGGTTTACTAATAAAAATGGCTTTTCAACCTTTCACAGCGCTGTATAGTTTAGCAACCACCACTGATGCTTTTGGATTCATACAGTTTCGCATTTCCTACCCTTCTCTCTTTCCCCTGCTCTTTCTCTCTCTTTTATTTGGGTACCTCTGACCATGTCCACAGTGTTGCCCATGGCAGTGGTGTAGTCCTGCAGCACCACAAACCTCAGCTGGATGGATGCCAGTGCCCCTTTTCCAACAGAAGTCTGCCAAAGGCAACCTCATGGCAATGTTCAGTGAGGAGCCCCTCTGAACTGCGGGCAGAGCCTTCCCCTAGACAGCACCAGTGCAGGCCTGCCAGAGCTTCCCCCACTGCCCAGGATAGATGCAACCTCTGAGCATCAGGGCTGTTGCCAACCAGCAGGTGTAAAACTGCCTTTTTTTTATGCTCACACCATTACTTACCTATAAAAGGGACTCTTATTTTTCTGCCAACTCATTCCTAGAGATTAGTATCGGTATCTTGGGATGCTCATTTGCTCTGTAAAAATTAGGTTTTTAAATAGACTGGAGAAGAAATCTCACTTTTATTGCATTGCCCTGATACAGTACAGCTCAGTTATTAGAACAAATTGTAGCAAGCAGCTTCCTGGTTGTTATACCCACATAATTACTACAGGCTGCTACATGAAACCCTGCTTCACTCTTCTGCTTAGAGGCAAGATCTCCATTTTGCAAGGACAGAGCAAGTTCTATTATGCATTTTACTGCCAAAGGAGGTCAATTAACTTTAATTGGTTCTAATTAGCACTTGCTCAAGCTGTTATATTCTTTACCTGCATCCGAGTGGCTCTCCAAGTGCTGCACAATGGATTCCTGCTTTTGAACACAAAGCAGAATAACTAATGGCATCCTTGAAGGCAAAAGATGCACTGATCAGCATGAATGGGGAACAAATATCAGCACAAATAGCAGGCCTTTTTAGAAAAAAAAACCCACAAACATTTTGTGCCCATCTGGCTTTGACCAATTGAACTGAATGCAACTGTGCACCTTGTTGCTGAAAGTTAGAACAATGTAAGTACACAAATGCCATTATTCTTTACCACAACTTCTTTACAGATGAAAGTACTGGAAAATGCAAGGGGTGGGGGGGTGCAGGGACAGTGTTACAGCTCTGAAAAAAACCCAAATGGATCATTTCAATGGTAGCCAAAACAAAATACTAGGAAAAAAATTGTCAACCATAAATCTGAAATGCAATTTTCAATTATTTTTGAGCATTGTTTTAAAAGCTTTGTGTTAAAGTGAAAGTTTGGACATTTTTTGGTTTTTCATTGTTTTTTTTTTCCCATTCTCCTACAGCAAGAGGAACAACCTCACTCTTCAGCATAAACCATCTGAGTGCTCAGGATGTGGTGAGAAGTCAGCAGTGAACTCAGGACTGCCTACAACAGACTGAATAAAGAGCTACATACCAGAAGAGAGGCTGCGATGCTGAGCTCTGCTCTAGGAACTTATTTTCTGCTCAGGTCTTCCTGGATGTAGCTACACAGTCAAATACAGTCAGACCAAAGAGGAATCCAGTCCTCACACCAGCTGTGGAACTCAGAGCTACTTCTCCCCAAATAACCAGTCCACTGTGCACGTAGGCATGGCCCTACATCTCCTGTGGGTCCCATGAGACATCTGTGAGTTGTATCTGTTAATTTGGATGGAGGAGTGTTGGCAGGAAAGAGCTCAGTCCTGAAGGGAAGAGGGGAACAAGCTAGACACAGAAGAGCAGATGTTGGGTGCCACTGCTCTCCTGTGCCCCCAGTTCCCCTGAATTTATAAAGCTTCTATCCATATATTCAGCCACTCAATGAATGCAGGACACCTCCATGGCTCTTCTGCTCTTGCAGCCCCCATGCCAGACACCCCAGATGCAGGGAACTGCAGCATCAGCACTGAGTGCACACACACCACATTAGAGCACTCTGAAGGAACTGGGGGAGGGCAGTCCCAAAATGTGAGACACCCCTAAGTGAGCTCAGTGCAAACCCCCGTGGTGCCACAGGCATTGGAGACCTTCCCTGCCCTGAAAACTCCATCCTCAGAGAAGTGACCTTCCTCTCAGGGCTGACCTGCCTGGGATCCACTGAAACCCACTGAGCCTGAAGCCACGGGGGCTTCTCTGCTGGAGACTTCCCGGAACCCCAAGCAATCTCCACTCTCACCAGCTTGGATTAACCACACATTTAAAACAAAGCACCAGATTCAGTGTCCCAAGGATCTAGCCCTCCTATGGACTTTGGGTAATTTGTTTTGGTATGGAAAGCAAAAGCAATGAAGTTTATTCATATCATTGTGTTCAAAATTGCATGGGAAACTGTGGTGGACTTGGCTGTTCCTAAATCAGTATGTGTTATTTATTTTAGCATTACTTTTGCCCTTTTTCCTGCTATTTGAATTTACCTCCTAAATGAATTGTCCGCTCCCCACATGGTTTTCAGAAACAATTTATTTTTTAGTTAGCGTGTTCCAGATAAATGGAACACAAAACATGTGCTAAAAAATTAAAAATTAAATTAAAAAATCCCCCCTCAGCAAACCAGTACCCCCCATCTTTACAAAAGGTTGACTTTTTTCTTTCTAGCTCCCCGGCTAAGACACCACAAGGCCATTAACCATAAAAAAACCCCAAACTGCATAAATTGTAGACAAGTCAAAGGAGCTGCCTGTAATTTTTTCTTTTTTAAATTGTATTTCCTGCCAAAATCTCCCCCAGCCCTATTCCCTTTCCTCTTTCAGCTGTGAGGACTCTTTCTCAGCCTCAGTACACACTTCTTTTAGTGGCTGGCAATGCATGGGCTGAGGCAAGCATCAACCAGCATATAATTATTTCAAACAGTCATGTCTTCCTTTTGCACTGTTGTACAGTTAAATTAATATACTTAAACACATTCCATGCACCTTATCTTTAGTACTTTTCCCAAGGAATGGTGTTTCTGTTGCATTTCAGGTGACAACCAAAAAGTTTTCTAAAGGATTACTGACTTGGGTACGTACTTGACAAATAAAGAAAAAAGCAAAAAAAGGAACATCAAAAAAGGAATGTCTGTTCCTTGCATCACTGAAATGGCTGCTCATACAGCAATACACCACTGAAGCACATGGAACAATTCATTATTTGGTCCTTCAGCCCTACTGCATTTAAAATTGAGCATGTATTCAGCACAAAGATCAAGAAAAACTGACCTATCCATACATTTTGGGATATTCTGTACTGGGTTGGCAGTAGCTCCACCAGTACCAAACCCCAGGTCTGAGGGTTCAGACCAGGTTTTACACATCCACTGCTCTGTGGGCTTTAGGCAGAGCCAGCTGTGCCTCCTCAGGGCTTGCCCCACACTGAGAACACAGCTACAAGCAGAATATTCACTGGAATAGCTGTATCAGTGTCATTACAGTGGTACAACTGTTCCAGGAGAGACAGGACATTGAACAGAAACCCCTAGGACAGGCAATGTTTACCACTGGCTCGTAGCTTAGTTAAAAAAAAAGTGTATAAAATGTTCCTTGTCACCTGTAAGTGGACAGTGATGATTATAGCTCAGTCTATGTTATTATTGCCTGATTTTCCCTGTTTGGGTTTTCACATATTGACTCCTTACTCAAGGTCTTTTAACATAGATTTGAAATGTGAATATGTTTTATTTTTTCCCCAGTAAATATACAATACACACTTCAACAGTACTATTAACCAACTTTTTATGCCAATTAAACTTTGCTGCACTAACAATACCAATGAAACACATTAAGAGGTCATACTTTTTCGTGAACAAACTGTAGCCAATAAACAGTTTTTTAAAAAAAGCAAATTAAAAAACAATTCTAAGTGCTGCCACAACATCCCTTTTCTTTAAACACATTATTCACAATAAATGTTTTCATTTTTTTTAAAAAAAGAAGAATACTTCTTTTAAAATAGTAAATTAAATGGCATTTTAAAAAATATGTACTGTGGTTCATTGGAAGTACACTGTATAGAAAAGAGAGAGAAAAAAAAAAGAAGAGACATCACCTGTAAGATAATGGAGACACTTTGCCATACACAACAACACCTTATGTGATATTGTAAGCAAATTATTAATGAACAAAAATGTACAGAAGCAGATGGACAAGTTAGTGAATATCATGGTACTGAACAGCTTTAATACTGACACACATTTACTTTCCAGTGGAAGAGATAAAACACATATTTGAAAGTAATTGGAATGGCTTTATCAACTTCTAAAGATACTGAATTTTGAATAGAACAGAGTGAGTAAGGTGTTCCACCAAAGCTCAGCACAAGCTTTTGAATTAAATGGGGAAAAAACAACTATCAGTGGCTGAGTTAAACATTTTCCAGAAAATTAAATTTGAATTGTACTCTGAATAGTCTTCTCTTCATATGGTATGTACCAAAATAAAGACCATGCACATGTAATTATGCTGCATTCTTTATCTCACTTGAACATTTTTGCACATTTTTAAGTTATGTTTTTAACTATAGTATTCTAACAAGCAGGAAAATGGCATATACTCATTGGTCACATAAGTAAATAAATTCATACTTTTTTCCCTCAACCTTTTTTTTTTTGTTTTCATCTTGCTAAATAACACATCTTGACCTTAAGGGAGCTAACTAGCATTTTTCAATATTCCATAGTGCTGAGTTATAGCTGATGGCTGTCGTGTTTTATCTTATCATGGAACAAGTTAATGAAATGAAAAGCAACACATATTTAGCATCGTAATTTACTTTTCTAAAATTCTGCCATGACAAAAAAGTGTTCTTAATACTGGTGAGCTCCAAGGCAAAATATAAAACAACATAGACTGGTTATATGAAAAGGGTATTCAATGGAAACTTGTGGTCATGGTCAGATAACTAACAGAAATAAGCTGTAAGATGCAATATTTAAATTAAGCATCAAAGTAATGGGTGGGTTAGCCACACACAATATTCTAAGAAAAGCTTGAGAATTTATTCTTTGAGATTTGAGAGGTAAAGAAGACTTGGACAAAGTCATGAAACTTAATGAAGAGACAGGATGCTGTCATTAATGTCCACTTACAGAGTCTGGTTTATTCAAAAATTGTATAAACATGCGTCATTTCCTCGCCATAGTAGAGTTTGAAGCCACTCCCTAAAACACAGGTCAAAGACTTCCTTTGCTTATATCCAACTTTTTGGATGTATTGTATTGCCAGAAGTATACTTACTGCAAGTCAAAAATAATTTGACCATTGCTTTCCTTCCAAAAACTGAACATTTTACCACAAATTTAGTGGATCCAACTCCAGCTCTTACAGGCTTCAGGTATGGAACAGAAAGGGTTGTGTAGACTGCATCAAAACAATTAATGTCATGAATTTCAGTGGTGCAGCTTTATCCTCTATCATACTGTACATGTATTGGAAAGATAAAATAAGATACTCTGACATTTCAGTTTTTTGGAAGCAGCCTGAATATGTCTTAGTAATAAATTGCATTCTTATCTTCTTACTAGGTATTCCTTGTGTTTATGTGGTTTATTTCTCTTGAAAAATCTCTGTCCTATGTTTTGGGCTGGTAAAATGAATGGTAATAATTCTTTTAAAACTGAAAAATTAAAACAGCTTTAGTGAAACACCTTAAGTTCTTTTACTTGTAGCAAGGTTTGTTTTTCTTCCCCTTAGTGGCATGGGATGGCTAATAGCAGATACTAAGGGTATCACTCTAGTGAAAGGGTCTAGGCCATCTCATGCTACCTTTTGTTTTCATTTTCACTCTTTAATCTCACACTTCCAACTTCTGACCCCTTCTTAAATAGGAAGAGCAACTATGTTGCTTGCTTTTAAAAGGTTTAAATCTGTCTCTAATGTCTTCACTGACATCAGTTTTGCCTGTCACTTTCTCATTTCTACACCCCAATGGAAAACCACCTAACATACTCCTTTACATCCCGAATTATCCAAAGCAGTTTACAGGATGTAAACCTTCTTAACACATTCAGTCTCTTTTTTCTTCATGTCATGAGGAGTAGAGTTTTGTGCTTATCACCAAATAAAATTGCAGTGCAAACTTTAAACATAAAAGTTACACAATTAAAAGTTAATATATGGCACCACAGCCTATTAATTCACATATAGTACAACAGACCAGTAAAAACAGACATGAATATGAACATAGCTAAAAAGAAGGTGAGCTTGCATAGCAATGCAACAAAAGAAATTATATACAGAAGGAAATCCTTTTAATCCTGGAGGGTGTTTTTTTGTTTTTTTTTCTTTCTTTTTTTATATACTCCTGACAAGGAATAGTTTAAGGTGGATGGTGTATTAAAGAGAAGAACACAAGTAAAGTATCTGTAGGATATGTGTGGCTGTGTGTCTTTACATTGCATTTACAGTTCTTTTAATAGTACATAAATAAAGAAAATGTTCATTGCACTGTTTAGTGTCATCACTTCCATGAGTTCAGACCTGATGGTCCATCAGAGCAGCTTGCAATGTGTCTTCTCAACTACTCTATAGAGAGAAACAAAAGAGAGAGAAAGAAGTTGTAATAAGGAGAAAAAAACCACACAAAATAAAGCCTATGGCAATATTACTGCAGCACAGGATGAATATTCAATAGGTTGTGAGAACAGGGTTAATTGCTTCTAAGATAAAAAGCGAGGGATGCTAAAATTTAGCACTTACCAACACCATATCTGAGACTGCAGATTTCAGGGCTCCTGGGTCACCATTAGCTCCCTTACAGCTACGGGGCAGTAACTGCCAGGAGCTGCTGAGGGTTTGGCTGCAGCAAGAGGAGGCAGACATGCCAGCAGCTCCACTGCTTTTATGACCATTAATAAGTTTATTAAACACACCAGTATGCCCGAGTATGCTGGGGTTTTGATGATCTTTTTCAAAAAACAGAGTCAAGCCTTTGGGCAGCTGGTGCTGCCAGCACGTACAATTGCATCAACATGGTTTCATACAAAGTTTAACAGATATTGAGTGATAATAGAAAACAAATTTGGAAAACAATTTCCCTGTCCTGGGATGCTGAGGAAAGAAGTGGAGATATAAAACTGATAAACTGGGGTACACAATCAAGAAAAGAGGACCTCCATCAAAGAGAATACTTCTCATCAAGTGACAGGAAATTAAGGAGAAGGCTGAGGAAATTTGTCATCGGCATTTCCAAGACAAGCACACTACACTCTGCCAAAAAAAAATTCCAAGTTACTAGAATTCCTTCTCAATTTTCCCCATGCTTCACTAGCATTACACACAGAGAGATGTACCATGTAGATAACTTTGGCATGGCTTACACAGATTTGAACTGGCCCAAAGCAAAGAACAGAAGGACGACATTTGTTTGCCATCACATGCAATGCCTCAGAAGGCAATAAGTCCTGGACAAAGCTTCATCTGATTATCACACACAACTTCCTACTCCCTTCACAAGAGATTTTTAATTTTTTTCTTTTATCTACTTGAGAATTTTAACTGGAGCTGGAGGTAAACTTACATAATACACCAGTAAACTGTCCTTGACTGTTTGATCCCACATAGCCTATATCGAGAAGGTCACTGGCATTGCGTTGGTGACCTCCTCGCAAGACTTCACCTTTTCTGGGTCCAGTTGATCCTTTAGAAGAAGATGTTCCTGAAGAGCTGTGGCCACCAGGGGATGGGAAGTTGGGTTTACTATATGGTACGAGTGCCTCTTCTAGAAAAGCAAAACAAAGCAAAATAAATACCAATGAAGCCCTAGAAGTAGGAATAAACAAGCTATTCATTTATGCATGTCATAGTCATTCACATCTGTCTTTTCTCTTGCTTTATAGCATAACAATTTTACAAAAGAAAATACACAACTAAGAGCTTTATCCCAGGGACAGAGAAGCCAGTATGAATTTAAATCTTCCTTCCTTGTGAACTCCTAAGTCAGTTTGTATTAATTATAAGAAGTCTAGATTCATTATGAATAAGAGATCATGAATCATAGATACTTTAATAAAAATAGGTGAACACGCAATTTCCAAAACAATGAAGCTATGATTAGATTTTTGCTTCGAGCCTACATAAATGTGCTTTTTCCTTTTCTTTAGCTTAGATTATGGCAACATTACCTCAATCAGTTTAGATAAAGAATAACAATATCAGCTAATTTAATTAGCTTCCAGCAACTCAGTAATTTCTAGCGACACAAAGTACACTGACAATTTTTATTTAACTGGTGTTGAATTACATTGGAAAATATTATATTATACATTGCAGTTGCAATATTTGGGGTGGATAAATAATCCTGCAGTTTGATTCACATTCCGTTATGAGCAAAAGGCTTACTTTTGCTCACTTGGATTCTTTTTCTGTGAAGACCTGTAATAATGAACCTCTTTCAAAAGCAGGATTAATGGCAATAAGGCATAAGACTGTATGTCTTCATATAGCATGAAGTAAAACAAGACATCAGTTCTGATTAGAGTTTCCTGGACATATTGTTGTAATAATCCAAATCTAAGAAGCATCACAGCAGAACTGATTTAACACAGAAATAGAAGCTCTATTTTATTTCTTTGCTGTGTATGATCCACTTTTGCCCTCTCAGAAGCTGAAGAAAGAGATCTTGCTAAATATAGTTTGAGTCAAGAAAGAATATGAGTATATATGCCTAACCTCAAACACAGCATTGTCCCTTCTGAAATCAGTGGGATTTCTATGCTTGAATCTTTCCTTTTTTCAAAGTGAATTTTGGTCCAAAGGGTTTTCTTTATTTTGGTTTTCCAATTGTCTTCACTCTTCAACACTCTTTTGAGGAGAAATGGACTTTCTTTGACAGAGGGCAGGAACACAGAAAGAAAAGTAGGTGGGGATGGTTGGAAAGAAAGAGGAGATAAAAATGCTTTGAAGCCTTTGCAAAGACTGCAGCAGAGGCATAATTAACTTAGAGAAGTGCTAAATGAGAACAAATTTGTGGAAGAAATGCAGAATTTTGTTATTTCCCACAAGAGAGTAGGATGTGGGGATTCCCCACGTGAGCTGCCCGTTGAACTGAGCCTGTTTTTAAGGTAAATCTGTTGCAGAAGAGGACAGGCAGCTGACTTCTTTCCCTGCCAAAGTATCTCCCTCTGGTCCTGCCAAGGGACCAGAACATTTGTGCTGCAGGATGTAAGGGCATTATCAGTGTTTTGTGCTATGAATGTGTGCTGTCCTTGCTGGAAAAAAAAAAAATGAATGCTTGAAAGACTCTGTAAAATGGCATTTAACAGCCATAGTCTCTCCTAAATTATGCTACTTGTTTTTTTATATATCAAGACCTAACAATAGAGTCTGATGCAAACCTAGTTTCCAAAGGCTGGCTAAAATATGGAACAGTTTGCATTAAGGCAGCAATAAAGCAAGTAGCATAAATCAGTTTAGCAGAAAGCTGGATACATTTTTAAAGGATGAAAACAAAAGTCACTAGCATAGCAAAAGAGTTGGAAAATGACATATATAGTCAATTGATTTGTTTGTCTAGCTTGTGGACTCAGGATAAGGCCTCCTTCGGGTTCAATGAAATATTGAGGAAAAACGACCATGAATAAATATAAAGTGCATTATCAATATAGAGCATATGGTATGTTAAATTATCTGCTGTGCCCTCAGAAATAAACATAATCCATAAAATAAGGAATTGTGACATAAACAAAGGCTAAGTTTTACACAACATTCTAGCACATGAAAAGTAGTTGTCTCCAGTCCTGAGAATGGGCTCACATTTATTAAACTCTCCAAACAGTGCCCCATGTCCAGGCCTTCAAAGAATATGGGGAGGTTTTCCTGGTGCCTTTTTCTTTGAAATACTGAGCCATTAATTTGAAGATATAATTCTAGCCCCTGGGAAATCAGGATGTGTGTATAACAATGCTTCTATACCTCAGAAAATAACCAAAAGGCTTTTCCTGCTATCAAAATTATTGTAACCTGATCTAGTACCACTTTGTTGGGGGTAAGCTGAGAATGTCATATTTGATGGGCTTTAACTCCAGTTCTACAATGAGGCCATTGCCAGGAACTCAGTGATCTTGCTTACACTGAAAGCAACCAATGGAAAAAGAGATCCCAGACTTAGGTATTTTTATTCTATTCAACTTCAAACTGAAGGTCTTGCTTCCAAAAGTTCCCTCACAGCTTGGTAACATCTGAATGAAACCCCATAACTTGCAAATTATCTATTTTCTGGAAACTGTTAAGTAATACTAACAACTCTTTTTTGGAAATGCATTGAAAACTGGGACAGAATAGATTTCCAAAGAACTATGCCATTAATAAAGGAAAAGGGAAGAAGCACAAATAATATTATTAAAACACCCAAATTCAGTGATATAAACCAACGTCACGTGCAAGAGTAGCCTTTTTAAAATCTACCAGAGACAAGAGTGCAGAGCAAGAAAGCTGCAGTGCAAGAGGCTGGAATGAGAATGCAGAGAGAGAGATATGAAGTCCTGGCCCACCTTGTGCACAAACTTTGTGAACTCCTCACACCAGGATAAACTCATAGCATCTCCTAGAAGCATCATTTTTTATGCATAAAGGATATGCACTTGCTCTCAGCATCTTGAATTTGACAAGAACAGGATAACCACTTCAGTTTAGAACACTGGAAGTGTCAAGATCAAGTTCTCTTTGTTTATGGGCAGATAAATGGCCATATGCCAATTCCTATGGCAGGATAGGAATTTTACTACTGTATAAGCTCTGCATCTCAGAATAAATGAGAAATTCTATTTACACACTTGTGATACAGAGGAAAAAGAAGGGACTTCTTTCAAAGCAGGTCAGAGAGGCATCCTTAATAATAATTTCCAAGGGAATGAGAAGTGCAAGGTACATTTCGGCTATTTTCTATGTGTTTGTACATCTTATAAACTGCAATTAAAATTGCCATTTCACCAAGCAGCATGAATTTCACACACTATTTTTAAACTGTGACTTCACATGGTGATTTCAGAACATGAGCAGCCACTCGCTTGTTTATGCAGCCAACAAATTAGGGAGTTTTAACAGTACCATTATTGTTATTTTTTTAAAATATGAATTGTATTTAAAATATTTAAATTTTAAATACAGGTAGCAGTGTTTTCTCTAGGAGGACTTTATTCAGCAAATCCTGTTGCCATGACAGATTTGTCTGCACACTGCTCTTCTTTTTATAGTATGTCAATGGCACTAGCATGTTAGATTAACAAGGAGCTTTAAGAGTGAATAAAATCAAGAACAATATGGATGATAAGAGTACCTCTAGTGTGACTGTGGGAGCTACATACATAAGAGAAGAAACAGCGTAACCCTACAAAAAACCTCACACGCAGTATAATTTTTTGTTTAAATCTTGTCCTCTTGTATCACTCTAATCAGTACTGCACTGGGATGAGGTGATTAATGGGTTAAAGAAAATGCCCTAGGATAAAAGAGCAGCTTTTACTTGAGGTCAGGCTGAGAGATGGAAACTGTGAATACTGTAGAAATCCAACTCCAGCCCAGCATCACCTCCTGTGCACATTTGTGCTGACTTGAAATCCATTTAGGTGCTAAAGTCAGCTTGGGGCAAGGTGCAGGTCCTGTATGAAAGTGAAAACCTGTGCTGTCATCTTGCTGGGCTTAAGAGATGAATGCTACTTTGTCATAGGCTGGAATAAAGAGAAGAGAGGGTTTTTAATGCAGCTGAAAGGAATGTCAGTAGCTCAGAAGGATCAGCCTTCTTGCAGACATGTAAAAACTGCTGCCAACTTGGAATCAGGTTGAAAGAACTGGAAAATATGGCCCTATATGTATAAGTAAATACATGTAACAAAAGATACTCTAAAAATCTCTTTCCTTCCCTGCTGGCCCAGAATTGTTCCTATTTTCTCCATTGCTATGCTTGAGAACATTATTCATTTCCAAAACACTGCAAAGAGCGCACCGAGTCAGGCGCTAGTGAGATTTCATTGTTGCAGGAGGGAAGATAGCTGGATCACAAGCTCTCATTTCACTTTGCCTTTCCCTATTTTCCAGCCTGACCCTTGCCAGAGCTCTCCCAGAGAGGTGTGAGGTGATCCTAGAGCCGTGCCAGGCAGAGGGGTGGAGCAGCCCTCTCAGAATCTCTGCTGGTCAGAGTGACCCCGAGATACGTTCAAGTCTCTTTTCCCAGCCTGACTGTCCAAGGAGGAGTCAGGATTCCTCGGCTGTGGTTTTCAAGGTTGTTTACAATTTCTTATCTGTAACATTCTTTCCCTGGCTTGCTGAGGTCCGTTCAGCAGGTCAGTCAGAGGCACACTGACCACCCCCAGAAGCAGTGTTGTCTTTTATACTAAAAACTACGTGCACATTATTTACAATAATTTCCCAATACCTATCACCTATGTTAGACAGTGTTCCTACCTTAAACCAATCCAAAAGGGCCAGCATGACCCAGAACATAGAGGCTAAGAAGAAGGAGAAAGGAGGAAAAAACACTCCCAAATTCCTCCATCTTGGGACCCCGAGCCCCTATTCTAAAAACCCCAAAAATCTCCTTTTCACCCTGTGACAAACTATCATTCTGCTTAACCTCTCTTGACTTGTAATTCTTGATATAAAGGTGGTAACTTGCTCTGTGGGTCAAGTTCAATGTCACAGGGGTCTTGGGCTCTGTGCTGAGGTCTTTGAGCCCCCTGGCAGGGGCTCGAGCCATCCAGGACAGCCAGAGAGATGTCCTGGGTTCTGACACGGCCCCTGCCTCGCCTCGGCTGGTGCAGCGCGCACACACCTGATCCGAAGGCTTGTTTGTGTTGGGCTTTCCTGAAATCCTCTTGGCGGTCTGTAGAGCTTATCCACTCCTGGGCTTGCCGCTGCCACTCTAGTGATGTCCTAGCGGGCCGGTCCAGGGAGCTCTTTGTGTCATCTACGTTGGCTGCTGCGTGCTGCCTCTCCAGAGAGCTCCCCTTCCTCTCGGCAGAGCCTCCGCGCTGGCCGGGCACTATGGGCTGCCTTAAACCCTGACCGGGGGGCGGGTCGGGTGGTGGTGGAAGATCTAAAAAATGTGAATAACATTCAGGTGAACTGATTTTTTTCTTTCAACTGAAACAGAAGGTCTGCTTTCGACGCTGAAAAGTGCCTTGCAAACGGTACGAGCCACCAAATCGGTTTTAAAAGGAGGAAATTTCATGTTAATCAGAAAAGGGTTTTAACTACTGCTAGCTCTTTATTCTGGTTGCTGTGTTTCTACCTCTTTCTAACTTCCATAAAAATCCATAGGCTCTGAGCCCTGACTTACACGTCCAAGCATGAGACTGTACTTCAGCTGTTTTGTTCAGTAACAATAAGGAATTAAGAAAGGCAGTGGAAAACTGATCCATCCGTGCCAATTGACAATTTCCCTCCACCCTACTGGGGCTTGCTTCATTCTGGTTTTGGGCTACACTTTCAGCTCGAGGTGAAAACTCAAAATCTAACATAGAACTTCATCAAAATGAAGAAAATGCTACAAATGTTGGGAAAAATTAACTGTGAAACCTACTGTCATTGAAAAAGCACCAGTACATCCCTGACCAGTGTGTTTTAAATGGAACCACCAAGAAATGGGTGAGAATTTTAGTCAATGAAATGAAGAGCTAGACTCTTCAGAGAATAGAGGATGGCCACTCCTAAGTTCAGTAGTCCTGCAAATATAACCAATTAAAACACAATTTCAGCTTACAGAAAGACACTTGCCTGGTCTCTAACAACTTCTGTCCTTTTCAAGTTTGTGACTTGGACTACTAAGATGTTTGTAGAATTGAAGGTCAACCTTCTAAACACATTTGTGAGAACAAAAAGTGCACTTTTTTATTAGTCCATGACCCAAGGCAATTATAGACTCAGGATAATTCTAATTCTAAATGCAACTTTTTCATGTAAATGATATAATAGACTCAATAGTCCAGATTATTTAAAAGGAAAAAAAAAAACCCCAGAAAATAGAAGCACGTTTAGTATCCTAATGAAAATTCTTCTATATCATATACACATTTTTTACAAGGAACAATTTTTTGATTATTCTGTTTTGGAGCAATAGGTAGCCCAAGTAAATCTCTGCAGCCACACCAACTTCACAAAAACCTGTGTTAGCTTACAGTAGATTTGGGTCTGACCTGTTTCCTAGTTCTTTCTATCTTACTGTGTTGTGAAGGTTTATCAAGGAATTGAACTTGGCTCAGTAACAGGAATGGAAAAGTAAACCTCTGTTTTGCCTGCAGGGAAGTCTGATGTTTATAACTCTAGTGCAACTGAAATTCATTCTATAAATTGGTCAGGAGGCCTTTGGAGGGAGTTTATTTCAAAGTCTCTAATCCAGCTTTATATAATGCTTTATATAATGCCTATACAGAATTTTTCCTGTCCTTGCTGTAAGAGGTGATACTTATACCTCACATATGGAGCATAAATGCTTCCAAAGTTGCTGGGATGTCATTCCAGTCAACACTGTCTCTTACAGGTTATATGAGATGTACAGGTTATTTGTGTTTTCAAGAGAAAAAAGTTGTACCCGGTGATGCTCCTGTGCCTTTGCTCACAGCTGCAGTGCTGTGGCCCAGATTAAGATAAGCACCCTCTGGCAAGAACATCCTTTTAATAATCTGTCAGAGAGCTTGGTGCATGCTTTATGTTCAGCACTAATTTATTTGAGAAATTTTTCGTTATGAATATAGATGCGACCTTTCATGACAATGACTGCACTTGAGTTACTGTAGGTGGAAGCAGGAGGGTATGGGAGCTTGCCAATGTTAAAATTGCTTTATAGTGCTGGCTTCCAAAGTGGCATTTCTTATAATTGATTTTATTGCGATCATAACCAGTTAATGCACAGAACCACAACACTGGCATCTGCTTATGCAATCTGAAATAGAGATCACTGAAGTTGTGATTTATAAGCACTTTGTGGAGATGCATTGAATCCAATAAACACAGCCGTAACACCACATCAGACTATGCAATTTTCCCAGATAAAATATTTACCGTTCAATATAAGCAAAATTTTCAAGTAGTAACACAGGAAAAAAAAAAAAGTTAAAATTATTGCAGTATTAAAGTTTAAACAGACTACCCTACTAAAGAAATTGCTAATAGTTGTTATTAATTAGATACTTAAAAGGAAAGAAGGCTTGTACTTAAACTGTACTGCATGTTCTAGAGCTGGCTGCAACTCCTGGAATTACCGTAGAGTTGTGGTGTTGATCTACTGCTAACTTGATTATTGCTTTTATCCATCCACAAAACAAGCATAAAGACTGACTAATGCATAGAAGTGAAATGAAACACCATGTTTGTAAATTTCCTTGGGTGCTTTAAACCTATGGATAAGTTGAAGAGAAAAGTAAAATGTATCTTGCAATGAAGCTTCACAGAATTCTAGAACTACAGGCACTTTGGAATTAACATTAACTGGTTCTGGCCTGAGTACAAACTTACTGAACTGTGTAACATGTGTCTGAGAAGATCTTTAGGAACAGTTATTAATTGTAGCCAAACATCATCTGACTAAACTGTTTGTTTCTTCACCTCCTTACTCAGGTTGACAGCCACAGTAAAACCTACCTGTCCTTTTTGATAAAAGAATCTGGAAGGGAGGTTCATTTGGAAATGTGGCTTTTGATTTGCTTTACAACATACATCCTGCATTGTAAATCTTGCGCCTTAGTAAATAACTAAGTATTTTGTGCTCTCTTGCCTGGGTTGATAGAAAGATTCCATCTGGAGTCATGCGCTTCTTCCTCTAACACCATTGAGAACAGTCTTGCCTTGCCTTGGCTTTCCTACCCCTGCTAAAGGGGTAGCAGATGTCCACTGAGTTAGAAGTCCCAGATCCTCACAGGAAGACAGATTACCACATAAAGGCAATCATGCCAAGCATTCCATCATGTCAGTCCCTTCAGAGAAGTTCTGAATTCAGAAATGTAGAGACTTCAGTGTGAGGATACCCAGAGTGGTAACACTGATTCACCCTACCTCGATCTAAATCTCATTTATACTTCAGGTGGTAGGGAAAATACCTGAAAGCCTGCACTGAGCTAGTAACTTTCTAGGTGAGTAGGATGTCATCCAGACTTTCATTTTGAAACCTCTAACGGCAGGATTATCAAACCTGCAAGGCAATTCATAAGTACACTGGTGGGGAGGTGATGGTTTTATTGATTCAGTAATGGAGGGATTGTGATTGAGGAGCTGTAGGACATCAGAGTGTCTGATAAGGGGGAGATGGATATTCAGTCTGGGATTACTCCAGCCCTTCTTTAGAAGGCAGAGCATTGGCTAAATGATTCTGGCAGCAGTCAAGGTTTGGCACAGCTTCTCATTATTAACTGGAAAAAGCAGTGAGCTAAAGAACCTATAAGGACACACCTTTCTACCTGTGCCAGTGATCTCTTCTCATAGGAGAGATAATTACTGTGACATTTAATAAGCCCCTGAAACACTTTATAACATCAGAAGGTAAGTATTTTCTCAACATTAAACATTATTTTTAACACACAGTAGGAAGTTAGTAGCAATGCATGGTAACATTAGTCTTACGTTCCAGTTCTCCTTTTCAAACCCTAAGCATATTTCCCTTCTGCTTGCTCTTTGATTTTGTTTTGCATATCATAGACATTTAAGGAAGGGCTTTTAACTTCAGTCTCACAGTTACTGTGCTGCAAACTATATGACAGAATCCACTGTGTTGCTGTTCATGACTACATTGTTGCTAGGAAAACAAATTATTCCTTGAGCACTAACATTAAAACCAGGCTTTTATTTGGGGTTTTTTTTTCAGTTTTGTTTTATGGTGGATTGTGAGATCAGAATGAAAGTTTTGACCATCTGAGGGATTTATAACATATTCTTCCTCTGCGGATTTGCTGTTGTCTCCATAGTCTTTCAGGATGTGGAAGTGAAAAAACAAGTTGTACAGCAAGACAATTGTGAAGACTCCATCTAGAGTCAGTCTCTAGAGGTTTCTGACCTGCAGCTGAAGGAAATGAAGAAGCAGGGTTTTAGGGGATTTGTGTGGATTGCTGTCAAAACTAAGCAAGAAGTTGAGGCCTCAAATGCTTACACGGTCTGAGATGTGTGTGCTATGTGTTAAATATTACAGTTTCTGAGGTCTTTTGCACTGTCCCACATGGTTACAGTTAACAAGGAGGAAGCACTCAGGATGTGTATAGGAATGGGCAGAGAAAGCTGGAGCTTTCTTGGGCAATGAAAATTGAAAATGACAGACATCCGGTGTGGGATGAGACTTAAACACAGGATACCAGGACTCATCCAACTTGGGAATTTGAAAACAACTGGCAAACCAAGTGTATTCCCACAAGACAAATCCAAGAGGAAGCAGTTATAAGGCAATGGATTTGAGACATCAGAAAAAACAGAGAAAATGTATAGTGATGCTTTTCACAGAAATCAGGATGGCCCAGGGCTGAATGGACTGGCCTGGATTAGAGCTTGGAATTGCTGAGTCTATCTGAGGCTCTCCTACTTCCTTTTTCTAGCTACAGCTTAAGCATGGTGGTGTTGTCTTTGTAAAGTTCGTTGCAATATTCCACAGAAAGCACCTGGTTACCATTTTTAATTTCTGCAAATCAGAGATTCCTAAATTCAATTGTTTACATACATACAGGTGGCAGCATCAACTTCGAGCTTCCTTAATTGACAAATGATCTTTTGCAAATTTAACTATGACTCAGACTTGACATTACACTTTAATGACTCATATTCAGTAGGAGTTGAAGCAGAAAACTGCACCATTTGTGTTTGTTTGTTTGTTCCTGTGTTAATACAGGATGGGAACTGTTCCTCTATTGCTCTAGGACATTATAAATTTTTGCAACACATAGCAAGGACTTTAACTAGGTTTATAAAAGACAAATATTAATCTAATGGTATCCAAAAGCTGTTATGGTTATTGCCCATGTCTGAGAGGCTGAAGGAAATAGCATATAATTGGTATTCTGATTTAAATATATGAAAGAAACTCCAGTAAGATTAGTATTTTATTAAGGATAAATACAAAGTAATAGGAGTCTCCTCTTTTAAAACTGGATCTCTTTAACTTATTTAAAACAATGCCAAATTTTATGATGGAGTCACTCTCTGAGGAGCCTCACTTCCATCTGTCTTGTGACCTAAACTGGACCCCCATTAATTTTCTGGTATCCACACTGTTGTAAAACACTTCTGTAGCAATAGTATTCAGAAGCAGAAGGATTAGTGTCCACCATGCTGAGAGCACTACAAACTCACATGTACACAGAATTTGTGGCCTAAGATGCTCACAGTTCAGGGTGACAGGATATGGCATTGAGAAGGGTTAGCAAACATGTTCAGCAAGAGTATTGCCACCACTACAAGTTACTTGCAGCTACTGTTCTCATAGGCACATCTATTCAACGGATCTGTGTAATACAGAGGCCTCTGTAATATATTCACAAGGGGAGGGAATTGATGTGTAAAGGAACTTGGATCCATAAAAACAGAATCTAAGCTACTTTAAGCTGTTTCCACAAATAATATCCAAGGGAGAATGAGCCATAGAGCAGGAGATGTAACAATAACCCCTTTGGTGAACACTCTGATCATTTCAACACCAACAGGTGCAAGGCCAGGGATCAGAAGAAATGAGGGGGAGGTAGCCAGCTGGCCACCTTCCTATCCAGTCTTACTCGAAAACTAACTTGTGTCTTTTGCCAGACCCAAGAAGGGTAGACAAAGAAAATGGAAGAAAGAGCTGATCTTAATTATTAGATGAGCAGAACAGGCACGCCTGAAATTTCCAGATAGGACGTAGTCATAAGAGAGAAGTGGAGATGTAAAAAGGGAGACACAGTCACTGAGGTCAGTGGATGCACGGACAAGAAGCAAGGCAGAATCATGGGAAAACACGGCACGTGTTGCTGTAGCTCTTGGGTGTCTGTCAAAACCAGCACAAACCAAACAAATCCTGTGGGAGTCACTCTCCGCTCCTCCTTAGGAATTCATGACATACAGCTACTGCTAGTGGTGGCTACTTTCATAAAATGTAAAATTACAGGCCATTTTTCAATGTCAACTCATGTGCAATGCAGTCATTTTGGGGTAAGATTTATACTGAGATCTGAGAAACCCTAAGAGATGATGACAGGTCCAGAGCAGAAATGGGGAAAGGCTCTTCCAACTCTCACCCAAGCCCTGCACTGCTAGAGCTCCAACATTGCTCACGCGGCAACCTGGGGACCCCAACTCCACCAAAGCAGTAATTGATATTCCTGAACTGATATTCCTGACAAGATGGCTCTGCCTTGTCCTGCTGTGCACAGCTGCCTGTTGCAGGTGTCCCTCCCCCAGCACTCACCGTCCGTGATTCCCTCGCGGCGATGAGGCAGAGGGGGCTGCTCCAAACGCCCGCCCTTGTGTTTCTTCGTGGGCCTCGGCCTCTGACCCTGACTGACAGCTGCACTCGTGTTGCTGTCAGTGGAAAAAGGACTGCCTGGCCGAGGTCTCTGAGAGGAAGAATATGCTTTGCCTAAAGAAGAAAAAAAAAAAGGAAAAAACAGAGAAGCCAGAAGAAAAAATGTTATTGCTTTGAAAGGGGCTGTTCTATTAATGTCTGCTCTGAAACATGAAATCAGATCTAATCCTCAGAGGCAGGCAAGTGTCCCCCTGAGGTATCCACAGATAACAACTGCTTTAAGACACACCACAACAAGTGAAGTAGGGAAACTTGGCATTCTTTTGTCTTTAACTTCTATAATTACAATTATTCCATCTGTTGTGATAAAACTACTGTATGCCATGTAACTCCTACCTGCTCTGTGTGCTGAACAGATGTGTCATAACAACTCCTCAGCCTTGAACAGGGAAGGAAAACAGTTCTGCAATCATATCAAATTTATCTCCTCCTGCCTTCCACTTTCATGTTTTCTGAGCCAGATTCTCATTTTAGGGGCTCCCATATGCACTGCATATCTGGAGTAACTCCAGAGAGATAAATATAACAGATTTTGCAAGCTATGTAGCTTTGTAGCACTGTAGACTTAAGGGCTCTCCTTTCTCAAGAAATAAAAATGGGGGTATATTTAAATGCTAACATTTTCCAGTTAATTTTCAGTACTTTTATTTGTTAAAAATATCTATTCTGATCTCAGATTTATTTATATATTTTTATATCTCATTTATATAGATATATGTGTGTATATATATATATATATATATATATATATATACACACACACACATTATTCAAGCTGTGTGATTTCTCTTAAAGAAATATCTGATGTTTTTCTATGGATCAGATGATTAAAAACCTCAGAATTTAAGGAACATAGTTCATTTACTACATTCACTTCCTCTTATTCTGATATTTTTATTCTGTTAACTAGACTTAATATTTAATGATAACTGATGAACACTAAAAATCACCATCTTTGACTTTCTTTTGTTCATGTGTATGTCATTCCTGTAAAATTTTGGAGATGTAAGCATCTTAATTAATTTAGAATTGGTAATTAAAATTCTTGCATATTTTAATTATATCTGCAGTGGAAAATGCATAAGCCTGTCCAAAACTCTGCTCTTTCAGTGCTGCTCTAGGCCTGAGTGGTGTTAGAGAGGATACAAAGTGGCAAAATGGGTGATTTCTATTTTGCTGGTCAGCCGGGCCCATGATAGGAAGGAGGTCTTTATCCTCTGGTTAGCTTAGACAATGGTTTACCCTGCAGTGAGTTATGTTTTCTAGTAAAGCCTTCCAATAGATGTGCTTACTTCCAACATGCTGTCACATACAACCTGATCTGAAAAACCTAATTGGGAGTAATATACAGCTCAGCATACTATCTGAAACTTTCTCAGCACCAAGAGGGAAAGTGGAAAAGTTGCCATGATCCCTCTAACATGTTTTACTTTAATACATTCATGTTGGGATAACATTTCACTATTTGACTTCAGAGATTTTGTGACTTTCTTAGGCTTGATCTTCTACCTTCTGGCTGTTGTGCACCCTGAGGAGGGCACTGCTCTCAGGCAGGCTTGCCCCCAGCTGCCCTTCTGTGCCAGCTATCAGAAGTTACCACGTTTCAAGCATTTCAAGACCTCATCTGGATGTTCCCTAACCCTCCTCTAATACAAAAAAAAAAAAAAAAAAAAAAAAGCCAATAGAATTTATAGAGTCTGAAAACAATGCCTTTGCTAACCCAGCTCATTTTAACTGAAATTGGGTTACAGAACCCCCACCCAAGCAGCTAATTCTGGAGTTAGGAGAAAGCAAGGAATGAACATTTGGGAACATGAACCTCTATAGCTGGCACAGCTGCAGCCAGACAAAGACAAGTGATCAAGGCCTTTTTTCACAGATAAGGATAACACAGCAGATGAACACAGACAAAATATTAAAATTTCATTTAAAAATAAAAAAAAGACTCCTAATGCAAAGAAATTCAGATGTGAGCCTGAAATTCCATCCCAGCTCACAGCACGCTGCACAGATGTTTTGCAAAAATAAACTCACAACATGCAAATGCAACTAGTGAGTGCAGGACACAGATTCTTCACACTTACTTTTTTGACCAAAGAAATGTGATTATGCATTCAGAATGCTGGTTTTAAAAAGAAATAGACACCAAACATTCTCTTTTCATGAAAATGAGGTAAAATAAATAGCACTGACCAAAATCATACATGGGGCAAACACAAATGATGTGCAGACTCCATAGCACATTTTTCAATGCACTTTATAACTTATTACAGCATCTTGTAGTTGTGTGCAGCCCTGCCAGTAAGAACTGCTGAGCAGTGTCAGACTTTCTGCAGCAGATTTAGTGTGTTTAAGTGGAGACAAGGATGAATCCACTAATTCTTGATTTAATTTCCCAAGGGTGTTAGAAAGGAAAGCTGTTTTAACTTCATGGCAAATCACATGATGGCTTCTGGAAACTGGAATCAAAGTGTCTGGCAGGAGAGACACATTGCATCTGGATTCACCAGTGCCTCTCATGCTTGGCAATCAAACATTCCCACATGAGGCCATCAAGCTGGACACCTCCTTTAGCATCTACCGCTGAGAGCATTTCACAGCTGTTCTAAATGGGTGGAAATAACTGTCCAGACTGCAGAGGAATAAAAGAGTCAGGACCTCCAGGCTCCCTTCAGAGCAATGAGCAGGATAACCCTGCTGCTTCTGCACTGCCAGGCACCGTGCTGCACTCTGGGGGGCTGCAGGGCTGGAACAGGGGTGTCTGACCGAGCCACCCTGCCCTGAGAGGTGACACATCCTGATGGCACTGCAGGGAGCAGGGGGAGATTTTTTGCAGTGAGCAAAAAAACCATTTGCTGAGGTTTCTGTGAGGAAAAGGAGGGAGGGCTGTTTGCTTACATGTGGGTTTACATTTTATTTCCATTTTACCTGCTGGATCATTAAGAGAGTAAGAGAGTAATAATCATAAAATCTCTACCACAACCACTGGATCCTTTTTGTACCCTATGTTCTAATGGTCTGTGAGGATTTACACACATACTCACTTTAAGTGCATTTGTGACCTAATCAAGCTAGGAAAATACAAATGACAAGGGGGCTTTCATCCTTTCATTGCAGTTTCCATTCACATTGCTGCAATAAAAAAATCCTATTTATTTTCAAGTGTGTCATATTTATTCTGTGTTTGTGTGTCCATTTACTTCTGTTATGAATGTGTTTGTGGTGGAAACTGCACTTTTCAAAGGTTTGATACAAGTGACAGTGATTTTGGTGAATCTTTGCATTAACTTTTACTGGAGCAAACACCATAAAAAAAAAGATTGGGAAAAAATTTGCTCCTTTCACTCAGAACCTGGGAGAGTCTTCAAGGAAAACAGTATATTTTAAGTTATAGTTTGGCCAGATGTGTTCCTACTAGGTAAGTTAAACTCTACATGAGTTTATGAGTTCTTTTGCTTTGTTTTGCTTCCTTTTTTTTTTTTAAATTTTTTTTAAGTGATAAGACAGATTTACTCAATTTTCCATTAATAGAGGGAAGCAACTGAGGGCTTCAGCTATGGGGAAATAATCTTTCAAGGATGACTATGTCTGACCAAAGCCAGTGGTAAAAATTCCAGTGATTTGAAAAAAAGCTGGATTTTAGGACTTTGCCATCAACTCTTTCCTTTATTCCTAACTTCCTAAAAGGCAGACCTGGCCATGAACTTCTTGCCTGCTGAAAGCCTACAGTTTTCAGCCCCAACATGTGAGACTTTCTCTTAAATGCACACTTTTTACTGAAGGAGAGACTTCATACCAGACTGATAGTCTAAAAAACTTAAATGATAGGAATATTATGGGACCTATCATCCAGAATTAGCTGAGAAAGCATAACAGAAAATATGACCCAAGTTCATACTCTGCTAGATTAGATTTGTGGATTTAAATAATTAGTTATTGTTGCCATTTTCACAAGACTAAGGAAATGCAAATGTATAATTTTCTTACCAGAATAAAGATAATATTCCTTTATATTTTTAAATAGAAATAAAACATATGAAGCTTTAAAAATAACTAAAATATATTTACTTTTGGTTAATTACTTTCAGAAGATTGGCTATTTTCAAATGTAATATCCACTTTACCTGTGTTACATTTTACTTGGCAGATTCAGTTGGCACAACCAAAATTAAATGTTATCAAAATACATTAACTTATTGAATTAAGGATTTTTAAAATCAGCTATTAATTAAACTTTAAACAGCTTGTATTGTTAACAATCAAAGCCCACCAATTCACCCCATGCTCAGAAAAACTTCACAAAAAAACACACTTTTGCAGGATGAAATGAAAGAGAAGAGCAGGGATGGAGGGAATAGTTTAAACGTGATGTTCATCATTAGAAAAGTGAATGATTGTGAGGAGATTTTTCAGAAAATGAAATCATCAAAGGCTGCAAGGCAGAATTAGTAATTTCTTCACAGAAATATTAAATGAGCATATGTCAGTAAATCTAGAGCAGAGTCAGCACTGAGGGGAACTGCAGCAGACCAAAGGTGTGGATTAAAAGCTTGTGCTACTCACTACTTCAAATCACTAAAAACGAAACACAGTGCAAGGTTTCATTTAAAATACACCCAAAGAAGTATCTCCATCCACCTTATCCCATGCATGTTAGGCAAGTGTGAGACACAGTGTCACTGAGAGAAGGATAGGCAGAGACAACCTCCATGCAGAAAGCATCGACTTGGAGTCTACAAACCTGTTCTTGTCAGGCTGGTTCCATCCAGCCTAAACCCAGCTTTATCTGCTGCTGCAACCAGTGCTTGTGCAAAAGTGCCGCTGGTAAAGATGGAGTCATCTGAGGAGCTACCTACACTAGATCTATGGCTAGAAAAGTTACGGTCCTCATCAGACGCAGAACCCCATCCATTTACCATTGAACCTAAAAACAAATGTAGGGCGCTAGTGAGTGGTGCACATCGAATAGTCTTTGTTCATCTAAAGCTTAAAGACCCACTTAAAATGTTCTTTCTCAACAGGATACCCAAAATTCATTCGACAGAGCTTGGTACAGAAGAGCAATATTAATCCAAAGCTTAAAGACCCACTTATTGTGTCCTTTCACAACACAAACCCCAAAGTTTATCTGCCAGAGTTTGGCACAACAAAGCACTATCAGAGCTGGGTGGGATCTCATTCATGGCTTACTCCATGTAGCTTTGCTCCTGTAAACAAAATAATACATTTTCTCTGCAAATGCAAAAGCTCCACAGTAAATCCTTTTTTAAATTAATTTTTTTTCCTGTGATTGAATTGAATGTGGCTGGTTTTGTAATTTTTGTCTTACTTGACTTGTTACAAATCAGGATCTAGTTTGATATTTGCCAAACCAAGTCTTAATTTTGGACTGCATATATGCAAGTCTCAGTAGATATGGCTAAAGTCAGACCTGGGCTTCAAGGGCTATTCTGAACAAAACTGGCCCCATGTAATTTTATCAATCAAAACCTTAAAATAAATGAGCAGTTGTAATGGCCTGAAAATAGCTGATTTAAAGTAGTTCACTCTACTGCATTAAAGTAGCTTTTTTAAAAGGTTAGAAATAATTATGATTCAAGAGCAGAGCAAATATATGCTCAGATTTAACAGTGAATCAGTTGCTAGACCAGTGTTGGCCCCATGGTACCTTCTAACTATGGATTACTACTACTGCAGGAGAGGAAGCTGATAACAACATCATAAAAATGCAGTCAGAAAACAAGATACCAGAAAAAACACATGAAAGAAATGTAGAAATCTTGATATAAATAAAATATAAAGAGCAAAATTGAGAAGGAAAGATAAATCTTGTTTGCTCTTTGCTTATCTTTTTTATAATTTATTTCTGAAGCACCAATCAAGCATCAATCATCTGCCCATCAATTTCAAAAGTTATTGCTTGGATCAATTAATTTTTTTTCCAAAGTACTGTAATTCTGTTTCTTTCAGGGTTTCAGATGGAGATTCTGTACTTCTAAAATGTCCCAGGGTCATTCCAGGAACAGGGCAGCCCTGTGAAATGAGCCACCAAACCCAGGTGAGGTGCAGAGACACCAGAGTGCTTTTGGGACCTGAGCTGCTTCCTGGCATTGCATGGTGCTGTTGCCCTGAGATACTACAGGCACCTCACCATCTCAAAATACCTGAAATGTGCTTTTTAGCTACAGCTATGTGTTGGAAAAAAAAAAATAAAAAGCCCAGTGAACCTGTGAGAATCTGCAGAGAACTGGTTTTCAAAGACATGTGTGGAGGGATGCATCATGGCCCTGACATTACTCAGTTAGCAGAGCTGAATTTCTGTAAATGCACATAAAATTTGTAGCAGTAGAGTAGCCTTTTTTAAATCCATGCCCAAGAAAGCATTGCTGTGTTTAAAATTGTTAAGTAGTAAATCAATAATGACCTGCTTATTAGTTAATTGATAGGCTAATTAACTAATGGTAGTGTCAAATATTAAAAATGTCCTGCAAAAATAGGTCATGAGTGCAATTAATGAATCCTGGAATTCAGTAGCATGCTGCACCACAAAGCCCAAGAACAGTGGATTATTTTGTGATGCTGCAGTGACCAAACCTTTTAATGTCTGAGAAGTGGCAGGCTGTAATAACAAAAACCTGTGCACTCCTCAGATATGAGAAAAGAAACCAAAGAGGTCTGCGGAGGTCTGACAGGCAGGAAGTGTGTTAAGTGCAACAGAGAGTGACAGAGTTTGATTCTGCTTGCCAAAAGTACACATAAAATTGTTATTTTCCAAGCAGACTCGACCTGATGCAGACAGATGTGAGGAAGGCCAGATAACAGCAAGGGAAGGCTAAAACTGAATTTCCTCTGAGAAGACATTTTCTGAACTACCAATCAAACATCATAGAGAATGGAGAGCAAAGACACTTAGCAACAGTTATTGATGGTGTATGAAAAGAGATACTACAGATAAAACACTTAATGAAGATGTAAGAAAATGAAATGCTATAACTGAGGACATTTTCAAACAATCACTTATAGACACATCCCATGAAATACGTGAGCACAAGCTGTAAATGTAACCAGAGCTACACATATCAAAGGATGATACTTAGATCCTAAAAATTTAACATGTGTGTTATTAATTTCAGGGCCCAAGGGTTTTGTGTTAAATGTTCTATTGTCTATGTAGAGACACATAAAACCATTTACAGAGCACTTTTTGTTTTTAGTGCCATGGTCTGTGAGACTATGGATGTTTTAAAAGAATTTTTAATTTCTACTTGCTCATATTGCTTTGTCCATTTGCTAACCACAGCTGTCACACAACATCCAGTGCACATGGAAATTCGGGTGTGACTCTTTTCAGGGTATGGGTAGTTGCTGTTTTACATTTGCTTTGTTAATCAGTCAAAAAAAAAATCTTGTTTTAGGCATGAAATATACTGAAAATCTGTAAAAGGCAACAGTGTGTGAATACAGCTATTACTCTACACACTCATAGACATGCCAGTTTTTCTAAAATTACCTACATTTTTATAATCAGACTGCCAGTTTTCTATGCTAACCCTATAAAAAGCTCTGTTCCCCAACTCCTCCATATTCCCATGGACTGCAAGTGTTAGTAAGGTTGGGAGTAGTATGCTCTGGCTATGGATCGCTCCCTCTTCCCCTCTCCTCCAGCAGCTGTTCTAGGAGGGACCTGTCATGCTGGAGACATAGCTCTGTTCTTGCAGGGACACGAGTTTTACTGAGATGTCATGACCCCACCAGGAGTTCTGTATCCATTTCTGGGGTCCCTAGCAGAAGGCAGACATGGACCTGTTCAAGTGTGCCCAGAGAGGAGCCACAACAATGATTGGAGTGCTGGAACCCCTCTTCTGTGAGGACTGACTGGGACAACTGGGATTGTTCCCTGCAGCCTGGAGAAGCGAGGGCTCCAGGCAGATCTTCCTGCAGCATTTCAATACATAAAGTGGGGTCATTACAAAGGCAGAAAGAGGCTTTCTGATAAGGCCTGCAGTGACAGGACTAGAAGCAATATTTTCAAACTGAGAGAAGGTTTAGATTATATATAAGGAAGAAATTATTTACCATGAGGGTGATAAAATACTGGAACTGGTTGCCCAAAGCAGCTGTGGATGTCCCAATCCTGGAAGTGCTCATGGGGCTCTGAGCAACCTGGACTAGTAGAAAGTGTCCCTGTCCATGGTAGGGGGGTTAGAACAAGTTGACCTCTGAAAGTCCCTCCTAGTCCAAACCATTCTATGTTACCTCTGGTTGCTGGAAGCAACTTTTTATACAGAAACTTTTTCTAACTGCTGAAGTCAGCAAAACACCCTGAGACACGTACAGCACCCACAGCTGTGTGTGACCAGGGAGCTCAAGGCAAAACCTCTACATTACTTCTACTGATTCCTGAGCTATTCAGTTTCCTTGCATAAACAATTCCTTTTCCCCAGCAAAACCTGCAGCAGCAAACCCCATTTTGCTCTGACCTACAGAGGTGCAGACATTGCCCAGAAGGCATGGGAGTGCTGGAGCCCAGCCCGGGCACCTCAGGCCACCACGCAGCTGTGTGAGCACAGCACACGTGGTGACTGCTTGTTTAAAGGCAGCCACTGGCCTCTTGCTTTCCAAATCAGATGCACATTTGTTTTTCTCTGAATAAAGGCAGAATAAGAGATGCTGACGCTCCTTTCAGATCAACTGTGCATTTTGAAATGGGATGAAGCAGGCTTTTAGTGTCTCCTTTACATGCAGCTCACTATGCATTTTCCAACAGTACTTTTGAGATTTTACGCTTTCTGGCAACTGTAAATTTTACTCTTGCTGACAGCAGCAGTAAATGCTTTATGCAGAACAAAAATCAGCTCTGTGAAAAGTTGAACTCTGTTTTCTTGCTCCATAAAATATCTCTTGGTGCTAATGCAAACAGAAAGCTTCTTTGCTCTCAGGGAAAGGTGAGGGGAACAGAGGTGCCAGCTTCCAGTAGACTGCATGCTTCTGCTTTTAGTGGCATTTTGCTGGCAATAAAAATGCTATTTTTTTTTTTTTTTTGTAAAGTGTACTGTTGCTTTACTTAAAAATAATAATAAACAAAGTCTAATGCACCTGTGCAATAAAAGCTGCTCACAACAAACCTGGCACTTCTGAGAATTCCATTAGATACTTTTCTGCAGCTACCAGCCTCTATGTGCTTACTTCATGTGTTCTCCTTTACAAGACCATCCAGCACATATTAATGCTAAGCCCCTGCTCCTCTGCAGTTTTTTAATGGAACAGGGATAGACTGCTTAGGTTTCTGAAGTGTGGGTGACATCCTTGGGGACTGATGCTACTTCAGCTGAAATCAGTTACAGAATTCTTTCAGCCTTTGTACAGGAGAAAGATATTATCTTCTCTTGGATATGTCTGACCACTGGCATAATTACACAGCAAGAATGCCCACTGATTTTGGTGGGAGTGATGGAATAGAAGGGACAATAGTCATTGTACCATCAAAATAAGGAAGAATTATAGAAGTGTTTAAATGCAGAATCTAAATATGATCACACTTCCAAAAACTAGAGTTTGTTTTTTACTTTCCACCACCATAATTGCCCATATATTTAAATGTATACACCTGAAATAAATCTCTAAGATTTAAATGTTTTATTTTTGGGCAGAAAACACTAAAAAAAAGGAGGGAAAAACCATACGCAGATATTCAGCACTTCACAGGTCCAATGATAATTAATGACCTTCATAAACATCTAATGAAAAATGAATTTATGTCACTTAGCCAAATTTATTTCTGTTTGCATTCCATCCTTTTAGATTTTTTTTTGTTTCCATATTGCTGAAAGGCACAAAAAAATCTCAAATTTATTCAAGCTGTTAGAAAAGAAATGCGCACAGAACATTAAGTAGTTGCTCAAATGTTGCTGAGCAGTAAAATACTATGATAAAGTGGCAGCTTGCTGTGTCTCTATTACTTCTTCAGCACTAAAATTAATTTATGATCAGTCATCAATTCATTTACATGTCATTTTATGCTAAATCTATCGTTGCTGATGAATGCATATCCCTAGATCCATTAAGCCAGAGTAAAGTCTGTGCTTTATAATATGACCCTGCTAATTGTTGCATTACCATTTTTATGAGATACAAAAAGTAGCAGTTTCCTATTTTCTGAGCACATATTTAATCCATGAAGCACATTCTTCCTATTAAATGCAATCTGTCTAACTGCTTATAAAACAGAATCTTTTGCAATAGGTATCCCTAAGCAAATCAATACAAATATTGAGCTGAGCCATGGTGAAATATGGCTCATGAAAATGATATTGTGCAGTTTTCAAGAATTATTCCATTTGTGCTCAGACACAGTAAATGATCAACTTTTTCCACACAGACACTGATCAGTGAGTCTTTTAATGAAGACCAAAATATGTCAAATAAGGGATATTTTTCCTTGCTGAGCTACACAATCTGAAGAGACGTTTATGATTTAGATCTATATAATTCTATTGAAAAAAAGTAACCCATTTGTTGAGGCACTGTTTACAAGAATAACTCTTTGTTTATATCAGTTTGTATCAGTTAGATAGAAGAGGTCTTGCTCTAATTTCCATGCTAGCTAATGAGTCAAACTCTTCCCTCAGTCAAAATGCACCAGGACTGAAGATACACAGCTCTCACCACCAGCTTCACTGGTGCTGCAGGAGGAGGAGGAGATAAGGAGAGGGCAAAGAAAACCCCCAAACAATAACACTTTGACCTGAAGAAACCTAGGCTTGCTCTTGGTGATTTCAGTGAGAAGCAAATTAATTTCTTCTAAAATCATCATATGCAATTAATTAAGTCTATTAAAGTAGAATAGTGAAACAGACTCTTCGTGGCCATTCATGCCACAACTCTCCCCAGTAATTCATTTTTGCTCTGAAAGCAAAAAATAACCCTAAATAATTATGAATTAAAATTCAAGTGAGGAAAAATTTTACCAGTGTTTTGTGGTTCTTTCTCTCTATTTTTCAAAGCAGATTCAGTGACTCAATATTCTAAAAAACCTTACTGGGAATGAAGCAAAACCTTGGCTTTAATTTCATATTACATCCCACAAACATGCAAATTTAAACCTCCCTCCTTGAATTCTCTTTGTGATATCTGGAGAATGTTAAGATACAGTTCCTGTGCACTCCTCCTTTCTTTTCACTTTATTATACATGTCAACATTATGTCTCTGCCACCTGCAAAGAGAAAAGCTTAATAGTGCAGATTAAATCCTTGTCTGCATCTTCAGTTAGCTGTGACTAAAACTCAAGGGCCTGGAAGACAACTTGACTTTTAAACAGTTTAAAGGAGCAGCACTGTGGTGTCAGAGGGATTCAGTCATTTGTGCTTTGGCTCACGCAGTGCCAGTGCTTCCCCTCAGAGAATCCCACACTTGGCACTGCAGGAAATCCTTGTTCTCAGCTCAGCCATGAAGAACAAAGCCCCATTTCAGTCCAAGAATGGGTATCTTTGAGGCATTGCTGAGGCTTTGCTAACACTACAGGGTGAGGAACCTTGCCCTGCTCCTGCCACAGCAACTCTGTTTGGAGGAAGTCAGGACCAAGGGATGTCAATTTAGATTTCTCACAAACACTGAACTCCCAGGGTGCTTCAGAATGAACAGGAATATTACTTCATCTGGGTCAGCTGTTCTAATCTGCCTCCATTTTCAAATACGTTTAGAGAAGTGAAAACGTGATCTAAAAATTCCTAGAAAAATTCTGGCTGAAGTCACCAAAGGCTCTGTGAAAAGAGGTAGCTTATATATTCTCAGCACATGAAAGAACAATTTAGTTGTTCTACAGTATTTTAAAAGCAATCAAACTGAAGAATGAGAAACAGCTTGGGAACGACTGAAGCAATTTGCTACACACTCCTTTAACACCATTAAACACAGCCTGGAAGAGTTAAGAGAAACAGATAAAGAAAAATTAAAATTATCTTTTGAAAAACAAAATTTGCCCAAGTATAATAGGAAATTTCTTTGCGCCCTTAGGGAAAAAAAAAAAAAAACCAACAAAAAACCAAGCCAAATACAAACTCTTCTAAAATCAAGGTTTTACCCATGTAGTAACTGAGAAAAACAGAAGTATTTTTGTAATTTGGAGATTTTGCCATCTCACAGACCCTTTGTGCTAACACTTTGGGTGTACTCCTGTAATGCTATCATTCCTCAATTAAGTTAGTCTAGATGTTGGCTAAGTGCTATAGGGGCAATCTGTAATTTTTCTTCCCCTCCAGCTGCAAATTCCCTTCCTGCAGTGCCAGCACACACCTTGCCATGCAGTGAACCAGAGGCAAAGAATGATCCAGCTAGTAATTAAACAAGTAAAAGAAACAGCAAAAGAAAAACCTTAAATTTCAGCTGGATGAGGCCACATGAAGACAGTGGTGGTGATGAGTGGAAGCATATTTAGATCACCTTAAGTATACTCCCTGTCTACATTATGAAGTTCTGTCCAATTTCTTCCAAAATATCAAGAAGCCTTTAACAATCGAGTAATTAGAATTTAACACTCCAAAAATTAAACAAGATTTTGAAGGTTATTCATAAAAGTATAAATTGTAATAAGCACTAAAGTTTTAAATTGGAGCAGAAATACAACTATTCCTTCTTTGCTCTAGGGAGGGTGATCCAAACTATTAGGTGAAGATGCAAATGTGGAAACATTAATTTTCTGATTTACAGATACAGAAGCATTGCCATATTAATATCTACCAATAGAAAAATGTATACCAACCTGTTTTTTTAAAACTTATTTATTGCTGTTCTAGGAGTCTGAAACTCTTAGTGAATTGCTAACAGAAATGCTTTGAGCCATTAGTGAGATATGCAAAAATATGCAGAATTATAGCCTGAAGGAGATTACACTGAAATTCAAGCAAAGTGAGTTAACATATGCATGCACTAAAAAGTTAACCTTCTCAATTCAGGGATTTAAACTTTAACTCTATGGCCTTCAGTTGCATCTGGATTTCAAATCACAGCAGCAGAGATACAATTTCAAATCTTAATTAGATTGGCAAGCAGTCTGGCTCTAGGGTGAAGGAAAACATGGAAGGTGGGATTAAGCTACACACTATTTCATTCAAGAAGGGAAAGGAAGAAAATTACAGAATTGATGTTCCATCACTGTCATATTCCTGCAGTGTTTTCAGAACAGCAATCTTTAAGTACGAGAGGAAAAGCCTTGGAATTCAAGAGGTCCAGAAAAAGAAGGAACTCAGTGGTGCTATGGTAGGAAGTTGTTCTGAACAAGTCTCCCTTAAGGTCAAACCAGCAACAAGTGTTTGTCTGCTGAGATCAAAAACTGAAGCAGCACCCACTAACACTGTGACATTGGGGATATTTGGGTCTCCAGCACACCTTCACATTATGGACACAGTACATTATATATGCACTGATGCTTACACATAGTGCATGATGTCCATGGATTCAAAAAACAATGTCTTTCACTGCCTAAATTTTACCAACAGCACTTTAATTCATTCAGATTCCATGCATTCATTTATTATAGCAGGCCTTTCTAGGTTGCCTTTGATGATGATGTAGCTTTCCAAGGCATGCAAAGGACAGGAAGAAGTGAGTGAAGGAGGGTCAGAGTTATTAAACAGATTCTGTAAAAGGGAAGAATTGCTAAATTCAGCAATACAAAGCATGTTTAAAATACACATTTTCCTTCAAAAATGTTGTATTTACTCTAGAAATAAATGTTGTGCCGATCTAGCTACACTTATTCTGAAGTCCTTAACTTCCTTGTGTTCATTTCAGAAAGCATTTGCCCAGCAAAATATCTAAAACTGTTTTAAGATAACATTTTAATGCTGCTACTGATTTATGAAATATATATTGCTAAGATGAGGTCTTCCCCCTCCTTTTTATGTAACTGCCTTGCTTCTCTACTAGAATGAACCTTTCATGAAAGCCAGGATATAACTGAATTTTCTTTCAAGTCTTTAAAGCTTTTTAAAATTCATGAATTTCCTTATCATTTTTCAGCAAAGCAAAGTATTTCCAAACCCTTCTTTAACTGTAGTGTTTAGTATTAACATTTTAAATGTTACAAAAAATAAAGTGGAATAAATTTTCACTTAGAAAGCGTCCAAATGGTGATGTATTTTACTGGTAGTACCAAGTTGGTGTCACTGTGTTTGGTTACCTGTTACAGAGCTGTCTAGATTGTCCATACTGGAGCCTGGAGTATGCTCTAGACCTCTTAGTGGCCTACTGATTTCTACAGTTTCTTCTTCAATATCATCCTCATCATCATCGTCATCTGGAACATCTGTTTCCAAATCTGAAATAAGGTTTCCAGATACGTATCCTAGGGGAGGAACTGGAGCCTGAGGAGGTTGTGTATTGCTTTGGATGTGCCTACACAAACAAACAGGAAAAGTTATCAGAATGGATGAGACTTTGCAGCCCATGGTCAATAAAACACAAGCCTTTCAACAAGTCCTGAAGTATATTTACAAAACATGCTTGGTCAGGCCAAACTCAAGAAAATTCAGTTCAGTTATTCCCTTCAGCTTCTAATACCAGAGTGCTTGCAAACTTTCCAGTCTAAAATAAAAAGAATCAAGATAAAATCCTCCAGGATGGGGAAGGTGAGGAGTGTCTTCTCACAGATGAAGAGCAATAGACACAGAGGCTGCATAAATCAGGTAGGGAACCCATGGAAAAGCACAATTCTGAATCCCAGCCTAGCATCTAAGTGTCTCACCCAATATTCCCCCTTGCAAATCACACACTGAACCAAAGTTAAATCTCACTCCTTCCGCTTAAACAGATGCAGTGCCTGAAGCAAAAGTCACCCTAAAGAGGAGGAAATGGCCAGTAGGACAGAAGAAATTTTCAAGTCCAATGAATGCAGCATCAGTGAGGCCTTTTCATTTTGCTTTATTCCAAGAAGTTTAATTGATTTAATTGCAGCAGTATTAGGGCATGCATGTGTGAAATTACTCCATGCAGCAATTACATAAAGAAAAAAAAAAAAAAAAAGAAAAAAGAAAAAAGAAGACAAAAAAGCACCCACAGGATAGCTAAATGGCCATAGACAAGCATGGAATTCAGAGTTTGATGTGCCTGGTCTCTGAGAGAAAAGAACACCATCAGCTTTCAGAGAAGCACTCCCCACAGCACAACAGGTACACAGCAAGCTGTGCCAGGGCACCCAGGCATGACTGGCCTTGGCATAAGAGCATGTGCCACACTTGAAATTGCTAACTTAGGCACATGGGAATCCTTGGGTGGCTCTACATGAGGTGCCATGACCTGATTTGAATCGGCAGCACTCTGGATGGGATCCAGGATTCTGCTGGTCTCTTGCTTGGACATCAGTAAAACTGAAGAAATTACAATTGTCACCTGTTTGGCTCCCAGCTATAATACATTTTCAGTGGAAACCTTGTGCTGAATTATTGCCTGCATGAATGAATTCTCTTTATTCAATGAGTCTTTTTTCAAAATTTTCTACATGTAAATCTATCAGATATGAGAATGTCATGGTAAATATTATGTAGCACTGGTAACTTTCTCCACCTCAATGTAGGTTTTAACTTATTGCTTATTCTGAATCTAATTTCCAGAACAAGTGCTTCCTTTGTGACATACAACCCCCTTCTGATTAACAGTTATTGAACACTTTTCTGCCTGGACACCAGGTTTTTAGTGTTCTACACAGTGTTCAAAACACTGGGGCACTAAAGGGCACTACCATCTAACTAGCCCTCAATAAACAGTGTGATTAGCTCCTAATCAAGCAAAATGCTTAAGTATATGTTTAATGTTAAGCTTGTGATAGAACAATTGAAGTCAATTTCTCATGTACTCACGGTTAAGCATATACTTAAGTGATTTGCTGGATCAAGGCCATAATGATTATGTACTTTTCCAGTAATCTCTAATGGGCTCTTTCTTAAATTCTCAGCTGGCTGATGTTTGAATTTCTCAGTTGCTACTCCCACAGTACCCTGAAACCCTGACAGGTCTCATTTTGCTGTTTAGTTTTCCCCTGTCTCTACAATGGACAGGTTAACTTCGTGAAAAGAAGACTGAAAAAATATTCCTTCCCAGTCAAAACAATGGAAGAAATTCTACTAACGTTGACTAGCCAAAGAACAAAAATATATTTAAAAATTCCATGAAATAAAATGCCTTTTATATAAAGCATTTAGCCCAATACCCAAAAGGTGTAAAAAAAAGGTTATGTCCTTGTTTTGTTTGGGTTTTTTTTTTGGAGATTGAGGCTCAATTACTGTGACTTTACACAAGAGCAACATCAAAATCTGTATAATACTAAGCACATTATGAAACTTCCCAATCAATTTTCATTTCCCCAAAAAGGGAGCAAGACCTTTCCTGCCAGGTGCAGGAGGCTTTGGTGAGGTCCTGCCCCATTATCCGTGCCTGCACTGCTTTGGAGGTTTGGAGGGCGTAGGAAGGGTAACAGCTGCACAGTGCAGCAGCCACTGCCTGTGCTGGCAGGGTGTGCATCTGTGTGCTGGCTCAGAAGCCAGTGCCTTCAAGAGGCCAGGTCTAGCTGCTGCCTGGGATTTGGATCAGTCCCACAGGCAGGCTGGGGTCGGTGCTTGGAAGCGCAGGGCTGCAGCGGGACCGGGGTACCCTGTTGATCAAGTGCAGATTGCAGACAAGCCCCGAGGCTTCCATGGTGCCCAGGGAAAACAGCTGGCTTTGGTTTGGCACCGCCTGCCTACCTGCCTGATGTATTTATGGGAGCTCAAGCTGAATAACTTCGTGGCTTTATTTAGCAGGGAAGAAAGGCTGCTCCTCTGCTGGCAGCGTGCCATTCAGTAACTAGCTATGCTCCACTCCGCTGAGAGTCGCGGGCTTTGTCTGGGTAGAAGAGTTGTAAAAGGACAACTGCTGCTCAGGGAACATCCAGGAACCAACTGACCTTCACCATGTCCCCAGCCTGGTGCAGTTGACGAGTTCTTTCTCAGTCCCTGAAGAGATTGCTTCTGTTTGTTTTGCAGGGGAAATGTTACTGTGGTATTTGCTTGCTCTTCCTTTAAACAGGCATAAAGCACTCTGAAACACTAGATCCATCCTATAAATACTAACAACTTGCTTTCTGCTGTTTCTAGGTTTTCCTATGAATCAGAAATTCTCATCGTAGTTCAAAGTACAGAGATGCAAAAAATTCATTCTCATGTGACACAGTGGAAAAGCTGCCACATTGCTATTCCAAGAAACTATCATTACTTTCAATCAGGAATTAGAATCTTAATATTTTTGAAAATCCTAAAAAATTCCTGTTTTCTGCTAGCCTGAAAAGAGAGCACTCACAACTGTATAAAAGCTGTCAGGAAGTGGGTAGTAACTACTAAGCCAAACACGTGCAAAATTTTGGAGGAATATTGTTTTTACATGTTTTCAGACAAAATTTAGCATATTACCAAGTATTATGATTTAAAAAGCTCATAGAGATGTGTAAGGCCTTCCAACTGTGGGTAGAGTTTTACTATTTCTTTTTCCATTTTACTTCTTTGGAAACACAATTGAAACGCTGTTGAACAAGGTCATTATTTATGTCAAAAAGGAATGTAGTATTGTTGTTGTTATTATTAATATTAATATTATTATTAAATTTCCCTGATCACAGGTGACCCCTTCAAGCATTTACCATGTCTGCTTTGCTATATCAAACTGGTAAGCCCTTGTTAACTCATCAAGGTGAGCTTGAAGCATTGGCTGCATCTCCTCTCGTGGGGAAGGCGTGAGAGTTGCAGTCGACTGCTGCCCAAAGGAGATGGCAGGAGATGAAGCTACTCCCCGGACAGGAGGTGTGGGGACACGATCATCATCTTCTTCAAGCTCATCTTCCATGCCCTGATGCAGGTAGGTCTGAACTGGCAAAGGTGGACACCAACCATCACTGTCATATCTACAATAAAAACCAAATAAACTTAGTGTATATGGAAACTCATCTCTGCTGCACAGTAGAGGGTGTAGAGGGTGTAGAGGGTATACAGGATTCCTGCTACAGTTGGAAACCTTGCACACAGTGTGAGTCCTAACATTTAATAAAAATAGGGTCTTAATTGCCTAGATTATCCTTACTGAGTCACTTTTATTTTTCCCACAACAGCTGAGCACCTTGAACAAGAAATGCAACAGAAAGATTGCTGAACCATTATCACATTCATTAATGGTGATTAGATAATGTTACACCACAACCAACAACAAAAATGAACTCACTTCCAGGATCGTTAACGTAGGAGAATGAATATTGACCTGGACATGAAAATAGCAGCATTCTTAAAAGGTAGAGCAAGCTTTATGTAGCAGCATTTATGCACTTATTTCACAGAATCCCAGAAAAAGCTGAGTTGAAATTGACCCACAAAGATGACCAAGTCCAACTCTTGGCCCTGCACAGCATCATCCCAAAGAGTCACACCATGAGGCCAAGAGCATTATCCATTTACTTCCATCCTCCCCTTTATCTGTCTATAAATTTACCACTGGTTTCCAGTTTGGAGCTTAAACAAAAAGCTACACTTCCCTCATAAATTCTGGTCTTCCCACCCTGCACACAGGCATCTCGTATAATATGCAATACATCCATGTCATAGCAGCACTGACCCCAAGCATATGCTGTGTCACAGAACCAGCTGATAAGGTACATTAGCACACATGTTGACAGCTCTGCCAGCACCCCCACCTCCTAAACAATCTGTACTGGGACTTACCTAGACAGTGCTACATTTCTGAACACTTTCAACACACCTGCCCAAAGCAAATGGAAAGATTGACCCCTAGGAGTATTCTTGAACAACAAATTCTTCTTTCTTCAGACATAAAGGGTGTCCTGGTAGGAGCATGAGGTTTTTGTTGCCTTATACCAAAGCTGTAAGGGGTGGTGCTATATCTGATCAGGGCTAGAAACAAAAGCTTTATATTTTATTACCACTTCTCACTCAAGTTTTGCCAGCAAGACAATTCTTTTCAGTCTCTGCACTCATCAGAGGATCTTTCAATTCAGTGTTGTATGACAGTATGATCCTGGGATACTGTCCCTTAGAGACTCTGGCATCATTCCAGGTGGATAGGCCTTAGTGACTGTGGTCATTCCCTGTGCATTATCTCCCCAGAGTAATTCCCTAATCTGAACACAACTTCAGTTGTATGCAGCTTTGCTGACAATCACACCACTCAAATCTCAACTGTCTATTTTTTTCCATCTTCAAAACATCCAGTCAGACATCAGTCCCTTGAGCACCAGCACACATTTCTTAACTTCTGGTGTATTCCAAAATAACTCAGGATACACAGTTGTTTTTTTTCCCCCTCAAAAAACAGCCAGACAGCCACAAGCTCTCACAGCTCCTTCACTGTCAAACCATCACACACTCTAAAGGCCATTTCCCAAGCATCATCTAAGTCACTTTATCTTCCTTCCACCTTCAAGGACTGCTGACAAGGTCCTTTTTTCTGCAATGCAGGCAGGCACTGCATTGCACGATACAGTTAATTTCTCAAACCAGCTTAAAAATACTCCTTTAAAGCTTCTGATTTGGAAGGAAGGATTTAACAATTTCCCAAAGAAAAATGAATTACTGTCAATTTTCTCAAGTGTGAAGCCAGGTTATAAAAAAGCTGGGAACACTGAGAGGGAGAAGTTGCAAAACCTGTATTGTGAACAGAACGCTTACTTTCAGCAAAACCCAAAGATTTCTTAAATTAACTAAACTACTTTTTCCTTATTCAGAAGTCTGTAGTCTGCCTTTAAAACATACAGATTCAGGACAGCTAAAACAACCTGACTTAATAATCCAAATGTCCATTGAAAGATATATCTGGTAATTCACACTTGAATAAATTTAAATCTCTATATATGTAGATATGCCCATAAATAGATATAAAAACACATATGAGCACAGAAGTGAAAATAAAGGCTGTTTCTTAACATCTGGCCTCTAGGAGAGGTTGAGTGATTGATCATTACCATTTTCATAACACAGAGATTTAAGGAAATGTTACATGGTACACATTCATCCTTAGCAAACAATTAAGATATGACCAGCTGTAATTTGTCTTTCCAAACAATATTTACTCAGGACATTTGCAACCAAGGCTGAAGGGACCATCCTAAATCATATTGAAAACTGTGCAGTGAAACAGTTCTCTTGCTTGCTTTTGCTCTCTCAACCTCATGCTTTGCTATAATGCCTTCTTCTTTAAAAGGGACAGGGGGAAAAGGCACTCCCTGGTGACTTTGCAATGATGAATAAACGAGCTTTGGATGTCCTCGCCTTCTGACCCTACTTGCTTCAAATCCCCAAATGTTCAGCTTGGTAGCAAAAAGGTTTCTTAGTAAAGAGGTTCTCAGTGAAAAGATTCTGCAAAAGTACTGCACCTTTACCCAAATTTTGTTTGAAATGGAAAGCAGTCTAAGCCTGAAGTTCAGGACATTGAGAGTCAAGATTTCAGGTACAAAAACCTTTGTCTTAATGTAAGGTGTCTGAAAAGTCACAAGCCCTAACCTTCATTTTAGAGAAAAACAAAACAAAACAAAAATCCCCAAATACAGCCCCCCAAAACCAACCAAAAAAAAAAAAAAACAAAGAAAAAGGAAAAAAGAAAAAGTAAACGTAACAGGCTACATGGTAACTACATGTCACATCAGTGATACAGCTATAGAAACATCTATATCACTGTAGTGATTATTGGCCATATCCATGTTCTTTTTTGGTTTTTGAGTAAATCCAATGTGGTGAAACTACCACTTTTTCCAAGTACACTTACTGAAATCTAATCTGCCTTAACTTCATTAGCAACCTCTGATAGTAATTTTATTATAATTTAGACCCTAATAAGTTCTGGTTAACAAACATGAGCTTCTATTTTTCTAATAAGTTTTATTGTACTATCAGCACTTCTATTCTGTAGTAGTCTTTTACTATTAAAATCCCCGATCCATTACATTAATAGACTTGTTCCTTTAAGATATAAAATAAAGGTGATAGACAGTGAACTTTCTGTAAAAACTGTGTTTCATTACACATATTGTTTCAAACAATGAAGCTTCCCTCCCTGGAACTCACCAGAAAAGACTTTTTTAAGTAAAAGTCACTACTTGTTAAACTTTTCCTAAAGACAGACAATAAGTACCAAATATATTAACATTCAGCAGCTAATATTCTATTTTGAAGTGTAATCAATAGCAGGAAATAGAAATAACCAAATAACAATATGCTGACTGCCTTTACTGGGTTGGCTCAAGATCATGCATATTATTGGTGAAAAATCAAAGTAAAAGATAATGAGCAAGAAATTAGCATTTCTTTACTGTCCAGTATACATAAAATCAAGCAAAATGATCTTCTCTGAAAAGTGTTGAAAACGGAGCGTGTCAGTTTGGGAGCTACTATAGGAAAAGAGAAACTTGATTGGCACAAACAGGCTCTTTGCTGAGGTTAAACAGGAATCTAAGAGATCCCCAAAGCTACCACATTATATTACAGGGCTAGCTGGAATAAGATATTCACTTTTCCTTCTGCAGTTTATGGAAAAATTGAGGCAAATGTCAACCCTAGAGTCTCGAGGAAATAGATGGTACAGAAAACTGAGTGTATTTTTTCTGTGATAGGTGAAGTTAAGGGTTTGTTTGTTTTTCTTTTTATATCACTGGCTATTGTGGATTATCTTTTGCAACTTAGAAGTCCACTAGTGCTTATAAGGCCACTAGCACTAATATCCAGTAAGCAAAACTAGGTGTCAATATTTTTGAGTTTTTTTGTGATAATAATTCCAATGAAACTCACATTTGAGTTTAATTGTTATAGGAAGACACACAGAAAAACAAGTTTCTGTTAAGATGCCACCCTCCTTGTTTTATTCCTTTAAAATTAATAAGCTTCAAACTTGTCACAGATACAATAAATCAAAACAAACCAAAAAGAACAAGAGTTTTAAAAATGTGGCTTTTTTTTGACCCAGTATGTCCAAGGCAACATAAGGAATGCAGTCTGTGATTTTTTCCCTTCTAGCATGCTGAAAAGCACAGAAACAAGACCAACCTCTAAATACAGAAGGACTATTAGTAATGGAAGCATCCTCAGAAAGTATGGGCATTGCAGATTAAGTCTTCATCAAAGGTGGTTGCAAATTACTGTAGCTCCAGACTGACACTCTAAGTCCAACCTTCAAATTTTTCTGTGTTTGGTAAAATGCATCTTACAAGGGCTTGCTACCACCACTGCTAATGAGATATTACAAAAACCAGAGAAGAGCAATTCAAAGCATAATTGGAGGAAAAAACTAAGACTGAATGGTTGTGAACCTGGAGACTGTGATTACTTTCTCCTTAAATAACCAATGTTGTCTTGGTGACCAGCATGATTCCTTCCAGCTAAATTACAGATGCTTTATGCAACTGAGGAGTCAAGCCCTGTGTCACAATGGATTTCTCCATAAGGTATATCCATTTACCTTTAATGCTATTTCATTGTTCTGAAGAAAATCCAAGTGGTTTGCCTTCTATTGCATAATTGTTTTAGTGAAATGGTTGCACATGTGTTTTAAGGATATAAACTGATAAAGACAAAATTATTATATGGTGAAACAATTTAAAATTTATTTTAGCCTCTTATAACAGAATACAGAAGACAATGATTAAATGAACTTTTTGTTTTGAGATTTAAACAACACAATCAGTAAGGTTAATAATTTTCCATTACTTTGAAATTTTAACTATACAGCCTGAATGGGCCTTAATTTTAGGAAGAACTTCAGTGACTAACACAGTCATTTATTGCTCATTCTAAGAGTCAAAGGAGTTGATATAAACTGAAACAATATGGAATTTATCTAACTTTAATTATGAAAGTAGTAATGATCAATTCCCCCTTACAATTAAGATAACAGTTGATTTTTTTTTATTCAATAAAGCTATTACAATTTCTCTTTTAAGATGTTTCATCTTCAGGAAATATTGACTAATCCATGTATTGAAACAGACAGAAATTTGTCCCTGACAGAAAAATTATTCTCAAATACTCCAAGAGAGCTACCCACAGTAAACTATGTTTTATATACTTTGATTTACCTCCAGAGTTTGATAACCTGGCATATCACGTAATTACACTTTATAAAAAGCAATTCATAATTGTTGTCTGTGTAGGAAATATCTCTTTCCTCTCATTTAGCACTTCTCGTGTGATTTTGTGTCCTTGAAGACAAGTTTGAGCTATGCAAAATTATGTGGAAGGTTCCAGATACTTGAAAGTTGTTTGAATAATAACAAAAAAAGCCTATAATTAGCATGCCTTCCTCAACTGTGAAATTTCTTCTAAAAGCTGATGAGAAGATTATTATCCGTTGGTTGATCTTCAAAAATTAATCCAATTTGGTGGGGTTTTTTTTGTTCTGTTGGCTCTAATATTTTTAAACATCAAAGCAGTGAAAAAATACACAGAGCCAGATTATGTCATCCTTACTCACTCTGAGTCCCATCAGCTGCATGCAGTCCCAGAATTCAATTAAGCTACCTGTGAAGTGAGACACTTCTCAGCATGAGAAAGCACTGAAGCCCTACATGATGATGAAGCAAGGTCACTTTTGTTTCCATCTTCAGTCACTATCCAGAGAAGCTATTCAAACATTCCTCCTCCACAGCCTTGAATAAGTCTACATGATAAGTTGTTCTCTTTCTTTTTTTTTTTTTTTTAACAAAACAGAATAATATTGTCACTTAGCAAAATTAAAAAAAAAAATAGAAAAGGACTCTTTTCTGCAAATCACAGATTTTTCTTCAAAAGAAAAAGAAAAAAAAAATTACCCTGCTTCTTGCTGATCCACCCCATAGTGTTCCAGCTCTGTGCCTGGAAGTGGCTGCACAGGAGGGGGTGGGAGGGGAACACTGGCCCAGGTTGAACCATTGTTTTTCTGGGGCTTGGCAGTATTTTTGTTTTTCTTCTTTTTCCCTCCTTTGCCACCTGCAAATCCAGAAAAGAAAAATAAAATGTTAGAGCTATAATGTGGAAAAAAAGGCCAGCTATTTACATTTGTTTGACAGAATTTTGATTCCAGAGCACATGCCCCAAAAAAGAAGATGTATTTATATCTCAGCAGAATCAGCATCAACGTGCTGATGCTGTCACAAGGTTATAAGTAATAAAGAATGGAATGGGGAACATTCTGAATATTTACTGAAACACACTTCTTTTTAAACCTCTATACATTTGCACCACAGTAGTGCAGAAACATGGAAAGACAGGTTTTCCTGTATAAGAAATATATTTCCTGCTTTATTTTCCTGTGCACTTTACAACTTCTTATTTTCATTCTTAGATAAAATGATAATAAAACATAGCAAATGTCAGAATCCACTGTGATTATAACACAGTTTTGCATAATCACTTTCTGTGGAAAGCATGGACGTCAAGGACACCATCCAAAAAAATTGTCATTGGAGTCAAGAACTTTCAAGACAAGAGTAAATTGTCAAAACAAAAGAAACAGGGTTTTGTAGATAGCAATTTCCTAATTTCTGGGTTTTTTTAAAGAGAGGGGAGTAATGTGCAATGTTTTAGGACTGACTGTTTCACAGGATTCAAATGTCTTGGGCCACTATGGAGAAGAGTTCTATTTCTGATATACAGCTCTAATGGATAAGGCAGAAATGCAGTGAGCAATGCATTTTGGTTAAACCCTCTGCTCTTCTCTTATTGTCCTTGGATCCACTTCTCCAGCTGAGACACTTCCATTTGTGGGAGAGTGATCTTACAGAGAAAGCTCTCATCCCACTTGGTTTGCTTCTTTTATTTTTCCCTGACTTCTTTTTCTTGTCAGGAATTCATTAAGAGGAAGAATGGCTCAACATTTCGAATCCCTTGACTGCTTGGGGACTCATCTATTTTTTGGAGCTTTGTTGTGGCTTTCAAACTCTTTGTTGGGTGGAGGAATGGTTTGTCAGATGCCTTTTCAGTGGGGTTCCCAGCTGCTCTCACTCATGCCTGGCCTGTTGCAGAAAGCACAGTCTAATCCATCTTACCCACTGACGTCTCTTGATGATTTATAAGGATCAGCCAAAAAAACCCTCACATAAAAATGAATCAATGAATCAAAAAAACCACAACTGACTGGTCAGGGCACAATGTGCACTGGCAGGCACTGCCTTCTGTGCCATGGCTTTGACTTTAGGCACAGAGAAACACAGAAGGAGGTGCAATTCTAGCAATAGAGACAAGCCCATATCATGGGACTTTCTGTCTTTGAGATGGTAGCTCACAGGCTTTCTTCTGTTACCTCCAAGCATCAGCTGGATGAAAAAAGGAACAAATAGAGAGGAAAGAAAAAGGTGATTCTGTGACTCAGAAGGAGCCAAGACTTCTCTTTTCACCTCCTGTTGTGCCTGATAGAGGCAGGCAACAAGCCCAGCAATATTTCTAATCGACCTGGCTGGCAGCACATTGGAAGTGAGACTTTGCTTTCCACTCCTCAATTCCAGACCAAAGCTCATCCTTCCTTGTTTTGGAGTATTTATACTAAGTCCAGCCAAGATCCTGTGATTCACTGTGTGTGAACTGAGCTGATGTTACTTCTATTAGGATGGAAAACAGGCTCTTCCTTCCGTTTGTAGCCTGGCAGAAAGGAAAGCTTTCTTGAAAAGGGAAAGAACATTTTGACTGGTGAAAAGAAACCCCAGTGACAGTGGAGATAGAAGAAAAAATACATGAACTTTCTGGAGGGAAAGTGAAGTTTCAAAGCACAGTTAAGGCAAAAAAAGTGGAGTTAGAAATAAGGTCACTGAACAGTGCAAAGGAAGTAGGTTAATTTGAATTTGTGGGACATGGAGAAAGTTTTTACAAGTCAGCAGGAGTAGGAACCAACAAGAACTAAGGCAGGAGGGGCTGCTTTAGGAGAAAGGCACGTGCACGTGTTTTTATGTTGCAGGAGGATTTAAACTAAGAATATACAGAGAAGGGAAATGCAAAGAACAACTTCAGCTTAGGGATTAGTTGAGGTGGAGAGGAAGATTTTGGAAGCGTAGCATCTTGATGATCTTAGGAGACGTAAAATGTAGGTTGACATGTGGAGTGCTAATATGGGAGTCACTTGGATTTTGGGAGTTTCAAAGAGAGAAATTAGAGATAATGGAGATATTAGAAGGAGTGAAGCAGAGAGACAAGGGACTTCTTTAGATGAAGAAATGAAAGAAGAGAACTCCAAGGTCATTACTGGTAGGGGAAAGCAGCCTACACTGTGCAGTTGGGCAGAATATTTCTCTTCTGTCCCCATGGACAGAGTTATTCCACTGTCAGACTGGTGGGATAGACACCGAACACATAAAGCCTGATTTGTGTTTGAAAACTGATGCACCAAATCCTTGTTTCCCCATAGCAGCAATGCCTGATGCTTCAATGTCTCCTCACACTGAAATTCAATTATATTGTTTAAATCTCTAGGTGAATCAGGTACCAGAGAAAGAATTTGCCAGCTGGGCTGCTGATCCTAGTACAGATATAATCTGTGCAAACTATAGCTACAAAATTTCCTTGCCTCATAAAGTGGTTGAGGTTTTAGCTGTTTTCCATTCCACTGTGGGATAGGGATTCTCATGCTATTCATGTAAGAGAGACAGAAACTTAGTCAGAATAATAAATAGTACCTAAAGTACTAACCAAGGAAATGAGAGAACAAAGCCCTGCTCACCCTGATGGGGACTACATAATCAAAGCTGGTCTCTGACTCCAGCCATGCTCTAATTATCAGACTATCTGAAGGTCTCCCCCAGTTTCTTGTGTATTACAGACATGATTATCCTGTATCAAAGGCATAATTAGTGGGCAAGGGAGAGCAAAATAATGACTGTGCAGTCTAATAATCTGGCAGTCATCTGAGCACTGGGGCATCTAGTTTTGAGCTGCCTTGGTCACAACAAGAATGCCCTGGCCAAGAATGACTGACTATAACCCAAAGTTTCCTAGTGTCATCAGAAAATTCACTTCTGGCTGAGAAACAGAATATGTTGCATTTGGAATATTTGATCGAAGTCAAGCCTTTGATCAAAAAGGGCATTTTCCAGTGACACTTCCTATTTTCTGAGAAAATTCTTAGGCAGACTTAGCTGTCAACATATCTAGTGTGATACTGCCCTCTGATACCTGACATATATGTACCTCAGCACATCAATTTCTGCATTTTCATGCAGCCTGGGGAGCAAGCTGATTTCCTAAGCTACTTGTCAATATAGCTCACATGCAAGGAACAAGAAGTTTTCTTGAAGTATTTCAGCTCTCTGACAATGCCATAAGCCTATTTTTTGGTCTCAGTCAAATCAGCTAATGCCCTCCCTTGAGAGCACAAGACTTGCAAACACATTTGGCTATTTGAGTCATGGGCCAATGATAACAGGCTTCTTATCTCAAGATTCAGTTTGAATAGTCATTTAAATTGACATAAAGAAGCTATTTCTAAGTTTGGTCTATTACTGGGAGGACTGGTCCAGCTTAAAGTGAAAATTCAAAAAGCTGTGGGTATATTCTGAATATCAAAAAGTCATTTCAGTGTTCTCAGATTTCAGCTAGCTGAAATCACAGATTTTCACCTTAATTGTTGCCTTTTCAGTTTTTGTCTTGACAGAAAAAAAATAATACAAGTATACATAACATAAGCAACAAGTAAGCAAAATTAAAATAATCAAGAAACAAGGTGTGCTCAGATTTAACACACAACCACATGTACTATGATCATTTTCATCTGATGAAAATGCATCATGTTTCCAATAGAACATGCAGCACACACATAAAATTTACATCCTGTCTGTATGCAAACTGAACACAATTTGTTGAAACCCCAGTCGTCTTTCAAGGCTCTACAACTATTCCCAACCTGCTTCACTGAGGAACAGCTCGTGGGAGTGGGGTATCTGTTAAGAACTCAACAAAAATAAGAATCTCCTCATTAAGTTCAGTGTGGGGAGACCTATAAACTGAGGATGGATGCAGAAATACATTTTCTCCATAGATTGTGTCAGGGAAAGGATGTGATAAAGGCGAGACTGGCAGCTGTGCTGACAAGCGCACACGTGGAAGGACTCTCCAGTTATCTCCAAGAGGTCCTGCAAAAGGCTTTTTTGTTTCAGCAGAGTCCCACGTGGCATTGTTTGCTGATGGGCAGGAACTCTCATGGCTATCCTCAACTGGTGCCTGGGAGGTCTTCTGCCTCCCTGGCGAGCCGCTGGCCAACACCCCTCTGTCCCTCGCTCCCCTACGCACGGCGACGGAACCAACCTGAGAGGCTGCCACTCCTTTCGGAGCTGTTGTGGGAGCTGGTGGTGCTGAAATCCTGTGACTGGTTGTGTGGCAATCTATTAGCCAGTCCCTCAGCCACCCGGTAGTCAGGGATGTAAAGCAAGGCTAAGGGTTAAACGGCAGAGGTCACAGTGGCATCGTGGGATTAGTCAACAGCACAAGCACATGCGACACATGCAGTTAGCAAGTTGGGGCAGATGGGGTGGGGGGGCAGGTTTTAACTTGGTTATTTTTAAAGGTACACCTACCCTAGCCTAGTGGAAGACAGATGGCTTGGTGACTGGCACAGGACAAAGAGCATTAAAAACACAGTGCAATGCATTTTGTGATCAGGTGGGGTTCAGCACACATGCAGGGTGTGCAGGCATTAGTTCAGGTCAACATGAACAGTGTCTCACAGAGCTAAAAAGAACTTTCTAATTCATGCACAGATGATACAGTACACAAAGCCAAGGGCTCTAGAAAATAAGAGCTGTAATTACCATTGTTGCCTTTGCCTTGGTCTGGGAGAGAGTAACCAAATCCCATGAGGTCATTTTTTTGCTGAATTGAGCTTTTCCACTGTGGATCTGGTAAATCGACAGCCAGCTCGTGGATGCTGTTGGAATGCAGGATCTGGGTGGTGGCATATGGCGTAGCCTGCGTTATTTGGCTGGAGCTGTTGTAGCTGGTTTTGGTGGTGAAGTCGATGCTGCTGTAAATGGCCCCATCAGAAAGCATGGTAGCAGTTTTATCTCCTTGCCCTGGCACTGGTGGCAGAACATCTGTGGAACGAAACAAATCAGCGATGCACAGGAAGCCTGAAAGCACCAAGGTTTAAGCCGAGAAATAAACGTGTCATTTTGCACGTTTGCATTTCAGCTGAGACAGGCCCATGAGCCAACGAAGGGAAGATGATGTACAACCATCGCCAAGCTATCAGCAGCTGTGACAGGCCTACCACTTGTCCTTCACGTCTCGCTGCCTAAAACCATCTTTTTTTTTTTTTTTTTTTTTCTTCCTTATACCTTCAACTGTGAAAGTGAAGTTTGGAATATTTCTCTACTGAAGAATGTTTTCAATTGTTCACTCTATGTCGGAACCAATGAAACTGTCTGGGCTACAGGGAAATGATGAAAGGAGAGAATTTACAAATCACAGAGGGAACTTGCCCAGAAAATATGTAGAAGAACTCTCAAAGTAATTTTTTAAGGGTATCACCTTGATTTCCTTGAAACTTTTTGCATCAGCTTATCTAATTTTTCTTTCGACATTAGCCAGTACGTTCCTTCTTTTCAACAAAAGAAAAACACGACAAAAATAGTTATTTTTGATACATGAAAGAAAATTTGATAATCTGAAGGGATTTAGATGATCAATCCCTCAAAATGGCAAAACAATGTTGATAATGGAGAACAACTTGTACAAAATCTCCAGTACATTTACTTGAAAACCATTACAGCATATTTAACTAAATATCTGCTGTCTTTTCTCAATATTTTGAATCCTATCCCACACTGCAATTTGTATCTTTAATCAGTGAGATTGGCAGTCTCTCTCCTTACTAAACACTGAAGTGACCTTTGCTGGTGGAATACTAGATCTAGGAACTGAGACTAGTGAAGTGTGAAGAATCTAATGATGACTGACGTGATGTCCCAAGGAGAACCACAGCTTAGCAGATAACTCTTCTTCCTGCTCTCTCAGAGGTCAATATCTCAAGTGGTACTATTTTTACAATTTATTTAGACTCTGAAAAGTTGAATCAATTCCAGAATGTACTTCTTTTAAAAAATCCTTCATTTATATGCCATTTTCTTTCTACAGCCAGATGGCAGATACAGGTTACAACTGATAGATCATTCTTGAGATAATGCATACTCCTGTAGTGACGATGTTCAGATCCTATTCCAGGGATAGCATCCATTTTTATGTACCTTAAGCCCCAGAAAGAAAAGATGATCCTTGCACCTAGTCAAGGGTTTAAGCTCAGTTCCAAACTCAGATGTGGGGTTTGTGCAACCTCAGGGAATACATTTGTTCTCTCACTGTCTCAAAGACTTATCCAGCAATGAGATGTGACACCATGGTCTCCTCACACTGATTTGGTATTTTTTGTTTGCTTTAGCTGTTTTTTTTAAGGTTTAGTATGTTTCTTTTTTTCCTGGGATGAACATTTAGATCACAAAACTATTTTCTTTTGCATTCAGGTGTGCTACAGTGAACATTTTAAGATGGACCCTAACAACATCTTCAGTCTCAGGGCAGCAACATAATATTAACAATAAATATGGCAATAGCAAATGATCAGCAGAGACACTGCAGAAAGAGAGATTAAATTTGGGTCTATCAGCATGATCTGGTTTTGCATACAGTAGGGAGATGGGCACAATTAAGTATTTAAAAGATCTTAATTGTACTAACTTATATCTGCAGATAAATTGCAAGTGCCAAAAACATTACAATTAATGCAAACTATAGCCCGTATTTCAAAATCTCGTTACTATCTGCACATATGCAATGTGCTTTCCAGGGGCAGTACACAAACAAAAATCATCTATGTGCAAATACAGAATGAGATGTGAGAGACAAGTGCAGTCCTATCTTTCTTGCATTTTATCCACAATATGAAAATTTCTCCTTTCTACAATCAGTTCCGTCAAAGTATAAAGGCTTGAAGTTTAGTAAAAAAATTCTGTTGTTGATATATAAAGTGAAGTTAATCCAGCTCAACCTGTCTGTGCTGGATTTGAAGACTCAAGGAAGTAAAAACTAGCAAAATGCTCATCACTGAAGTGCTCAGACATACATGTCTTTTAGTGCATATTTCTGGCAACTGAAGAGGTAGCATCTCTATACACTCATTTTAAAATGGAGAACTATTCATGTGTACACACTTGAAAGGGAAGTTGCATAGCTGCCCACCAGCCAAGGACTTTCAGTCATTCTTACTGATAAGCTGAGGTTCTCCAGACATTCTGGGAATTTTCAGTACAAGCACGGATTATTTTTTTGACCTCAGTGAGATGGCTATATTTAAGCACTCAAAGAGCTATTAAGTAGAGCTTTTATAAAGTGCCATAGTCACTGAGTAAAAGTCAAGTGTGATTTTCCCAGCAAGCTGTCATAGCAAAACCACCACGCTGCACATTTCAGACCAAAAATGAAGACGCACTTCCCACTGGAAACTTTCTCCAAAATTCTCCAAAATCCAACTTTTGTTTGTAACTCTTGAGATAAATGAGATGGTGCTGAAATACTTGGGCAGGGAAGCTCTTCCTTGCTGCCTTGGAGATGCAATACCATTCTGTGGCCTTACATGACTGCAAGCCTCTCACCTGTGCTTCCCACTCACAGCCTTGCTCTCAAATGCCCATCTAGGACAGTGGATCTCACTCTTAAGGGAAATTATAGCACTGCCTGCCTCAGCTTCTGAGTTTCCAGGGTGAGTGATGTCACACTACTCTTTTTAAAATTCTTACAGAACTTTTATGTTATTACAGACCTTTTAACCAGTAAAAGAAGCCCAAGCTCTATCTATATAGTTAATATTCCATCTCTACATGTTAAAACACTTCCAGTCCATCTTTAATGCAGAAACATCTAATCTCAGCTTCTGAAACAGATAGGAATAAGTGATCACAAACCACCCAGAATAAAAGTTTCAGCTGAATTGCAAAGATCATGGGAGGAATTAAGCTGCCGAATTTTAAAACGTAACTGTTCTATCTCTTGCATGAATTTGGACCTATGCCTCATGCACATTGAGGCCAAAAATTGAAAAAAAAAAGCTTCCAATTTCAGCTGTATAGAGCCAAATGCTAAAAGAAAATGGTAATTTTTCTGTATTATGTGGGCTTAAGAAAAGATGGAAAAGTACTGAAGGGTTTTATTTTCAAGATATTCACAACAAAGAAGCTGGCAGGAATTCAGTTGCCTTGTAAATATTATCAAAAGTTTTGCTTGCTCTTAAATATTTTTGACAAGAACTTTATAACATTTTTATACAGAATATAAATCCAGTGTGTTTTGTTGTAATTTTGAGTCACAGTAGTCAAACCACAGGCAAGAAGCTTTTCATGGGAATGTATAATCAGTATGATGGATGGTCTTCAGAAGCAGATTCTGACCAGCATGTAGAATCAGCTGAGTTATCACAGAAACCAAGGAAGTAACAGAGAGATGTGAATATTACTATGACTTTTAAAAATCCCAATCCTACATCTTAAAATTCCCATTTGAGATAAATGTTTGAAATGAAATAACCCCTCTAAAGACTCCTTCCTCATTGTAACAACACATCTTTGTCTCACTCCCCCAAAGGTACTCTCTCAAGTCAAAATGTTCCCTTTTACAAATCCTTTCCTCCAATGGAAAAGAAAGTTGCTTAAGATCTTTGAGATTTTCTTCACAGATTATGATTGAGACTGAGAGCAGGCCCTCAGAAGGAAAAGGATGGGTAAGGTGACAGCAACAAAGTTCTCATGTCCTTCTGCTTAAGGAACATCTTTCCTGCATCTCCAGTGTTCTCCTCTGGTCTTATGGACATTCTCCATCCCTGGCTATACTGCCCTGCATGGCACACTGCTTGTCTCCACAAAAGAGGGAATGAGGTTGAGACAAAACCCATTTCTCTTGACATCTTAAGCAGACCCTCACCACTGTGGGGCAAATTACAAACCAGACCTGCATTTTTAAAAGGTAAAAAGAGATAAAGTGAAAGGAACATTTTAAAGTCAATTTTCAATCAAATCTAGAAAGAAACACATAGAAAGAACTATAATGATAAAAGTATTATACAGCATTCATCATAGATGTTAACAAATGGAAGCCTATTTTATAATATCAGGTGACTTAATAAAAGGAAACCTACCTCCACGACCAAAATTCCCAAGATCATTGGGTCCACTAGTGCTGTTATTTACTGGCAGACTTGTGGCAGGCCAAGAGTCTGCAAGCCAAGGATAACTGGGGTCACTGGCATTCAACAGACCTGGTCGACTGAAGAAGAATAAGAAAAAGAGATATACACACAAATATATATATATAAATTACAGTACCTGTGAGATAAGTAGTGATGGAAGAGGGCTTCTAACACCATAGGTAACTAACAGTTTAGGAGACTTTAATTTATTTCAAATTACAACTGTATAGCCTTTGATGATTTAAAGACCTTGAGCAGTTAATTAAGGTTATATACAAATCAACTTTGTCAGTAGAAGAGGGACTAGGCATCCGTCGTGACTCTGCCAGAATCCAAATGAACTCCGTTGTCTGTGTAAAACAGGAGTTAGGCAGCACCATCATGGGATCCTACGCCAGGGCTGAATGATAAATTACCACCTCAAGGGAGCCATCACTCAAACTGATTGCTCCATATCAGCCATTTCCAGGACTTTGGGCTACTATTTCTTCCTTCCCTTGCATCCCAAATGCATGCCTGTCATCTACAGGCTGGTAACTCTTTCTTCGAGCACTCTTGGATGGTTTAGAGGCAAACAGGCTTGAGGAGGATTAATGGGAAGTCCACAGCTATCTCTGTGTGCCACTGCTGCATGGCTTTTATATCCCTGTAATTCCCACTCTGAGAGCAGTGTTAAACAGGGAGCATGGTGGAAGAGAAGGCACACTTGGACCACGAGGCACCGTGTCTCTCTCACCCCAGGATAACCCAAAATTTAGCAATGCAGGTGGATTGTTTGTATTCGTGTTCAGCAGGGGAAACAAATCACTTGCTGCAGACACCCTTTCCTGACGCACAAAAACAAAAAGCCGTCCGCCGTTCCGCAGTTTCCCTGGGTTATTAAAGCACTGGTGAAGTTGGAGCAACATCTCCCACCCCTGAGCATTACAGACCCCTGCCTGGAACAATCCCTAAGAGAAACATCCGTTTCTATGGCAACGGCAATAAGACGGCCCAGCCGCATTCTTGCCACATCTACTCGCTCTCATTAGGCCTAATCTCTTTTTGCTAAAATATTGATTAAACAGGAGATTGGAAGTTATTACCAGGGCCTAATTACAATCTCCATATTGGCAAAGGGAAAATAGATGAGGATATATGGGCCCGTTATCAGCTTTTATCAATTTCAATTGAGTAGCCAAAGTTGTGGAATCCAGTCCTATCAATCTACAGCTTATTCATCATCCATGAATCATTTATTTTGTGATCGATTAAGTGTAATTGTTCACTCACAGCAATTTAGGGGGAGCCAATAAGGAGTCTTAAACAACAGCAACTTCATTTGCTAATGTCTAATTAATGCAATAAACATCCCAGTAACAAATGAACACATTCTTTTTGATATTTACTACTCATTTCTTCCGGGACATCTGGGAGATATGAAACATCTGGGCTTGTTTCTTCCAAAGTGCACAACAGATAGGTCATTAAACCTCGTGGTAAGCTACTTAACTCCTCCTAGAGCTATCAGTCTTCCCAATGATGGGCAATGACCCAAGTGCATCAGCTATAGAATTTTTCAGATCCCTTACTTTAAAAATAAACAGAGTGTAAAGACCTTTATATGAAGAAACATACCTTCCATTGCTCATTAGTCCTCCATCTCCTCTTTGGAAGGTGACTGCGTTTTGGTGGGAAAAGACAAAACAAACAAACATACACACACACGCACACACATATAAGACAGGGAAAAATCAATTAGTAATAATTAAAAGCAACAATTCCAATTTCTCAGTGTCCAAGGTTGGAGGTCTCTTGGCATCATCCCATAATAAAGTACAGAAATAACAAGAAGAGGCTCAAGCACATTGGGGCTACAGTTCATTTAGGATTTCACTGCACATTACTGATTGACAGCACATTACTGATTTCTCTGTACCTTGCAGGGCAAAGCAGCCACCTGGGCAAAAGGCCTGAATTCACCACAAGCCCCTTCATATGACTTTGCACTGCAAGTCTGAGCCATGTGATCAAATTGTTTTCTTGGCATGCTTCTGCTTCAGTACATAATGACATTGCAGCAGTGAGTTAATAACATCATGTCGTAATGCAGTAATATAATGTCACCACACAAATGTGTCATTTCCCAGGACAAACACAAAGAGGTGGCAGCTCTATTACAGCTGAAGGGATGGAAAAAAGCATCCAGCTGCACCTTTTCCATTAGAAGTACAGTTTAGGAACCAGCACCCACACTTAAATGCATATATGCCAGTGTCACTGGGAGGAAAAAGAGTTTCCAGTCTTCCATCCATGGGGGATGCCAAGGACATAATCAGAGGGAGACAACTGTTTTATCTCTGCATTAATGAGTGTTTGACAAAAACCAGCCTCTCCCTTATCTATCAATTTACAGCATTACATTTCAGGGCAATAAATGTAACCCCACATAACTGGTGAGATGCTAATTGACAACATTTGATGATCTTTTCTGAAACACTGAAAAAATATTTTGAATCAAGGCCAACAGACTACTCTGGTTCTCAGTGGCAATATCCCATTATTTATTGTCAGGCAAAGATAAGGCAGACTATTAAATTATACCAATGTCCTGGACACCTGCAGCCTTAAAGGCCTCTGACTGGATGAGGGTTTGAATTTCAGTGAGGAATGGAAGAGTTTGTGACCAGCTTAATTTAAAATAGACCTTCATTTGGAAATATTATTTACCTTTGTAAGACAGGTGGTCCCATCAGTAAATTACAGCTCACAGAGTATTTGCAAGATTTTCCAAGTATTAGTCCAAACTACACTAACTCAGGATTAGACTTTCTATTACACACTATTCCAATCAGACAAAATTACTACAGCCAACAGAAATTCTGTGTTCATTAAAAAAAATAAGCAATGACATAAAGCCACTGGGAAAACACTTCTGATACCTTATAGAATCCTTGTTACTTTATTAACTCCTAGGGTAATTTCACAGTGTACATTCAGCAAAGGGGACAAAACTGGCCCCTCTGGAAGCTCTGCTGGAAGAATAGTAGGGTGATTAATTACCCTTCACTGCACAGCAGACTAATACCAATATCAGAAAATCACTGCAGTCAGATGTCACATCAAAATGGTTAATAGCTGAATTTTGAAAGGGTGTAATCAAACCAATTATTGAAAAGAAAATCAAAATGCAAGTATGGAAAGTACTAAATAAAGGTCTGCTTTGAAAAACAAGACATGGTAAAACATTGGGGGTAATTAATTTTAGAGGCACTGTTTCTTTCATTCACGTGGTATCTAACAGGCTGTCAAATGACTTCCACTCATTGCTTAAAAGTGAATAATCTGAAGTGCTGTGCATATCATATGTGATTATGCAAAGATGTGGGTACTGCCTGGCTTTGTTTCCAAGTATCTTGGTAAACAGTATATTAGATGCTGTTTCCTTTCTCCTCCTCTCCTCCAAATTTAAAACTTGATTTCTCCAACTTTCTGCATTTGTCAAAGTGACAAGAAATAAGGAAAATGAGAAACAGAGGCTCACTGGATAACAACCTTTTTAAATAAAGTTCACGGATCTAAAGGAATTGCAGTAAAACATATTTTATGAGAACTGCTTGGATTAATACTCTTGTTTAGATTGTCATCTAATAGAAATTATTTTTAGGTAATTTTGTTTCCACTCGTATAGGATGTACAGTTGTGTGAGCTTTTAAATGTGCATGTCATATGAAGAAAAAAACACCCAATAATATTTGGGGTCTACACAATATTTATATCCCTGTGCACCTGTATAAAACAAAGCTGAAACTGAGGAACAAGCAGGAGATTGCATGCTATTGCATGCTGCCATTACTAACAGCAATGTTTGCCTGATATATTTTATTTTCTGTGCAGGCAGGTATGGAAAAACTCCCAGGCATGCCATGAGAACTCCATCAAGAAGACATGACATAGAAACCTCTTTGCTAGAGCCATAATTGCTGCAGGTTGGCTGTGGCATAAGAGATTGCTGAGAAAAAAACAAGGATCACAGAATTTTCTCCTTTTTCTTCTGGGTGTCCTGGTGTTAGGTACTGTTTCCTGGTTTTTGTTCTTTTTTTTCAATTTCCTGTGTTAAATCATCTTACACTCTCCCAATATATGCATCATCTTTAGAAGAAAGGTTCAGCTTGCAGTGACATGGTTTTTCCTAGAGAAGACTGAGTCTTTTTTATGTGATGTGTATGGAGCTAGGAAGGAGAACAGGATTTTTTGGTTACCCTTCACACTATAAACCAATTTATGCATGGTTATAATCTCAATGAGAAAATAAAAGCATTTTATTTATTTAATGTGCTTGGTGTAAAATGCTTTGGAGTATCAACTAAGTTTGCCAAAATTCTTCTTGAAGTGTGGCCATGTCACTGGGATGCTACAAAACCCCCTATATCCCTGATGCCATGCATAAGGGGGCTACCTGAGGCTGGGTAGAGAATGTGCCTTTCTTTTAACATCAATGTTGTGAAAGGCAAGACAGCTAACAACAGAAGATATGGTCAGACTGCCAAAAAAAGCACCATGTTTATCATTCCTGCCATACATTTTGTCAGCATTTTTTCCTGCAGTTTGATTTCTGCAATTACAAAACAAGTCTAAACGCCTGAATAGGAGCATACTTAATGCAATGCAGGCTTGTAGATGTCACTGTAAAAATAAAACACACAGACAGCTGGCTTTATTCATCCTGTCTCCACTTCAAAAAGCAGCAGAGCAATTTCAAGGGGCAATGTAAGAGGAGGGAGGGAAGGATGTCCCTATCACTGACCCACCTATCTTCCTTGCTTTTTTATCACCAAGGAAGCAAAAAAGCTCTTTCAGCAGTCTTTGCATCTGATATGTGTTCTTAGAAAGGCTGAAGACATGCAGGGATGAGATTGGTTTTCAAAAGAAGATGAAAAAATAACCTTTGCATAGAGAGATTTTGAAGGAATCCCCACCAGCCCATACTTCAAGGACTGTAAAAATGCAGAAATATAATCCAAAGTGCATTTTAAATGCATAAATATTTCAGGAAATTATATTGTATATATTTGTATGAAAACCAGCATATGTTAAGGAGCTTTTCACATGCTTCTTGTTAAACATATAAGGAGGTACCATAACCATTTACTAATATTATCTGACAAGGTTAAACTTAATCTTCATGCCTGCTAGAACTGGAAAAATATGAATGTATAGTAAGTCGACATTCTGAGGCAAGGAAGCTTTAGAAAGCTTTAGAAAGCTTTCTGTATGCCTATCTCTAGTAGGCCACATTTTCCTACTGCAAATGAAAACTTTAATGTTGCCAGCCAAGTCTCATTCCTTTTACTGATAAGCTGTTGCTCAAATATGAATGTAGATTAATCCTCTTTTAATAAGCATTAACTCAGAACAGATAATCAGCACATAAAAATTCCATCAAATCTTCTGCCTACCTTTGGATGATTCTGTCATATAGTTTATCCTCATTTAACAGTTTCAGGAGCTGTACATAATATGTGTAACATTCCATGATTCTCTCTCTATTTTAAATTCATTTTCTATTTACTGGGTTTCAAAAAATCTTTAATCCCAAGAAGCACTAGTCACTAAATAAGCTTACCTATTTATAAATTAAAGTACATATTTATTTTTTCTGCATGACTGATGACCTAGACACTTGAAAACACTGAACACTGTGGTGAGTGGGTACTGGCACAACAAGTTTGAGGGTGCAGGAAAGATAAGCATTAAAACAAAAAAAAAAACCCCAAACAAACAAACAAACAAACCCAAAAAATACCCCACCCAAACAATGCAGCAGTACTTTAGCTTTCACACAAACTCTTGATACCAATCCATCCTTTTTATTACAGGAGAAATGGCTGAAAAGGGATGACAGTTATGTTTAGTGTCCTTGTGGCAGATTTGGTTTTGCTGAGAGTATGTCATGGCCACAAAAATGTGTAGTCCTTGAACAGCTGCAGATAGTGACATTACTACTTACCAACACTAATCTAACAAACATAACAGCTAAATTTTGTGGTTTGTAGCACTGATATTACTGAGAATCAAGGCCTGGCAAGTCATGGTGGAAAGGGAAGTGAAAGAACAGTGACGTACAGAATTTTGGCTCAGTAACTACTGGAGTCAGTTCAGCTGAAAATAACTGAAAAGATTTAGCTGTGATTATCAATGCCACTTTATTTGTGACCATCTGAGCCATTGATCAGAGCTTATGAAAATATTCACAAAGACAGAAAGCTAAAAGTATTTAACTCCATCAGTTATTCTGCCCTGACACAAATCTTTACAAACTGCCTGACATTTGCTGTTTGCTCTTCTCCCACACATGTTCCAGTGGTATAGTCTCAAAGCAGAAATTGCACATCTCAGGAGCCTGATAACAGAATAATAATAACAGTGGTCCTAGTGAATGACCTATAATCTGCAAATGACCCAAAAGAACATTTTTAGCCAGTAATTAAAAAACTGCACAGATTTGGACTTTTACACAACTATTTTTAGTGTTCTGTGTTCTACGCACAGGCAAATACAGATGAAGAAAAATAAAACAAAAACATTCACATCAGAAATAACAGGGGATTTTTTTTTCTGAGTGTGAAATAGAGTAAGTCTATAATTGTTACACTAATATATTCAATTCTCTACCTAATAGATTCAATTCCCTACCACACTGTTAAATCTGTATGTTCTGCCACTCTCTGAAGGAAGAATTTAAAGCAGATGTCAGAACAAAAAGTGTGTACCTGCTAAAATCTGAGTATATTAGGATAAATTAATCTTTAGTAAAAATTCACTGACAGCTGTCTCTGAGGAGATTCTGAAATCTACATACCACTGTCTAAGTGATTGCATCTAAAACCAAACTGTTTACAAACCATCACTTTGAAGGGAACAACACGCAGTTGTAAGTGTCAAACCTCCATAAGCATAGGTATGTCTTTCTAAATGATATTATCAAGAGCAAATTAAGATATCAGAGAATTAACAAAGTTTGTTATTGAACTCTGGGTCTAAAGACAGGAAACATGCACTATTTTTTTAAATTAAAAAAAAAGAAATTGGACTCAATTACTGGAGGAGGACTTAGGTCCTCAATTCCTCCAGAAGTTACTACAAGCCAGGAAATAGAATAGCTCTAAAAAGTCCACAAGATGTCAAAACTGCTTTTTAAAAAGAACATTTTTGGCAGTACCTCTGATATATCCCAGTTGCCCAGCACATGTGGATCAGCAGCATGAAATCCTGCTCAGACCCTGTGGCTCCAGCACAGCCCTGTGTCATGCCAATGCATGCCACAAACACAACAGTAAAAATGCACCACAGTTCAAGACAGCTGACAAAGGCACAGGCATAGGAACCAAATGCAAAGATGTATTTTTATTTATTTTTGGAAAAAACCCCTATGCTGTGTGTCAAAGAAAAGGCAGTAAAGTGTTCAGGGTGAGATGTGTTGTGCCATAGCTTACAGTAACCTGATCAAACTTGCCTGGAAGCTAGGGGAGCAATCCTGAGCTCCCAGAGCTTTTCCACAAGGATGTTTTTCCCTCAGAATGTCATGAGCTCCTGGGGCACACACTGCCACCTTTGGTCATCTGCTCTTTCCTGCTAAGCTGAACACAAGCTGTGGCTGAAGACAAGTAAGAGTACAAAAGCAGCTACTGAGCATGAGGAGTCAGCTCTGGTAAGGCAACTGAGGGGCCAAACTACACCCAAAAAACCTGACAGGCTTCTGCTGGAAAACAGAAGATTTATCAGCCTTTAACAATGTAAAACTGAGGTACAATTATTTTTGAGTTTCTAAATCTTGAGATTAGCTATGAGAGCAGAAGCTAATTGTTTGTATTAATTATTATTATTAATTGTATGCCCTATTTTTCCTGACTATTCATATGTTGAATAAAGTGCTTGCAACCTGCTGTTTCAGCCCCTCTTCATTTATCCTTTACATATCTTTAATCATGCTTATAACAGTCAGTTGCATGCTATCTTTTTAAAGATAAGAAAAATAGAATACTAGCTCTGAGCTGGGTAGTAAGAAATAACCCAAAATATTTCAATTTCAAAAATCCTGTAAAGTCAATAATGCATCAGTTAGTTGACTAGATTGCTCGAAGATCTGAACACCTCACAGTAGGGAAAACATATATTTAATTCAGAGCTGAAGGAGAAGAAAGTTTCATTTCTTCACTTGGATCTGCAAAACTGTTTGAGCTTTAAAATCAAAATTCAGTTCTATATGAATAATGCTTGTTTATGTTAAGTTAGTTCAAGCATCTGGTCCTGAAAATTACTTTTAAAACTGCATTTCAGAGAGTTAGGTGAGTTAAGTATGCAGATTTATAGTGACAGAGACATTGACGGTGGCAGATTTTACTTTTCCCTGGAATCCAGAGGAGAATGAAGGCTACATTTTTATCACAGATAGGCAGCCAGAGTATTTCTCCTTGTGCTTGGCTTTAATTCTCCATATCTCACATGTTCATAAACACTTTGATAGCTAATGCTTGAAATGGTGTGTTGGTGAGGTAAGAGACAGACTAATGGACAGTACCTGCAGGGGTGAAGGTGAAGGACTGAACTGCAAAACAAGAAAGCAAACACATTGTGAGTAACACACCCTGACACAAAGCACTAATTGCAGGGCATGAGTTTCCTCTGGAAATCACTCAGGTGGGGTTGAATATCATAAGCAGGACATAACAGCTGAGCTTAAAGCACCAACCAGCCAGCAGCCAATGAGAAATGATGGTTGGAAAGATGAGCTGTGAAGTTTGACAGTCACATTTGAAGACTCTCTGTGAGTTCATGCTGTACTCCAAGCTGTAAACATTAGGATGAGCTCTGAAGCATGATCTGTTATCCACTTTCCTTGCTGAAAGCATACACAATTTCATGATGCAGTTGATGTTCACATCACACTTAGATGCAGCAAACGCCGTGAGAAGGAATGAGTTGCATGAGACATGCTGTTTACATTTATTTACAGCTATGCTCTTCAAGTTATAACAGACTGCCCTCAATTCTCCCTCACCCCAATATGCCAACTCACATACAGGACTAATAGTCCTCCTTTTTAAGAAAAAATCTAGTCTCAGCTTGTGTCCAAAGCTTTAGGTAGGACTACTTCCTAAGAGAAATAACCGCACAGCTGTCTCCAGAATGAAAAAATCTTGGGATCTAGAATGATATTTCATGTCAGCACATGTCTAAGTGTGTGAGATATATATTAATTTCTCAGTGAAAACCATACCACCCCTCAGACAGTAGAAGTTACTGCTATTAAATGAAAGAAAAAAACCACCTTGGGACAAAGCACAACCCATGAATGACAGAGATCATGTGGTGACACAAAGTGAGGTTCCACAAAAACCAAGAAGGACCAAAAGCCACTGGTCTGTCCTTTCTCTTTTTCCACTGCTTGTCTTCTCTCCTTTCACTAAGCCAGTGGAAAACAAATTCAGCAGGAAGAACTGAAAACCAACATGGAATAATTTCCTGCTGCTTTAGTGAGCCCAGTCAGGACACTGAGGAGTCTGACTATGGCTGAGCTGAACTGGGAACAATTTGGCTGGGACTGATTGTGGGCTTTTGGTAAGTTGTTGCTCAGCCATTTAGGGAACCTGAGTCTTTGGTTTCTCATTTGATAACTTGTAAATAGAAGGGCACTTGTGTAACTTACATGTGATATAATGGCAACATTAAATATGCTTTGTCTTCAACTGGGCAAATATTTTCTCTTTTTAAGTGTTAATAAGAACTACAAGAGAACCTACTGCAATATTTGAAGAACTGGGGTTTTTGTGTGTTAAATTAGGCTTCAGAGTAACCCATTTTACGACATTTCACCTGACTTTCCAAAAATTCATACGAACACTAAAAACAGAATAATCCACTAAACAAAGGTTAGGGAAAGATGAAAATATTTTCATTTGGCAGGGGTATTTAATTTTCCAAGTGTAGTTTTTGAAAACTAATTTATAACTGGAACAAACATTAAAGGAAAGAGAACATTCGAAGATGATCAGCCTCCAAGACAAAACTGTTTATGATTTCTGCCTTAGGTAAATTTTGACACTTCTCTGTCTAATACATCACTCTTCCAGCTACACGTATGAAGTCACTGATTAAGTACCTTCATTTATTTGCCATGCACATGGCTTCAGAGACATGGAAATGCACAGGAAAGGAGAAGACAAAAACCCTTTAACTTTCCTTGTAAGGGTTTAGTCTAACTCATATTTGAACACACAAATGATGCTGCACTGCCAACAGAGTGCCTTCTGAGCAGAGGGAAAAGGAACAGATAATCCTCTTTGTACTTTTTTAATGCTAGATGTGCTGGAGATGTAAAAATACTGCCTTATGATAATGATGAAATGTGGTACCGAGCGATGCATTTAAAGCTTCTCATACACCAGCAATTTCACAGCATACATCTAAAACGAGCATACAGAAGTCACCCAGGACACTTTTGTGTGTAAGTTCAATGTGGTTTTTAGGTAGGTTTAGTAGCCCCTGTTCTTCTTGTGCTGTACCTGCTGAGATGGCAGTAAAGTCACTGCTCTTACCAGCATAATTGCTGAGCCCCTTCCTCTTCTTTCTCCGCCAGTACAGCCAGATGCTGAAACCCATGAGAATGACCCAACATGCACCACCAATGCCAGCTATAAAGGCAGGCTGCTTCACCACATCAGTGATTTGCTCAGTTATGCTGTTGTTATTTTCGGTGATGACAACTTCGTTACGAGCTCCTGCACAAGAGAGATTGCACAGAATGTGGTTATTCTGCATTCTGCAACGCACAGTGGAACAAATTAAACACACAAATTAAAGGTTTCTAAAAAATAGTAATGGATCTCAAAATAATTACCCACAGTAGAAGAACTTCAAGAAGCAGCAATGCACACTACAATTTCAGTGTTTCTAAAGTAAATCTATTGCCATTTTGCAGATATATATTTGGAAAGACAGACCCATAGCACACTCACAAGTAATCTAACAGATGCCAATCCATACCTTTTTTTTAACAATATACATATTTGCTAGTTTGTTTTTCCATAATTGTAGACAGAATTCAATAAGGGGAAAGTGAATCACAGGAAACTAATAAAAAAACAAATCAAGGAAACTAATAAAAAACCAAATCAACAAAACAAATAAATAGCTTTTTCCAAATGAGTAATCCAGATGCAAAATATGCTACATTAGAAGAAGGCAAAAAATTCTTACTAATTTGTTTTCCCTGAATGCTAGATTCCAAATTTGAAATAAATAATAAAATAAATGCACTTTCCACTGGGGCAAAGATGCATTTTCCAGCCATTATTTCAAGGGGAAAGCAGTTCATACAAATTCTAAGTGTACCATCTTTGACACAAAGCAGAAAATTGCACAGTCAATTGTAAGCACTAAACAATCACAGCAACAGATGCTATTTTTTTCACCTAGAATATGCATGCACATTCTTAATATCAACCTGCAAGAAATAATTATTACTTGGAGTACCAATTAAAGTGACATGCATCAAAAAATTGCTATATAGGATCTTAAATTATATATTACAGCAGAAAACTGCAAATTCCAGTAGATGCTCCCATTACTTTTTGGCCCCTCTTTCTCTAAAAAGGAACTTTTCTAAAAGAAAAAGCTTGGCATTTAGCTTGAAAACAAATGCTCATAAAAATCTGAATGGAAATCCAGGAAATGCTAAAGCATATAGTTCCAGGGCCAGCACTTTCAAATTGTCAAAAATAGTTAGTTTTAAAATTAGGAAATGCAGAACACATTTTTCTATAAAAAAACCCCAAATTTTATTCTATTCATATTTTATATAAACCGCCCACATCTGCAGTTTTGAAATTCATGAAAAATTATCCACCATTTCCATCAAAAGCATTTATATAGCTCAATCCTTGAAATGTTTATGCAATATTACCAGATGCCTGCATGCACACTGAAGAACTGCAGGAGTAGCTACTCCATTGAGACAAAGAAGATGCAAACAATATGATTCTCAATTATGAGAATCTATCACACACATAAAGGTAGTTGAATATTGCAGTGAAACACTGAAATGGTCACTTGGAGGAAATTATTAGAAGTATTGTATCATTAGGCCATGCTGTGAAAATGTGCATATTCCTTTTCTATAATTCAGCAGTGCTTAGATTTACTTCTTCCAACAGAGCAGCTCGCTGGCTTCAACCTAAAGCCAGCACTCAGGGTCTCTGGCTGGAGAAGATCTGAGAAGTCTGACACTTCCAGCCCCATTTCCACAGACACCTCTTTGCAGGTGACCCGGAGCTCACAGAGAAGGTCCCTCTGGGACTGCCTCTGCCCAGCACTGCCCCTGCCAAGATGCAGCTTCAGGCCCTCAGTGGTGCTCAGAGCCGGGCTGGGTTAATCAAGAAGAAATGCAGTGCCCTGCATGCCATTGCTATCACACTGCTGATGACTTCAGTGAGTTTATTAGGCTTCCTCTCTTTCAGCACCATGGCAAAATTTAGTACTGATGACTGTCTGCTTTGGCAATCAGATTGTGGAAGCTGTGCTTGAGCCTGGCTTGGTTTCAGTCATCCTGAGTAAGGAACAAAACTGGCTCCCAGCAAGCAGAATAGGTCCCACAGAAAGATGTGCAAAAAGTGCACCAGTACAGGTGTCATGCACCAGTCTATACTGGCCATGCTGGGAAGCTTTACCAGCATCAGGCTCTGGGAGCTGCAGCTGTCCTTTGCCATACTTGCATCTTTTGTCTTGCCACTGTCAAAGGCCCAATGGCTTCCAGGCCTGATTCAGTAAGTGAGAATGAAACTGAGTGAGCAGCTGGGGCAAGGAAAGAAAGCAAGCAGCAGTGACTGCTTTATCTGATTTTCCATGTTTTTTTCTGCCCATGGAACCAATCCATAGGAGCACCCCAGTGCTGAAAGAGGAAGGGCTGACAGTAAAACTAATAGAAAGGGGCTCTCCATGGCATGCTCTTCCAGACACAAAATCGATTTTCTAGTAGAAATCAGCATGGGAGTTGGAGTTTCTCTAATTACCATTAAGTTGCAGTTAATTTCTGTGCCCTTTGGAAGAGAGGCCAAAGCAGTGGGACAGTGAGGAAACAGGTAGTCTTGGCACTGCTTCAGACACAGCCGTGCTACCAAGAAGAGCAGTCAGGGAAGTGAGGGAGACACCAGCTTTGGGAGTGGATGCTCCTGGATTCAAGAATGAGTTCTTTTCAGTAAAGCCTCTAAAAACATCTGAGGACCCTGTCTTCTCCAAGACCAGAAAACAGTCCTTTGAAAAGGGAGGACATGAGAGCAAACTGCAAAGTGCCTGGGAAGAGGTTTCAGTGGATTGTACGCTTTGCCTCTCTTCTAGGGGAAGACACAATCTGTCTCCAAATTACCTTCTAAAGTTTGCAGTCTGGCTGTTTGCTCTTACCGTTCTGTGCCTAGCAATTACAACTGCAAAAGTAATAATTTATTTAAATGTCAAAATAACATATGCTTTCTGAATTTGATGATGGAAGAATAAATGGAGACAGATGAGTGTTACCCACCGATTTTGGATAAAATTAATATAATTGTTGGGGATTGGGGAAACAAACAGCATTATTCTTGTACTTCTTTATACAATATTTAAGGAGAAGTAATAAATATGTAATCCAAGGTACCAGTGTACTATTTCATATACTGCAGGTGGTTCTGTAACAATGCTGTCAGTTCAACTAATTAGAACATAGACAAGGGAAGTGTGCAACCTGTAACGCTCCATTGTTCCTGAAGACAAAACCATAATGAAATATAATGTCTTCCTCCCATTGGAGAGTAACGAAGAACAAAACTAATTTGTCGGACCAAAAATTAATTAGACACATCAGATTTGATTGTACCTATTACTGTGAAAGTTTGCAGCTGTTCCTCATATTGTTATGCCAATGATGGAATGTAAGAGGGACCAGGCCAACTGATGAAGAAAAAGAATAGCTACAGCATTAACCAGCATTGCCCTTATCTCCAATTTTACTTCTGGTTTTCCAGTGAATGTTTTTTAGCACATCATTAGTGATCATAAGAGTTTTATTCTTGATTCTTTGAGTCGATTCTTGATTCTCTTTGAGTCTTCTGTAAAACTTTTCAACATCCTGCTTCAAGTATGGGCACAAGATTCCTATAACAGTGAGACAATTTATAACTAAAGGAATAATATACTTCCTACTGCTTCATATTTTCCTCTTTTTGCTTTCTGGATTGTCACACCTCTGTTATCTAAAATTACTCTGGGAGGCCAGTAGTTGATTATCCACTATGAAAACCAGTTACTTTCAGAAAAAAAAAAGCCTGAAACATTTTTAGAAGAATGAATCCTGTATTTAAAAATAAAACCTCTTTTAATAAACTGTACTCTGTATTTAATGACTATTAAAATTTTTACTGCTTAGAAACACAGCTTAACTCTCTTGCAGCACTGACCTGTTCTCTCCATAATTCAGCATTTCTGGAGCTGTTCATTCTGTTTGCAAGTTGTTAAAGGGTATAGATAGGCACCAGACCATCTAGAACTCTATTATAATAACTCAATAATGCTTTCCCATTCATTATGACGTTTTGAGGTTTATTCATTAGCTCATTTTAAATCCATGTAACTAGTTTTTTTTTAAATTTACTTAAAAATAGTTTTCATGTTTTATGATTTTGATTCCCATTCAAGCATTGAATGGTACCAACTCAGGTTTTTCAGAAATGGTATCACCTAAACATTGTTACATTTATCAAGCAAATTTACAGTCTGAGAAATAACTGCTAGCAATTCATAATCAATTGGAAAATTGGGCCTAAAGAAAAGGGAGATACAGACCATATATGTAATAAACACACCCAGCTTCAGGCTTCCAAAAGAAAAACAGAAATAACAATAGAAACATAACCCAAACAGAAACTACTCCTTGTTACTTTTCATGCAAATGACTCTCAAATGTGCAAAGATGTCACCAAACAAACTTGTTGAAGCAGATATTCTGAGATCATTTAAGGAACAAATAAATATCACTAAGAATTCTGGCAATCATCCAGCAAAGACCTTTGATGCAAGTATAACTCACAACACATTAAGTGACACAAGGCTACCCAGGTACTTAAAATGCAATACACTTATTGTGCTTTGCTGGAATAAGTGCAGTGTATTTCCTGCCTAGGTAGATGGACCCCTTAAGGAAATAATTTTTAAAAAGTCCTGGGGTTTTTGCATTTTCAAAAATCAGTTTTTTGTTTTCACTTCTGGATATCTTTTTTCCTTTTTTTTTCTTTTCGTGTTTCTGCATCTGCCTTTTCTAAACCAAGTGCTACCTTCACTTCCACTCTTGTATTTGAAGACTTCAGTGAGACTTCCAAGCTGAAGTATCCTAGCTTCTGTTTTGATGAATGGAGAACCTGAATATCAGTAAACATTTAAGCAAAGCTTATGGGATGGCCTTTTCTAAAGGTCTACCAGACTAGTCCATGTTTGGGCAAGTGTATTGACAACATTTTCTAGAAAGAAAATATTTAGTAACAATAGAAGTCTCCCAAACAAACAAACACACAAACAAGAAAATGTCCATTAAGTAATAACCAAGTTAGATCATACAGATAAAGGCAAAAAAATTCCTGTATCATGCACTAAAAAGAGGTTTTGCTTTGCACAGCTCATTTCAGGTTTGCTAAACAAAATTACTTCTAGTCTTCCATTGTTCCTGTTCCCATCATTATATTTCATACTCAGGAAAAATTTCAGGAGAAACAAAACCTATGTTTCCCTCCGGTCAGGAAATTAGCTCTGCATGGAGACCACTACCAAGAAACAACCATTACAAAGGCTGGAAGGATAATGCTACCTTTGCTCTCTAACTGGTCTAAAGAAAACTTTTACTTTGACAGAGGAGGCTTGTCTTCTTGGGATACCTGAGAAACACTGACTTTAGACATTCAGAAAACAATGGTAAATAGTGTCTTAAGCACCGGTGGAATGAGTAAATCAATATTCAAGCCATCCTAACAGAAGGAAAAGGGAGCTTGGGCTCCACACATCTGCCAACCTGCAGAAGTGGTAAATTCATTTTAAAAAACCCCAAAACATTAAATCAGTTTCACTAGGCAATCTGCATTTTCTCATATGTCTTGGGAACATACTTCCCTTCACTGCCTTCCGGAACTCTGCAGTAGGAGAAGAAAACATCATCAGGCAGTGGGGTGCAAAAGCTAACTAACCAGCTCTAGCCAAACCTTGTCTTTTCCTCCAAAGATTTTTATGCTTCCAGAAGTGATGTACGAAAACATTTCTGAGAAAAAAACAAAACAAAACAAAACAAAAAAACCCAGGCAAAACAAAACAACACAACAGACAACAACTTACCTATTATTATGGGTTGTGGGTCACTTTTTACTCCCACACCTGCACTGGTGCTTGCAGCAACTTCCACGCGGTACTGGATACCTGGATATAGGCCACCTATTACTACAGACCGAATGGCTGCATCTACTGTTTTGTTGATATGAAATCGAGTCTCATTACCTAGGCACCAGATCTGGGACAAAAGTTGATGTGTTAAAAGAGATGCAATTCTTCACACTCACACAATCGCAAATAGGTATGACATATCAAGGTATTTCATGGCAATCACTTATTTGGGGCTTCTTGACAATCTTACTGTCCAGGAATTGCTGAAATTGGGATGATTTAGCTCAGCAAGGAATCCCAGATTAGCACAGGACCAAGGCAGCTGCAAAGACTGCTTGCAAATACCTCTCTGGACTCTGGCTCTCCACGGAGTGCAAATTCTGCGCTTATACTTCTTAGAAGCACAGACCAGATCATCCAAGTGGCAAAGAGGTTTTATACGTTAATCAAAATGTTGTTTATCAAACCATTTGTGTAAAAAAACCTCACACTTTTTCCTTCTAAATTTCCTCCTGAATAGTAAAAGGATATTAGCACAGGTTGAAACACTTCTTACAGCACTAAGGAATAAACAATTTTCAAAATTGTTTTCAACTTCCTTTCACTGCACAAGAGGGATACTTGAATTTCTGAAATGGAATAAGCACAGACTCATATTTACCACTGCCTTTGTGATTAGTTACATTATGTAGGAATCCAGACATCAGTTTCTCACTCAAATATTATTGAATTAAACAGAAAATCCACCCTATAATCACAACTGGCATTTTGTGATGAGAACAGTCTATGAGTTCAGAGTGTTATGTCTCCCTCTTGCAGTTTTCATATGATTCTCCTAAGATATTTCAAAACTAACTTCTAGGAATGTTTATTCAGTTAATGCTATCTGCAAATACTGCCTCTGTATTACTAAAGAAAGCATCTACTACCACACAGGAAAATCAATGCATAAATATATCACAGGTACACTTACATAAAAATAACAGCAGAACAAAACACCATTGGTGGAACCACTATCAGTGACAAATTAATGCATCTAAGCAACAGCAGTAATATCTTTACACTTACTTTGACCCTGCTCAGTGTTTTACCACACTTTATCTTTTTTTTGTGTGAAATGATGAGAAAGATTTGAAGAGGAAAAAAAAAAAAATCTTGTTTTCCTAAACCTAAGGTGATCCCATTTGCCAGCCAGAATGCAGTAAGGTGAATAACTATTGCATTCATTCCTTCACTCCTTGTCTGTCCTGCTCTTAGGTTACAACAGCTATGAGATGTCCCTAATTAAAAGCATTTAATTAATGAATGAATTAACAGGCATTCTCAATTTGTTAGAAAATGCACTGTGGAACTTCAGCAATTATTTCATACTCAAGCAAATATTAGACTCCCTGCACCATTCACTGCAGCCAGTTCAGTACTCAGGCAGCCACCTAATCTAACACAGGAGGGCTGTAATAGGTAGTGACTCCAGCTGGTTTTATACACAGCCCAGAGGCCTGAGCACTCACCTGGAACATGGCTTTTATTAGACATCAGCCCACTTTGTTTCATATCTACATGTTTTGTAGTTTAGGAGTGTGCTTTACTCATTTGCCTATAAGCCCTGGATGGTTTATATTGACTTATACTGGAGTCAGGATCAAGATTAATTAAGCCAAAGGATAATTATTAATTGATATAAAAATTAGATCAATAAAATCCTGGGATTAATAAATCTTGATATTGACTAAAAGTAAAACAAAAGAAGTGCTATGCTACATATAAACATTGTGAGCATTTACTGCATCCTTCTGACCAAATGAAAAGCTGGAATAGGTTGAACCATGATCTGATTTAGAAACCAAGCACTTTCTCCCTTCTTCATGCTGTGTTCCCTCAAGATACAGCAGGAGAAAAAAAATCTTTTTATGTGAAACAAGCTGCAGTCACCACTTCCACCCTTTGTGGGACTGTCAAGAAAGCTGCCCTGATCCATTCCAATTAAACATTTCACATTTGGTTAATTTACCAAACCGTGCTCCATGCTGTGACAAGGCTGAACCTCGCCCAATCATTTTCTCCACCTGAATAACAGAGTGCATTTTTTTTAATGTTGTGAAAATATCATTGTGCAAAAGTGATCTTAGTAGGAAATTACAGACTACAACAACATTTAATGTATAAGGAGTGGATATTTTGAGCCATAATAGCAACAAAAAGGAAGAAAATACAAACAAAGCAAGTAACTCTCACGTAGCAAGCTTTGGATATACTGGTTGTGTTCAACCTGTTTTTCAGAGCAAACAACCTGGCACTCTAAGTTGTGAAGCTGACAGAGATAGTACTTGGAAGAAGTCTTGATTCTCCCAGAACCACAGTCCTTGACTTTGACCTTGAAGTGTTAGGATTACCATTTTTGCAGAAGAAATAAGAAGCAACTTCCCTGCCAGCTTTGCTGACAGATTGAAGGTACTCCAAGAAAGGGACTTCACTGCCTGTCTTTGGAGTGCAGAAGCCCCTTAAAAAAAAAATATCTCTTCCTCTTCTTGTTCCACAGCAGGAAAAAGCTAGAAATATAAGAACTGTAAACTGGCTAGAAATTACAGCTCTCTTTCATATCAATCACATGATGTTTTTGCTTTTTAAAATAACAGTAGTAATAATAATAGTAATAATAATGATAATAATAAAGAAATCCATAAGCAGTCAGTCCTCTTTCTCCATATAATTATATGGGCAGCTGTAAATGCTGTCAGAATCTAAATCCATAAACAGTGCTATTGTTCTGTAATTCAAGCAGGCTGTTTCCTTAAACACACAACCCTCCCATCAGACAGGGTGTGTACCTTGTACTCCTGGATGACTCCATTTTGGTGATCTGGAGGGGGAGGATCCCACGAGATGCTGATGCTTGTGCTGTTGTGATTTCCAACTGTCAGGACAGTGACAGACTGAGGAGGAGCACTTGGAGCTACACCAAAGAGGGGAAGCAAACAGAAGCAAGGCATTAATCCATTTGCTAGGACATGTATTTTAATGAAGCAGTGCAGGATCAAGCAGACAGTACAGAAAACTCACACTCCTAGGGATGCACTTTTGTCAGGCACTGACAATGTTGAAAAATGCCCTTCTGAAGGGAAGCAGAGGGCTGAATGACAGTGTGGAATTCGTGGCAATGGAGAATCAATACAAATAACTCCTTATTTATTTATATTTGGCATTTCTTAAGTTTGCATTGGAACTGCTCTCACATTTGCTTTTGTTTTCCACAATATGCATGAATAACTATGGATGTATCAACTAAGTCACATGTGAGGCTGCTTCACCTGGCCTGAAAGCTGTTTGGTTCTTCTGTTCTTACATATTCTAATAATGATGTGAGCAGCCAACATTTAATGACCCTTTCTTGTTTGCTCTCCAGGAAGACAATACCAGGTTTAAACACAGAACTGCATGTCCAAACTGGAAAAGGCTTAAAATGTTCATGGCTTTACATCAAAACCCAGTGAATAGAGCAGGTGCTAAGTTAGGCCACATATATACTTCTGTCCTTTTCTGCCCCTAGGCAAATTGCTTTCTCTTCAGAGTCATGTTCAGTTCAACCATTCACAGCTGTTTGGCTGGTCACTGCACATCAAGGCCAATTTTACAAGCCAGCCCTGCTTGTTGTCTAGAAATGCCAAAAAAAATTTAGAAACATAGTTATTAGTGACCAGAGCTATGCTGACAAAGCCCCTCTTGCAGCTACACCAGCAGCAGGGTGCTTCTGTTGGCTCAGAGAAGTGGTGCAGGAGCCCTGCTATGGAAAGGTCTCCTCTGTGAGCATCTACCATATCCATACTGGGCTCTCCTAGCATGGCTGTGGCTGCCAGGGCAGAAGATTATCAATATGGCTCAGCTCAGCCACCTAAAACTTCTTGCAGCCCCCCTCATCCTTCTCTTGCTCCCAGGCAAGTGTTGAAACTCCACCACAGTGGCAAGCTAGGCCACCAAGGTTGGCTGTATTATATTAAGGTATAGTCCCTGGGGGCAAAAGCTGATGGATAGCAGCTGCTTGGAACTGGTCCTAGAATTTATTTATTCCATCTCTCCCAGTCCACCTACCCAGTCTTCAATTAAACTAATAGAAAGAGGCCAGAAAAGTGTGAACTAATAAAGCAAGCATGGAGTGATACCTCTCCAGGATAATTTTCCAGTTCACAGGAGGCTGTTGCTTAGACACCTACTGTTCTAGGGAGGTGCCTTTGTCTTTAATAAATACTTGTGGAATTTGTCTTCCATATATTTTCATTGCTTTTAATCTGATCTTAAAACATTTCATATGAAATATGAAAGCTGATTTTGAAAACATATGATAGACATCATACAAGAACCTAAAATATTTATCACTCTCCTGCCTCAACTTCAGCCCTGGATAAAACATGGTTTGGGGCATCTCACATTATGTGACAAATCTCCCTGACTCCAGACCCCTGGCCAGAGTGACTTCTTCACTGCTAAACTTTATGGCAACAGAATTCTAGTTTTATCTTAAACAGATATCCATGCCCATCCTTGGACCATGCTTCCCAGAAAAGCCAAGAGCCCCTGGCATTTTTGCATCAAAGTCTGGCATGTTTAACACAAATAAGCACAGCTACAGATATCAGAAGTGTTCAAGCCTCCTGAGCCAATTCAGATATTGCTATTGTTCTCCACAGCTTCTTTGAGGCTGGCTGCGTTCCCATGTTGGAAGCTCCTCGGCACTTGACCTGGCACAGGCTCACGGAGCCGAGCTCAAGTCTTTACCCTGATAACCCTGAAAAATTGGAGTGCTCTGCTGCAAGAATCACACAACTTCAAACTAGGGTATCAGAGGTGAGGACATGGAACCACACAGGATTACAGCAGAAATAAAAATATTTTAGCTGAAAAATGAAAACACATATTGCAGTCCTGGGAGGCTTCACATTTCGACAACTACATTTTCAGATGCTGGTTCAGCTGCAAAGCTAATAATGCTTGGTAGAGTCCTTGTGACCTTGCCTGGTGCAGAGAAACAGGGAACTGGAGGGGAGAAATGGAGCTGAATTGTGGACAATTTGACTTTCAGCCAGCTCGAGTGAAGCATGGAAAGGTTGCCTTGGGCTACTCCTTGCAATCGTGCAAAGCATAAAATTGGTGAAATAAATAGTTGCATTGTGTATTTTATGGCAAGTGAAATAATTTGCCACACAGTAAAAAATTAGCATTTTAAAAGTCTTCAAGTTATTCAATAACAATAAAACTGTGAATAAACGTATGGGTGTCATATTAATTAGAGTATTTTATGTGGAAATAATAATCATAAAAATGGCAAAGCTTAACACTGCATAACTCTTTTTGGTTTTAAGTACAATGGAACAACTTGCTCAAACATATTTACTTTCCTTACTGAAAGAAAAAGGGCATTCAGAAATATAACATCTTATATATGCATACCTGGGGGGAAAGGGGAGTGTGAATGCAAAAGAAATGTAAAATTAATAGCATAGTCTAAAATTTAAAAAAACCACATACTGTATTCTTTTGTCTTTTCATTTAAACTGCATGAACATTCTAGTTAATATTCTACCAGGGTGTGTTGATGTTTAGGAGGTTTTTTGAGGACATAGGATAAATTTGAAGCAAAATTAAAATTGCAGCTAATGAATGCAGCTGTGGAAATATCATTTTAAGAGCTGCATTAAAGTGAGCAGAATCTGACAGAGAGCAGCTGATAAAAGCTAAGGAGACTTCCATTCCTGTCATATTTTTGTGGTGACAAACAAGATGCAGGACAAGTACTACTCCATAATGTTATTCCAAAGGAGATTTAACAGTGGATGCAACTGAGAAAAAAAAAATCATCTGTCTCTAGAGAAACTATGAAAGAAATAGCGAAAACTATAAAATAAAATCTTTGATTTAGCTCCCACTGTATGTGTGTACACATGTTAGAATGTACCAGTTCAGCTTCCTTCCTCTGATAAAATCACTCTGTAAGCTGGCACCGTGATATAAATTAAGCCACTCGTCTGACACTGCTGCAGTTATTAAACAGATCACATTGAAAAATAACATTTTTAAAACCATTTTCTCATTTCCCTTGCTGCTGGCTTGTGGAGAACACCTTGCCTGCTTCTTGACAGGTCAATTATTCCAGTGCTCAGCTTCTTCTTACAGATATGAAAGAACCCAAATCGCTGTTCATCTTTTCCAGACGCAGCCAAACTGAATTCCATTTGTTACCTTCACAAGGCCAAAGAGGCAGGAGATGGATGGATACTGAACTGTTACAAATGTCTGATCTAGAGGAAAAGTCTAACTGCAGCAAAATTGATTTTTAGAGGGTAGGCCTCAGAAGTAACATTGCATGTAAAATCCAATCCAGCAGAAAGTTGCCACTACCTTTCGGTTGTACTTTGCCATTACCAGGGATATTTGCTTTGATGTTGCAAAAAAAACTTCCAACACTCTTTTCACTTTTACAAATTATTTTCTAAAAATAGTATAGCTAACAATTTTTAAAAGTCAAGTCTAAAAAAAGTTCATTTTTTAAATGGAATCACAGGTGACAGAGCACCTTTAAAACAGACTGCCATCTTTCTTCAGTGGAAAGGGAGCAAACCACCCTCATTAAACACCTAGTTGATACTATTTTTGAATACATGAACACCAATATAATTGCAAAGATAATATGAGGAGTTAAGGAAAATATCTGTAGAACTGCATCTACTGAATGTCTTAATTTTCTCGTGGAAGTACCTAATTTTATCACCCAAGGAACAGGAAGAATTTTTTTCCAGGAGCTGACATTTTTCTGGTGATAATATTATGGGTCCTTTGCTGAGGTTTTTTCAGAGGAGATTCTTGTAAACAGACTCCTTGAAGGTTATATTAATCTACAAAGCAGATCTTAGGCTGTGAGTTATACATATCTGCAGGCAGGAATATTTTTTTTTAAATCTTCACTATGTGGAAAGCTATTCCCCATGAACAAAGTGTCCTTTAAGGTAGGAAATTACCTGACAGGCTCTGCTGGGAGCTAAGGTTTAAAAAAGAGTCATTCCTCGAGTATGTTATAGAAATAGACAGGAGGTATAAGACCTTCTCTCTTTTTCAGTAGTTCTTAATTTACCTTTAGCAAGAAACAGTTAGATGAACTAAATAAACACTAAAAATCAATTGAAACTGGACAACAGGAAAATCTGCAGATATATTTTTAAATATCTTTAAAATTTTCTTTTTTATTAAAAAACCCTTTCGTTCAGAGGGCTGCAAACATATTCTTCACCAACTGATATAGGCTTTATAGTTTGAACAAAGAACTGAGGACCATAAAATCCAAAATTCCAAATCAGACTTGAAACTGACTTCCTGAACACTCTTCTACACGTTCAAGACACAGAATTTACTCAACCATAAAGTGCAAAGTGCAACCAAGTTATCTTCAGTTTTACTTACATGTTGGGTAATAATCATAACAAATCAAATAGAAAAGTGAGTAATAAGCAAGACTGTTCCAGAATTAAAGAGTACTTGGCAATCAGCACTAAATTAAACCTCAGGAGACCACTGTAAATGATTAAGATGCACTTTCAATAGGAAGGAAAGAGTGCACTCAAAACTCATTGAAACCATATGAAAATCTTCAAACTTCACCAGTATTTCTTCCTCTTGCTCTAAAAAAATTTTAAAAATTAAAAATCAGTGATGCAGAGAGAAGATGAGCCCCCACTGTTAGGACCATCCTACTTTTACAGGAGAGATTCTCCATGCAAAGACTGCATTATATAGGTAGAAAGGTGTGTTTCTAACAGCAAATTATTAAAATTACTTATATCTCACTCCAGTGTCTACTTTTCCAAAAAAACCCAGCAGCCCTTGAGTGCACATGCTTTAGCACAACTATATACAAGGCTAAATGCTATAGATATAAAAGCTTGAGCATTTCAGAAATATAAACTGTTCACTCTGTCTGAATCCTGACTGTTTCAGAGAGGCTTCAAAGGTGCTCAGGGGAATCCTCTGCAGTACTGAACAGGGCAATTTCATGAACACTGTGCTACAGAAACTGTGAAGTGGAGTGCCCTTGAGACTGGAGTTTCTCCAGACTAGTTAAATATATATCCTTCACTTCTCCTCGTTTCCCAGCCAACTGTTCATCTACATTATTACCCATTCAGAAGGATGTGCTTAGTATCAAACACTCATCTGTGAGAGCTTGCATTTATTTTATTTTCAAAGTGCAGACCAAAGACTTTTATTGCAACAGCAGAGCTTACAAAAGAAGGGCTGCAGTGAACACTTTTTGGAAGACCAAAAGCCACCTGCGCCTTAGAAGGATGTATCAGCTAGAAGGATTTAAGACCAGCACAGTGCTTTCTCAGGGGATATTTACAGCAAAAAGCTGAATATTAGATCAAATTTTAACATCACCTCAGTGTGTAACAATGACCACATGTATGCACAGAATAACCCCCAGTGCCAGCTATGAGAGCTCATTGCTTTTGTGCCCCTTTTACCAACCTTCCTCCGTGGTACGAGCAGACTTGGATTCACTGTCCATCCCTTGGAACTCATTGAAATAAGGGCGAACCTTGATCTCATAGGTGACCCCCTTTTTGAGGTTGACGAGCACGGCGCTGCGCTCGGTGGGCACTTTCACCTCCAGGTTCTGCCACGTGGCCGGGGCAGGCAGGCCCGAGGTCTGGCGGTACAGCACGCGGTAGCCCTGGATAAACTGGGACTGCCGGTCCACCTGGAGATGACAATAAATAAACATACCAAATCAAACAAACAAGCAAACAAAAACCCCCAACAAACCAACCAAACACAGACAAACTGTGTAAAAAGAAAATAAACGGTTGCCAAGAATGATTCTGCCTTCATCAAAAAGAGAAAACTCACAGTTACGATGCTGAATTTATTAATCCAACTACCTTCTTGTAAGTTGATTAATTGTCTACAAAGAGTTTTTTTCTCACATTACTGGTTATAGAATATTTCTTTCTGCTTTGCTTTCTCCAGCTCTATATATCATGACAAATTCCACCTTAAATCATAAAACAAGGCCCCCACTCCTGCAATAAATCATGAAAAGAAAACTTTGGCATAAGGCTTGCTGCATGTAAACTTACTAAGCACATCTTGGCTACTGATGTGCTGAAATAGGAGAAGAAAAGAAAAACAAATTCTTTCAGAAAAGGACAAGTCTTTGAAGATACCCTACATGCTTACAATTAGTCCATTACTTGGCTCACAGCTCATGAAATGCACAGCAAATTAAAATAAACATAAGACAGATGCAGAGAAAACAACTTCCAAAGACATGTGCTGTTTCTTGTGTCCACAGCCTGAGCAGCCCCTTTGCCTCCTGGGGTACTGATGCTCTCAGGCCATCAGATGGAAATGGAATGTTGCTTTTGGTTTATATTTTGTTTGTTGCTAGGCAAGCAGAATTCAAGATTGGACCATGGAAGTTTAAAAATTTTATCCTATAAACAGGATTTTTATTTGAAGAAAAGCTTCCAAAGTGTTTTATCTTAGAAAGGTTGCATGCATCTATTTATCTTCCAAAAAAAAAAAAAACCCAAAAATCAAGGCATTATGATTATTGCACAAAGTTTTCCTGGGAAAAAACACCAAAAAACCCAAACCAATTTGGTTTCTAAAAGTAAACCAAACCAAACTGCTTCTGTAGCTGCCAAATAAGGAGCAAAGAAAGTGCAGCACAAATAGCAAAACTATAGAGCAGGCTGCTTGGTAATTCTGTGTTATAACTTAGACTCAACAAGTAGGATATTTCTTCTGTTCTTGTCAATTTGCCTGCTCGAAGATATTCCAGAATTAGAGAAACATTTGTTTGAGTTCTCTTAAGAATAAATGAATTTAAGGCTGAAAACACAAACCGTGCTCTATTGTGCTCCTCCTATAATCTTGTTACACTTTATTGAGGCATTCAGAGGGGACACAGATTCTTAGACATTAAAAAGCAAGGCAAGCAAGAAGAAAGCTTTATTTATGAAAGCAAGGCAGAAATGTCCTTCATCAAAACTGTCACTGTTAAAAACCTTGCAACATATGTTACAACAACATTAAGCTTGCATTTTATAAACTTCTCTGCATTCACTTTAAGTGAATTTATGCACTGAAAGAGGGATATAACTCACAATAATAGCTTGTTAATACCAAAAGAATCAAGCTGTGTTTTTAAGAAGAACATTAAGCAGCTGTTTCCAGATGAAGGGAGTCTGTAAATCAGAGTAAACTGTTTTTATCCATGTTTGACTTTGATTAACTAAATGTTTTATGGATATAAAGACTTTATGACCCTCACATTTACTACAAAATTCAGCAAAAATAATGCTTTTATCCACTTTGCAATAGAGATTTTTAACCTAAATTACAATATAAGGTTATAAGGTTTAATAATCAAACACTGAGTTTGAGTCTTGCTTAACTTCTTAGTTAGAAGCTACACTGAAAGATGGCATAACTTTGTTAGAACTTTCCATGTTGTCTTTGCTCTATTTTTAAGCTCTACTGACTGCTGCCTAGTGGAGAAAACTGAAAATTCAGAACTGACCTGACTGAACAGTAGCACTGTGTACAACACAGTGTGGAAAGCATTTTGTACAGCAAGGCACAAACAGAAACCCACCCCCAACTTACTGAGAAGAGCTGGACTCCTAGGTAATATCTAAAGAATAACAATTTTCAGTCTCTCATACTTTTGTTTCTACTTCCAGAAAAATCATCCATACACATCTTTTCCTCCCAGACCTCTAAGATCTTAAATTAAAAGACTAAACAATAGAAGAAATATGAAAGCAGAATGCATTAGTACCACAAGGCTGTCACATTTATGGGTGCTATAAACTAGCTTGATTTGAGGCTTGCTTGAATCTCACAGAGCTTTCAATTAGTAACTTGATTACAGCAGGGCAGAGTGATCTGCCCAAATAGCAGATTATTGACAGTGATTTCATCGTCCAGAGTCTGGGAGGATACTGACAAAAGAAAACATAATACATTTTTAATGTTTTCTATAAACATCCAGTCACGTTCAGTACCAAGGTGAGGATACAATGCTATCTGTCATACCCAACTAAAGCTAGTCTGTATGAACAGGGCCTTCTGTAGGGTCAAAATGTTGGGAAACTACTCAGAGGGGCACTTTACTTACTGAGAAAGGTGGATTTTTAAATTTTGTTTGGTTTCCAAATTAATAAAAAATTACTCTTGGATAATTACGTGGATTAACCAGAAATATTTGTGAGAGGTAGGACAGGTGTATTTCACATATACATACACTCACGTGTGCATACATATGTGCATGTCTATCCACAGTTACATGGTCATATATAATATAAAGTGGCAGTGACTTCACAATTTTCTCCAATTCTGTGGTAATGATGTGTCATGCCACGAGCAGACTACTAAAAATATCCTTATGTGATTAAAGACATTAATTCAGCTATGTAACTCCAAGTTTGGCACACGCTCACACGTAGGCAGAGCTGCAGAAACATGCACTCTGGCTTGATGAAAGGATAAAGAATGTAAATGGCTGCCACTTCCTTACACAAATTACTCAGCATTATTTCAGCAATTGCAGGAATTCTCTGTGTTGAATACTGGGAGCAGAGAATATTTCTAGGGTGTGATATCAGCTCAAAAGATCTGCTGCAGCTGCTGATATAAAGACACACTTGCCCCCAAAGGACATGGCAGAACATGCAGATGCTGCCTTGAAAGGCAGGAGAGGGCAGATCCTGGGTAGGTGGTGCTCAGCACTGACCTAATGTGATCTACAAGCAGAATTGGACCTCTTCTCACCCCCTTTAAGAGTCCATGGTGCAGGAGGCATCCACAAAACCATTTCTGCAGAGCAGGAAGGTAATTTTTTCTGCACGTGCCACAGCTGAACACCAGACAGGTTCAATGGCTATTAGGTTGTTAAAACAATGGCAAGAAACTCACAATGCAGCTTTTGCTGCAGATATAAACTCCTTTCAAGCAAACCTGCTAATCTGCATCCTAAATACATTTTGCAATATACTCTGTAGCATGCAAATTCCTATCCCAAAATATCCTAAGAAATCCTGCGCTCCCACAGCAAAACCCACAGCAATTCTCCAGCTGGGCAGAGTAGCTTGCATGCTGTGCTGAGCTCCCTAGCTCCCTGGCACAGACTCACAGGAGCCTCTGGAAATTCCAACTGCACTAGCATTTAGTATCCTACAGGAACAAGCAAATGGGGATGATAATTTGGACTTGACTCCTGAAGCTTCCAGTGAAGTACATTCATTTAAAATCTACATCAAATTTAAAAAAACAGAGGAAAATAAACTATCCTTCTTCCTGCTAGCCTCTAAAAAGGCAGTAAGGATTTCAAAGCAACAATTCTTTTACTATGTTGAAGAACTGATTTTTTATTCCTGCTTGTGCCACAGGGCTTCTTTATAATGCCAGGGAACATTTCATATTTGGTCACTAATGAAACTTTGAAGTTTAATGCCCACTGAGGCTAGAAGTGCTGACCTATAGTTGAGGTCAGCTAAAAAAGCTTTTGGAGTACAGAATATGCTCTTGCAGTGTGAAATGTTTTAATAAAAGTAAAAATAAATCATGTTCAAGGCTTAAAATTAGCCATTTGATAACAGTGGGCATATCTGCCTCCACAAGTCTCATCAGCAAAAACTATCTCTGCACCTCACCTCTCTGTGTAAAGTTAGGATAATGACACATTTTTATCATTGTGATGTTAAATTCAGTATTATTTGTGAAGCACACAAATGTTACGGTTGAGAGCATGACAGATAAGCAAGCATGTGAGACAAAATAGTAATTTTTATTCAATGCAAGGTTTCAATGGTATGAATTTAATAAGACCTGGCACCACACAGAGAATAAAGAAGATAAAAAGAAATGTTTAATAGCTCCATGAAGAAGAGATCCTCTATGTGACCAGATAATTACAGCTATATTTTAATATCTATACACAAGAGGAATAAATTTAAGTGGCAATGAAAATTTAACTTTTGACATTCCTCTTCTTATTTTTTAACACTGACATTGTAAGCCTGACTTTCTTTTCAAAATATGCGTGTATATGTATGTGCATATTTTAAAATTGCAACACAGCCACAGGGAACTATTCCTGAAAATTTAAATTCAAATTTGAACCCAAAAAAAGAGAAAAAAAATAGAAAAAGCGAAACCAAAACAATCTCATAAAGGAGAGAAGAAAGTGGTGTTAATTTGCTGTGAGTCAGGATGCCAGAAAGTCAGTAACCAAGGACATTCCTTGGCATTCACCCTCTGAACTGCATAAAACCCACACAAAGAGTCTTATGATTCTCATGGCACTTCTGTCCTTTTGTATGATAGCTACACTATCTATCCATTTTATGTTAATAGTGTGGACTTTATTCTCTGGATAGAGTGGGTTTTTTTTCCTAGAGACTATGGTTAATTAATTGTTTTTGTTCTGGTTGCTGGGTAGTTTCTAATTAGCTGCTTCAGAGATCTTTCTTTGTGTCTTTCTTCCCCTGGGCAATTCCAAAATGCCTCTACAGAGGTCTCTGTGCTTGTCAGGTGGCACAGGGTCACTGCTTTGAGGGATCTTCCCAATAAGCTGGTATCCACAGCATTTCCAACAATTTGTCTTTACCTCACCATCTCTTCACTCATTGTTCAGTAGGGGCACCAGGAAATTCATTTAGAGGAATATATATCACACACATACATATATATATACATAAACACACACACACACACACATACACATGTATACAAAATTAAAAATATAATGACATTGGTTACATGGTATAAAACTGAATTCTGTTTATATTGGAGCTTCCTTTTGCAGTATATGATAAAGCAAGGCCCAGCCTATGAATCTGTATTTCTGATAGATGCCACACCCAAAAAAGGGCTTGAAGGAGTACCACATGGATGTGATTAGCTTTACAATTACTCTCTGCTAACATCCAAGTTTTCCACTCCTGATCCATCTGCTTGGGCAAAAGGGTTTGCCACAAAGGTTAGTCAGCCTATTCTGGAGGAACTGGAGCTGAAACATGCAGCATTTTAAGAAAGCCAAGCTGTGTGTTGATATCCTTGATGGCAAAATGCAGAGACACATACTCTAAATAATCTTCCACATAAGAAAAAATTGTGGGTTTCTCTATTTATTCTAATCTGCACCCTGACCACTGAAATCTGTCAGAACAGGGATGGTGCATAAGCCCCCATAATAATGGCTGTGTTGTGCAAAAACAACAGTAATCCTTATAATACACAATCTATCACCACACTTCTTATCTCCTCCTGTGTAATCCCCTGCACACATTAAGCTCTCAGCAATATGACATGTAGAAGAAAAACCCTGAGCATTGTCAATGCCCCCTTAGCAGAATTCATCCCATAAAATATAGGATGAATACAACTGTTTTGATGTTGTGCAGGGCAGTTTTCTCTCACTCTTCAGCTCTTGGCTCTTCTTTCTCTGGGCAGATACCCCAACAACAAAGCACTTTTTTTCTGGTGTGCAGTGCCCTAGGAATGCTCTCCTACTCTTACAAATCCTTACCATCAAGCCTCAGGAAGGGAAACAGAGCAATTTGAAAGCCAAACACTATATTAGAAATTCTACCCAGTAGTTTGACCCCTCAAATAGAAATGTTGTTAAGCACTGCCCAAAAGACTCTGGTCTTCTCTAATGAAAGGATATTCACTCATTGTGGGTAAGGCTTGTGCTGGCAAACCAGATGATAGACAGTGTGTCAGGCACTAGCACCACGTGCTTCTGACTTCAAGTGCTCTGTAGGAAAGATAATTTTGATTTTCAGGTCACTAAATAATAGGGTATTGTCAGAGGTCACTATGACTTGAAGCAGACAGTACTTTTTCACACAGCAATTATTGTTGATATTTAACTTTGATTATTTCCTGACATGCAGCGTAATGAATCCACAGATCAATCATCCTTCAAACATACTCATTTTTATAATCTTTTTCTAGTCAGACAGCTAACTTTTTTCAAGGAGAAGACTGAAGACACTGAACCTGCCTGACATGAAAGAGAAAATGACTATTTCATTGCCATATTTATACACACACATACACACACACATATATATCTATATACTCTCACATACGTATGTACACGCACACTGCTGTATGTTAGATTGTCAGAGCACTCACGTTGGGGTCAAGACTGGATCTTTTCTGGGTGGTAAAACACTGGAGGGACAAATAGGCAAAACAGGCAGACTGAAAGTACTGTGAAGGTAAGAACAGCAGAAGCTTTACCGTCCAGGTGACTTGCACTGTCGTGGGTGTCAGCACAACAGGATTGTGCAGCCGTACAATGACATCTCCCAGCTCTTTCTGGACTTGCCTGTGATCCACACCTTGTGCTGGGGGGCTGATATCTGCCAGGCACACATATGAAAACATCACATTAATGAGAAGAGCTATATTTGGCATCAATAAAATTTACCGAGTAACCTAATGACCTGACTTGAAAATCCTCTGTTTTTAAAAAAATACAGCACTAAGGTTGAAACGTAGACAAATATCAAATAATACAAACAAACCATCCACCTCCAGCCACTTAGGAAATCATGAAATATAAATATGATTAAAGGAGTATTCTGACTAGATGGCAAAGTTTTCTCAGCTCGGGTAAATGATGAGAGAGATGCAATTCACTAGTTCCAAAGTACTCAGACAATAATAATGCTGCACAGATGTCTGGAACCAAATTGGTTAGTATAATTGAAGAAAATGAACAGTGCTTTTTTTATTTTGCTAGAGCACACATAACATTAAGTCATTATATGTTTCCAAACTTTCACTAAGCTTCCTCTCCCCACATGCCATGCACACAAGAAATCAAATACTAAAAATAGCATTTTCCTCTGCAAAGCAAATTTTCCCTTAATAGACATAGCTAATGAAATCTAGTGCAAACATGAAAAAAAAAAAAAAAAAAGATTTAATTTAGGAAGCCAAACTGATTCCCATCTAGTAAAAGGCCAGGAAAAAAAATCGACCACAAAAATTTTCTCTTCAAGATAATGTGCCCTTCAAAGTGTGTGGGGGAATTGTTTCTTCTAGTCAAAAGATTATAGAGATATTCAAAAAAGGACTGCTAAATTATGGTCATGCCTGTCTAGGCATCTCTGAATCCTGCTTGGTCTTCCCTTAGGATTCAATAAAGTTACAGTCACAGTTCCTCTTTTTTTGGATCAACATCATGTCCTTGTGAAAAACATACATATGTAAGAGTTTTTTCCCTTTCTGATGGACTTAGATATGGGAATAGACATCACATTATTTCTTTTTATCATCTAAATCCTATTTAAAAGAAATAAAACTTGCCTTAAAAATAAAACCTTTAAATTTAACAACTGTAATCATGGATCTCCAGGTCCTGAAAGTAAGTAGTTTTTGATGATCAATAATTCACACTCCTAATTCTGGATTGTTATGGGCTCTGAGCCACCAATAAACAATATTGCCACAAGCTTCTATTGATATCCAAATTAAAATGGTTCCACGGATCTCCAAAGGGAATATAATCCAAATATGAGTGTCAGTGAAGGTGTTGTCTATCAAATTATGTTTATTTGAAGCAGCCAAGAATCAGAGATATTATAAAATAAAACTGCATCTCAGTCTGGTCTATCCACAAAAAGCTATGATTGTTGCTACAATAAACCTTCAGTTATCCATGGCTACATTTTAGGTTAAGTTATGCTGTGGTATACAGCTAACAAGGTACCTGTGTATTCCCTCAGAGGAAAAGACATTTCCACAAGTATTTTGTATGAACAGCATTTCATCATTTTCATGGCACATATGTCCAGAAGTAGCAGAATAACATGGACTAATAAGAGTAAGAAGTGAATGCCAAGGTGTGCATGTGGAATTCAGTTTTCTGGTATGTACACTTGAAAACATGTGTGATACTCCCAGTGTAATGTCATTTTCTCATGCCTAGGAGGCTCCTGGTGGAAAAGCAGTTTATCTGTCTCTAAGGCTACAATTAAATATTGGAATAATAGAATCATGACTCAAGCAAAACTGGTGAAAGACGCTACATCCTTATCACAATTAAATTTGTTAGATATTTTCTCCAACACCTCTTTTCTCAGATTTCAGTGAACACATAACATACTATTATAAATTATAATTTTGATTTCAGGGATAGGAATATATATAGCTTTTGGGAAGAGTTTTTTTAGTTTATGATTTCATCTCTTAATAATCCAACAAAAAATCAACTCCTTCATTAGAGTAGTTACTGATTTCTCTGTCCTGATTTCACATAAGTCATATAAGAAAAGCCTTTTGAAAGTACCTGATCGTTTACTTGCAGTTCACTGGTGAAAATTTACATTAAATCCTATTACTTGTATTTGCTGTACTGAATACCAGGACATTAAATGTTCAGCTATGAAAGCTACCACAGACACCTGTTGCAAATTATTATTTTATAGCACTGCTATAGCTGCTTTGTTATTTCTCCATGGCCACTGTGAATAGGCTTTCCACTGTATGTCAGCTTCTTCTGTGAGCTTGAATTGAATTCAGGCATAATTAGAAATCACATCAAAACATTATGTTAATTTTCAATTGATTTTATGATTTAATTCTATTAAACTGCAGGCTTGCAAAGAAGCCATAAATCCTGTACATGTCTCAGTATGCTTGACTGCTAAACAGCTTCTGGAAATGGAAGCTGCAACACATGCTGTAGCTAATTAAAAGACATGTTTTTACTGAAATCAAATTGCTTGTCAGTATGTCAGATAAAAAGTCTATACTTGACACTCAAATGCCAAACAAAGTTGTTGGTTTTTTTTTAGCTAGGTGATAAGTTATGCAGACTAAAAGGCTGTTGCAATAAAAAGCATGACTCACCCTATAATAATGGGAAAATAAGAAAGAAGGAAATTTGTGATACTCCATGGATAGTGACTCCATGAAATCCCTGCACAACTCACTCCTCCAGCTTTTGAGAAGGCAGCTCTGTTTTTACTTTTCCAGCCATAATTACTATTTTGAGAGTATAACTATCCAGGATGGATTTATTCAGGACTAGGCTGGACTAAGGGAGGCTGGATGGTTATGTGATAAAGAAATATCACCCTACTCTTGTTTGTCTCTTTCCATCCAGCAAAGGACCCAAACAACTTACAGCACATATGCTGGAGACTGTCTCAGGATGTGCTCTCCATGGGCACCTTCAGCTCTTTAGAGACAGAATAACAATAAACAGAGACAAAATATTTCATTTCAAATTAACTGTGACAGTAGCTATTACTTTGGATTCAAAAAATTATGATTCTAAAGAATTATGAAGCTTTATATTATGACATGTTTAGCACAGAACTACACTCTCGAATTAAGTATTCAAGCAATGTCTTGTCAAGACCAAAAAAAAATCCATGCTGCAGCATGGAGGATCACAGAGACCAATCCTATCACCTCCCTACAAACCAGCAGTTTCACTTCAGCCTTCTCTCTTGGTTTATGCAATGGACTAATACAAAGAATTCAGAAATATAGGTATGTAAATAGAAGGCCCATACCTTTCTCAGAATACCTTCCATATATTCTTAACGTGCAGATGCCTTTATTTACATGAATTCTCTGACTAAACGTTGGCTCAGATTAATCAACATGTGTTGTACATTTCTTCTGACTAAACATAATTCTAAACACAGTGTCTTGCCTGTTATAAACACTTGTTATCATAGTATATCCCTACTAATGGAGAGGAAGAAAGGACATGGAGAGGAAAGATACTAAGGACAGGAGAGTATTCAGAGCGCTTTTCAGAAAAGCTTGGGTAACTCACATTGCTTTCAATAGTAACCAGGGCAAATGGAGTCTTAGTGACCTGCAAACCAAAAGGCCTACACTGTACAAAGGGTTAAGATGTAACCTTTCTCTCCTAAGCCCCAGACTGATGCAGCAAACACTGGACTACTCTCACCTTTACTGGTGAAGCTCCAATCACGATTCCTTCAGTGAGTGTGCTGAAGCCAAACGGCCAGACTGACCTACTGGTGAACCCACAGCTCCTTCTCTCCATTTCAGCTCAAGCACACGAACTCGGAAGTGCCCCTTACCTTGGGTTCGGACGGGGTCTGACATGGGGCTGGGGTCGCTCAGGCCCTGGGGGTTGATGGCTCTGACCATGAACAGGTAGATGGTGTTGGGGCGCAGGCCGCGCACAGTGTACAGCGTGCTCTTCACGTGGTTGGCCACCGTCTGCCAGCTGTTGCTCACAGACTGACTGCAACAACAACAGTGTGGAAAATTAGAAACTAACACTAGAGAAAAATAAAGATGTTAAAGGAACTGTGTTGTAACCCTGGATTGACTCTAAGTGCAGAAAAAGGTAGTAAAAGCAGGGTGAAATTAAAAATATTTTTTCAGTTAGCTCATTGAGATGGGTTAGAAATCATAATGCAGCTGTCAAAAGTACTTCTCTTTGCAATAAAAGTAAAAGTTTTTGCTATTTCTCTACAATACCTGCAAAAGGAAAAGGTAGAAAGCTGTAAAATAAATCTGAATGATAAACCGGCTACTCTTGAACAAATGGCTTAGAAAGGAAAGTTGTCTTGAAAGAATAATTTTCTACACTGCTAAGCAAACTATTTCACTCTCAAAGTTAAAAAAAAATTGAAAACATTCTTTGAAATGGAGGAAATTATATGAATATTTTTCTGCCATTACATTTTCAATTCAACATTATTATAATTTGATTACAATCCACCATATGAAAAGATTTCAATTGTGATTGTTAAAACAACTTTTAATGAAAATGTCTGGCTTTTTAAAAAGTTATTGATGGGATGCCATTAAAGCTTATCTAGGGTGAAACATCAGAAAGGTTAAAAGAGAAAATTTTATTTTACTATGCTTTGTTGCATAGTATTGATAAAAAATCTTTGAATATATTAGAAGGAGAAAGGAATGGAAAGCTACAAGGTTTATGTTCCTTGAATCGCTTCATTCATACAATGCATAAAGAGTAAGTTCTGGAACCAAACCAACATACTGCAAATACTGTAATGTTCTTTACATACATAACATTTGAGCTAAAATTTGCATGCATATGAAAAATTCTTGCATGAATTTTAACTTAGAGGTGAACTGAAGTATTTGTTGTTTTTGAAGTATCTGGATTAAGGAACACATTTAAGAAGGTGCAGATTTTTAAGCTGAAATGTGTTCTAGAGATACGTGTTAGAGTATGGCCTGTGCTCAAACAAACTTGCTGAATTGGAGCCCAGGAGTTCTTTTGTACCACACAGAAATTGCTGCTGTGTGCAGGGGAGCACCTGGATTCTTTAAAGCCTCAGGCTGCAGGATAAAAGCCTAAATTATCAATACTGGTCTTTTCAGTTATAAGTTTTCATCTATCTAAAAAAATAGAAATTTAAAGTTTAAGTTATAGAAACTTATAACTTTAAATAGAAACTTATAACTTTAAACAGAAATTTAAAGTTATAAGTTTTCATCTACCAAAAAATAGAAATTTAAAGCACTTTGACCCCTTAATACTGACTGCTTTAACAAGACCAGGAATTAAAGTTTGCAGAGAGGCTTCAGGATTACCCATTTATTTCCATATTGGCTGTACTATGATAGCCAAGCATTCCCAGAGGAGAGTCTCACCGATCATCAATGTTAAAGGAAAAGTGACAAATATTTATTGCATTGTTCTGTTATATTCTTATTGACCTGAAGAAATAGTTAGATGTCCTCCAATTAATCACTTAGAAAAAAGTGATAAATTACAAAATAATCAATGTAAAGAATATGAATCAATGCCTTCTATGGAGTTGAGTCGGTTAATGAGCTTCTAATAATATGTGTAGAGTCCAAAAGAACACCACAAAACCCTGGTACCAGGGTTTAAGCAAAATTAGAAAGAAAGGAGCTTAAAAGTGGTATAATTCACATACCTAAAAGCCTCAATGATATATGCACTAGCTGGTAGGCTTCCAGGGGTCCCTGGCTGCCAGGACAGGGTGACACTGTTCTTAGTAACATCAGTGACCTGAGGTTTGGATGGTGGCCCAGGGAGGTCATTTATATCATAATTTTTACTGACTGTTGCTCCACCAGATTCTGTGAAGGGCAAATACAAAATGATTACTTTTTATCCTTGGTTATATAATTTGATCAAAGCAGAAGATTAAAATGAAAAACATGGCAAACATCTGCAAAATCAGCATAACGGATGTTCTTAATCTATAAAGAACTAAGTCAACAACTGCATTATTACCACATGTTTTTGGATGAAGGGCTGTCATTCTTTAAGTACATAAGAAAGAAAAAAAATGCAAATCTCAAAAGTTTATATATAAATATATATATATATAAAGAAAAGAAAAGAAAAGAAAAGAAAAGAAAAGAAAAGAAAAGAAAGAAAAGAAAGAAAAGAAAAGAAAAGAAAGAAAAGAAAAGAAAAGAAAAGAAAAGAAAAGAAAAGAAAAGAAAAGAAAAGAAAAGAAAAGAAAGAAAAGAAAAGAATAACAAAAACCCAGCTTGCTGAAATGTACATAAAGTACCAAAACTTGGTTGCTGAGAATTTCCTGTATTCAAATCAACTGCAGTACTCACAGAGAGCACTCTGGATTTTTTTTGCCCAAGCCCATTACTGGATAAATCCATGTTTTATTAATGCTCCTGTTAGAAGAATTAAAGCATACTGCAGTCACTGTACACAAATATGATGTGATGTAAACAGGCATTACAAGAAAATAGCAATGAAATGCAAGATGTGTGAGAAAGAACACAACCTTCTCATCCAAAATTTCTCCATGTCAAACCCAGAAGTTCTAGAATCATTTGACTCAGACTGCTGTCATATGGCCTACACTTTCCTGCTGTGCCAAGTGGAGCACATCCCTGGCCATCTCTTACCTGTCACCTCCAGCACAGCACTCCAGGACGTCTCCCCACTGGAACTTGTAGCAACGCAAGTGTAAGTCCCAGTATCAGAGAGCTGGACATGAAAAGGGCATAAGGGCAGCTTTAACAACCTTTTAGAATAAGCTGAGTTTACTCTTATTTTCTTTTTCTAAATGCTCCCTGCTAAGAAGGACTTAGCCTACATTTTGCACCAGACTAGAAGGCACCAGACATTTTCAAGCAATCATTTAATGGTGGCTTTCATTCAGAGAACTATAATAAGATTACTTGCTTCTAATACTTTACTAATTCTAATTTTCATATTGTTAATGGTACCAGTACTGTAAATGCTCCATAATGGAGCACTGACAGTGTCAGTCTTTGCATTGGCTACAAAAATGCAGGTGAAATCAGGTAACATATATATATATATATATATTTATATATTTATATATATACACAATATATATAAATATATTATAACTATTAACTCTTAATAGTTATAATATATTAAACTATTAACCTCTTAGAGGGTAAAATCACAGCATTTATTATCCCAGGAAGACCTATAGGTCCAATTTCCAGTGCCAGAAAGGATGTTACATCACCTTAGACTCTTATGACAGATAAGTAATTTCTATATACCCTACATACAAATGCTGCTAAAACTTAACAGTTCTCTCTTAACAGTGGCTCTCTCTACACAGAAAGTCCTCTAAGCAATTTTCAAACAGCAGCATTAAATTAGATCCTACACCATGCTTACCTTTCTTCCATCTCACATGGGATTTTTTTTCAGGGTGCAAGGCCCTTTGGTGGCAAAAAAAAATTGCATTTGTATAAAATTATTGTGATTCCCTTGTCAGTTCAAATATTTTAGATTTATTTGGGGACACTGCTTTGGATTAGGTTGCCAATATTAATCTCATCACTGTATAAACTGTTTTACTAGCAAATTTGCCAAGGGTTTTCCTGTTTCCTGTTTAATTTTTTTAAAATAAAGATTTCTGAGTCAGGAACAAGTGAAGACTACAGGGATGGATGGAAAATGGTAAGTTTACAAAACACAAAATATATGGAGGAGCTCTTCTTCCATGATACATAAAGCATGGTAATATGGAGGTAGAAGCAAAAAAGGGAGAGTGCTGACTCTAGTGATTAAGAAGAATTTTATTCACCATCACATGACTTGATGGAAAGAGAACTGCATTCAAGAAGCTTAATTTGGCTTTAAGGAATTGTAATGAGTTTTCTGTTGAATGCAGATTGGCACTGTAGCATATGTCCTCATACGTCACTCTTCAAAGAGAATGTCAAGACAAAAAAGTAAGATGCTCTTTAGATTACTTGTAGATATATAATTGATTTTTAGCTTTGTCATGCACAAGTTTTGTTGCTATTGTTCTTCAGATACACTGAGAATGCAGTGTACCATTCTTAGGCGAGGAAGCAACTCATTAATGCCAGCTCAATTTTCTGAATGAGCATAACTTACATTTCAGGAGATGGTTATTTGTGTAAAATACAAGCAATAATGAAAACCCCTCTGACAATGGCTCAAAGACTCAAAATACAGCAGTGCTGCCACTGAAATGAGAATGACCCTTGAAAGAAGAGGTTTTCCAGAAGAGAGAGCCTTATAGCATTCTGAAGCAGTGTTTTATTTTGCTTCCTCTGAGATTTTATTAAATATATAGTTCTTCATTACGTGATAATGGGGAATATTTCTCAAGGCTATGGTTTCTCAACTTCATTTGTGTGCTACTGTGACAGATGGTGCACTCAATGAGGTATGTGGTGTACACAACAGAGTAACTTGCAGAAGGCAAACAACATACAAAGCAAGCTGGAAGTACACTCCTTTTTGCAAGCTATGGCAAATTATCTAACTTCCAGGTTGTAGATGGATTAGACACAGATTTAGTGTGTTGGTGATTCAATTATTTATACTTTTTTGTGCTATGGAATAAACAAACAGGGCAGGTGAATAGAAAAATCTTTACTATTCAATAAAATAGTTTTGTTTCTTAGTTAATGAAGGTGTCTAATCCTGGTGTGGCACATTTCTACAGCAGGAGGGAGTTTTCCATCAGTGCTGATCTGTCGAAGGGGTACTGAATGAATGACATATGTGAGTTTATAGTTGTCTTCCTCAGGGCAACTGAGAGATTGGCTGATCAGAAAAATCTCTATGTTCATGTTATGACTGTGGCCCACGTCACTGTTGCAGGCTCATGAATCATTTGATTGTGCTGTAACAGAAACAGCAGAAAAGGATCAGAGAATGGTTTGTGTTGGAAGGGACCTCAAGGATCCTCTCATTCCACCTCTTCCCTGCCATGGCTGCTCAAAGTTCCATCCAACTAAACCCGGATTCTCAAAGTCCCATCCAACCTGGCCTTGGACAGGGATGGGGAATCCACAAATTCACTGGGAAACCTGTTCCAGCACCTCACCATCCTCAAAGGGAAGATTTCTTCCTGATACCTAATCTAAATCTACCCTCAGCCAGAAGGCTGAGGACATGTGAGTGGAAATTATTAATTTATTTTGAACTTGGGGATGTAAACATACTTGGACATTTTAATGGCCCTTGTTTTCTTTAGGAAGTCCTTGTTTAGGGAGACCTGAGAGAAAAGTTAAGCATTTCTCATTTAAACCCCTGTTTAATTAAAATTTGCAAGGCACAAGAGAAAAAATGTGTCTATGTTTCTGTGTAGTTTTTGTTCTTAAACCTGAGTCAAACAAAGAGTGCACATTACTGCTATAGAGGAGTTTCTAAAAAATGCCTTTCTGAGCCTTTAAGGAAAATTGGTTACTAGTGAATGAGCCAGTTAAGGATCAATAGAAGCCTCATGTCTTTCAGAACTACACTCACTACTAATACTGTTTTCTTCTCCTCTTGCAAGTAATTTTATTTTCCTTTAGTTTACAGACACAGCCTTTAACAGTGAGATTAATGCTCTGGCACGATTCAGAGCCAATTTCACTGTTTGCATAGCAGCATGCAGACAGGTATCCCAAGAGCTTCTGCCTCGTGGACACTCCACAGAAGCCCATCACCAGTGCCTGAAAGTTTGTTTGAAATCACTAAGCTTCCACCTTTAATTGCTGCTTTCTAACACTACTGGGGAATCTTGGCTATTCAAGCACACTCTTTAATCCAGCTTTACAGGAAAAATGCATTAACCTTCATGGCCTAAACCTGCCTTCAGACCAGGCAGGAACGACAAATTGTTTACTCAAGACAAGCTAGCATAAATTTTTTTAATAAATTCTATTTTGTTCCAAGGCAGTTCACAATTCATCTGTGATCACTGATGAGATGGAATCAGAAAACATAACTGCTCTTTATTTCTGATCATTAGTACTATGTTTATTGACATTGTTTTGGATGGGAAAATTTAGTGCAGACATTTCTGCTGACTAAATTAAATGAAATTTCTGAAATTATCTTCAAGTTCTTGACAAATAAGTACATATAACTTGCTATTTTTCCATATTCAAGCTTGTCCAAATACAGACAAACAAATGCATGTTTATATTTGAATGGGGAAAAATTAAAAGCCAAAATAGCGATTAGTGAAGCAATATTTATCAAAAACATATGACATTACCCTATTTGAAGTATTACACAATACTGTATTATCTCATGTGTAAAAATGTAAATATTACAATAGGTACTTAATTTTTAATAGAAATCCCTCTGCATACGACTGCATGTATGCTACAGTATTAGTTGTCTTTTCCCATTTGCAGCCTGGTGGAACATTTCCAGGAAGCATAACACTGGAATAAATCAGCCAGCTCAGGACTGATGAGCTGTTGATGGAGAAAGCGCATGGTCAAGCCCTGATGAGCTCCAGATCACGTGCTAGCACAAGTACTTGGAAAATTACGGTCAGGTGTTGCCAAGGAACTGCTCTAAGTTTTGACAGAGAGGCCAATGGCTTCAGGGTAAGACCAATGAAAAGGAATGACTGTATTTTCACATTTCTATCTACCCCCAACTCATGTGTTCTATTGCAACATACACAAGATTATAAACACCGATTCAGTTTTTAGGGAATTCTCATAGAAAAATCTGAAGTTAGTTTTGCTCTTCTTTCCCCCTCTCTTTCCTATACAACATCAAAGAATGGATAACGACTTGGTGAGAACTGCCCAGTAGGAAAGACAGGTTAATTTTGAAGACAACAGGGAGGCAGCAGAGCTGCCTGAGGCACACACCAACAGCTCCAAACTGGCCACACAAAACCTGTCACGCTCGTGGTGCTGCCATTACTCACCCGCAGAGCTTTGATCTGGAGCGTGCCCTGGTCCTGTATGGATGTCCGAGGGTCCCGGCCCAGGAAGGTGAACCCTTCCTTGAGCCAGCTGATGACAGGGAGGGGGTCGCCGGTGGCCTTGCACTTGAGCAGAGCTGTGCCATCCACTGCCAGCGTCTGGTTGACGGGGCCCTGGAGGATGATGGGCGGAGGCCGATCTGTCAAGACTAAAACAGTGGCACAGGCATTGGCATCCACACCTTGAACCATCCTCTGCTGCTGTGAGCCCTATTCCACCATGTGGAACAAGTTTTAAGCAGCTGCTTGAAGTCAGCCTCTAAGAGGCTAAAAACATTCTTTTTGGAGGAGCCATAGATAGAGGTTATCAATTAGCTGGCAAATTTGAAAAGCATTTCAGTAAGAGTTTTATTTCACCACTGCAAGATAACATGTAGACAGAAAAATATCTGTTAGCAAAGATCATCAGGCTGATTTGGTTAACATAGGATGAAAAAAAAGACCTTGATTCAGAGAATAATTGAAATGCATCACTCTTTTCTTCCAATTTGGGAAAGCACAAATTAAAACACACCTTTGATGTCACATCAAAATGTGTTTAATGGCTCACCCAATTAATTGTCTAAAGGAGAAAATCTGTTGAGTTAAAAGTGAAACACTACAGCTATTCTAGCCTGGTTACCACCTACATCCCCCATTCCTACTCCATTTGCAAGTTTTCACCAGCAAAAATATCTAACAGTTATACAAAACATTTTCATAATTTGAGTGATCTAAATGACAGTACTGTTCTTTCCAGCAGAGAAAAGCTCAAACTCAATCACACCATTTAACAGCTTACTTATCAAATCATTTCCTCACCTTTTAAAGCCATGAACACCCGTTTTTTTTTCCCTGATAATTTACATCTGCATGCTTGCAATACTGAATAAAGAACCCTGCAACCAGTGAGAGAGTGCATGGCTGTGCATAAGCCTCATTCCATGACCAGGGGGATATCTTGAAGATGAGGTAAAATGCTCATGCTCACTTTTCTTCAAAGATCATTCTATCCCAAATAATTATATTTCTCTGAGCCATCTGTTAAGCAACAAAATATGACCTTTGTTTCTAAAGAATGTGTTTATACAAACTGAATGTGAAATACTTGAATATAAACAAGGCTGGAACTGACGGAAAAAATCAATATAAAAGAACCAAGAATTCTTTTTTCTTTTAATGTATTTTTATACATTTACCAGCCATACTGCTGCTGGTTTAAATTTTGAACAACTGAACAATTGTGTGACTAGTATTAAATATTTTAGCAGGCAGGATTGACTTCTAAACTGGTGCAAGTTAGCCTGCCTCTGCTGATGTCAACTGCATTTGAATCATTTATTCTAGCTGACAATCTGTTTACTGTTGTCCATACACAACACCTGACTGTAACAATGAAGTGAAAACAATTTATTATGAAGCAATATAGCTTCTGTTGTATTTGAACTGTTTGAGATGCAAACCTCAGGAACCTTCAACAGATCCAAAGTGCTTTCATTGTGTTATTTATTAAATAAGACATATCAGGGATATGTTAGTGGCACATTTTGTGCCTAAAATAATTGTTTCTGAAATTTTAATATTGCAAAAATACTACCTACATTTTTTTTTGTTAACAAGATTCACAAAGATCACAATCATTAATATTGTCAAAATCACACCTTGGGGTGTGAGCTCATCACATTCATTGAAATTGAAACTGCAAATAGAAAGCCAATACATATTTTGAACTGAAAATAGAAAGCCAATGCAGATTATTTCTTAACACCAAAACGTGAAAGCTATTTTGGAAATTCTGAAATATCACCCACTGAAATTAAGAGATAGGACAGGAAACACTATATAACAAGAAAAACATAATGCATTTTCACCTTGATAGAAAATGTTTAATCTAATTAAGGTTCCTTATGACTACAAAGTTCAGCCATTTGGTGAAATAAAAATGGATCTCAGCTCCCACCAGGGTAGCTGCAGCACAAGTATATTCAAATTAAAACTCAGCTGTGCAAATTATCCTTTAGATTTAATGTAAACCAGCAAATCCCTGTATTCTAGGTAGCTAAACATTAAGGAAGAATAACTATTTAAGTTGCTAGCTATTCCACTGTGGTTATTTGCTTCATCTAAATGTCTTTCATATGTGTAGCAATGCAGGTATTTTCAAAACCTACTGCATTACAGATATTGTTCTTTGGCATGTAATTAGATTTTTTTTACAGCCCAAATGAGGAGCTCATAATCCTTTAAATAGCTCTGATCAATAGTGTAATTGAAAGCCTCCTGGCCAGAAGGAATCTTCATTTTCAAGGGTGTTATGGGTGAAAGACCACTACAGGTTTCCATGACACTAAGGCTAAAGGTTAAATGAACACTTAGAGTTTCCACTGATCTGTGAACGGCTGTATTGTCTTTACAACTATGACTTGTAAATCTTCTCTAAAACATGTCTGTGCTCGCATTCCTACTACTTAGGTCCTCATTAGTAAGGATCCAAAACTAGGTTAGAGTTTAAAATAATGTCAGAAGCATTATGAAGGACAGAGGGCTAGTGAAAAATAGCCACAAAATGATATGGGGATTGATAGTTGCTTTTAAAACATTTTAATTAGCTTCTTTTCATAGTTTTCTCCTAGCTGGCAACTTCTGCATCTGTTCCACAAAAATATTTTGTATGCCCACAAACATATTTGCATGGTAAAAGAGAATTTGATTTCAAAATTACTATACTTTTTAAATGGTTTTGAAACTATTTGCCAATATCCATGCATCTGCATATTCTGGTAACTGAAAAATTACAGATTCCTTTTGTGTCAAAATGCATCTTAATTTTTGAAGAAATTATAGGAAAAGGACACATTATATTTGTTCATTAACAGTTTATTCACAATAAATGCAGTTTTGATCAACTGAAACCATATTTAAATTTGGGGGATATGTGGTCAAATTCCAATGGAAATTAAGAGAAAGACAAAATGAAGTCTTTACTTCGGTACTTCCAAAATCAAAATTTAAAAAAATTTTCCTGGTGAAATGATGGGTAAAATCATACAAAAGTAAGGAAATCCACATAATGAACACTCATGATAGGGCAGGGTTCTGTCTGAAAGGTAGAAAAGCAGAAACCAATCCCTCGTCTGTCTTTTTCTTTTGCAGAAGAGCTTCACAGGAAGTTGTGAAGTTGTTCTGAATTTCTCCTGTTTGAAACTGTCACACTTGCTAAAAACACGTAATATATTTTGGATGAGGGTTAAGAATCACTGTGGTCAGATTTGTAGACAAGTAAACTGTGAAACTTTTATTAATAAATTTTAATACTTATTGAGGAAAAATTAAGATCTCCAAAATAATTTGTGCATGATTGACAAATATTAATTGGAAACTATTCCTTTTATGTTGAGCATAGAAAGAGATGGAAGCCCTTGGTTTATTTGCATGATCTATCATTGTAGGATTGTGAGCTGCATATTCATTTCTTGGGTTTGAAAGAATTGCCAAGATTCTTCAGTTTTTAAATTGATTTTTCTTTTCCAGATGTGCGTTAGACAGTGAATTACATGATAGTCTTTCAAGAAAATACAAGATTTGAATTTCAAATACGCTGAAGGCTCTTAGCACAGTCCATAATCAGCAAAATTATCACTCAACTCAGCACATTTCATCACAGCTAGTAATCTCTTCTCATGTGAACACTTGAGTTAAAAATATTTCCAGTAAAGACTTGTAAGTGCAAAAATGTAACAACTGAAACACTGCGATATATGGTATAATTAAGCACTTGTTTTTCTGCACATGACATGTTTTCATTCTGTATTGGAACTTCAATTGGATCTAAATTACTCTGGATCAAACAAAAATGTGTTCAAAATGAAAAAGATGGCTCACCACTATTATTAAATCATTAACCAAACAGAAAAATTCTGGGCTAGGAAGTAAAACTGAAATCACCAGCCAAAAACTAGAACACTAATGCTTAAGCATATAGCTAGCACGCACAGTGTTTATCTTTTATTATATTCTTAAAGCTATTAAATTAGATTTCCCTGCTGATAAAAGTCATTAGCTCCCATAACTTCTGCTCAGCATCAACCAAAACAGATTATTTAGACATTTATGGTTAACTTCCTAACTAAAAGCAATTAAAAAAAAATCTGTGATCTAATGGTACATTTATTCACATAATCTCAGCTCCATAATGTTGTTTTGGCACTTTTCTTCTGACCTCACCCGCCCTTTGACTCCAGGATGAAATGGTATTTCTATAAAGCAATCTTGTATTATTTCATAATGACCATGCTGACAGTGGGGTCTGGAAAGCATTTGAGGAAGGCAGGCCCTGCACTCCTTGGGCAGCAGAGCCACCAGCTAATGCTCTCTTGAGCTATGTGGAATGCATGCTGCCTTTAATCAGAATTAACTGGAGATGAGCTTGACTTTCAGCAGGGACACTTTCCCTTGGCTTTCTAAACAAACTAATGAAAATTCCAAAGAGATCAATTAGGATTTATTTTTTTCCATGCACAAGAAATAGATAAAGGTGGATCAAAGCCCTTGGCTGTCAAAAGGAAGAATTTCTCATCACTAGCATCCTTGAACCTGATTTGATCCACTCAGCGCCTGTTGCTGTAAATCTGTGCAGCATCAGCAGGTGTGACCATTTAAGAGCTCAATGTCCTCCCAGCCAATGTTTTTGTGCTCTATTTATTCCACTCACAGTCATGGCCCTGAATCAGGCAGCATTATGGACAGATATTAAAAAATACTGCCTTTCCATTCCTTTTAAATGACCTTTTAATCTACATTTAAATTTGAATTGAATGAAAATGCATCATTTTGTCATAGACCATGAGAGGAAGGACTTAAAGAGACTACAGAGCAAAACCAAGTGTTTAGTCTCCAGAAACTACAGAAAAGCAATGTGCTTGAAGAGAGGCAAGGATAAGGCAGAAATTATTTCCCCTTGTCATAAAAATATAGGCAGCTTTTGGAAAACAAAGAAAAGGCATCAAATTAATGCTCAAACCTCTATAATACGAGCTTGAACCTCTCTACCTGTCACTTGTGATGAATATGCTCTTGTGAAAAGGCAGATTATTCAAAATTAGACATCTTTTCAAACTTTCATGGTGCAGGCAGGTCTCTAAGGGAACAGTAAAAGTAGACCTCTGCATATAACAACAGTTTTAATGGCAAAAATTCATCAAAGTCTGTCAGGAGATATTTAATGTGTCAGTTAAGATAAGGAATAATGATGCTGGGGAATGCCACTGTCTCTGAGTATAAGAGGGATTCTCTTGTTTTCTTTGCTAACATGAAAGGATGCAAACTGCCTTCTATCCACAATAAGATGAAGAGGGATATCAACAGGATTCCTGACATATGAAAAGGATTCATGTTTGTAGATGGGAAACCTCAAGGCGGGATGAATATCAAACCCAAAAATTTGAAATGAAAAGTATCAAGACAGACCACGTTACTCTTTCCCTATCCTAAAAACTCTTCTCTACCTATGGATTGTCATGATTTTTTTCACACCTACCCCTACTAAGGAATTCTTGGAACACAGCTCTGAGGCTGATGCATTATTCATGGAGGGACTAAAGGGCTACATGTTATAGGCAGTTTAATCCTATGGTACTCCACCACCTCCAGAGCAACTGTGTTGATTTTATTGAGCTAAGGGCACATCCCCTACATGTCTAAGCTAGGCCTGAAGACTGGTGGAAATGGGGATATATTTCTTTGCACCTCAGTTCACTGCTTTAATCACAAACCTATTCATTCTCCATTTTATGTTTTGGGGTTTTTTCCCAGTCCTGTCTTAGCTCTAGCAAACCAAGCAGTTTCATTTCTCACCAAACCTATTCTAAGCTGGTTTGTCCCTTTTTTCCATTATTAACAAACCTCCAGAAAGCAAGTGAGAGGCAAACTAAACTTTGAAGCCTTTTTTACTCCACAGGCAAATACAGAGACCTTTTCTCACTTTATTTCCTACAGAAAATCATCCATTTACTTGTATGATTTATGTGATCTCATAGGCCTTTATTTACACTGCTTTTAATGTACTTTTGACAGGAAAAAAACAATAGGAATTTCTAACAGCTCACCATCAGTAACCTCCAGCTGAGCCTTTGCTAAAATGCTTCCAGCAACCGTCAGTGCTTGACAAATGTAGTAGCCTGCATCAGACCTCTGGATGTTGGTAATGGTGAGGTCCCCGGTCGGTGACACGGAATATCTGCTGCTGGGCTGCAGAGGCTGGTTTGGGAAGAGTAGGTTCTGCAAAGACAATTCATCTCACATCAATTCAAAACACAAAAGCACCACTTTTCCTTCAGCTACAGAGACAATGATTTTTCCTTAAAAGTACTATAAATAATCGAGGACAAAAAGTAAATGTGGTTCTGACTTTATGAACACATAGAGCAGCTTTCCCTGCCTTGGGCAACTCACAGTTTAAATTAGAAACAGCCTTTTGACAGCTCACAGTGCTGTGTTCTGACTGGGGTGTAGGCAAGGAGACATTTTCCAACAATCACACTTGAGTGATTTATATTTGTGACACATTCATCTTCATTCTGAATGCAATTGTAATAATATACTCAGCTATCGAACCAGAAGGACATCACACTACAGCAAGCACTAGAAAACTAGCAGCAAGAATTGAATCCTGGAGACCTGAGGGAGCAGAGCACTATTGTTTGGCTATGAAAATGTTCTGAGAAGAGGAGAAAGTAAGAACATGGCACATAAGTAAAGCTGAGATGAAGACAGAAGCATTTCATAAAGTAGGAGAAGCTGGCAGAGCATGAGGGTTTAAAGGAGAAGTAAAAGGAAATTAAAACTGTGATAAACCAAAGGAGAAATGCAGCACAGAGCCTGGAGGGTGAATAGAAAGGGTATTAATCTGATGTGGAAATCATCAGAGAGAAAAAAATAATTTCATGTAGGATAAGATATCAGTTAGCACAAAACAGGGAGATTAGTTTTTGCCTTTGGGCTGGATTGGAGAAAAGAGAGACGTCAATAATAATAACTGGAATGGCTCTAGTAGTCACTGCATATGATGAAGGACTGAGTGAATCAATACTACAGACCCAAAAAGGTTTTCGTGGTGAGAGCTGTGTTTTCAAGGAAAAAGTTATACCCTCTGGCACAGCTCTTGTGAATAAATAAGAACAGGAAAAGGAAGGCGATGGGAAGAGAAGGGTCAGCAGCATTGCCCAATGAGACAGAAAGAAGAACAGCTTAAACAATAATTAAACATCAGTAATTCCAGTAAAATAGGGTCTGGATTTTATGTCAACTCAACAAGACTCTATGAAAGACACAGTTTGCATCAGGAATACCCCATAACACTGTTACCATGCTGTGATAAGCTTTCAGTCATTACTGCAGCTCTGTCTAGCTCTGCTGTGCTTTCTAATGATGACTCCCTACTAACTTTTAAGCTTATCTGTATTGACTAAAAAAAAGTATCTTAAAGTGTGGAGTAGGGTATTAAATGAATTTTCTGCAGATCTGTTTCTTCTGAAACAGGCCTTGATGGTTTACAAAAACTATTTGGAACTGATAAGCAACAAACTGCTTAAGAAACAAGTAAGAATTCAAATAAGAAACAAATTCTATTTTTAAGTAAAACTCATGCCTTTATCTCTATGGTTGTGGCAGCAAAAGGAAAGAGATACGCTTTAAATAAGATCCAACATTCCAAGTATCCTTCTAATTGTATTAACTTACTGGGTTACTCATCACTAGGATTTTCTTTTACTGCCTTTCAATAGCGATGTTTAAGAAAATTTTAACAGCAAATTTTTCCTCAAAAATCAATATTCACCCAGTAAACATGCCAGAAATAGGAAAAAAAAAGTGTTGAAATTCTGAAACTATTTGAGGTTATAGGACTAAGTGGGTCTCAAATAATTGCCTTGTTTTCTGAACTGCCTTGAAACTTTCAGAATAATTTTTACGTGGCCCAAGATACCTACTGCATAAGGGTATTATGTAAATATTATGACAAAGAGGAAAAATTTGACATAGCTGACCTTGACTTTATTTATCACTCATTATGTAAAGCGTAAAAACAAGCTGAGTGCAAAAGACAGTGCAAGGATTAAGCTCCTAATTCTTAAGAGAAAAAAAATAGAGACCCCTCTTTATCACTTCATTAGAAAAGGGAATCAATCCTTGTTTATATCTTCAGTTTGGGCTTCTCTGTCCTGCAAAGGTACCAGGTCCCAGTGAATATTCCACACATCATTTCCTCCCCATTGAAGGGAGGAGTTCACCAGTCTCAGAACTCCTCCCTTCAAAGACCAAAAACCTATGAACTATAACTTGTTCTAAATTACAGTACAACCTCTTTTAAAATGCTTTTCACAGTTTCACTGGTTTTAATTAGTTGTTGGGCTGCTCATCTGGGCACAATGATGGTGTGCTGGGCTGCAGACAGAGGCACCAGAGTCATCCCTGATATAGTATCACTGAATTTATCTCAAGGAAAAATTTAATCCACGGAGTCTAAAGGTTACACACGCCCTGCCCTCGCACATGTCATCGGCAAGCGGCTGTTGGGCTCTGGGGAAAAGGCTACAAAGCACAAAGGACCAGCTGTTTATACACAGGCTGGCACAAAAAATTACTCAGGAGGGAACAGCTCCCCTCCCTTCCAGCTGGTTGTGCTCAAAAATGCAAGATCAAGAAATGGATTCTTAACCAGAAATGACCTACAATTACTGAGTGGGATAACATGACTATATAACATTACTTTGTACACTGGAAGTCATGCTGCATACAGTCCCCCTAAAAGCAGAAACAGCATTGTAGAGACAAGCAACAATTTATAGCTGGGAGGCAAAGGTGAAAACTGTGATTTGGCAAAAATTCCACTCTCCATCGCTATGATGATGTACACTATGTGGAAACTCACTCACTCTGTCGCATCTCTGCATAATCTGGCAAGTTATACACTGAGATGGCAACCCCAACCTGTGTTACTTCACTAATGATCAACTAAGATTAACATGAGAATGTTGTAAACTACATTGAGCCATGTTTCCAAGGTTTGATTATAAACCATGCAAGTATCAATTTTTATGTTGCATTTTTTGCCAAAAAAGTCTATTCTAACCCTTAGGGATTTGGTTCTCAACATGGTAATTAATTTTCCAGGTTTGTAATTAAGCAGCTTCAACATTGTACAATCATTAGGTAATAACATTCAATGAAAGACACAAGATGCATTTTCACCTTAAAATGTTTTTACCCTTGAAGTGATACCAATGGAAGAGGATAAAATAGAGTATTAACACTTTTCAATTACACTAAATGACTTTAATCCTGAAAATGATGTCCTACTTTAATTAGAAGCTCTTCTCTTTATTACAGCATGATGGATGTCCACTTTATTAGATTCAAGTGTGACACTATAAGCTCACTTTACATAAACATTACCATGTTATTAAAATGCTCTACAAGGAAGAGGTTTGAAATGTTTGCTAGCACATCAGTACTTTCTACTTTAATTTCAATATCCTAGTCTACCTTCCCCTTGGAAAAATTGTCACCTAAGTGAGACTCACAATACTGTGCTTTCCAGGATGTGATCCTTGGAGGCTAGATCTAAATTTCTCTAAATATTACACTGAGAGATACAGACTGAAGGTTAAGCTAGCACTCAGACAATAAAATAATCACACCCATAAAGTAATAGTTTTTGTGTCTTTGTAAGCCACCAAGACAGCAGAGCACAAAATGCTGGCAGCTGGGTCTTGCCATTCTGGACCAGTTTTCTGATCTCCTGAGAAGGTGTAGCAGAAGCAGGTGGGGCAGAGCAGGAGATGGGTGGTTCAGCTCTTTATTTCATGTTTTACCTGAGCTGGTACACACAATGCCTCCAGTAAAGAAATGTTGTGGCATCACATTCAGACACTAAGCTAGAGAAGTTAGTAGGGGCTGATGGCAGCACCAATTGCTGCCTCACAAATTTTGCCTTTAAAGAGGATCAGGTAAATATTTCCAAACCAGATCTGAAAATTTCTTGAGACAATTTTACTGAAGAAAGCATCTGTGTGTTCAAAACCTTTATCTGTATTCTCTATGAGAAAATGCCAATGCAAATCAGCTTGCTGGATACATTTTGCTTGATCATGTCTAGACAGGTTGTGAACTGTAATTACTGGCTCTGATTAGTTCAAAATTGAGTCATACCTTTTTTTATCTGCTGTGCCTGTCTCACTCACCTGTTTGTTGGGAGCTTCAGAACAAAAAGCCTTTAATATATATACTCTTTCTACTCATCTCTACACTGCCTACACAGGTTTCAACAATTTAAATGACCTTTGTGTTCTTCAAAATATTAAAAAAGAAAGTGACACAAATTTCAGTAGAGAACAGTGATAGTTTAAAAAACCAAATTTCTGTGAAAGATAATGTAAATAATTTTCCTTAAAATTTAACAATATAGCTATTTAGAAAGACTTGAAAGACTTATAGGGTGCTTGCAACTTACCTGACTTCCTTCCTTTTGCCAGAAAACAGCTGGCTGGGGATTTCCTTTAGTTTCACAAGGAAAAGTCACAGTTCGACCCTGGGCTACAATCTGGTCTCGTGGTCTCACCACAAACTGTGGGGGAGCTACAAGGTAAGAAAAACCATGGTGTAAGTTTAGGATATTTTGCAAGGCAGAGAAAAGGAATTTTGAAGGAAAAAGACAACATTATGGAGATTTGTTTTATGCCAGAGGACGTGACACCAGAAACATTCATTAGTATAGACAGAATTAATTTATAAACAGAAACAACAACAGCGACAGAGAGCAGCAATATATGTATGTGACATCCCCAGGTATTAAAAAAAATTAAAAAAGGAAAGAAACATTACAACCATACATGCTAGAGTCAATTCTGACGACATTAAATGCTAAAGAGTAGGAGTCAGGTGTTTATATTGCTGAGTCTGGATGTATTCTACCTTTGCTCTGGCAAGGCATCAGCATCCTCAGATCCTCTCACTCTTCACAGAGCTTGCTGGAGCTATCATGTATTGCAAGGTATGAATTAGGATAAACAGACTGCCTTTCCTAATCTGCCCTTCTGGACTTTTAAAAATGATTGAGAAAGGAAAGGAAGGTCTGGATGACAGCAAAAGAACCCAAGTTCAAGAGCTTCCTTACTCCTCTTAGAAGCAATGTGGTCAAGAATGGTGTGGGGAGGAGGACTGGCTGTAAAAAGAATCGTTGCTAAAAGAACATGAACTTGACAAATCCAGGTTTCAGCCAGTTTAAAGAGTAGAGAGAAGCAAAAGTTGAAGAGCTGATGGGGAGAGGTGAGTGGTGAGTAAGAAGGAATAGGTATTTCAGGAGGTAAGGAAGACACAAGGAAAAGAAAAAAATGAGACTGGAGTAAAAACAAGAAAGAAGAAGCAGGACTGGCCATGTTTTCACATTGCTGGCATTACCAGTGTTCAGTCATAGGGGACCAGGAAGCACAGTCAGAAGTGAACAGTTCTTAAGAGAGGGGCATAGTTTGACTGTCTGGAAGGTAATGGTGGAGAATAGAGTCAATGTTTAGGAATGTGAAGGTAGAGAAAAGGTGCTAATGATTAGAAAGAGAGTGGGGAAGAAGTGTTAGAGGATTTGAGATAAACTTGAAATCAGTAACTATGTTGACCATGATGTAGAAGTAAAGCATGTGGGACATGAAAACTCTCTACTCTTGGTTCATCACTGGAATTCACTGGGATTTGTACTCTTTTTGCATATTTTAAAAATGTAAGCAGCATATCCAAATATTCTTATCAAAAGACTAGCTAACTTCTGGGGCAGGCTGAAGCAGGAAAACAAAACCCACAAAAGAAACTCAAACCCCCTCAAGCCACCCTTGTTTTCTTCTATTCCACTATTGGTTTTGTGGGTGTGCAGAGGGATGGTTTAGGAACACTAAGCTTTCAGGTAAACAGAATTTAAGTGTTTTAGAAAACCGTATTTTCAGCATTATAATTACAAACTATTTAATTAGGCACGAAGAGCAATCAAGACCCAGCTTCCGATTACACCTGCTGACAGCACAGACACAAACCTGCTAACTGCATAGAAATGTGAGCAGACCTGATTCTCTTGAAACACACTTTGCAGTTATCTCATGAGGTACTTCCCAAGGCTTTACAGATCAGCAGGAGTCTAAAGAGCACCAGTTGAGTAGTGCTGGCACTCTTAAAACAAGAACTGTAAAGCACTTAATAAACATGAATCACAATCAGTTTAGAAGGTAGAGGGTATTTTTTCTTATGGTTAACACTCCTAAAAAGAGATTTGGGCCTCTCCAGAGAGAAATGTCCACCTCTTCTTCCACCTTGGAGGTCTTAATCTCATGAACAGGCAGGAGTAAGGGTGAGATGCCCTCTTGCTGCCTGTCACGGGTTTTGAGGTTTCTGTAAGATGTTGCTAAACATACTCTAGGAACTGAACTCAGGCTACACCACTCCTCAAGTGCTGAGCTGCACTGAGTTACTTGGGTTTCCCTCACCTTGTTTCACCCAGCATACCCACGTGCAACCCCCACAGGTGCCAGGGAAGGGCAGTGTGCTAATCAGTGCAGTGTTTGGGTGGCCCCAAGACCACAATCTTCCTACGGTGCCTTAATACCTGGTGTCAGGAGAGCATCCCATAGATCTCTCCTAAGCAGGATGGATGGCTAAATTCTCTTCTTAGGCTTGCTTGGTGCCCTGGGGGGTGCACAGACAGTGCTCTCAGACAGCTCAACAGAAGCAGGAAGGGCATGGCATTTCCATGAGCCTGTCCTTCAAATCATGTAACCGAGTAAATGCAAGGGGGGAAAGTTTAAAGGTTCATCTGAAGCACTCTCACACACACAGATCTCTACTATAAATCCATAACTCAGAGCTCAAACAAATACCACACAACTGAATTTGTCACTGTAGCAGACCTTCCAAAGATCAAATTAAGGTAATTTGGTTGTCAAGGAACAATGAAATGAGAAAAAAAACCCCACACCCTGGTTTCTACCTAGTTTCCAGTTTTTGACCTGTTCCTAGTTTTCAACATCTCTCACTTTCCAAAGAGCGAAAAAAGTTCTTTTTATTTCTTTTTTTTTCTTTTTTTTCCCCAATCAAACAAGGAAAATAAATCTGTAGCTCTGACATGGACTGACCCTGCTGCTCTATTCTCTCCCTGGCACAAACCAAGTCCTCTCCACCATTTGACCACACTACATGAGAAGATATTTGGCCTTACACTTACTAGGTCAGGCTTTCCAAAGACTCCAGCAAACAATCACCTGTAGTTATGCAACAATATCTTTTTCTAGTTTTGCTTTGCAGCCCTGATTACTAGAAAATCACTATAAAAATAAATGAATCAGAGCTTTTACTCACATTAGTAGAGCACAAAACCAGTTTCTTCAGCCAAACTTTTTAGCAACATAATTTTAAATGACATGAAGAACATAATTTTTGAAAACTAAAGTTTTGCATGCATTTTTTAAAAAATTATTCAAAGATTGAGTTATATAACAAAGGAAATCTTCATTTTGTCATAGTTTGTTGTCATATTCAGCTATAGCTCTGTTTACAGACAGCCTCTGATAAAAATACCAATGTTTACAGCATTCAAAGACTGTTTTCACGATATCAGTTTTATCTGTCAATTTCTAGTTGAACTTGAAAACTGAAAGTAACAGCTAATAATTGGAGGAGTAATTCTTGGTCAAATGTAACTACCCAAACACTGTGACTGTCATTATCCCCACAGAATGCAGCATGACCCAGCTCAGAGACAGCCAGGCTTCTTTGACAGAATAAGCACTTGTGTTCTTCAGTTTTCCTAAAAAGAGAGCTCATTATGTTCACACATGGATGCTGTTTATAAATACAGACAAATATTATTACTTCCATTCTGCAGAAGGGTTAAGTGAGATCATGACTTGCTCCAAACACGGCTTCAGTGGAACATTGGGCAAAATTTATTCAAGCCATTATTGCTGCTCTCAAGGTAGGTAAATTTCTAAAACATTCTGAAAATGTACAGTTAGAGAAGTAACAGCAGGCTTGGTATGCTTCAGCTGTTAAAGTTATGGGGTACTTTAATGCTTAGTTCAAGCTAAACATTAAGATCATTAGAAGGATCTGTTGAAAAAACTTATGAAGCAGCAAACTGAGTGTTGGGCCTATCAGACTATTACTTTTTACTATTTCAGATGTAATATAAACTGGATTGGAAGAAGCAGAATGGAAAACCTCTTGCTTAACTGATATCTGAAAGTCAAAGACAGTGGCTCTAAAATGAAACATATTGCTTGGAATCCAGCAGACTAGACAAAAATATGGGAAGAAAAAGAACAATTAAGATTACAGATCCAATATACTTCTACTGAAAATTCCTTTTTTTTTTTTTTTTTTTTTGAGAAATTTAAATAGTACACAGTAAATTAGATTTGATTTTTGGCAAATTATGCTTTGATACTGCATTCAGCAAGCGCTGGCTTCAATCAATGTCACACAGGAGCTCTGTTATGCTAATAGATGATATGGAAATCAGATGGTTGAACATGAATAGAAAGCACAGGCCATGTTCAAGGGGGCTTTGAGATGAGGGGATGGGGGGACCCTAAGGTTAATCACATCATGTTCAGAACTGTTTTTACAGCACAGAACAGTATTCGACTGCAGGAACTAAAATGGAGATAGAAAAGCATGAGCAGTAGTTACATTGTTCAAAATGGGAACAGTGTATTCTGTTGCACTCTTTTAGAATGTTGGTGGTTTCTGCATGACTGAATGGATATTTTATGCTGTAATAAATGAAGGTATATGAAGTATATGAAGGTAACCCCTGCTCTGGTGTTAAATAGCTTTAAAAATACAAAAAAAAAAAGCTGCATATTATTTCAAAAGGATTTCTCAACTCTACAATCTTAATAGTTAGCAGAATCTCTAATCTGATAGAATGGATTTCATGCATTTCTTCTTAGTACTGCTGCTGAATACTAAAGGTTACACTGAGTCAACAGGAGCTGATAAAGCTGCTGATGCAGGAAAGCTTAACTGAGACAGAAAGTTCATCCCCTTGTAGGTGAACTCGGGCATCTGATAAGAAATGTGGCAGAAGACTCGGAAAGGGAGGAGGAATTTTATGTATAAAAATGTGAATTCATAGCAATAAAGTACATTGATCCCATATCAAGTACTAGCAACATTTTTTTTCCAGTGACAGTTTTCCCATCTGATCTTGTGATTTGGAGTTGATGTGGAATTCAATAATTCTACAGGAATTTTATTATCATAACTTGCTCACAGTACTTTCCCCAGAACAGATGCCCTTGGATTCACACATTATATTGGTGATTTTAATTAAAAGTAGATATTGTAGCAAGTTTTTTTTCTAATATTTCTAATGCAATAGACAGAATCAATGAATTAAGGCAAATTGTAGGAAGTTCAGCAAAGCCCAGTGCTGGGTCCTGTACTTGAGTCACAACACCCCCAGACAGTGCTACAGGCTTAGGGAAGAGTAGCTGGAAGTGCTCCTAGCAGGAAAGGACCTGAGGGTGCTGATTGACAGTGACTGAACATGAGCCAGCTGTGCCCAGGTAGCCAAGAAAGCCAATGGCACCTGGCCTGGATCAGCAGTGGTGTGGCAGCAGGACCAGGGCAGTGACTGTGCCCCTGTGCTGGGCACTGCTGAGGTCACACCTCAATCCTGGGCTCAGTTTTGGGCTCCTCACTGCAAGAAGGACAATGGGGGGCTGGAGTGTGTCCAGAGAGGGGCAATGGAGCTGGGGAAGAAGGTGTTTAGCCTGGGGTGGAGGTGTTTAGCCTGGAGAAAAGGAGGCTCAGGGGAGATCTTGTTCTCTACAGCTCCCTGACAGGAGGGGGTAGCCAGGTGAGGTCGGTCTCTTCTCCTGGGTAACAAATGATAGGCCTAGAGGAAATGGCTTCCAGTTGTGCTAGAGGAGCTTTAGATTTGGTTTTAGGAAAAATTTCTTCACCAAAAAGACTGTCAAGCAGTGGAGCAGGCTGTCCAGAGAGGTGGTGGAATCACTATCCCTGGAAATATTTAAAAGATCTTGAACATCATTTCAAACTGAAACAATTCTATGATTCTACCAGGGAATATGAGAATTTATTCAAACCTCACTAAAGCTGGTAGAAATTCTCCTTTTGGCTTATGTGGACTTTGGATCAAATCTATTGGGGAAAAAAGTATACAGGAAATGAGTGACAGCAACAAATTTCAAGGGCTTAAATTACAGATTTGACAACCTTTAATTACTACTAATTTCAGTTGATAGTGAACTGCACGTGAAATTCATCATGGAGATTACTTAGGCAAGCTAAAGTGATAAAGATGAGGGTTTCATTTTAAACTGGAATTGTTTATCATCCATTGATACATTTCTGTGACTGGTTCAAAGGGAGCAAGGGGAAAGATGCTGACTTGTAAATATTCTAAGCGAAATTCAGATAATGGTAGGGGGAAAAGTCTCTGAGGAGCAAGTAGAAACACACTGGCTAGTAAAATAGCAAGATTCTGTAATACTCAGCTCTGCTTCCAGCAGGGAAGAGACAGCAGGCAAACCAAAGATTTCCACCTACACACTCTTTTTCAGCATTGTACACCTACAGTAATCAATTAATTCCATTTGAGCAATCAAGGTTACACCTGGTACAAAACTCAGCTGCTCTGTCTGGAGCTAAGAGAATCAGATGAGTGACAAGATAATGTTGCCTTCCCCAAACTGCTTTTTTACTTTGGAATACCCATCAAATCTTCTTTTGCAAAGACTTCGGGCTGGTATCTTGGTGCTCCTCTCAAATCCTTACTGCAGTGACAATATTCATGTGGCACCCTCAGCTGCCCTTGATGCACATGGATAGTTTAAGAGACCAAACTCAATTTCCCTCTTACAGTACAAATCAAGACTTGCCTCTAAGAAATTTACACAGAGAACAGGAGAAGCCCACAGAGCTCCATGCAAAGTAATATGCATTTTCAAAAGGGAGGCAACCCTTGACACCATCTATGGAATAGAACTACTTATCTGTAGGACTGCTTTGCTGGTTTCTGATACCAGCTTAGACAATTGAAGGCACTACAGGAGCTCTTTAAAGAAAAAAAAAAATCTTCTACCTTTCTGTGTCATTGGTTAAACTTGCTGGCAGATATTGAAATTCTAGATGATTTTGTGATACAAACAGAAAATAACAGTGTAAGATCCTATTATACACCTTGTAATGATGCTTAGCATGATCTAGCAAGAAGTGCAGATACAAAAGTCTAGAAATTTTGAAAGATCTTTTGTAATGCTACTATTGCTGATAGAGTAAATAGAGGAAAACAAAATAGGTGCAGCCTCAAACTTCAGAAACCTGGGCTGATTAAGCAGTTCTTCCCTCAAATGTTCCAAATAGGTACTGAAAGTGATGTGTGGTTGTTAGGACACAAAGTTATTAGTGCATGATTAGCTGTGACTATTGATAAATCAAGGGTGTAGCCTCTGACACAGGAGCCATTACAGAGGACAGAGAGGATGACACCTTAGGCCTATTACTAAATCAGATCTTTCTTATCAAGGATAAACTAATGGAAGCTAAGGATAATGATTCTCTTTAAAGAGAAAAGATATCTCAATCTTATGGTGTGCTCCAACGATTAGGTGTGCTCACACCCAGGGAAGGCAGTAACTTTTTAGCACTCGAGTTACAACTGAGTTACCTGGAAAATGAGTCTCCTCTCTTTTTCTGCCATTCCCTAGACTGTATGAGAGCAGCAGCCTTTGAAACAGATGCATAAATCTTATTTGGTAGATGATTTTTGTTCTGGTTTGTTGGTTTGTTTGGGGATTTTTTAACTATGTCTTCTTGCTTGTCCATTTATAGTGTTCACTGTCTTTCATGATTTCTTCTTCAGGTGAATAGTTCTGCCACAAAAATGAAGAATGGGTAGGTTGTGGGGATAACAAGAGATTTATGAAGCCCCTTGCTTTACTCATTATATTATTTTAAAATCTCATGTGTGGAGGAGGGTGCTTGGTTTGGAGTCTTCTGGAAAGCAGTTTCCCATAACCTAGGGAAGCATGGATAATCCATGGCTTGGATACCACCTTTAACACTGACACTGCTCCAAAATTAGCTCTCATATGTCTTGCAACAACAGGTCAAATACACAAAGGCAGAAGCATGTGGCACAAGTGGGGAGAAATTTGGCAGGTTGAAGGAGAGGAAACAATGGGGAAGAAGAATCAGAGCAAGAGGGAGAGAGCATTAAGTCATGCCAAGCTGATTTATGTAATGAAAACTTCCCAGTGCAGATTGAAATGCATCATACAGTCATTTTGCGTTTAAATGCCAATAGACTGCTTTTAACTAATAGGAAATTTGGAAAATTCATGGCAGGTGTCTTAGCTGTCTCTTCACCATCATGACAGAGAAGTTCAAGTTTTGTACTTAGTCTCCCTTTAGTCCCTTAGCTAATTTCAAATACTTCACTTCTATCCAGGTGCCAAAAATATCCATGTATTTGCTGCAAGTCTCTTCTTTTTGGAAATATGAGCCACAACACATGACAAAAGACTAAGCAAACTTGACTTACTGCAAAGCAACTGACATGCAAAGAGCTGCATTTTCACTTGGACTTAGTTGAAATTATTTTGCAAACTGAGTAGCACTCTGTCATCTGACTGACTTTTTGTATTATTGATAAAAAAAGTAACTGGGACATCAGACAGATCTTCACAGATCTTCATTCCATTTGAAGCTCCTCCATCTCAAAGCAGTACAGCAACTGACTTTGAAAAGAAGGTCACTGTTCGTGAAACTTTTGGGCTCTTCCCAACTATTGTGCTTCTTTCAGCAACTATGCTCCTGCCCAAATGCCATAAGAAATACAGCAGAATGCAAAAATGAGAAAATTCTAATTTGCTCATCTGGAAAATCTACCTAATGAGTGAAAAAATACTACAGAAATGGTCTAAATAGGGATAAATATCTTGTTTCCTAAACCCATCTGTTGTAAATCCTGTCAGAAATCTTTTCAAAAGGTTATAAATAATCTATTTTAGAAACAGGCAACACATTTATTCCTAGCAGCAAATTCAAACATGATGAGTAATCTGGCACAGAGTTTTTAAATTCACCAGCTGCCACCCACCTCGGGCAGCACCATACCTCATTTTATCTGCGTAGTATGAACTATTTGTTAATAAGTGCTTGAACCCAAGATGGTCACTGGTAATCCCACTCCTAAATTTTCTGTTCAAGATGAAATTAGAATAAAAATATCATACCTAACAGAGTACAAATATTTGAATCAGGCAAAAACTGACCAGAAAATGAAAACTATTCTGTTTCCAACAGTTAAAAATATATTTCTTCACTCTTCTCAAGAAAAAAAAAAAAGTTTGGTCTTGTTTGAAACCTAATAAAGACAAAACATTGAATTGGAGACAGTGATGGAAGATACAAGTACCTAGATAATTCTCTGGAGTCATGAAGAAAATTTAAACTTTTAGGTTCTCTCCTGCTAACCTACACATAAATATACAAATATACTTCTGTTAAAAAGTCATCCTCCTAGATAATTACATGAAGCAGTGCTGTCTTTAGCTTCCTTAAGGTAAGGAGAGGTATTTTTTCTCTGGATTCCAGTTAAATTCCTGAACAAAAAATGCTACAAGATTTGACTCCCTGTGCTTGTGAAATGACAATTTTAACAGAAGATTACTTGGGTTTCTTGGTGGAGAGGGAAGTTACTTTGGTTTGTCTTACCAGACTTTCAATTAAAAAAAAAAAAAACAGGATGGGTAGCCACCTTCTTTGCCTAGCCTTGAACGAAATAGAGCTGTGAACTGCAGAAATTAGTTTTATCTCAGGAACTTAAGCAAAAAACCCAATACAGGTACACACTGTCACTGTCTTTCTACAGGTACAGGGTCAGATAAAAGTGACTGATTTGCTTATACACAGCAATCCCCACACACACTTGCATGGGAGTTCTATGTCAAACATCTTCAGGATGAGACTTATTTACTCAACAATCCTTTCACAAAGTCACAAAGATAATCACTAAATCAAATAATTTGATAAGGACCATATGCCCTTATAGTAATTATTTCAAGATCAACCAGTCTAATTTCAGTTTTCTAAATAGATTTAGTAGAAGAATAAATTTCTTGTCTTTCTGTTGTTCTCTTTCAACGAAATAAAATAGCCTAGGCAGGGAATATGTGGAATTGACCACTGCATGATCACACGATCATATACTTGGACATAAAGTAACTTGAGACCAAGACCTACTATATAAGCTTTGGAGATGGAATCAGGGATGACTCAATGGCCTGAAAAAATTTAAAAAGGAATCAGTGCTCTGAAATGAGACACTATCAGCACTGCTGAAACCTATCATTTTCTGTGAATCTCCAGTCATTTATTTTATATAGTTTTCACAGAGCTTGAAACAGTCTCCACTTTATGACTTTCTTTTCCTTGCCTGTCAAGAGTCAGCAAAGTAAAAAAAAAAAAAAAAAATCTACAAGCAACTTGTAATCTTGTGGCATTTCTTAGTAAATGAAGAAGCACACTAAATTCACACCACTTTTTCTAACCACAGTAGAATTTTCTCCTGAGTTTACTGCAGTTTTACACTTCTGCAACTCCTGGGAACGAATTCCTTGAGAACAAGCCTAATGCCAAAACAATACAGCAGTGATTTGGATTTAAAGCTTGCTATCAAAATCCCAAATGGAGAACAGTAAATTTCTATTCTGCACAGGGAATTCTCCAGGTGTGGATTAGCCATGCTGTGACTGTGGAGGTATTTGGATTGGTTCCATGGATGTCAGTTCAAGCAAGTTAATAAGATGGGATAACCCTAGTTCTGGAAGCAGATGCCTAACCTGGATTTTATCCTTAAATTACTCCAATCTTTCTTCCTCCAAATTTAGAACAGTGAAGAGCTGAGATGAATTAAAACTCATAAATTTTAGTCAAACACATATCTAACAAAAGTTTTGACTAAGTAAATAAAGACCAAAGCCCTCATCAGTCTCCATAAACATCACTACTGACTTTTTACACTAATCCAAAAAAAATCAGAGTTACCATATTATTATTCTGAAAGATACATTTAAATACAAACTACAAATATCAGAGGAGCAATGCAGCTCATTAAACTAAAATCCTTGTAGGCACAGAGTAAATATTCATGAAAGAAAATTGAATCGTACGTTTGGGATATTTCTGAACACCAGAAGTGAATTTCAGCTACCGACAGTTGCAAATTTTCCATTATCCTCAGTAAGATTTTTATGCTTTTACAGAATTTCAAAGGCACAGGAAATAATAAAATTTTCAGTGTGGGGATTTGAAACCTAGAGTTTGTCTTCCTCAGGACTTATTATTCAAAACAGCCTGCATCCTACAGTGCACTCCAAGACGACCCAAGGGCAGAAATCAGTGATGAACTCCCTCAGCAAGCACAAAAATCTACTTCATCCTCTCTTCAATTTCAGGACTTCTTCATCTCAGAACTTTTTGAATGATACAAGAAAGACGGGACATGCAAAGCCAGTGCTTTTACTGCTGGGCAGGAAAAGCAGGATGAGCTGATTGTTTAGGGCCTGGGAGAAGCTCACCAAAGTCAGGACAACCCTTTCTGTTGATTTCAGCAGCTTTTACACCAGGCCCAAAACCAGACCAATAAAGACATCTAAATGAGTGATTGCAGCTCGGTATCGGCACTCCCACCCCGTTTCACCGACCGGTACCCGTTGGTGATTTGGCAAAAGTGTTTGTACACGACACAGTAGGAGATACAACGTTTGGGAAAAGCACTTTGGCAGACAAAACCGCTTGCCTGGTGTTAGACAGGTACAGCTATCAAGCTCTGGCTGCTTATTCCAGCCAGTGAAATGCCGTTGCAAATGAAAGATGAAGCATTGCATGAAGCCATGCTAAAATGGATAGAAGGATGGTTACTTACCAACGGGGCGAGCTGTTGACATTACAATGGTGTAGTGAGAACATAAAAAGGAAATTAAAAAAAGAAAAGAATATCTGTCAGAATGCATGACGTGTAATGTTACTTTCCACTATGGATACTACCATGATTGCTAACCCCTCAAATGGCAGCCTAAGTCAAATGTTCACTGCTGTTATTGCTTAGTCACGTGCCACTATCATCCCATTAACTTGAGCATAGCATCTGAACAAGCTGACTGGAACCATTCTCTGAGAAACATTTTTATTATCTTCGCATGCCATCATCAAGTATCATTGTTAATCCCTGATAAAAGAAAAATTGCATTGCATTAGCACAAACTTTTAGATCCCAATGAACACATCAATTTAAGTCTCACACTGCCTAACGTCATGTAAGGCATTTGCTTTCTGAGCCAAATACCAAATGAATTTTAAGCATGACCAGTCAGTACAGCAGTAAGGGCTACAGAAAGCCCAGGACAGTTTTTCTCATTCAATAATGGGCATGAAAGCTTACAGCACAGTGCTTTTTCATCACTGACAGTGCTGATGAAAATATAACAAATGGGCTGAAATGGCCACAGGGACTTCAACCCAGAACCTCCCAAATCACTGCTTAGGTAACTACTACTTCCTAAAAAATTGCTGTTAAATGATTGACAGGTTAATACTGTTCCAGGCTGATGCAGAGATTGAAAGTTGCCGCTGCAACAAGTGATTTCTTGGTTATAGAACAGCCCTTCATTATACTTGTGCTGGGGAAGAGAGCTGTCAGTCCCTCTGCTAATAAAATACAGACATCTCTTTCAGAAGAGCTGAAAATTTGGACATAAAATTGACTCCATGTTGCATCTGTGTAGGCAAAGCTTCTCTTATTTTATCAGCAGCAATAATTACACGTTTCTGAGCAACGGCACATTTTTTTTTAATTTTATTTCTTTTTAAGAAGATTACCAGCCCTGTGTCCTTATGGGCAGGCTAGGGCCAAATGTAAGACATGCAAATTCAGAGGTAACAGAGCTTGCAAGGGCCTTCTTAGTTCTCAACATTTCCCTAGCTCTGTCCCCATTTCATTTAACTATGTCTAGTCTGCTGCCATTCTCACCCATCATCTGATGGAACACTTTTTGGCTTCCAGTATTATGAACATATTCCTTCTTCCACAGAAAGATGAGGTATAAAACACCCATCTTTCCAAGACAGAACATGGAGTCTGAGCCACAGAACTTAGATTCTGCTGTTGTTTATGACAGTATAATGCAACTTTGTGACTGCATCTCTCTCCTCTGTTTTGGAAGATGGAGCTGTGTATGAGGGAGCCAAGGATTACATGGTCATTGTCAGGTGTGCAGCTGGACCTACATGCCACCTGCAAGGTCCAAGACAAGCTCAAGGTAAATTTTGAAATGCTAAGTGATTTTGCTCCTTAACATGACATGGTAAAACCAGTGTCAGACAACACTTAATTAGGAATTCAGAATAAAGCTTTCCTTAATTAAGAAGCCCATTTTCCATCACCCTTTTAAAGTCAATGGGAGATTTCCCAGTCCTTTGTTTTCACAAAATTCAGAATAATAGCTTTCTCCAATGAATTTTTTGGTTTTTTCTCATTTTCTGTCATACCCTGAACATATAGAATGTTTCTTATATCATGGCCTTCTTTGTATTGAATAAACATTATGTATTTTACTGTAAATGACAAACCCAGAGGGGAAAATACACAAGATAATGAAAACATGCTTTTACTGGGGGAAAATCAATTAAATTACACATTTCCTTGTGGTTTTTTTCCCCTTTAATTTCATTTGGTTCAAGCTTCAGTGATTTCAAAGGATTCTTTTGCTGGGTTCTAGCTATTGTTTACATTAAAATTCAGGGTAGCAAATCCAAAAGGCTTGCTCCAGTAATGTGCAGAGTGGACACAGTTCTAGGAGTGTTTAAAAGCCAGGGAATTGGTTACCAGAATTACTGGACACTGTGATACTGCCTGTGACAAATGAACAGAGTGAGACTGTTTCTGGGAGTTGGCTGGGGTGACTAATTTTCCCATATTACAAAAGGGAAGAACAATCTCTTACACGCCTATTTCTTCAACTCAAAATGGGATGAGCCATATTGTCACTTACAGTCTAAAGTGAACACTGAGGTAATATTTCAACAGATTATCACAATGCTCTCTTTTCTTTGTTACATACTACCCTACAAAGCCACTCAGTGGCTTTTTTTTTTCCTTTGAATTCAGCAAATTAAACTGAACTGTGTCCATGCATTAAATGGATGGAAATAGAAGCTGGCCTCTTGGGTCAGTTGACCCCAGTTCTAATAAAGCAATCCATTGAGACTTTGAACATTTGATTTAATGTGTATGAAAAGAGGAGGACAGATAAAGCTAAAAATGTTTTTATTAACCTTTCACAGCTCTACTGAAAACCGTCAGCATGCACCACTAAACTGTGAAATAGTGTCTGCCTGATATCCATTGTGCCAAATTGCTGCTTATCTTCTGGAATGAAGTAATAACTATTATATTCTATTTACTCAAATAGAAATATTAGCTTACAAACTTTTTCTCTCCACATAATCTTTAGCATGTGTATATGTACTGTCACGAAAGATATTTTGGGCACTCATTATTCCACCAGCCTTAAAGTATCCCACCTCCTTACCAAATCAAAGAGCAGCACATAAACAGTGAGTGGATACTAGAGACCACAAATATTTTAGGAGAGAATAATTAGTCTTTACCTTGTAATACTTACACGATTTAATTAGGATTTTCTCTTTCCTTTGGCTACGGTTTATTTTTTAGATAAAGGGTAGTGGTAGAGAGCTTAATTATGGCAGAGCTAATCCCATAATAATATTATCTGTATTATGTTTGTCATTAATAAATATAGTTATTCTACTCGTTACACTTCTTAGAGAAACGTGACTAATAGCTTGAGCTGATGGCTCACACATTCATGTCTATGCCCATGGTTATGTAGTGCTTGCTTATGCATACATGCATCTGCTCTTCAATAAAAACATATTGGGACAGGACTTTAACTGCAGGGGGATCTATCCCACTGAAATCAATTACAATTTAGCACGAGATATCAACAGGACCAGGATTTCACCTGCGCTGTAAAGCAGTGCAGCAGGAAAGGGTGTGTGGAACCCAAACAGGGGCAGGGAAGAATGTGGCCCATCTCATCAGAAAGCAATTATCCCTGCAGGACACAGACCCTGGCCCTGTGGGAGCACTCACCTCGCACGGTGAGCGTAGCAGAGGCTTCCACTTTGCCAACGCGGTTCTCGGCGATGCAGGTGTAGGTTCCTTCATCGGTGCTCATGGCTTTCTTGATGCGCAGGGTGTAGTCGTCCTTGATGTCATACCTGTGTCACAGCAAAAGAGTGAAAACTCTTTTTGTGGGCAGCAGAAACGGACAGAAACTATCACCTGGAAAATGCCAGTCTGAATCTATCTCGCAGCCAACTTGGGAAGATAAATTATTATCCAGCATTAGATAATTCCACGAAGTATTAATCTCCGTGACATTTTTATTGCACTCTGCATTAGTTAGAAACTTTACATAAAATTAGTATTGCTATGTTCAGTATTAGGGCTTTATTAATAATAGCATTCACTTTGTCCTTGCTCTAGAGCAATAAGATAAAATTAAGGTATCAGACATCAGTTATCAATACATGACAGCTCAGGTTTATCATGCCTTTAACTGTGTGAGCTACACCTTTTACCTTTTGCTGATTTGGAAATTTCCTTTCATACAGAGGTTTCCCCTACAGCAGCAATCCCCTAGGGAATGGTGAGCATGTTGGTAGGATCTCACACTACCCAATTGCAAACAATAAAAAATGTATTCAAGCTCTGGAAGGTGACAATTATTGAAGAGGCACATTAAAGAAGATTTATCAATTTCACAGAAATACAACAAAACAATTCAATAAGGGTGGACAATGACATTTTCTCTTTCTTAAAGGAAATTAGAAACAATTCAGTTGTGCTTTGTCTATTTCTTTGTTTCTACTGTTGAAAAAATTCTAAAACTTTAAGTTTTTTACATGAGGATGTATAAAACTTACTTAATACAACATACTCCGGTATGTAGCGAACATTTATTCTCAAGGGATTTAGACTGATTATACGCAGAAAAATATTTTCAGCTAAAATGTTATTATCTGCAGAAATCATGCTTAACAAACTTTTTTAGGCTCTGATCCAATGCTCATTAAAGTCAGCAGGAGACTTCATGTTGTATTAAATATCTTTGGTTGCCAAATCAGGAAAACCGTGGTTATCAGCATAGATACTTTAGCCTTTAAATATTATTTTGTTAAATTATTTTCAACAACATCTCTTCTTGATATGATACATTAAGTCACCTTGAATCTAGACTTGGCTTGAGATTCCCATGTATCAGTGAAATAGGAACACGAAACTGAAAACAGATCTAGACTTCAGGAGGTGTCAGTACTATTGCTCACTGTATTCATAGTCATGACATAATTTTGGAAGGACTCATTTATTTTTTGTTATGCAGGAAAGGCTTTATAGACTTGTACAGGAAACACATAGAAATCATATAGAAGAGCACCCTTAAATGCTTGGATGAACAAGGATGCAATGCAACAAGTCAGAGGAATGTTGTCAGGCTCTATGAGCATTTATAGATCCTTTGGGAATGTGAAACATAACTTTTTTTGTGTACATAACATACATTGCTATTTGTTCCTTTAGTATAGGTTTGTAGAGAGAGCACCATGTGCTAACAGACTCCAAAGCATCTTAACTCAAAGATCCCATGTGGTGAAACATTTAAATTTCTATTAGGTCTAACTAAAGCTCACAACATCAATTAGAGAATTCCTAGCAATTCCAAGAACAAAGAGCAGTCAAGAAATCTTTTCACACTCACCACAAAACAACTATATTCAGTAGGTCCATTCTATCAGTTATCAAGAAATAATTTATTAAAGATGAATTTGAGGCTAACCATTCTGTTAGAGTTAACATAAGCACATATAATTGCTATTTCCACGGGAGTTACATTTAATTGTATGCAGTACCTCAGATTTAAGTGATTAATGGGACATATGCCAAGGGGAAGAATAAGTAAATAGATGTCATGGCAAACTTTAGAAACTTATAGGGATAATTTTTTCTGCAAGCATAGTGCCATTGGTAGTGATGAGGGGGCAGGTAGGTATGATGTCAGATAACTTAATATGCACCTTCTGGAGAGCTACACATCTATTACAACTACATTCAACAGCCACATGCAGCTAAAGAACATTTCCTCTAGACTGCTCACAAATTATGTCATTTTGCATGCTGTGCTGCATTAGTCAATGGCAAATAAAAATCACTGTTTTCATAAGACAGAAAGGGCAAATTGTCCCCCTTAAAAATCTCAAGAATACGACAACATTATCCTACAACGATGGAGCAGTTATTTGTCTTTGGTGATTGCAGAGTTGCAGACAAGAGCAAATGCTCATTTTCTTGACATGAGGCCAGCTCTAGGAGGCTGAAAATATAAATTTGTATTCATCTCCTGTATGATGATGAAACTAAGATCAGTTGTAATATAAATATGAATTGGATATCAGAATCAGGGCTATGAAGCTGGGCAACAATTAGCCATCTATGAAACTGATGGAGTTTTCTTTTCATACAACAGATAACATCCCTGTGTTTCACTTAATGCTGCCGAGAGCAAAACAGGCAGGCAGCAGGGCTGTATCAGAGAGGGGCTGCCTGTGCAGGCAGGCTGGGACAGGGAGCTGCAGCGTGCTGTGGGCTGCAGCTGACTCACTCTGCTTCCTGTCACGGATGTGCTGGTGCCGGCATGCCAGCCAGCTGCCTCCGAGGCTCCAGCAGCCTTTATCCCTGCACCTGCCAATCATGCACACTGTGCCAAGGCTGCTGGGTGGGGGAGCCAGCTGCATGGCATGCCAGGACGCAGGGTGGTGGGTACAGCCACCAGCTCCCACTTGGGTCACCAAACGGAGGGTGGCGTAAACATGTCAGCGTCACGGTCCAGTTAACAATTGCTTCAAGGACAGGTTCATCTCTCCCATACTTTTGGACCACCCTGACAGAACATGCCATCTAGCAATTAGATCCATACGTGGATGGACCCGTGGGGTGTTAGGACCATCTGCTACCCTGCAGCACTGATATGCTGCCCGTCAGTCATCTGTTCCACCAGCACTGTCCCCAGAAGTCACCACAGTTCAGTGAAGAGCTTTGGCAGATGAAGCAGACAGGAAGGAGAAAGGAGGGAAACTGGCTTTTAGCCTGACCCACAGCAGCAGAAACAAAACAACAAGGTATGGAGACTGAAGGTCTTTTGAATTTCTCAAGCATCCACCTGCTCAGCCCTGAACAGTGCCTCGTTTCCTGTCTGTTCTAGAGCCTCAAATCCCCATAGCAAGATGTTTTCACCTCACTTTCTGTGGAAGTCCACTCTCATCTGGATTAGTGCTTCTGAACACTTGGAATGAGGATCAGGGTCCTCTCTGCTAATACCAATCACATAGAGTGTTAACCAGGCTCCTGGATTGATGATGGTATGGCAGAAAACCAGGGTGCAGTGGTTAAATTGCTCCTTAACGCTGCCAGTACATGAAGAAGGCCATGTCTTCAAAATATGTGCAGTGTCAAGAAACAACTTGTGACACATTGCCCAAATATTGCTGACTCCTAGCCAATTAATGCAGCATTGAGCTAAAACCAAGGAGTGTCAGACATCAGTTTCACGTGTTTATGGACATCTAATTGATTTTAAGTACTTCTCTTTGTTAAGCATTCAGAGGTGCTTAACCTTTCGGTTCAGCTTAGACTTCAGCCATCAGGCTGAGCTGGGAGAGGTCTTTTAAACAGCCAGTCTGTCTGTGCCAGATGTAAACCAGCCACTTTTGGGCACCACGTTACATAATTTCTGTTCTACAAGTAATAGAGGAGGTCTGCCTTTAATTAAGCGAAAAGGAAGCGGCTGGCAGGGGACTGGCAAGGAAAAAAGAAAGAGAGAAACAAGAGGCACATGAGAAAACACTGCTGGTGAGGAAATTCTAATAGAAATTGGGTGATTTTGAGTGAAATCTGGCAGTCCTGGCACATATGAATGCATTCATTGTTGCTAGTTCTGATTAATGACAGTTGTACAATAGTGTGCTGACAGTCACTGCCATACAGACACAATTTTTTTTTATATGAAACACTGCTGAAAATGCAACCCAATCAGATTTGGCCCCTGAACAACATGTGCTATCATCACGGTACTGTGAATTGAGATTGATTGGTAACCAGCTGTGACAAAGTGGGAAAAAGAGCCTTGTCTTATTCAAGAAAAGAAAAGAAGAAAAATAAAAAACTGAATTGTGTCAAAACCATTACCATCTGCTCAGCCAAACAGCAAATAAAACAAAACACATTAACTATTTTAAGTATCTCAAATTAATGTACTGAGGTTGAATTCATGCGTTAACTTAAGCATCTAAGAATAAACTTGAATTGAACTGGTTTTGTCACAGTTGGAATTTTTTTTCCCCACATTTGGAAGTGTATCTGTTCATACTTAGCCATTAATCTTCCTTGTGATTATCAAATAAAAAAATAGAGAAAAATTTACGGAAGTTAGAGATATTTGACAATAATATTTGGGTTTTTTTGCATTTGATATAAATTTTCCACAGTGTTTCACAGAATCCCTAGTTTTCATATTTTAAAAAACGTGCATGCAGCCATGCATTTAAAAAATGCACCTCTTTTTTTTTTAACATGCACAGATAGCAAAACCACATCTGCAGATGAAGTAATTTCATTTCTAAATATCCAAGTAGCCTAACTGGTAACACAAGGATATACTTGCTTTAGTGGTGTACTTTAAACTTCACAGAACGCTCTGCTGAACTCAAGAAATCCAACTTAAGAAGTCTTATTTCTTGCTAAAGGGGTATTGCAAGAGGAAAAAGTCACATCTAAACTGTTAAAGGCTGTTAAAAAATTTGCATTAATTTACACCAGGTATATGTGTTAATCTAAAACATTCTTGTAAACAAAAAATAAGAAATAATAAATTAGAATCTTTGTATGTACACATTGCAGGCTTGTCTTTTTTTTTTTTTTTAAGAGATGGCACACAAATGACTTTGCTGTATTTTCCTTTGCCTGTTTGCCAGACTATTTTGCAGAACACGCACAAAGCTTCAAGATTGCTCACAACATCCATGATTAGGGAGTCCAAATAGAGAGATGCTACTGGCCAAAACCAGGGTAAACAGGAGGTAGTTAAGGAGGCTTAAGCTTCTGTCTCCACTTCTGTTTTGTGGTGCTGGCACTTCAGCTCCCAGCACAGTGCCACAGCTTTTCACTGGCTCCTGCATCCCTGTGCCAGATGGAGGGAGCCAGAGGGAAGCTGCAGCGAGATGGGAAGTGTGAGCTGTTACCTGCTTCAGGCTTGTGTGATCCAGCAGCAGAAGGGAGAGCCTCCATGCCCACTGGCAATGCATATCTGACATGAGTTATTTTCACTTCCATCCCATGCATTGATAAGTGGAAGAAGAAAGAAACCCAAACATACATGGGTAACAGCTTTCTGGGGAAAGATATAGGAGTGTCAGGTTTTTTTCTCTAGTAAAACCTGAATCGGCGACAGTTATGGATATATTTGTGTGCACTGGTCACAAATTACCCTGTTGTGCCCCTGAATTCAAAAGCTGCTTTTTGCTGGGTGGCTCTTAGCCACTGCTAACAGCCATAATAAATTGAGCTACCAGGGAGCTATCTCCAAGGTGCTGACAGGATGGCTACTCCTCACATCTACATGTCCAGATACCGGTTTATTTTTTAGCTCTTCTATTCATGCCAGAGAAAGGTAGAAGACAATGTTCTATTACTTTTAATTTCTTTGTGTGATGCATATTTTCAAGCTGACATACAAAAGGGATTCTCTATTCTATGTTTCCTTATTCTATACAACAAACCAGGAAAAGAGTTGTGTGACACAGGCTGCTATTCACTATTGTGATTTTTCTTCAATTATATTGACTAAGGTTCTGCTTTAGTCCAAAACCTCTTATGGGTTGTGATCAGCAGATTATTTCTATCTGTGAGAGTAGACATTCTCGATTGCAATGCTATAAAACAGAAACCCACACTGCACTGTGTTTTAAAGCAAGGCATTCAACAAAATGGTCCAAGTCTCATAAAATATGTGTACAGCTGTTACAGTTACTGGGCCAACATTGGGAAACCATACCTGTTTCCAAGGAAATAGTGTTTTCCAAATATCTGGAAGCATTGCACTTTATAGCACTGCTCTTACATGCAAACAGACAGGTGTGACTGAACACAAAAATGCATAGTCTCTTACAAAATCAGGAGCCACGTGCTCAGAAGAGAACCAAGAAAGCAAACTGAGACTGGTTTTCGATTCTCTTTGAAATAATTTGGAAACAAACAGCAGTTAAGAACAAAACATATGTCTGGGAATCAATGACTCAGTAAATCCTATCTAAACTTATGCAGAGATCCGTTACATCTCTGTTTGCACATGGAAGTGTGCTCACAGGGAATTACCACATGATAATTACCCAAAATGGCCTTCTGATTTGATTTTAGTTCCAGACAGAGCTCCACATTTCAGAAACTGGAGCTTTGGTGGAAGTATGATCTAAGAGACTTTGTAATCACTTGGCATGGAGACCTATCCCCCCATTACCAGGAGTAGTTCTTTCCCTCACAGATGAGACACATTTGTCAGGCACTCAGGGAGATTTATATTATCAATGTCTATGTGATAAATTCATCTATTAGAAAAGCACCCTTGATGCTCAGAGTTAACTGGTTTTGTCCATTTCAGCTTTTGAAAAATTGAAATGTTACTGCATGGACTGGAACAAAGTAAGAAGATCTGAGCCCAGACTGGCATCATGCACCCACTAAACTTGGCTTGATGCATTTTCTTAACATGAGCACACAGCTCATGAGTAGTTTGAGATAAACTAAATTTGTGTTTGCCTATTTATTATTATTTGCCTAAAGCATATGAAAGATTACTATAAACTTGTCAGAGAAATGAAATATTTCCTAATCTGTATATTGAATCAGTAACTAACCTTTAAGTGGCAATTAAAGATGAAGTCATGTTAATGTTGTAATGAAAGTGCCTTCAGTACTGCAGTTGAGCCAGAAGTCATATTCTTAAAAAGTACATTTTGCTAGTTAAGCAATTACCAACATAGAACTTACTGATAGGAACTTGAAATAGTTTTTAGGCTTAAAACTTTACCATTAAAGTATTTTCACTGACAGTGTAAGTTAATTTGTTTTTAACTCAGATGACAAGTTTTGTATCCCAAGAAGAGATGGAATGTGTTAAAGGAGAAGAAATCCCTGCAGGCCAGACATTCCAGTAGCATCAGTGGTTAGAGCTTTTGAATCTTACTCCTACTTGAATATATCTAAGAGCTTCATCCTCCTGTTTTCCTGAGGCTTTCATGGAAAAAAATTGCGCAGTAAATGATCCTTACTTTTTAATTCTATGATTTTAATGGTTATTAAACTGATAATAGAAAGAAGGCTACCTTAATATTCTAAAATTTATAAATACAGTAGAGAAACCTTGTGGTTACAAAGCTTTTATGGAGTACGCTTTGCTTTTTTTGACACTAAAGAAATATTTAAGCATCAGTAGGAGTATTTTGAAATAAATTCTACATTAAATTTCACTGTGTTCTCTTCCTGCAAGACTATTTTTTACTGCAGCCTTCTGGAGTGGAAAATTCAGATAAACCCACATTAGAGGCTACTACAACTGGCATTAAATTTTGTTTCTGAACTCTTCTTGTGACTTCATTAGTGCTCTGAAATTTAACTATTTTAGGCTGCAGAATAAGAAGGAATAAAAAGAAATAACAACATTCTCTTGTGACAATACTGTTTCTAGTGCACTGTCAGTGATCACTTCATAGATCACCGAGAGTTCACACAGCATAAAGAGAAAACATGCAGGCAGGAGTGCTAGTTGACACAATTCCTTTATGGCTGCTGTCCATGGAGTTGTAAAGCTATTTTTCCAACCTTGACCCTTATGTAAGCAACTGGAGAGTATTTTCATGAATCTGCAAACAGACTGGCTGAAACAATAGCACTTCTTCAGCTCTGTGGTGAGAACTGACACTTAACATGAAGCCAATTTAAATGTCAACGTTATTAACTGCTTCTCTGCTGATCAGCCTAACAGAGCCACACATCTACCACTTTTGCTCACAGCATTTAAAACTCCAGACAAATGCAATGGCAGGCAACTCCTGGGTTAGACTATAAACCCCTGGGGTAACTGTGAGACAATGCAATTAGAGGACTTTATTCAATGTCAAGTTTTGAGGGATTTAAAACATAAAAAAAGGCTGTCATTTACACATTCACTTGGGCATGTACTCCTCATACAACTCTAAGAATATATTTCCACTTGCAGAGCAGGAAGGGATCAGTGACAGGCAAAACAGCAATCAGAGAAAAGGGATACTCAACCAAAGGTGCTACAGGAGGGGGAACCCCACCATCACTGGGATACATCATCTTGATGTTATATACACAAAAATTAACCAACCCCTGCATCCATTTTACCTCTCATCACCTCTCTATCTCTAAATGGCATCTCTGATTTTACAGAAGTTTCCTCAAACGGTTCAATAAACCAGTTGAAAAGATGCTTATGCTGCACTTGGCTGAGATCTGCCAGTGTTCACTTGTGCCCCACGGACTCTGCAAGTTACAGAGCAGCTCCCTCTGTGTCAGACATCTACAGCAACATCCTCTGCAAACCTTCTCTCCTGCCTCCAGATGTATGTAAGGGTACAAATACCATACTAAACCTCTTTCTTTCACTGTCTCTTTTTGACAAGCTATTAAGAACATCCAGTCTTCCCCCCTATGCTCCTCATAAAGGGACTAATCTCTCCTTAATGCCTTAGCTTAAGGAAAAAAAAGACGGGCATGCAAATCATACAGGATCTAACCAGAGATGACAAATAGTACATGTGATATAGCTAATATGAAAAACATCCTTTTCCCCCGACCCTTCATTTAAAACTGCTAATTGTTATTAATTGTAATAGAAATTTGCTGATGTAACCAAAGATTATATTCATTACACTACTAAAACACACTCTTTATTCTAATTAATTTTCAATACACATTAGACTGCGTTTTGTTACAATCTGCACAGATATTAGCTCAAAGAAAGCACACAGTGCTGTAGTGTTATTAACTCATATTTCATTGAAAGGTCATTCTCCCCTTGGTTGTATCTAGAGGGGGCTGGAGTTAAATACCTCAATAACCTATCCACAGAATATAAATGAAATTACAGAGCACCACTGTTTATTCTTAAAAATTACTGTCTCTCTTGCTTACTGAGCCTTATCCTGTGGTCATGGTGTGGTGGGTATGTGCAAGGTGCCCACCAAAGCTCTCATGAGAGAGCAACAGCTCTGCAGACATCAAGGTCAGTGAAGAAGGAGAGGAGGAGGAACTCCAGGCACAGAAGCAAACTCCTCTCCCTAAGAAGGAAGCAGTGGCAAAGACAAGGTGTGATGAACTGACCACAAGCCCCTTTTCCTGTCAAGGAAAAAGGTGGGAGAAGGGTGTTTTTAAGATTTGCTTCTATTCCTCATTATTCTTTTCTGATTAGATGGATAAAAATTGAACTAACTTTTCTCCAGGTTGAGTCTGTTTTGCCCATGACACTAATTGATGAGTGATCTCTCCCCATTCTTATCTCGACCCATGAGCCTTTCATTATATTTTCTGCCCCCTGTCCAACTGGGAAGGGAATAACAGAAAGGCTTTGGGGGACACTTGACATCCAGCCAGGGTCAACCCATCACAATGGGGAAATAAAAATGCAAAACTTCTCAGGCTATCAGGCTCTTTTTGGATCTCCTCTTAAAAAATCCAGCTTTTCTTAGTTCAGTAGGTTTGCTGTCAGTTGTGTTTAAATCCATTTCAAAGATTTGCATCTGGAAGACTGTGAGATATTCTTAAAATGTCATATTATACTCTAGTTTTGGGCTCATGAGAAGCCATGGAGGAAAGCAGAGAAATTATAGGTGTGCTTTTTCATTAAACTCTATCAGAAGTGTGACAGGCAGCATTCTGCCCAGACTATGCATATGCATAAAAAAACCCCATCCAGTTTTAAAAACATAGCAAGACTAACACCTACACAGGCTTGTGCTGTTGCAGCTAGCACTTATCTTACAATACATTAACTCTGTGCTTTAAGAATGCTTATTCCCAAATAATTTTCAATGAACAGTCCTAATATCCAGCAAATAAGAAAGCTTACTGTTCTGTTTATATTTTTCACTGCTGTGTGTTACAGCTAGGTTTCATTTAATAACCTACAATCTCTTAACACTTAGCAATACACCTTGTGTAAATTGCACACCACTTTCCTTCTGAAGAAACTCTCTTGGTTTTTCTGCCCACACTCCCATTGTGTGGGTGGCACATAAAACAAATACCTCTCCCTGTTGGTGCAGTTGCCACTTTTCATCTCTAGTACAATATCCATCTAATCAGACAGTGCCTGTAAATGCAACTTAAAAGAGCAGGTTGTAATTTCATTAAAGATGTATTTACTGAGCTAAAACAGCTGTTCTGGGCTGGAATGCAAAAAAGGCCTATTTGATTGCAACTCAGTCATTTTTAAGGCAACTGAAAAATACATTTGCTGAGCTAACCTCACTCTCCCGAAGAGCTGGCACTGCTAACTTCTTCTGTATAAAAGGTTTAAACAGTTATTATAGAGTGCCATAAATTTTGACTTGTAATTGAAAATCTCTTCACTTCCTAAAAAAAAAAGAGAAGTACTTATTACTTGCTATATAATTACAGACCATGCAGCTGCTCTCGTCCTCAGCTTCGCTAGAAAATTTGAAGACATGAAACACTGTACAAACCTTATTCAAATGTTATTAAATTGCTAGTCACAGATCTGCCACTCATACTGTAAGCTCTCAAATAAAGTCATTTTCTTCCTGTTACCAGGACCAAAATGTAGATGAATGAAAAGTTTATCCAGTCCATATTGAGTTCTCTACCACAGAGGAGACCATCAGCTCCTTGGAAAGAAAGTATAATCTCTATTTCTGCTGAGCAGACATCAAAGGGAAAGATACCTGAACACGTATCTGGAAAAAAATTTCAAGGCATAAAGAAAAATTTTATTGAATTTTCAGTAGGTTTTAATCATTATGCATGGCCACAATTGTCTGAGTCACTTTGACACAATCTTTGTGCCATTTCCTTGTGTCACTTCTAATGAGAAAAAAGTCTTTTCATGGAATAGTGAACCTCATATTGCAGCCAAAGGCATGGGACTGGCGACCCCACAACATCCTGTTCACCTCCAGCAGTTTGACATGAGTCATCCTTGATTAACTATTCCCCACCCTTTGTGTACTGTGGAGGCTGTGGTGTGAGGCTGAATTTTTAGAGCAATTAAAATAAAATATACACCATGTGCCTCTACCTTTGATTCACAATGCATTTCAGTCTTGGGTCACTGATTTGAAGTGGACAGCTTCTGGAAAAAGGCTTTGCATACCCCAGACTTCACACTGGATTTTCAGTCTCCTTGTTGGTGCAGTATCAACATTAAGATTAACAAGATACTAATTTGCTGGGACCAATTTGGGCTCTAACAAGAATTTTAAGCACTGAAGAATATAAATAATTCTTTATCACAGTGGTGCAAAAGAACTATGAAAACAGTCATACATTGCTCACACCATTATTTTCATCTATTATTTATAATTTTTTTAATTCCTGCTCAGTCACACAGAGAGGAGCTCCATGACATATATCATAGTTTGAAACCGCAAGTCAGGTGTATAGGATGTTGGATAAGTAATTTCCTTTGACTGCTAGTGAGACCAATGTTTTCCAGGCATTAAAAAAAATGCTTCTAAAAGACACAGACTATCATAGTTCATTTAGATCATCAGTTCAAAACAACTGAAAATTGGAATGGAGTTTTGCACCATCAGAATAAACTGCTTATTCTCAGATTTGAAACATAGTTATTTATATACTTCTGAGCAATTACATAGACAATTTGACAAATAGCCAAATTATTTTTTTATAAAGAGTCATGTTTTCAAACATCTTAATTTCTTTACAAGTTGGGATTTTTTTCTCATTTAATCCAATTGCAACTGGAGATGCTTAGAGTCCATATGGGACCTTTATAATTAGGGCTTTAACAGCCTGAAATTATTTTCCAATTACTACTCAACACCCCGCTCAGTGTAGCAACACTGTTCACATTTGTCACCAGAAATCACTGGCATTACTTTCCTTTTTGCTTTCTCATGGGTCACTAAAAAAACTAAAACAAGGTAAGGTGAAAAAACAGACTAGGATTTCTGAAAAACTATGGATCCACTGTCACTGATTCTGGCATTCACCAGGAGCAAATTACAAACACAAAATGCATACAAAAATTCAGTTTGTTCCACTTCATTGTCACTGAACTAGACACTTTTGAAAGCTGAATCAACAATAGACACATCTATAAATCTGCTGTAATTGTTGAAACAGGTACCTACTATAACTTTCTTGCAATCTAGGGATGAAGCCAAAATGAAATTATTGAAAAAATGAAAACAGATGTGCAAAGAACATTGTTAGCTATTGAAATGGGAAATTTATATTGGAAGTTATAAGGGAAATGGCTCAGAGATCTGTTCAGAAGTATTTATGCATGTGGGAAGAATAACAAAGGGAAAACCTTGAAGGCTTTATATTTCATTGTAGATATTAAAACACTAAAAATACAGGAGCTCAGTTTGTCTTTAACCTCAAAAAAAAAAAAAATCCCTCAATTTCAACAGTGAGGAATCATTTTGACTTTCTTCCCTAATTTATAAAATTTTGATATCATAATTTTCTCATCCATCCATTCAACCAGACTATATCTGGGCAAATTTCTTTGCTGGTATTAAAAAAATCCAGAAAAACACAATAGCTTTTGTTTTAGAGGTTTCAAGCTCATCTTCCTTGATTAAGAATCATGCATCATGGTTTGGAAATGTCCACATTTTGGACAGTGAATATATGCTCACGTATCGTGCTATAGAAATAAAAAAATATAGAATAGAAAGCATACAATGCTAATTATCAGAGGCATTTGCCTCCAAAGTGCAGATATTGGAGAAAAAAACGGGATACAGTCACTAAAAAATATCTAACAGAAGTGCAATCTAACCAAAGACACTGTGGGTTCATCATCTATTACTTCTGCTTATGAGACCTAGAAGCAGATATATTTAAAACAAGAAGTAGCACAAAAGTAAGAATAAATCACAGAAGCACAATGTGTTTACTGTGGATTACTCTACAATACATAGTTAAAGAGGAAGCAAGGAGAAAAATTCATCCTGACATCAAAAAGTCTTCTCCTGAAAATAATGTTTTGCCTATTACATTCATACACATCTGTCACTATAATAAGCAAAACACCTATGTGACTTTTAAAGTTTTTTTAATTGCCAGAAAATGAATTTTTAAAAAGTACATATTTATACATATATATATACACACACACACACACACATTTCAAACTTACATAGAAATGGTTTTTCTAGGTTATGTATTTTTCTATTGGTATATTCAACTGATGGAAAATGTCAGCTATGGTGGGGAGGGAAAAAAAAAGGCACTATTCGTGTCTACTACTAAAATTAAAACTGTGCAAAAATAAATCAGGATTCATAGTGCCAGAAAAACTTGTTGGGTGGTGGAGACCTGAGGTCTAATTCCTGTTCCCAAAGGTAGTTCCATGGTGAGATTTTTTTTATGAAATAATGTTTCAGCATCAAAACAAGAAAGAGTTCCAGAAAATGAGGACCAAACACTGCTCTTCCAGTTGAATGGAGCCAAACTAATTAAAAACCCTTTTACAGGAGAGACTCCCTTCCCCTGCTCACTAAAATTTTCTCCTTGTTTGTTCCAGACTAAATTAATCTTTTTTGAACACAGGGGGCCTGTTCCAGATTTCAGCTCTGCTTTACACTTCTGCTAGTCTGGCTTTTTGTTTCCTCAAGAGGAAGGTTTCTCTCCAAGACTTAAAAGATGTGAACCAAGGAGCCAGCAAAGCCCACCATGCTCTGTTTGTAATTCACCTTGCCAGTGCAACAGAGCAACTTTTCCTGCCAAGTTTTCTCCCTCTTGGTATCAGCACATCATTCTGAAGGCTACTATCACCATTACAGTCCTAAAACATCTTTACTGTCTCCAATAAATTCACTGAATACCCATGTGCTCACAACACCTACAGATCACTTTTCTTTCCTCCACAGGAATCCATTTCCTGGACAATTCACCCACGTTGGGCTTCCCTGCACAGCTGCCTCTGGAAGAAGATTTGTAGTGCCAAAAGAGCAGCAATGTGGGAAATAAATCTTGGACACAATGTCAAAGAACAAACTCTTGGTAGCAGGGATGGATTCCAGCATTGTGCAACAATTGAAATCTGGAAGTGAATGTGAATGTGGATCTCACCTTCCTCTTGGTAAGTCTGCATCATCTTTCTTCCACCGGACTGTGGGTGTGGGATCCCCCTGCACCTGGCACCGGAAATCCACGGCCTCCTCCTCCAGCACCACTTGGTTAATCGGTCGCCTGAGAAACGTGGGCCGCTCTTGAAAGAGACATTAAAATTCCACAGTGAGTCAGAGGGCTGAAATGAACACTTTTTGACTTTTCAGCATCTTGCTGCTTACCCATCCATCAAAGAGAAAGGAGGCTGAGCTCCACAAATTCAGACAAGTAGAACTGATGATGTGCATAAAGAGCCAGCAAGAAGACTGCCAGGCTGGAGAGGCAGGGGCTGTCCCATCCCACCCTCCAGCAAGAGCCACCAGAAGGCAGCCTGTGCCAGGACAGAGCCCTCTGAGGCCATGCCCTTCCCTGGAAAAGCTGTGGCTCTGCAGCCCTGCACGGACAGAGCCTGAGCTGGGAGCTCCTGCTGCAGCAATGTATGAGCTGGAGCAGGAGCTCCCAGCAGGAGCTCTCCCAGCCAGCCTTTGGCAGAGATCAGTATCTTAATGCTTGTGAGGAAAATTTAAACTCCGCGTTACGCACCTCGGGCAATAGTGAACTGTCACGCACAGGACAGAGATTCCCTGATCCCCATCGCCAACTTCACCATGGAAAACCAAATTAAGGTCTGAATAATAACTTCTGTTTACCCTTGTTATGTTAGGCTGCACAGCTACAAATAGTATTAATCACAATTAATGTTGTACAGGCCTGCTTAAAAACCAGATGCAGAGCCACAATCTGATCTGAGTTATACTGCTACAAAATCCAAGTACTGGTAATTTCATTTGAAAGGATGTCACTGGGGTTAGTTTCCAAGTTGCCTTTGGAAGGCACAAATTTTGTTCTGTCCTCTCAGCCATACCACACTTTTATTGTCATAAATTATTTATGCTAGTCAAACCATTACAAGGCTGAGTTTATATGAAACAGTATTTCCACTCATGACAGGGATTTATCATAAGGACATGTAAAACTGGTTACACACTATGCTTCCTATTTCACTCTCAGCAAGTTAAGGGATATGATGTCACTTAAAAAAATTACTCAGAATTCACACAGATGCAAGCAATACCAGATTCTGACTCAGGCAATTTGTCTTGATAACTACAGAGCTAATTTTACAGGTTTGTTATGCACAATTATTATATGCAAATAATTTTTTTAAAAAGTTAAAAGAACATTATTAAGGTTGAAAAATCAAGCAGGCCACATTTACTGAGAGAATTAAGGCTGTCTGCATGTCTTTTGATCACTTCCTTTCTGTTTATGATGCCTTATGGGATTGGTTGCAATTATATGATCATATACTATTTTTCCCCAAACATCTCCAGATTGTTGGTATTCACTTAATGAGCAGGTGTTTAATATTTTGCTTTAGTGGTACTGTTTAGAGGGTGGCCTCCTGTCTTAGTACTAAAAATGCACTTCAAAGACAGAATTATTAATTTCCTCATGACCTCTCTTACACCTACTAGATCTTAATGCTTTATAATCACCCCACTTATTTTCATAGCTTCTCTCTGGGGTACGATAGAGATCTTAGAAAGTAAGGTAAAAAGTATCGTATCTGCTAAATTTTGGTGTTCAACCTGAGCCACAAAACTGACTTTTCTTTTCTTTTTTTTTTTTTTTTTTGAGAGGATGGGGAGGGGTTGGATAGAAATGAAATTTTAATTTTGTTTGTTCAAAGCTCAGCTTCCATTAATTCAACAGCAGACAAAAAAAATGTTCATCGCTTTTACAAATCGGAATATCAGTCAGAAAATGAGGAACACAAAACCACCTGTTAGTAATTATGTAAATGAGTGACAGCATCACACAGGAATTCCTTATTAGCAGGGAAACCTATTGGCAGAGGAAAACATATTTTGTCAGAAGAATAGACATGCTCAAGAATCTATAGCACCTTTCCAGATGATAGAGATAAAAGCATGGCTAACGGGCAAAGATTCTTCTCCCCAAGCCATGGCTTTTGTCCTATTCCTATTCCTGCCCAGGATCTTCAGATTCCAGCAATGTTTGGGCAAGTAAATTCATTTCTAGCCTCTCTGCTTATATTGAAATCTTTATAATTTCCCATTTTAAGTCAGTGTACAAGCCATATCCAACTCTTTGTAATTTCCCATTTCAAGTCAGCACACAAGCCCTATCCAGCTGCTGACAGTTTCCTTAGTCATTTTATCCTCTTTTTTTTTTTTTTTTTAAGCCCAGAAATATCACTTTTCACACCTGGAACCCAGCAAGTTCTCAAGTCCAATTCCCCTTCCAACTATCCATGCCTCTCCCTTTTAGTACCTCACAGCAAATGGTCTCTTCTCCACTGAGTGTTTGGTCTGCACTTGAACTGGAGCTCCTTTCACACAGGTCACCCAAATACAGCCCATCCACAAACTTAAGAAAAATCAGCTGAAGATCCCAAGGACCTCCCAGGAGAGTGACAGAAGCAGGAACACAGTGTAGATAGAGGAAAATGCTGCCCAGATCTTCATTTGTGGGTTCTCTGATGTATAAATTGATGACTCCATTACTTTTTCTTTTTTTTAGGCAGGTGCATATTTGGCTAAATTTACAGAAAATCCTCTGGACAAGCCAAAAAAAGAGTACATCCCTGGCATAGTGGCATAGTGTAGCTACTTCCCAACATATTTTAGGTACATGATATTCAGTATGATGCACTGCACTTCTCAGGACAAAAAGCTTCCTCCATTCCTCTCATTCCTGCCCATTTCATTCCAGTTTTCCCCTTTGCCTCCAAACTGCAAGAAGTTCAACATTCTTAGAGAAGAGTGAATTATTTTGTCAATTTAATTTTGTCAACTAAAACTGGTTTTCTAGTTAGGCATGGAAAATTTTGGATAAAACCATTTTAATTTGATAAACTTATTACAACTGGACAAAGCAAAAAAAACCCCATTTTTAATCCTAATGCCAAGCAATGTACTTGGCCCATCTGCAACTATGTGAATGGGAGTATTTTAATGACACTTTCTACAAATTTGCAACAGCATGGTTTTCACAACTTCTCTCCAAAGAAGAGCTTAGACCAATTCCTGCTCTCAGCTCATACACAATACTCTTCATTTTGGCATTTGTTTTTCAAGACATGATGCTAAACTAAGAAATTCAGATCTAGATTAGCATTCTAATTGGTGATTTAGAGGCCCAGGTTCATTCCTATTGAATTTAAACAACTCTGTGTTTGTCTGTACACTGGCTTGGTCTGCATACAAAAACAATTTTAGACCAGGTTTACAAAAGCTGTGTGTAAAGAGCTTCAAAATTAGATTGTGCATACTTATGAAATTGCTACTTGTGGCTGTAAATTCTCCTGTACAGGAGATGAAAAAATAAATTCCTGTCTCATTTTGAGGAGAACTCAGCTGAGGAGAAAGTAAATGGCCCTGAGGTCGTTAGATAAATCACTGGATTCCACATGAAGGCAATTTAGGAGAATACACATGTTTGTTTCATATCAGCTTCTAAAACTGTGTATTTTCTAAAACATTTAGGAAGTTGCTAGAAAATTAATAGCTATGTAAAGACAGAGCCCAGTTAGCAAGGACATGCAAATACCAACAACTGCTGTTTCCATTTTTGCATCATCTTTGCATTTTGCACAGCATGAATCAGGAAAGAACAAGTTATCTCTTAAGTTGTTTCCTGTATTTGTATCACTCAGAAAACCCCTTGAATATGTCCAATAGCTAATTATACAGCTATAAAGTGATCAGAGTGAATGCCATTGCCAATGCTATTAACATTCTTTATGTGAGATTAACTGGATTTGAGTCACCTGCATAACTTGCTTACAATGTTAATCTCTCAGGAGACAGAGCACTGCTTGCCCAAGCATGCTAAATAAAGAAGGTTTCTTTGCACAGCCAGGTCAAATTTAGTTTCAGAGCTAGTCTGAGGAAAAAAAAAATCATATTTTTTCCTCTGAAATGGTTTGCCATAAATAAAGCCTTGTGGTATAATTAAATATTGTTACTCTGTCAACAGCATCCAGAGAACAATATATTTGAGAAACAACAAGAAAGGGTGATAAATTAAAATCATAGGCATATATAAAAATTTTAATATAGCTATTTTATAAGCTTTCACTGAGTAAATAAAGTACCCACTTCTCAGACTTTCTCTGATGAATATTAAAAATCTTTGAAGAGAAGTATAAAATAGGTCATGGTTATATGTCATGTCAACCAGTCATGCTATTACTAGGGTGACCTTTATAACTTCAGAATAAACTTTGCTTGCACTTATAAAAGGGGATTGTTAATGCAATCTGGACACACACCTACGATCTGTTGCAGTGCTTGAGGTATGTGCTGCAAGGAAACCTATCAGATCAGAAACAGAAAACAGAAACCTTTCAGATCTCAGCCAGAAACAGCAAAATGCTTTTATTGCTCTGGGTGCTGACACAAGTTAACCTCAGAACTCAATTTTTCCCATATTTAACAATTGGTCTGAGTATCACAGTCTATTAGAGAGACTCAGATGACCTTCAGATGTATTATTGCCCTTTTCCTGTTCCTCAAAAAGTTAGACAGCCATATATGGGGCCTCAATCTAATTAAAATGATCCTAACTACCTTAATATATTTTCTCTTCTGAGGCAACTGCTAGAGTGAAGGATTTGATGGTCTTCATAATGTAGAGCCTCAATCTGATTTAGAATTGTTCTTGTTTTCTCTGTCTTTGCTGGATAGAAAACAACATTTTTCTAAAATGTTTTTGTGTTCTAAAAAGAACATTAAAACACAAATTAAAAGGCTTTGGGGAGGGATTTAATAGCAAATAGTTATATTTAAAAGCTTTTTGCACTTAAGCATTCTGATTCAAAAGGGAAAAAAAGGAAACATTAGATGGTTGGAAGTAAGTTTCACTTCAGAATGCTGTCAATAGCATAGATATTTCATTAAATGCAACGTGATCTGGATGAAGTAAAGCTCTCTGCCAAAAAAAAAGAACAAGTGAAAGAAGACAGGATATTACAACCTCACTAAATTTACCTATGTTGGCCTAATAAGTGAAAATACAATTGCAAAAGAAGGTGGTTTTATATTTATAGACATTCTTCTACTGCATCTTTTTAGCCGCTTTTCCCTTTTCCATTTGAGAAACAGGCACTTGTGTACACATCACAAACTGCTACACTCTGAGCAGCACCCAAGGCATGATGAGCTTGCACAGTAAAGGCATGAAACACCAATAAGAGGCAAATGCAGTAAAATGAAGGTTATCAGTTGCTAATGGTTTTCTCCTTCTATATACATCTACAATCATGTTAATTACAGTTTTTACTGACTGTTACATACAGACTTTGGGGACCAAATCAGACACTTTTTTCAGAGCTGTATTGTTATTCTGTAACAACTTCTTGGTATCTGTGGATAACAAATAATCTAAAGCTAAAATGGCTTTTTGCAAACTGCCACAGGAAGACTGTAAATGGAAAATACAGGGATTTGAAGAAAACCAGGAGATTTGATCTGAAGGACAAAATACACAGTGCTGATTTCTCTGTCTTGACCTGGGAATGTATACCTGATTTTGGCAGATTTTTCCATGTGACTGGGAAAGCTTTCCAGGATACAATGGGGGTCAAGACTCTGCTAAGGCCTTTCACATAGGCAGAGCTGAAGAAAGTAGAATGGGGCACAGTGTCTTCATTAAAGGGATTTTGGGGATTTTTTTTCTTCTAATACCATGTCATCATAGTCATTCTTTTTCTGAAACTAGGTTTCTCTTTCAGCCTGACAGTATCTACAAAGCATCAAACACAAATACTTCCTCAAGCATCAGACAAGAATACCTCCTCATCCCACAGGATCTTATTAGCTGAAAAAAGGTTCAGATACCAAAGATAAAAATCAAAGAATAATCCAAAACAATCTTTAATATGTCCAAATTGACAAAGCTTTTAAAGATATTTTTTACTCTTCTTACTTATGTTTTATATTCTTTTGAGGCTCTTCTAAATATATCTTTTTCCACTGCTTGATGCCAGCCTCTTGAAGTTGATATACTAAGGCTTTCATTGATTTCACTGAGCTTTAGAATCAATATACAAGATATACCTTTGTACATTCTCTTCAAACATGCCATTTTAAGTGCAAAGGGAAATAAAAGAACATGAAACAGTTAACTTGAAAACTTATCTCAGAATGGTGAAGTAGCATGACAAAATGATAAAGGTTATCATAAAGAGTAATTCCTTCTTTATTTAATTTCTGGCTCCATATTATGTATTTACAAACAAAGCTTTCTTACAAATTGGAATTAAACTGTTTCTGTTTTGCATCTTGCTTTAATTCTGTTCAGCCAAAGGCTATGAGCCCAAACACAAGCAATGCAACCTAATTTGTATCACTTACACTTCGGAAATTGGCCTTTAGAATAGTGTGCACATAATAATCAAGTCCCACGCTGCCTCTTTTTGTGAACATTAGGACTGAGTTTATTAACTTCCTTTAAAGTGCAACTTAAGGCTGTGACAGACCCTGTCTTTCTGCTTTGCTCCAAGATTACACCTTGGAGCCTCATAAAAGCAAAAACTAGCAGTAATGCTTGAAAAAGAAGACTAACAAAATGCAGTCCATCTTCATCACTATTCAAAACATGGTTTTGGATAGCACTGCTTATATGATCTTTACGGTATTTTACTATGAAAACTTGCCAATTTCCAGCTAATAGAAGAATCATGACTTGGGAACAAAACTAATGCAATCTCCATTGACACTACCAGTTTACTGTTAAGAGTGCCTGAATGTTGAAAACAATGTTTCCTATGCAGATAAACTTAGGGAAAAAAAGTAAAAGTTCTACATGTTTTATTCATAACTATCTGTCAGTAAAGGTTATTGAATGGGTACCTAGTCAAGTGGACATATTCTGCACATGGGAAAATTTTATTTTTCTCCCCCTACTGCATCCCGGGGTTCTTATGACCCATTTTATTTTACTGTTTTCAAACTCAGGAAAAGTGTAATCTTTCAGTCTAGGCTTCCATGCTGTTCCAATTGGGCCACCAGCTACCCCCACACTGACTCAGTTTTTCCAGAGGCAATGCCTCAAGCTAAATTTACTGTACAGTGAGCCAGAGATCTGTCACAAGTCACATGCAGAAGCTAACTTAGGTATTACAGAAAATCTTGCAAAGCCAAAAGTAACAAGTAGATGGTTTCTGGAAAGGTTCGAGAGCTAGTATGAAATAGTTCCTTTTTCTACATAATATGTTTACTAAGGCTCCCTTCACACTGTGGAAAGGGCTTGGAAGGTTGTTATTTGGGAAAGGAATGAAGACATGACTGATCAGCTAATTAATTCCTTTCCAGAATCAGCACCAGCTACAGGCTTGCCAGTCCCCTATTAAAATTCTCCAAGTCACTCAGTCAAGTTCTGCTTATTTTTATTGTAAAGTCCATTTTCAAATATGTTCAAAGAGGTTAAAGTGTGGCACATGAATTGCATATAAGTATTTCTAGTATATTTTTCACCAACATTTGCAGTGTTCCCATGTTCCTCAGTCCTGTGAGTCATATTAGAGGAAGGCTGTAGACCTCACATACAATCCTGGTGGTTTTGCCTGTGTTCAATGAAGCCAATTTGAACACCCAGAGCCAATCTGACATTTCCCAGAGTCGTTGGATTTATTGTATTTATTGTGAGTGCTTGGAGTGTTTGGACTGTCCAGTAGATACATTGCTTCCTGGAAACATCATGGATAATGCTCTCCAGTCACTGTGCACATCCCTGCTCACACATGGGCTGCAGCCTGGAGTTCAGGAATGGAATCTAACTGCTGGAAAGCATGGGCAAGTCCCCTCCTTTGTATGGAGAGGACCAGGACTATCCTGCACACGATGTTACAGTGAGCCCACTGCACCAGCACAGAGCTTCAGGGCCAGGAGGTGGCCAGGAAATGGGCACAGGGCAGCCAAACCACCTTGTGAGACAGCAGGTCATAACCTGAGCACCTGCTTCCTGCATGCTATTCTTGCACAGCAAAAAGGAAGGTAGGAAGGTATCTGGGAATACCCAGATAGAAGGAAAAATGCAGATAGGAAGATACTGCAGTAGGGAATTTGAAATATAATTTTCTTCAGGTAGTCTAACATAATTAAGAAGGATTAAAATATCTAATTTCATTTATTGCTGATTTTGTTTGGTATTCACCAAATAGTTTTAGATTATATTTTTGCAAGTTGATTGCTATGATTATACCCTGTAAAAAAATCAGAATATTGTAATTGGTTATGTATTATTTTACATATCAAGACAAACCTAATATGTTTCATAGCTCTGCAGGATATGAAATTACATGCACATTTCAGTTTTCATTCCTACAGTTCAATGCTTTTTAACAAATTATTTTCTTAAGGATTTCTTAAGGCTTTGTAGTTTAGGACTGCAATCTGCTTGCTATCCACAGGGAGTATTACCAGAGATTAGCAGTACTTAAACTGATGAAGGAGATATGTCATGTCCCTTTTGCATCTGTATAAACTACAACTCTAACAGATTGGCTGCAAAGGGCATAATAATTTGACAGAGATCCTTTCTCTGAGTTTTTTTTCTTTGGTTTTTTTTTTTTTTTTTTTTTGGCAAGGTATCTTGTCTTGCAAAAATCTTTCTCTGCCTTTTGTGAATCACATAATATATATATTCTTTTTAAGTGGATAAACCAATGCTGAATTGCACATACATGCAGAAACTGGGATGTCAATGTGTGTGACTGGGTTTTCCAGTGCACCATATTAGGCAGAAGGTGAAAAACTCTGGAGCATCTGCTTCACAAAGGACCCCAGGATTTCTATTAAACATCTCTCTGGGGTTACAAATGGTCTTGTTTGGAATTCCAGTACTGTATCAAAGAGGTGTAGCAGGATAGAACGTTAACACTATTTCTCTCTCTTTTGTCGGCATAGACACATTTTCCTTAGCAGAGAGGGGTTTTTCCTTATTGATCTTCCTTTGTTTGCTCAGAACCTCTTGACTAATTCCTACAAACCCATGACTGTAGAATGTACCTCAGCATGATTTTATGGCTTTGCTTCTTATCCAGTTGTTAGTAGGATGGATCCAGCTCTAGGTTGGGTCATTACTCTGCTCTTGCTCTGGACCCTAACCATGGGGCAAGTGCTCCTAACAACCAACTTCCTGCCTTGCCCTCAGGTCTAGAAGCTCTTTCACAAAGGAAGCTTATTCATTTTTAATTCATTCAGCAGCACCAAAAATCTAAATGCTGTCCTGGCTTACAGGAGGAAAAGCTGTTTCCTGAATGCTAAAATTTACTGCTATATATTCAAAAATTTGATTTTGGAATTGTCTCTAATGATGTGTTACAGATCAAGTGAAGCTTTTTGTGCTTTCCTACAAAGGTTTGATTTCACAACCCCTCAGGAATATGGAATTATTTAAATAGGCAATCCTGGTCTAAATCTCTGGTAAGCAGGCATTGTCAACTGTATTAGAAGTAGCTTAATTACATTTGGCCATTCTGTGAGGGAGAGCAGTGTCCTGCAATAACATCTCTGGTTATGCACATCACTGTGGACCTCCAATCAGATTGAAACTATGTGCTTAGAAGGAAAATGTTCAGCCACCACAGCTCCATCATTATAAAAAGCAGCTTTTAAAACCTGGTCTCCTTCTGAAGCTGTCAAGTGCATCTTTAGCAGTACTGCTGTGTTTTGTTAGCCTTGCTGTGTCTCGTGTTTTGAGGAGCCCCCCAGGGTAATTCAGCCTACATGTCTGTAGGGGAAAAGCCATAAAAGCAGGGGTGTCCTTACCAAAGACAGTCAGCTCTGCAGGGTCGCTGTCACGCTCGCCCACCATGTTGGTCCCCACACACGTGTACATCCCTGCATCACTTTTTCTGGTGTTGGAGATCATCAGCTTCCCACCACGGATCTGTTTCAAAACAAGGAATGTAACTTCAGGTTAAACAAAATACAGGTAACTTCAGGTAAACAAATACATCAGAAAAAATGCTGCCTTCTCGGGTGACAAGTTCTACAACCAAGACATTCTAAACTTTTGTTTGTAAATATATGTATAGTTTTAAAATTATATACTAATATATTTAAATATCTTTAAGCTGTTCTATTTTTATCCCACTGACTAATTTCAATTTGCAACTAATTTCAACTGCATTTGATCTTGTTCCTTTGGCTTTCATTAGATTCTTTACATTTCAAAGATTACATTTCTTGCTGTCTCTTGGCAGCACAGAGTACTTTTATTTCTTGCATGGTAATATGTAAAGCACTCTTGACAACTCTCTGAAAAAACAAGGCAATTTGACTTAGTTTTATTCAGATAATTTTATTTTACTGGTGTCTGAACAGTTTCCTTGATCACTAATAAAGACAGATTTTCTCTTTTTGTTGAGGCAAATGGACTGAATCTGGCCCAAACTGGGAATTCATGTGACAGTTAATATTTTCTTGGCTATAAAGGGTGCTTACAGAGAGAAAGAGCAGGATAGATAAAAGAAATAAAGTAAAAACTTGTGGCTTGTAAAGTCACAGTGTCAAAGGTTAGACAATGGAGTGCTTCAAAATAAGCTGGGGATTTAACTAAAGAAACTTGAGAGTATCAGGCACTGTTAGCCAGTTCTCTGCCACTCATTGCTCTTCTACTCTTGAGTAGACCCTAGCACAGAGAGCCTGGTTCACAAACAGCAACAGCTCAGATTCTTTGGCTTGGAATAATTCCTTAGGGATCCAGAGCCACTAAAAAGCTTCCTGGTAGTACTTCCATGTTGAATAAAGTCATCAGTGAATCACTCCATACAACATAAAACTTTATTGAAGAAATATTAATGGTGAAAAGCTAAGGATTTAAAAATTAGGAATGAAACATGTTTTCAACCCCTTAATTTATCCAATTTGCTTGCATGGACCATGATTTATCTCTAATCACTTGATAACTTCAATATTTCTGCTGGATCCTTTTTCATTCAGTACAAGAAATGAACAGCCACAGAACTCAACCAGTGTTACTCATTTGCTCAACATTTATTCCTTTTCAGGAACCGTAATTCTTTAGAGTATGACTTCAGCCTACATTTAGACACATCCAAATTACTGCAATAACTATAAAATTACTGGTATTATTCTAAGATGCTGGGTTTTCTCCCAGGGATTATTTGTGCGCCTCTTAGATTTGACTGAATTTACTTATAAACACCTCTCTGATACTCTCTGTTTGGAGAACTGTGATGTAGAAAAGGTAAAATCAAAGACATCCACTGAGTCCTTCATCTAACTGAGCACCTTCTGTGACTGAATCTCCAGCTCTAATGGACCTCCACCACAATGGATTTACAAACCAACCCTCAAGGAAGCTCAAGCTGGAGAGCCAGACTAGGAGCAACAAACAGCCTGCCCTCCTCATTTGGGAAATCTCAGAGAGACAAACTGCCAAGAATAACAACAAATTTCTATGGGCAAGGCTGTGAAGCTGTGCAAGTTCTGCTGCACCCAGCTGTGAGCCCTGAGCCCACAGATAGAGAGCCACCGGGGCTGCACTCACACTGATGCGCTCCTCCCTGTCGTCGATGCGGACTTTATCTTTCTTCCAGTAGATGGTGGGCTCGGGGTGCCCCCGGGGTGGCTGGCACTCCAGTATTGCCGGCTCCCCAGCTGCCACCACCACATCCGTAGGGTTCTGGCGGAAGTCATCCCGTAGCACTAGAGAAATAAAGGAAGGAAAGAGGAAAGAAAATTAGCAGAAGTGATGACATTGTAAGTGGAGGAAGAAAAAATGCAAAAACACATACTATTAAACAAACAAGTATAAAACATTACTAGTGGATGACTTTGCTTCTTGTATTGACTGTAAAAGATCTCAAAAATGAAGCTGGGCAGGTATGCCCTTTTGTCCAGTGGAGACAGACTTCACATACAAGGCTTTTGTTTTCCCCTTTTTTTTTTCTTTCCAGATAAAACCACTACTCTCTGTTTAAGTTACAAAGATGTGTAAGCGCCCACTATTCCTCTTAATACTGAGAGGATCTCTTTCCATCATTAGAAAAGCAGCACTGCAGGTTGGGTGTTGAGTTCTCTTCATGACAGAAAACAACCTGCTGAGTATCTGCCTTGTCTGGGTCCACAATTCCAGCTCATGGTAACAAAGGGACAGAACTAATACTGAACTGCAGAGTTACACCTTGGTCACGGGCATTGCCATTATTACTGTTACTATCGTATTTCTGGCACATACATGCTAAAATGGTCACCAGTTCTGAAAGGTGTCCGAGAAATAAAACTAATAGTGATGTACTTCCAGCATATTTATTTTTTCCCTCTATATTTTTAGTTCTAATATTTCTGCCACCTTGACCAGCCCTATCCTACTACCTTGAAAAGAAAGAGCGTTTAAATCACCAAGCTGTTTGAGAACTAAATTAGACTACACAGACAAATCAAGCTTCTGTAAAGGTCCAACTAGCTGGCTTCAGTGTGTTAGAATGATATCCACTTCATCCTTACTCTTCTGTGTGTGTCTTAGTCTCTAGGTTAATTGACATTCTTATAAACATAAAACTGAAAATAGCTCTAGATGAGCTACTGAAATAGAATTTAGGGCATTGCCCCTCCTTGAATTTCAGCTACGGAAGGCTTTCATTACAGCTTTAAAACAGTTCTCGCCCTTAATGGAACCAGGGCCCTCTGAGAAATTAGAAAACACTGTATCCTAGTGAAGGGGCAAGTCAGGAAGAGTTCAGCAGAAATTGCTCAGTCTCATTTCATAAGCAGAGATAATTTACTGCTTTCAATGTTAATAAAACATGCCCCATTTTAACATTTGGAACTGAATATTTTTCTCTTCTGTAATAAGCCAGAAGAAAAATATGATTAATACATACAAGAATTGGTTTCTGAATAGTCTGAGGTGAGTGGGCTGCCACCCAAAATGACATGGAGGTAACTTTCATTGTTCTCCATTTTGGGATATACAGGTAGATCCCAGAGGAAGGAGGGAATTAATTGGAAGTTAATTCCTTTTCTAACACGCACGCACACACAAAGAGTGACTATTTAGGTCTCTCTCTTGAAGCATAAAATAAAAGTGACAGGAGGCAGCTGGCAACAAATGCAGCTCTGGCAAGAACCCATACTCTTCTTAGGTGACACACCCAATAGATAACAAAAACCTCAATCCTCAAATGTTTTGAAAAATCCAAACCTTCTGATTCACAATAATCAAGTTGGCAGAAATGGAATTTATACAGCTTCAAGATCAAATGGAAGAAGTAACCTATGCAATGCAGAGCACAGAATTAGTATGATGAAGATCATGGGCTGCTGACTATTGGCAGTACAACACTTTGGAAAGTCAATATCCTGGGAATGTCAGGGAAAGAACCAGAAAAAAGTCTTAAAAATTCATGTTTTTTTAGGAAAGCAGGTTCATATGTCTCTGTGATCCCCATGATACGCAGGAAGAAAAAGCACTTCTAGACAATGCTATGCCGACCTTTGTATAAATGGTAAATAGATAAAAATTAATTTCTGCTACTATTATTACACACAAAATAAATATTATTTTTATTGGCTTGGTTCTACATGTAATTACAGAACTTCAGTGCAAATCCATTAGTGGAAAAATCCCCAGAAAAATCTGCAGATCCCATCAAATAATGGCTTTGTATTTCTGACTCCTAACAGTAATATTAAGGAAAGCATTTTCCTTGAGCATTTCGCACTGCTGTATGAACCTGACAAACACAGTTTCTTGCAGTGATACACAGCAAATTACATTAACTTTCTCTGAATCATCCCAGCAACTGTGTAAGGTTCCAATCAGCCTCAGAATATGAGGCTAAGAGGTGATTTGATTTTATCACATTCCTTTACCCAAAGCCACACTGCAAAACTGGCTTGAATAGAAGACAAAATTGATGCTACAGGCTTTGCTTAATCTTGTTCTGTACCTCAGCACATACCTGAATCTTGAATAGGTATATCTCACCATTTCCATCTAAAGCATTCTGTGTTTTGGAGGGAAAAATAAAAGAGGTTGGAGAAAAAAGAAAGAGGGAAAAAATAAAGCAGTGACAGAAAAACAAAGATAAGAGAAAAATGCATGAAATAAAAATTAAAGTGAGAAAATAACTTGGAGAGGAAGAGGGGGAAGACTAACTTTAGGGAAACAAAAAAAAAAAAAAAGAAAAAGCCAGGTAAAAGAAGTGAAAAAGAAGAACAAAAGCAGAGAGAAAAACAAGGTAAAGAGCAAAGAGCACAGGCAGCCATTCCAGCGATTCAGTATTTTAACAGCAATCTAACAACAATGTTAGATTGCTATTAAATGTTAGATTGCTAAACAATGTTAGATTGCTATTGTTAGAATCTAAAGCACAGATGTTCATTTGATCAGCCCAGTCACCCCAGAACATCCAAATATCACCCCAGGAGAGAGGGACCAGGGAAGAGGAGGGCAGAGCACGAGCAGGTGAGCTTGGTTGTCCCTCTCGGAGTGGCACAGGAAGCCACAGGAGGAAGAACCATCAGCTGGAAGTTGAGTTCACACGTACTAGCACAGTAAATGGAAAAGTTGCAGCACATCTTGGTGCACTCACCACACCTAATGGTACAACCATCTGTGAAAACAGAAAAGTGATTGAGGGCTGCAGAATATTCCTCAGCCAATTATCCACAATTGCTGGATACTTCCAAATAACTATTAGTGTGCCTGAGCAGACCACTCTCTCCCCACACAGGCAAAAGGCTTTTGTCCACCTGAGAAGCCAGCCGTCCTCAGGGCCCTTTTGGCAGGGCACAAACACTAGGGTTTTAAAAATTCAACACAAGCAGCACTGCGCTGCCAACAGCCTCCTCTTCCTCATTCTTTCTTGGATGTTCTTGCCTTACTTTATTCCAATTTTACAGATAGCTCCCTTGGTGCTTGCATAGGTGTTTCTTTAGATTTTTGGGTGTTACCTCACATTCTTTGTTGTGAGGGTGGCAAGGCCCAAAAAAGTTCTGGATGCCCCATCCCTGGAAATGTTCAAGGCCAGCCTGGGTGGAGCTCCGAGCAACCTGGTCTAGGAAAGGTGTCCCTGCCCATGGGGTACTGGGTGATCTTTAAGACCCTTCCAAGCCAAACCTTTCTGCTATTTTATGTCTAAACAGGGGTTGCCCAAGGGGAAGATTCCCCCCACCACCAGTGCACAGCTGCACCCCTGGGGCTGCTCCCCCCACCAGCCTGACGGCAGCACAAACACCCTCACGTTTCAAAAGGCGAAGCCTTGCAAGGGCAAAATCTTCCAGATGGCTGAGCCCCACTGTCTGGAAAGGCACCGAGGGACTGGAGAGCTGCGAAGAGCAGCTACAGCGTGCACGCAGCCGGCAACAGCGCCGCGGACAAAAGTTAATTAAAGTTTGATAGCTCTCTTTGTGGCTCAAACGAGCTGACGCTGCTCAAACAGGAGAGATGTCTGCGAGCAGTCACGGCAGGCTTTAAGGCAAGCACGGCCATTTCCAGGTAGCCAGGAGTGTAAGCAAGGAAAGGGAGCACATCCAGCAAGGGGATAAACACACGGAGCACGCACCTGCCAGAGCGAGGGATACGGGAGCAAAAGGAGCAAAGAGGAGCCCCCGCTCCCAAGGCAGCTGCTAACCAGCACCTGCCAGCTTAGGCCCAAATCCAGGCCTCGGTCAAACTGAGGCCCATAAACTCGGGGAATTACATGGAAACTGAATTAATTTCCTCAGCTGAGGTTCCAGCAATTTGTTTAAAGGAAGTGGAGATAAAGGCACGATGTTTATGGGGTAGGAGGGAAAGTGGCGGGGTCAAAATTATTCTAGGCTAGATATCCATGCCTTAATCCTTCTTTCCAGCTTTTAGGCCCTTAGAAAGAAAACATTTTTATAGGATTTACATTTACATGATGATTACAAATAACCATCTGTCTGCTTCCACTTTTTCAATCTGGTCCATGTCCCACGAGCCCCCAGCCTGTGGTCAGAGCAGCTAAGCTGGAAGGAAGAAGTGGATGCCCGTCAGGAGGCTTTGGGATAATTGCATTCTTCTCCCACCAGCGCTTGTCTCTCTACCTCCTCCCCCTCTGTGTGCATGGTGAACATCTGAAATTACCGGGGACAGGAGGGAGGGAAAGAGTATCTTTGTTGCCCTTTTCAATGAATTATAATGTCTTAAAACACAGCTACATCTGTTGTGCTGACTAGAGGGTATAAAGAGATATTGAGTAAATATTAATGCGCTTCTGTAACTTGGGTCCTGGCAGCTCATCTTCCCCCTCCTCTCCTGTTTTGTGCTTATCTCAGAATAACATTATTGTCATATAAAGATTTTGCAAAGCCACAACGGTGGTGGTTTGGTCACCTGCCACACCACAGGTTGGTCTCCCCCAATCCAAGGCACTTCCCCACAGGCATCTTCCTAAATCCTCGTCTCTCTGCCACTGCTTTGGCACTTCCCCCCTCTGACACATCCTGATATGAACAATCGACATGAGTTACTAAGTCAAATAACTGCCCAGATGTCATGCAGTGGACAGATTAAAGGATTATTATACTTTAGGTAGCATATGGTGCAGGGAGGTATTTTAGATCTTGACTAATGTGTATGATCTGCTGAAATGGTCCCTGAGCAAGCCAGCACTACCTGCTGAAAGAAAAAAAAAAAAAAAAACAAGGGGTCACAGAAGACTTCCCTAGTGAAGAATAATAATACACTTTGTTTGAAGATGCTGCTGCCCAACATCTTTGTTTCAGCAACTGCCTCATTTTGTAAGAAAAAAAAGTAACAAAAACACCCAACCTTGGCAATAGTCGTGGGCAAGACTCTCAGGGAGTTCTTGAGCTCCCTCTGCATGTGCAGAGGAAAAAGCTGCAGCCAGGAAAAAGCTGCTACCTTAAAAAAAGAATTATAACAAGCTATATTTTTTTTTTCCCTCCTGTTTTTCCCATCCTTTGCCTATCTCCTGATACTGATACTGCCTATCAGGCACAAATGTTAGTTAAAATACCATGACTAAAGTTCAGTAAAATGAAGGCCCAAGTCCATGAGAATAAATTTCAGAAGTGTTAGGGTACTTTCAAAGAGCCTAGCAGCTTCAACAATGTTTGATTAGTAGGATACCTAGAAATCCAAGTAACGATCAGCACAGAGATATCTGCATCAAGAAATAAAAGGAGAATCTTCCTTGCCAATTCAGCAACATCTTTGGCTTCATCCTTTTTTCTCACTCACTCAGTATTTCATGTGCTTACCCAGTACTCACAGCTCAGGGTAGCTTCACAGGCCTCAGTAAAGACAAAAATGTGGAGAAAACCCTGACATATCCTCTACTACTTTTAGCTGTTCATATACACAGATACAGACATACAGAAAATTATGATGAACATTAATGTCTAAATGTAAAAGCATTGCTTCTATGACAGAATATATTAAGCCCGGTGAACAGAGAATTACAGTGTTGAGGTGAGTGAAGTGACAGTGACATTCCAAACAAGGAGCCATTCCAAATAGAGTCAGTGGGAGATAGTTGGCTTTTTGCCTCTATTTCTGAAATTGCAGTCTGAGGTGTACCCCAACTAGCTGACTGTATAAAGGTCAGGAAAGAAGATGGACTTTTTCCTTTCTTATTTACAGTACACACTGCCAGGAGTCAGACTTTGAAATCTTTCTAGCCTAGTTAAGGGCACTGCTGACCTATTTTCCCTTTTTACACAGGTATATAAGTGATAGTTACTGCAGATTTTAGCTTATGATTTCCTTCTGATTTTTGAAAGGCTGCTATTTGGGCTGAATCAAGCATATGCAACACAGCCTGAATTTACTTACTGCAAAATTATAGAATCTCCTTGCCTTTCTTGTGATTCACTATGATCACTTGAATGCAATCTGACACCTCCATAATGTTTTTTTTCTGAAAGACTTTATATGACTACTAGATAGCATGAAGAGAGGAGAATTTTCTAATTTAGAACATAATGTATTTATGTTTAAGCCTGCTGATTGAAAACAAAGTTCTATCACCTGTCTTTCTTGCAATGAATCCCCGATAACCTTCCCCCTTTTTTAAACTCCCACCTCCTTCCACCAGCAAATTCTGAATGCTGCAGTTAACAGTCAGCAATCTCATTACCCATCTGCTATAAATCTTCAAAAGCATCACTGTGTTTTGACAGTCAAGAAAGGCAAAGGGAAGCAATAAGCATAACCAAGTATTCTTTATGAATGCAAATATCCTGAAGACCACATTGAAGTAATTTCAGAAATCTAAAGCTATACAACGTAATACGTTGAAAAATTTTCTCTAGGATACAGAACAGATTTCTTTTTTCTTATTCTTAAAGCATAATCAGTCTTGATGAATGCACTGCACAGATTGCTAATGTGAACAAGAGGCACATTACTAGGAGTTTTATTTCACTGAAACTGAAAGCCCAACTACTTGCTTAAAGTTCAGAGACTTTCTAGAACAACTGACACCATAATTATAGACAAGAAACTTTTAAAAAGTGCATGGTCTGCTGTAAGTCAAAATTTAACAAGGATCAGACATTTAGCAGTTTAACTCAGATGTGAAGATAGCTTTTACATGATCTTCACTGTTAATGGACTACATATTCAGAAAATCATGGGCATTACAAAAGCAAATAAATGGCTTATTTATTTTTTTACCAACTAATGTGAATATCAGATGTGGAAGCAAACACAATTTAAGGAAACACCACATGACAATTGAATTGACACTTTTTCTGTCACTTTTATGCCAGAATGTCTTCTTTACAGCAGAAATAAGGGACAAATTTCACCAAAAGCACTAGAGACTCTTCAAATCCCATCAACAATGCTTCCCTTCCAACAATGCACTAGGGAGGATTGTGTTTAAGAAAAGTGGAAATCCTCCACAATGTCCTAGGCTACTGTTATAAAAGGAGAGTTTGGACATTGCCTGTTTGCCTTTGGTTGCCAACCAATAAAAAAAACAAAACAACAACAACAACGAAAACTTAAAAGAATTATAAATACATAAAAATTTTCAAAAGCAATGTCAAAAAACCTCAGACATTACTGATATACAAACAAAACTCTTGTGGGAGCTTTTCACCATGTGCTTGAGAAGGGCACACAAGAAACTGCACCGATTTTGAATCTGTGTGTGCACAGCAGAAAGGTGCTCCAGAAAGGACAATTAATTAGTGAGGTTCAGAAACTACAGTATATTAACATGCAGGTTTGCTGTTGTGAGTACAAAAGTTGCACTGCCAGGTACCTGTAGCACTTCTCAACCCAATGAAAGCTACCTAGAGTTTGAGACAACATGGACTAATTGCATTTTTTCTGTTTCCAAACTGAAGTTGGTTCTCCTACAACCACTTTAACTCCATCAGTCTGCGAGCTTCCAGTTCGAGCCCAGCCAAAACACCTAAAATGTACATGTGCCTCGGTAAAACAAAGGAATAAGAGCAGCTGAGAATCATGAAAATGAATACAAATGAATGAATATTTCTTGTATGAGAAATATAGAATGTTACATGCTTCATTTAGCCAATATAATACAGACTGCAATCTCAGAGCTCCACTGAAGTGTGAATAGCCTCTAATAAACTTCTTGTGTACACATGCACAACACATACACAACAGCTGGGATGCTTTCCCATCTTGGCAGGGGGCACTGCCACATTACTGCTACACTTCAGACACATTAGGCAAAGCATCAAACAAAATAGGCCATTGCCCAACATAGGAATCCTCTTCCATCCACCCTCCAATTCCCCATGCCCAACCATGGTCTCTAGCTGTTAATTATAAGCTAAAACTCATCTATTCAATTTTTTGTGAACAGGATTTTTTTTTTTTTTGGTGCTGCTCCCTTCAGAAGTCAGGATTGGACATGAAATATTTGAGCAGACATAGTAAGGCATGTATTCCTCAATAAGCTTTTGTAACTCCATCACGAGGGGCCCGTGCAGCCACATTTCATCAGACTTGGAGCGTGAGACACGTCCACAGCTGGTACACAACACCAGTGGGAGCTGCCTGCTGCTTCTCAAATACTTCCCTTCCCATCCTGCAAACTGTCCCCATGTCAGTTTTGGGGTGCTTGCCAGATGCCATTTCAACAGGCTCCATAAGGCTGGCTGGCCTCATGTGCTCTGTCCCACAAACAGGCATGTCATGGCACACAGGCTCAGCATAACCTTCTGAGTAACTCAATGGTTTCCACTTTTTATAGAATTTGTACCAGCAAATATAGAATGGAAACTGGAAAAGCATAAAATGTGCTCACATGGCTGTTACTGAGGCACATCAAGTCCGCATGTCCAGCACTCCCTCTGAAAGAATTTACAACAAAGCCCCACTTCCTAAAACTCCTCTATCACTTATGATTACATATTATTTTAATAATATTCAATACATTAAAGAAGTAGGGATGCATGGCCTAGAGAAACTGTTCTTTAGAGCATCTACTCTGTCATCTCTTAACACAATAAAACAATACATTTTTTTTTTCTTGCAAAGTTAGGGTCATATTTGAAGTTTTGTCATTGGATTCTTCCTTCAAAAAAAGGAATTGCAAATTATTTCAAATTTAACAAAGGGGGGAAAAATTATAGAACATGTTTTCTGTATTATCTTGACAAATGTTAAGAATTTATCTGTCACTTGTTATTGTATCATTCTGCTTAAGAAATTTAAGTTTCCAGAGCTCTAAAAACAGAAGGAGCAATGTGATATGTAGAACCGATATTAAAGTGCACTTAGGATTCAGTAATTTGAATTCTGTCAACACATTAACAACTAGGAAATAATCCACAAACATCTAGATAAAACAGCAGCTTTCTATGGTCTAAATATGAAAAGACAGCCTCAGTTTTGATATTTTATTCAAAACAAAGAAGAAACTAGTGCAATTTACCACTTTTGCAGTTTTGATCTATTCAAGTAGCACAAGGAATTACTTCAATACAATATGAAATATGACTCAACTCTCACACTTATTTTCAAAAGTAAAAAAAGAATGTAAGAGTTCAGATTGCCCTCATTATTATTCACTACATGATGCAAGAGGAAAGAAAAGAAGAAAAAATAAAGAAGCAGGAGCAAAGACCAATAGCCTGAAGCAATTTTGAAAGGGGAGCTTAAGCACCCAGAGAGGGACCAGAACCTGGATGTCCAGCTCCAGCCTCCAGTCACACTGTGCCATGCCTGAGACTCCAAATGACCTTCAACTGAGGGGTTAGAGTCAGACACATTGTTGAAAATACAGTAGCATAACAGTGAGGATGGCAGTAAATGTGAAAGAATTTTTTTTCTCTTTTTTTAAACTAATACCACTGTCCTAAAGTGCTACTTCACGTACAAAATTTAAATAATAAAAAAAACCCTAAGAGTACAAGAAACTAGAGTAATAAAATAAAGCCCCCACTTGCCACACATCCTTAAAAACCCTTGGAGCTGAATATTCCTCTGGCAGTTCAGTACAAGAGAAAATGAGGATAACAACAGATCTGCTGACCCCTTTAAAATAAAAGAAAACTGACAAAGAGCACAACACGACTATGTACCTACGCCATGACAGAAAAGCAGCAACCTGAGATGTGCCTGTGAAACAGCCTTGAAGTTACTCAACATCTGGAACAGCCCTTCCTAGGAAGGGTTCACATTCCTCTGAAGGGTCTGAAAGACCTCTGTTAATCCCACTTTAGAATACAAAATCCATTTTACAATTTATCCTCTTCCTCTTACCTTCCTTCCAATGCAAGTGTAACCAAGACTCTGTTCCAGCTCAGGCAATAATCCACAACTAAATGTTGAACAGGTTTAACATTTAAAACAGGTTTCTGTTTAAAACGTTAAATAGAAACCTCCCAGCACATTTAATTCACTCGTTTCCCTCCTTAGCATGGATTTTAACTAGACACACAGTACCTGGGTTGTAGTTTGCCCCAACCAGTTAACCTGTGTACATTTATAGAGAAACTGTCATTCTTTGATTGCATTGGAAAGCAAGAGCCTATACCAACTAGATAAAATATTCAAGCACCGTATGATAGGCAAAGCACAATATTGAAAGAGGCAGATTAGATTATTAGACTTGACAGGATTGGATGGAGGGAATTTTTAGCCTCCACCACAGTATTCACCTGGGATAGACTTTAGGCCAAATACTACAAACATTTCCTTCCATGCCAATTAGGAAAGGAAAAAAAAAAAAAAAAAGGCAACAACTCCTGTTGCTGAGGATCTTTAACCCAGATCACTCTACTGACCCAGTTCACAGCCCAGATTCATAAACAACTGAGAGAATGACAAGCTATTACAAGCAGAGGAAATAAGTGGCCAGGAGAGAATAGTACTACTTAAAGCAGATTTTCCAGCAAGGAAAATGTGTTGCTAAACTATGCAGTATGCTTCCCCATATTTAGACTAAGGAATTTAGAATAAGGAATATATAAAATGCAAGGGCTCATATGACCAGTGAACTCTGTGGGATTTCTCTGAGATCAGGAGAACTGGAAACATTCTGTAGTTCACTTGTGCAGCTTCAATTAAGGCAAATTGAATTAAACTCTCCCTCGAGGAGGACCTCTGTAGCTCTGCTCCTCCTTTTCTGAACAATTCCAGATGTAGGTGTAGAACATTTTCATTTTCTCTCTGAAGAATTCCACATGCCTGGCTGTGCTCACATTCATACAAAGAGGTGAACTTTTGGGGGAGAAGACATGGGGCACTAAGCAATGATCAGTCAATAATTGCTACACTCTGATTTTACAACTTAATTCTGTTCACAGGGGCTTCCTTCCTTCCTTAGGAGCAGACAGGTCTGCTGGAAACAACTCAGAAGAGATGGAAACACTTCTGCTGCTGAAGAAATGGAAGTCTAGTACTGTGTGACTCATATTCACACAGCCAGTGGCACTTGGTTTTCTTTCATATCCAGAATTTATTACCTGCTTAATAGTTCTTCTTTGCTCTTCCTTTCACCTGTTCAATCCAAGGTACTAATCAAGCTTCCCTTCCAAATGCCAGCAGTACCCTGACTTCTGTTGCAAGGAATCATCTTTCTAGTGAGGGTCTGCACATTCACCTTAACATTTTGAAGCTCAGAGATCAGAACTGCCACTCTTGGGACACACTTCGGGTCTGGATCAAGCAGGAGTGACAGAAATCCTCCAGGTCAAATTGCTGGCCACAGTTCATGACTTTTCTCCTTCAAGGAGACATCTGGCTAGAATTTTCTTTCCCCCTCAAGAGCAGGGTTTAGGAGATCAGCTCCATTTTACTGAAACCCACCGAAGCTTTCAACACCCACAGAGGCTTCCCTCACGCCACTAAAAAGCTGTGACATCAAGAAATAATTTATTTATTTTTAAATAGAAGATCACAGAGTTATCCTATGAACAAGAGACTATACTAAATCAGTAAAACTTATACTGTGCTTAAGATTTTAAGATTTTTTTTTTTCTCCTTCTTTTCTAACCAAACATCTGGGGGCACTGAGCTACAACCCTCCCTCCTCTGTCAAATGGCTAAACAGAAATGCAAACTTTGGCAAAGCAGTAAATTCAAGGTTAGCTGAAATTACTGAACATGAGCACTTTAAATCCACATCCTGCAGTATCTCAACAACACCTGGATATACATTTGAATTTAAATGCAGGCAGTGTAGAGCTGTTATGTGGGAATTTACCTGTGATTTCTGGGCATCCATGAGCCTGGACTGCAGCCATTCATCTCTGTTACAGTGGGCATGTCAGGAGAACTGGTAGTTTGGACTCAAATCCCTACCAGTCCTATTTAAAATAATAAATCCAAGACATTTATTCAGAACCTGCCTTTAGATCCTACTGGTAATGGTAAATCCATTAAACTTTGCTTTCACTGTTCATGATGTTTATAAAAATAGTAGGTGGAATTACAAACCAGCAATACAAAGCTTGGTATTTTTTCTCCTCAGATGTAATAATGAACTGGATAAGAACAAAGTTGACCCAGGGATTTCAATAAAGAAACTTTCATTGGAAGCCTGAGCAGTAGTGTGCAAACCCATGTTTTTATGTCAATATAATAATGGCATTTCTACGCCTATTAATAAGTATAGATCTACTGCTGAATTCATGGTTGAAGTGACATCATAAAATGAGTTATATTTCTTCTTAAACTATATAATTAACTCTTAATGAACCCCTTCCTTTTTCCAGTAAATTCAATTTTGTCTAATCCTTGGGTTTATGGTAATGTTGAGCTCATTAAAATGTTACTTAAAACTCATTAAAATGCACACTGAGAGGTAACAGCTTCATTGCAGTAATATGTTGTAAAAGAAAAAAGAATGCTTTATTATCATTTAATTGTTTCCAAAACTGAATAAATTTGCATAGTGATGAGGTTCACAGGATATTTTCAGTAGTGCTCAATAATTAAGCAGCTCAGTAATTAAAAATGCATTTTCTAAAAATAATTTTATGTTCCTGCTTACTCCCTGTTGTTTTTGCAATTGGGAGAAGTGTTCATGTTGATACAGTTTACAGAACTGAGAAACAGTGATACCTGAATTAACATAAAAAAAAAAAGATAACCATTAAAGCCCTTGGTAAATTCCTGTTTCAAAATAATAAGGTAAAATCATCACCAATATATATCACAATTCAGACTTCCTAAGTCATTTTATATCCCTCCAATCACTTTTTCAACACCAGGGACATCCAGAAATTATGCAGGGGCCTTTCAGTTGCAAAGCCTTACTCTCATTTTCATAATTTATTGCTACCATAGGTTTGCACATGATAGAATCCCCAAGCAGAGGTTGGATGGGTCTTGGACTTGGCCAAGACTTGGTTAGTAATAAAATTCTGGCCAAAAGCGTGCCTCAGGAGTAGAATTTCCTGTCCTGTATTGTGGATATTATTATGGTTAGGTATGTGGTTCATAGATCTACACTAAACACAAAAGTCCAATCCTATTTACTGTAACTTTCTATTGGAATAAATTGTTATGCTGGTTTAGTACAATTCAATGTGGTAATTCACAGTAATGAGTGAAAATGCAGTGATAAAACAGTCAAAAGCTAGGGACAGAAGTTACATCTCGGTAAACACTCAGAGTGTCTGGGGTCCATTATTTGACTTTAGGGTAGAAGGTATTTTGCTAACTTTCATTTTAACTCCTGATATTGATAAAAAGCTGACACACCTTGCCAGGGTACACAGCTCAGACTTTTAGATGAGAAAAACACAACTTGGAAGCTTTGAGTCATTCAAGGAACTGTCTAATGCAACAGCATTTAAGATGTCTTGAAGCATTAATTTAATGTCAATCACTGTTCTTTTCTATGCTTTTCAAAAAATAATTCTACTTCTATAAAATAGATAGTCTTTCTTTAATGTACAGATATCACAATGCGATCAATATGTTTTTTTCTGACTTGTGAAAGTTGATTAGCATGCCAAAGACACAATTAAACTTAAATACAGATGCAGCACGTTAGACACATTAGTGTAAGGGGAACAAAAGAGAAAAGTAGTCTATGAGCTTTCAATCTCTATACCATTAGTAGGGAATAACAGACTAGAACAAAAATAATCTAAAGAAAAAAAAAGTGAAGTACTAACCAGATTTAGCAATTTCAACAGCTGAAATTATTGTATGTAATAGCACAGCATTTCTATGGTACCATGCTGGAATGCACAAAATGCAAACCAGTTATGTGGCTTACCACAGATTTCCTGGGTGAGTCTGGACAATTAACCGATCTCAGAACCCAGATGCAAAAGGATGATCAGATTTCTCTGGCTCCCTTTGCTAATTATTTAAATAGATCAGTCTCACTGAGCTTTACAATCTCCTCTTTGTACTTTCTACAGCTCTTCACACAGTGGTCCAAATGACAATTCTATCATGTCTAACTTAAAATTTATAAAAACAAATCCAGGACACTTTTTTTTTGGTGAGACATCAATATGCGGGCTGAAAATTGTTGTTTAATATAATTAGTCAGGTCATATTTCTTAATTTTGCTTTTTATTCTCCTTGATAAATGTAACTTTTCTGATGGAGATTACTATTGCTACACTAATTTACATCTTATGTTCTCGTTTGTTTCAAAAGAAAACAAATAGCCTGTCTTTTTAGAGGAGTAAACAATCTCTCATTTTACCTTTATTGCACACACTAGCAGATAAGTTAAGTCATTTCTCCCAAACAGTCAGCAAGATGGAAATAAATAATTCTGAAAATAAGTAACTGGCATAATAAGAATTAATGCTGAAAACCCTCTCCATTGTATTCTCTTCTATTAAGTAAAAATAAATTATATACCATAAATATAAACAAGAAGATGGATGGTACACTGAAAAGATTAAAAAAATAAGAAAAAAAAAGAATAAATGACATATTTTATTTACTAGTTTTTCTCAATGTAAGCACTGTAAATTGAAAAATCAGCAACAAAGGCTGTTTAAAAAAAAAGTAAAAAATGTACTAAAGCCTCAGTTTTCAGATGGACAACTGGACAGCAGAAATACATAGGTGTAACTGATATTAATGCAAGATTTGTGAACCTTGTATATTCAAACCTCATAAGCAGAAATTCTTACATTAATTTTATGAACACAGAAGCAACCATTTTGTTTCAGAGCTGATACAATAATATTAAAAAGAAGAAAACAGAGAAACAGTTCTTTCTTGCTGCCTGAGTAATTTAGTTCACTGCATCCCTCTGCTGCTGTGGGATGAAGCTGGAGTGAGGTGAGATGAGATGTGCTCAGCAGCAGGACACGATGGGAGCTTTAACACAAGTAATGTGCTCCTGGGAGCTCCAAGTGCCTGAAGAATTTCAACTAACCATTTCAGGTTATTTTTTAACTTGCAGCAAGGTAACTGCCAGATACAAACAGTGTTTTGTTTTGTGTAGTTGTATGGTACAGTGGTCATTCAAAGACACCAGATCTCTCTTTGTTAAAACACCATAGAATGCATTCTTATATAGTGCTTTCTTGCTGGGGTTGTGCTGCATGTTGCTCTTTCCAAACACATGATGGCTTTTATCTAATGAAGTTATCTCAAAAGGACCACTGAACACCTTGTGGGTCATATGACAAAAATGGAAGACTTGAATGAGGATTTCAAAGTTTTGTTTCCACTCTTTCTCCATATCGAGACTAAAGACATTTGAGTCATACAACCTCCATGCTGATGAAAAACATTAATTCAAAAACATTGGAATCCTTCCATTGCCTGCTTGGAATTAATCACAATCATAATGATGGTTCCTAGAGTGGATCTGTACATCCTGACTCAGTTCAAGACTCAGATTTTTACTGTCTTTACTCAAAGCAAAACCTTTGACAAGGAAAGCTGAAATGTATGCTACCATATACTGTTGGAAAATCTATAAAGTAATAATGGAAAAAAGGATGGGAGGGGAGGGGAGAGAGGAGAGGAGACCCCTTCAAAAAAAGCCAAACCCAAATAGCAGAAAGAATCACAAACAGGATCTCTTGCTATGAGAAAACAAAACTGGTTTTCCATTTCTGTTTTTCTAATGTTTTCTGCAATAGCTAAAAAACGAGGTTCATTGGTGAGTAACAATAATCACCCTCAGGTTCTAAAACACATCCAGAAGTATGAACTGTCTTTCAAAAATTTTAATTACCACAGCTTCTGTGTACTTTAGTCTGTATCTTACATTTCTTTTATGAAATACCAATTCTTCCACCTCAGTACTTAACTGTCAGAGGTATTTAGCATCACCACTGAAAACACGTCTGCTCGAGGCCACACACCAGCCTCACTGGTGTCCTCCTCCCCAGCAATACACTCTTTCACAGCTGCTAGAGACTTTTACATGAACACAGGGACAATAACATCCCATTCTGTTCAATTCTTTAAAGTTCTTTGTATTCCTGAACATTTATAAGTTCTCAAGCCTCCCAACCTACCCGCTACTGAAACTTTTATAAAAGGGAGGGTGTCCTCAATTCAGCCCAAATCATGACTAGAGGAGCTGCCTGTGATCAGAGGATGCTCTGAAAAATTACTGCCCAAGATTTTCTTTAACTTCTGAAACATTGATTTGATTTCTGTTGTCTTTATCATTTGTATAGATTTCTTCTGTTGAGATTTGCACTTATTGCTGATTTCAGACATTGTAAAATGGCATATCTGCCAAAGACTTTGGAAATCTTTTTAGAAATAGGGGAAAAAAAGATAGAGAATGGGAAGGAAAGAAAAAGAATGAATGGGGGGGAAAGGAGAAAGCTAGTCTGGGTATTTTTCCATTTCTTATTTAAAATAGTAAGAATCACCTGTTCAAACTCCCCATTCCCCACCCCCTAACGAGAGTTGTTAGTAACAAGAAGTGGCCCAGCCCACCCCCTGACGTCTTTAATTGACTTCCTGGCGAGTGTTATCAAGAGGCACTGAAGCAGTGCTAATGGTGCCTGCAGATTGCTCGCACATGGCATGGCTGGCATTCCTTGGACCTTAAAAGGGCTAATAGGAGAGTGTAATCTCCACTCAGCATGGAAGCAAAGACCACGAGTGATCTGGAAAACACAAGTAATTAGAAAGTATTCTTCCCCAGATGGAAGGGAGGTGGGAAATGAAGATAAAGCTGGTACCCAACCATGGAATCTGCTATTATGGAATTTCTAAGCACAATAGTGCATTATTTCAAAGCGTGTGACAGTCAATACTGAAAGGAATAAGCCCATCTCACATAGAAATGGGAGCTTCTAGTTTTCACCTGTGACTGAACACTTTCACAGAGAGATCTCCAATGGTAGTTACAGAGAGGGGGAGCTTTTAAGATTTTCTTTTCTATCAGCATTTCTCCAATAACTTCAGTAAGACCTTTGAACATCATATTTTTTACTAACATTGGCAACCTTTGAAAATCTAAAATATTTTCATACATGGGACTCTGAAGCACTTCATAAACTCTGAACTAGCCTCACTGATGACTAAGAGGGATTAAGAAATATTCAACTGTTGATTCACTACAATAAAATTGGACAAAATATATTTTAAACATTCAGAAATATTTTAAACATTCAGAAATACTACCTGGGAGTCTAAAACAGGCACTGCAATGCTACTTATTCAGTTTGCAGTGAGAAATTTTATGATTACTGCAAAAAGACCTACAAAATGTCTTTACATTAATTTTCACTATGCAACAAGCATATTTTTATCCTCTAGGTATTCCTAAAATATGTTCAATAATTAAAGTACTTTTAAAACAACATTTCAAAAATATTTTTAAGGAAGATTAGGAAAAATGGAAAATCAACTGTGATTTCAGCTTGATTGCCCCACTGTGAAGGTAGTGATTCATGAATGTTAAAAGAGTGGATCTAAATAAAAAGGCAGGATGCTGTCACAGATATCTATTTAAACATTTACCAAAAAAAAAAAAAAAAAAAAAAAACCCAAACAAACAAACAAAACAAAAAAAAAACAAAACAACCAAACAAACAAACAAACCCAAAAAAACCCAAAAAAAGGCCAAGTAAAACAGCCTAAAGTTGATTTCTGTATAAAAGAAACTAAAGACATTGTGGGCCTGATGTCTTCATTTAGCTGCAGAGTAGCTGATAGCATAGAAACACACATTGATAAAGCTGGACCTCCCTGCTGGAAAACACTACCCCTGACTTATTTGAAGTGTTGGACACTGCTAATGGAACAGGGAGAATGGTGGAGATTTGGTAGATATAACTTACTTGGCTTGACAAAGGCCTGTGATAAGATTCTTGACAAGAAACTATTAAGGAAAATAAATAACCACAGGGTAAGAGGTAAATTCTTGTTGTGGATTAAAAATTAGCTAAGTGAGAGGAAACAAAGAGTGGTAATTAATGGCTGCTTCTCCAAGTAGAGAGAAGTTAAGAGCTGGGTACCTCAGGGATCTGAAACAGGACAGGTGTTCAATACATACAATTAATGGGTTCAAAGTGAAAATACATTGAAAGTAAAAGCAAAGCAGTGAACAACTCAAAACTGTACTCCAAAGGATAAATATTGCAGACATCCAAGGATCTCAGGATCCATACAAGGATCCATAGAATTTGAGATACAATACTGAAACAGCAGGTGACATTTAATTTCATACAAAGATGAAGGTATATACATTTGGGAGGGTTACTGAAGGTCACCTATGTGCTCCAAATGCATTTGGAATACCAATCTAACTGGAGATAAAGGGGTGAAAAACTCAGGAAAGATAAAAACAATGAACTGTGGCAGTATGACTTGCAGTCAATTTAGATTATTTCTGAACTCCAAAATAGTATTTTACAATTGACACACAAAATTTTGATTGTTTTTTTGTTCAATACTTCTGCATTTTCCCAGCCTAATCGCTATACTAAAATGAGAACTTTTCACAGCATTTTATTTTCAATAAATACAGTTCAACCAGCTGTGTTCATCCTTATGTCTAGCATCACCAAAAGTGCCATGCAATTATCAACATCTGTTAGAAGTGCTTTCCAAATTTGATTCCAAAAACATGTACTTCTGTCTCCTGCCTTGAATCCAAATATAGAAAGAATAAAAAGCAGCAGAAACAAAGAATCTGTCAAATACCAGCTGCAATTGCAGGGCACAGCTACAGAGGCACATTAAAACTGAGTGTGATCCACCCCAAGTATTTACATCAGTCTCATCCAGCAGGCTCAGGCAACTCTACAGTCAAGATAAACTATGTGAGTTTTAGCACTCAGTAGCAGCCCTGAAGTATTTGCCAGGAATCCTGGGAGTTTACATCATGTTGCCACCATCAACTAATGCCTCTGTCATGCAGACATACTCAAAGAGGACAGCTGGACTGAGGCTGCTTGTTTAAAAATTAGTGTAGACAGTTAATGAAGTTAGAGTACCAAATGCACAGAACATCCAACGGGCAATGCTAATAACTTTTTGATTAACATTTCAATTTTATGGCTACTTGGAGTGATGACCAAAGCTTAATCTGAGCAGATTTTCATCTACCCTTCTCCCAAAATACATTACTAAATATTCACTTGTTAAAAAAATGGTACTATACTATTCTTTAAACCACAATATATGCATAATTTCTCCACTGCACCTCTCTATAGTCATACAAGAAATCCTGACAGTACACCTTCCCATTCAGTAATCTCAAAATAAGAGTTTGGAAAGACTGAGTTGGACTGGCAGCATTAATCAGAAGTGGTCATGCAAAAACCTACTTGTTTTATGTGCCTGAGGAAGGTATCTGAAAGAGCAGAGCTCTTCCTAAAGCAAGACTGGCAATGCTCTCCAGCTGTCTCCTCAACATGGAGCACTAAGACTTGATTTATAAAATATGTAAAAAAAAAATTTATATTTAGTTCTTTTCCAAAGAAAGCTCCCCCTTCAGAAATTATGCATCCAGTTATATATGTTTCAATAAAAATTAAAATGGAACAATTTTCCATCCATTTAGGTTACCCTCATTGCTTCTGGTAGCTCAGTGCTCATGTACTCTGCCTTCCCACTGCCCCATTTCCATGCCTGATGACATAACTCCATGCTCCAGCCTTCATTGCAGGCTAACCCTACTACTCTTCTGCTCTCTATTACAATCTGTGCACCCAAAATTCCAGTGAAGTGGGTCTCAGCCTCACCCTCCATCACCTGGATCCTAGGCCAGAGCTTGCTTGCATGTAGCAAGTTCATCTGTTTTTTCCACTGCTCTGGTAGTGCTGTCATCTCCACTTGCTGCTGCCTATGGAGAAGGGTGGCCATGCTCAGGAAGAGGCAGGCACAGGGCAGAGATCCAGGTTTGGATCTCCATTCCTGTCCTGCACCCCCAAGGGCTCAGAGTGGACACTGCACTGCTCAGATGGCACAAAGAGGTCAGGAAGAATGGGGAAGGAGAAGAGAGAAAGAGCTGGGTAAGAAGAGAAGCAAGGGAGGCAGAGGTAGACTCTTCAAGATGGTATGGTCTTCAACCTTTCTTGAAAAGGCTGATTTAATGAGCTAGTGACAATGTGAAAGTGGAGAAAATCAATCCTGGTTTTGTTTAGGTTCACATGTGAACACAGTGGGAACAGTATCTGCTGCCCTGGGGTGATCCATTTATAAAAGAATGAAGAATCAACATGTATGTTTGTACAGAGTATTTCCAATCAGCTTAACACATAACCTTCCTAGTATTTTTTTCCTTTATGTTTTAAAAAGCATTGAAATGAAATATCTAAATACCTTTTTTTTTTCTTATATGGTTTAGCAAATACTGTTTATGCAGTTTCCAATGGAGCTTGAAATAATATTTTTTTCTTTCTGATATTTAACTGTTTCAGCTATATGAATGGCTCTGAGTGTGTTATTTTTTAATTGGATATCATTTCTGGTCAGTTTAAAGAAACACATAATCTTTCATATCTTACCTTTATATCACAAGGGCCTTTGACCATAGACTACAGATTGTCTCTTGTACTTCCTGAGAATTAAATTCTTTCTCCATATTTAGTAAAATCATAATATCATATATCATAATATCCACTTTGCCCTAGAGAAATCTCCAGGGAAAAAGAAAAATAACAACAAATGAAAGGATAGAGAGCTATTGTAGATTTTTGGGGCAAGGAAACACCTGTTTTAACACTTACTAAACCTTGACATAAAGAGAAAAAACCCTTAGCCTTGTTTACATCAACACTTAGTTTTCTTATCTACCTGTAATGACCTATTTAATTAAACCCTTTGCTGTAAACAAATATCTTTCTGCATGATCAGCCAGTACTGTGAAATTCAATGTGAGAGGCAGTTTCTACTTTTGAGAAGTCATAAACACTAAAATGACTTAAAAAAAAATTAAAAGTTACAAACTCATTAATTTTATCATTTAATTCCAAGCTTCTTGCCACTACCTAAAAGATTTTAAGCCTGCCTAATAGCTAGTCTGAGATGCTTTGTATTAAGCAGCTGAGTCAGCAATTACCATGCTCACAAAATATGACAGAACAATTGATTACTGCCTCTTTTTTTGTGCCTTCCAGATAACTGTTTTCCTTTGAAGTCAGAGGCCAAGAGATAAAACATCTGTTATCCTCCAAAGCACTCTTTTTAACTGGGGGTGTTCCCATGGCCAAGGAAACAGTGGTGTAATTACTATTTTGTTCCTAATAATTAGAAAATTGTTGAACAGATGATGTAAGTATAAAAAGCTTTTCAGCATGTACAGATATGCAGAAGTATATTGGATTTATTCACTTTTGTGCTCATTTTGCAGGAGTGAACAGCAGTGAGCTAAACCCAATCAAACACACTGATGTGTGTTGATGTTAACACAGGACAGTCCAACTAAGTAAAATAATGCACAGTGGACTAACAGCATTTAATTTATCAGAAAGGCACACAATTTTCCTCTTGCTAAAGTGAAGTACAATAGTGTTGTACCAAAAGCAGAGGAACAATCCTTTATAAAAGGGACACAATTTCAAAGGACAACAGGGCACAGGAGCTTTGTGTGTGAGCTTTGTTCTCTTATGTGGTACTACAGCAACATACAGGGATGTTCTGCATACTAGGCCACATGTGACATGAAGTATTGTTGTATATGGAGGAAAAGTATAATTTCCATTGCACAAAACCACTTGAAAACCTGTCCTCTCTAGTCACCAGAAAAGAGAGCATTAAAGACAGAACAAATGGGAAGAAAAAAAATAATGGTTGACTAAACACATCCAGAGAAAAATTAAAAATTTATACTTTGCCAACTGTCACCCCACTAAAGGATTTGAGATGCTTGAGTTTTCTCCATCTGTATTAAAGATGCTCTCTGGCACCTAGGTCACAACTCCTGAGACACTGTGTCTTTCGGTGTACCTGGTACATCTTGTAATCAGACCTGCCAACCTCCTGAGAAATACATATTAAATAAATATGGATTCTCTTTTTTCCTTTCTTCCTTTTTCTCTCTTTTCCCCTTCTTCTCAGCATTCGATGCCCCCTGGAGATCCTAGGTAGGATGGAAGCAGTGTGCAAACTGCTACAGGGCTCCTTCCATTTCATTCCTTCACCTTGTAACTTGAACACAGCTGCCTGGATGTGCAGACATGTAATGGGGGCCAGAAAAACTCGGCTAGGAAGTGCTCCCATCCCACTTTGACATGCTTTATCCCTGTGATTCAGACAACAGGAGGACAGGACAGTGCAGGAAGGGAAAATGATCAAAAATGGGAGTGAGGAAGGTGAGAAGTGAAAGAAGAATAGGCAGGTTCAGTAGCTGAGCAAGTCCCATATGTTCCAGTGACCCTTTTCAGACAGCAAGGCTGTGTTTGGAGAAGGGGCAAGCTGCTTGTGTGGGATAAAAGGCATACCAAACACACAGCAGAACCTCCACAGCTGCTAGTCCAAGCACCAGCCTCCTTACCCACTAAATATAACTAAAGACATTGTCTTGCTAACAAGAGAGCTATATCAACCTTCCCTTTCATCCCCAAGTCCTACATTTCCTTTAAAGAAAACCCATTTATTTAGAGGATCATAACTTTGGCCTTTTTGTGTGTACTCACTGTACATCAGCAGACCTAAATTAACCCTGTGTATATCTTTACCTACTCTGGAACATTTGTAGAGTCTTGCCATTAAAAAAAAAAAAAATTGGAAACACTTATTGTAGGATCATTTCAATAGATATTAAATAGAAATGCCTTTCATCCAGTTATGTTTTCTTAAAGTTCATCATTTGTTCTCACTTTTCAAGCACCTAAATCTTTTGCAAGATTATTATTTTGCCCCACTCCTCTTCCTCCTTCCCAGTTCTTTAATATTTACATTAAACATTGCTGAAACTAGTATGCAATTTAAGACAATTTTTTTTTCAATCTTGTCATTGTGATGAAAAATATCTCCTTATTTCTATTCTTATATCCTACTTGCAGTTATTTTCCCGAGTAGTCCAGGACAGTATTTTTTAATTTTACATGCATATTTTTAAAGCCAGACACAAAATTTAAATAAAAAATTTTCCTCTGCCACTTAATAGTAAATTAGAGAGGCAGGGTTCCCCTCAAGAAAAGTTATGACTATGTTTTCATTTACAGATTCTTTTTTGGATGTTATCATTTGTTTGCTAATAAATTTACTTTGTTAGTACTGAGTTAAGGACAGCTGTTACCCAAGACTGTTCCAAACCCAATATTACTGACAGTCACAGAATCTCACATTTTCTTCCAAACAACCCAGATGTCCTAAAATACTGCAGGTGCATGACAGAACATATCCCAGATATCCCAGGGCATGGCAGCATTTCAGAAAGCTCTCCAGATTCTGAAACTCATCCCTTTTTCTTCCTCAGCTCTCACCTTAATATCCCACTTGCAGCTTGCACCTGAAATCTGTTCCTGTATGTAAACTAGAAGTGCTGGTGAGTCATTCAGAAACCATAATCACATCATAATTAGAATGCAGTTATCTTCTTATAACTTTAATGACAGTCATACCAGTCAACTTCCATGTAATATTTAAGTAATACACGTACTAAACAGGTAAAGATTTAATCCATATTTGAATCAGTAACATATCCAGTGTGGCAGGCATAAAATACCCACTGCTTTTCTTCCATTTTGATTATATATGGTAGGAAAATTGGCATATAAACCAGTTTCCACTGAAAATAAGCTCTTTAAATTAAAATACTCCTTTGAGATTTGCTGTTTAAACTGTTGTGCATCCACAAGGAGGAGATGAAGAGGGAAATCTAGAATTGCAGCAAACCACTACTTAGACAATAGCACTTTGGCAGATGAGCCTCTCCAGATTTTGTGTTGCTCTAAGACACAAACAGTAAAAGACTTTTACAGCTTGATGTTAAGGAAAAAAAAATGGAAAAGAACATAAGAAACATTTATGAAAATGTTGAAAATATGGAAAAAAAAGTGATTTCCCTCAACTGGAAAATAAAATAAACCCTCCCACATCTTTATTAGCAGAAAAAAAACAAGAAAAATACACCTAATGGCTTCAAAAAACATTGATTGGAAGAGAAACAAGAAGATAGAGCAGTTATAGAAGTATTTTGAGGGCTTCAAGATTCAGCTAGTCATATCCCTTGAGTAACTAGACCTATTTAGTCCTGCTTTGAGCAGCAGACTGGACTAGAGAGCTCTGAAGGTTCCCTAAAGCTCAGTTATGCTGTGATTTTCTGTTGAAGAACTGACCCACATGACAAATCAGAATAACCACATGTGATGAACTTCTAGGAGAATATATGTCATAACAACCCATGGCTATTTCAAAGGGATAAGCAATCTGTGTGGACACTGACATCCCAAAGAGTCTTAAAGACAAGAAGAGAATGAATGGAGGAGAAAGGGATGTGGAGGAACAAGGCCAGCCTGGACTCTTCCAGTCATTCCCACAGCAGCATCCTCTGAATGCAGAAGGAATTGATCCCTCTGCACTTTACACTGGAGGTTCTGTATTCCTTAGTGCCCCTAAAACCACATTGGGAATTCTTTTGTTTGGATAGCTATGAAACAGCCACCTCTACAGCAGGTGAAGTGAAGAGGAGGAGAAGAAGAGGAAGGACTGATTAAAAAAGAAGTTTCCTGTGCTTAACTGGGAAATCTGCTTAAACGGGATGTCTCCCAGGGAACTAATTTAAGCCCGATGATACTTAATAGCTACGATTGGTGCTTAGTAAGTAGGGTAATTATGTTTAATGGGGATGCCTTAAGGCAATTGAGTGGCACTTAAGTCTTTTGTATGTCTCAATCTCATGGTACTTCTATCCATTTTCCCTTCCATAACAGCTATAAATGCAGGAGAAATAGATCCACCACCACCTGTTCCTCTGAGTTTGTCCCTTCTGTGCTAAATGCAGGGTCAACCACACGAGGCAAGTGTTTGTTGCCTCCTCTGCTCCTGTCACTGCATGAGCCACAGCACCTAGCCAAAATACTGGCTTCTCTTATCATTACAGACTTATCTAATAACATGATGCTTCATACTGCCTGGCTGAAGCTAATGGAAGTTTTCCAGAGACAGAATCAGATTCAAGCTGAGTTCAGCTCAGCCCCTTCCAGCAGCACTGTGCTCTGCAGTAGGACTTTCTTTCAGCCAAATGGAATAGGAATATTCCACAGTTCTTTTTAAAAAAAACTTCAGAAATGTAATAAGGGCCTGAAAATTGTGGATATTTTTCTCCTTCATTTAAATTGACTATAGCTCTTGTTTTACTATATGAGGTGTTTTTTAAGAAAATGTGGAACGTTGTGTTTTTTCATGTACATAATCTATAACTACGCATGTAAAAGTAAAAATAGGGAGGAAAAAAAAACCAACTTAAACTAGGACTTATATCAAGGGAAAAAAAAAAAGCCACAGTTTGCCCATAAAAAACTTTATGTTAGAGAACTAGAAAGCCCCTTACCAATACAGCTACCAGATCTTCAAATGACTTTATAGCAAGCATAGGGGAGGCACAAAACAGATTTTCAGATGGACCTCATTTAACAACTTTGTGAAGGAGATGATATAATGTAATGTCCAGAATAGCTGGAGAATAGATTTATTGATCAGAATGTGGGTCTCAATCCTATTTTCCCAAAACCATTTTAAATACAGACATCAGACAAAGCAAAATAAACCATCTTTAATTCAACTTAGTGACACTACTGTCTCAAGGAAACTGACAGCATCCTTTTAATAGTGAATTATTTCTAGATTACCAGCAGTCTTACTTTTCTTGTCCAAGACTGTAGCTAGTCAGTGGAATACAAAATCTCACCATTTTTTTCTCAGCAATGACTTGATATAAATAAATTGAAATGTTGCAAGCTAAGCACATGGATGCTGTACAAAACACTTGTAACCACAGGGTATATGCATTTGAAATTTAATACAACAACAAAAAAAAAAGAAGTTGCAAAGCTGTTAGTGTTAAAAAGTACCAGCAATGTGGTTTTATGAGGCTTCTCACTGAGCTGTGATAGACATGTGATTAAACCACAATTTTAATAAAAGTTACAGACCTACCATTAAAGAGAATAAAAAAAATACACATATATTTTACAGTTTTCAACATACCTTTGCCAGATGGATAAAATACTCAATTTTCCACTCCAAACCTGAACTGTAGAAAGACCAGTTCCCAACTGGGGAGTAAAAAACCCTTTTTAAATCCGTTTGCAGACCATACCTTGAGCCTACCTAGACAAACTTCCCAGTCAGTACATTATTTTTCTTATTATAAGTATTTCAGTAATTATAACATATGAACATTCTGCATAAAATTTGTCTCTCTAAAACACTTATCAGTAAGAGCCTGCAGACATCATCTGTTACTGTACTCAGCTCTCATTGATTACAGCACTCCAAAGGGTTGGATTTTTAAGGATCTCCCAGCTTCCCACAGTGCCATGCCTTAGAATCAAACATCCTTTTGGCAAAGTTATTATGCTTTTCAACAAACATTTAAAAATAATTATATTTTGAAATACTCTAAAATCCACAGTTGTATTTCATCCTGGAGTCCTAAAAGTCTGTTCTCACAGCTTCTATGACAATCAGCACAGATTTGTGCAAAGGAAATCACTGCAATGATGACAATTCTCATATTGGATTGTGTGGTTTATCCTTAGGATATATTCCAAAGTAAATTGGTTAAGTCAAAACACAGTCCATTTTTGGATAGGAATTGGTAAAACTATCAGCTAGTAAGATCAGTAATTAACATTATCATTATCAGTATCTTCTTCACAGCAAAGCCTGGGTAACTTAAACTGTTTAACATCTCTGAGTTGACTCCTACTGCTTTTCTGTATAAGAAACTTAGACTCAGTAAAAGACTAAATCACTTGTCCATGGTTGTACATCATGTGAGAGGCAGAGCCATCCTCAGAGCCTAAGCCCACCCTCCTGTTCTACCTTCTCTACTGTTTTTCTCCAATATCCTTTAAATGTACCGAGCAGTCTGAATACTCAGCTTTTAGGCATGTTCAGAAATGTTTTCCTTACAAGCAGAACTATTATTTCAATTGAAAAAATGAATAAAATACAATTTAACATGGTGGTTCTATCAAGTCCCAAGTTAACATCAAAGTTCAGAATGCTAAAGAAAATATATACTTGAATCATTCCTTAAAGGGGCATCTGTAAGATAATTTTTCACGTTACTATTATACCCTTCTTTTCAATGCTTTTAAAAGTTTCTGGTCACATGTTAGATATTAAAAAATTTAAATGTGAATGAGGGGAGAAAATTCAGGTGAGAGGAACTATTACACAAATTTTAAATATAAAACTTACTGTTTCTGTACTTGGGGTTTTGTTTGTTTATTTTTAGCTTGCATGCACACATACAGTTCATCAGTAATGACTACAAGAAACAAAACTAGCAGCTCCTTGGAGCAGACAGTGCAGAGGAGAATGGCATCAGACAGAGCTGGATTTGGATGCTGCTTCCTCCATCCTCTGTTGTTAAAAAAGCACATTTAGAGCTACCAAGAAGTGTCTATGAGTTTAAAAAATGATGTGCCCTCAGAAAAGTTCAAAGCACACTGAAAATGTTGTTGACAACTATAAATATAAATCCCCAATATAAAGACACTTTCCTTAAACCCACAAAGTATTAGATATAATTTTGGAGAAGAGTCCTGTATATAAACATTACCTATCTCCTCCCCAATGCACTTTAATTTATGTTGTGTTAATCTATGAGAGAGAAGGGATTAAAGAAGAAAAACATTCACAAAATTTGGTGAAAATCTTTTCTGCACTTAAGTCAGAGGTAAATTACATTATATTGATTGACTCTCAGCTGCACTGTGAGTTACAGACAGTCAACAAAAAGTAAGTCACAGGTTCTGCTGAGTGACATTTTAATTCCTTTACAACACAAACAAGCTTGTAAATGCCCCAGTATCTGACTTGTTTCCTGGCCAACATCCCCCAAAATATAAAGTACAACATGGTACGTAAAAACGTACCATGAAAAGATAAAATAGATCTACCTTCCACTCAAACTCTTTCCCCACCATTTCCTTCAAAACAAAGAGGAGTGCTACTGCATAAGCAATCAATATTCTAAAAATAAAGAAAGGTTCTCAATTGCTGCAAACAGCTGGAGTTTACTAAACAGTGCTATGTGTGTTCTTATTTGTGACTCTTCTGGCACTTTCAGCTACACTGCAGTCAGATGGTTTGTGAACACAGAACAATATAAACATCATTCCTTAGCATCTAAAGCCAAAATGCGTGTGATGAGCTCCTGGCATACATGCAGCAAGGTGTGTGCTAACAGAGGACAACAGCAATTTTTAGAGCATACATGAAAGGCCTCCACTTGTCTCAAGTGACAACAGTAAAGAAAGAACCTCACTGGTTGCACTGCCTATTAAAATAAAAAATAAATAAATAAATTGGAGAACCAGCTTCAAACCAGACATGATTCAAACAGCTTTGTTCTTTAAGGTGGAAATTCTACATTCAGTGCAGTAAATACAGCTTTGTGCACAAAGACTTAATACAGCCAGACCTGCAAAAATATGCCAGTGTGATCCAAGAAAGTAAATGACATCTGACTGGCTTGTTTACACATCCTCATTTCCCCAAACTATTTTGCTTCATTTACTACACTTTGTCACTATGTGAGTGTTTGGGGGATTTCAAATGGACTCATTCTGTTCTAACAGATGTCAAAGAAGAGGTACATTGGTTTTAATATCTATTTGGGGACATATGGGAATGGGTTTTTCCCTGTGTAAAAAGTCCACAGCAGTCATCCAGCAATTCTTTCCCATGTTTATTTCCTCCTAAATTTTTGTGGAGTTATTGAGTCACTGTTGTTTACTAAAGCACTACTGCTCACTCATTATTTTCTGAAAGCACTTCATTGTGGCAGTATCAGTCTGATTGCAAGAGTGAAACTGTCACAACTTTATAACCACCACAACTCCGGACAGACAAAGCCATTTGTCAAGAGCAACCACTTCAGTTTCTGCAGTGAAACATGCTAAAATTAAAAGGGAAACTCATATGCACATACACATATATGACTTTCCACCTCAAACATTAAAAAAGCTCAATGACAAAAGAAAGTCATTGTTAAAATTAACCAGAAGTTAAAGCTCCTTAAAAAGTCAGAACTGTGTAACTTTTTAGGGTAATTCTTAAATGAATTAGTAAGCAACCTATCCCATTGCTACAGAAACACATTATACTGTGTGTACATTGCATATTTCTGAGAAGCTCTTACCTTCAATTTTTTCCCAAAGAAACATGGAAACAGCTCAAATTTCTAGGCCACAAGCTAAAATTTCCCTTAGATGTAAGAACAAAAAAATCACAATAAATTTTATAAGCACACAGACTACATGTAAGAGATGAATTTGTCTCCAGCTTGGGCTATTACCTAACTATATTATACATTACATCCTCCCTCACAGCCCTTTACAAGAGAAAGCACAAGCCATGAAAACATGCAGTCTGCCAGATGTATGTCACCAGAGGGTGGCTGGGGGTTTTTGTGCTTTTTTTTGGCTTTTACTCCCACTTTTTTTTTTGTGTTCTTGTCTTCCCAAGAGATTCTGCAGCACATAATGCTGCTAGTGGCCTACTCTCAGACATAGACACACACAAAGAATCAATACAGATTTTTCTCACAATTAGCAAATAATTCAATGATCTCTTTTCGGCCTTCAGAAAAAAAGGTTATAGTATCCTTCAGTTGAGGCAAAGATCCTCTAGACCTACTTTAATAAAAAGCTTATCTCAAGAACTTGACAAATTCAAGACCTCCAGAAAAAAACAGCACCTTGGGGTAACTGAGATACAGACCTGATTATGCTAAGTCAGTAATTCCATAACCCATGTAGATGTTATACCCTTCAGATGGCAACCTCCCTTTTTTTGTTTTTCAAGAACTGTCCTGATCCTGCAGATTTTATTTGCTCCTTGGCAGTGTAATATCAAGCAAGAATAAAGCAGTAGTTACTCCAGCTGGTGAATGAAAGTCTGTGAAAGGCCTTCAGCAAGCCTTTTACAGGGGCAGTATCTTCTGCTGGGTTCACTGGACCATTAGGTTTTATCTGCACTCACTAAAACTTCCCAGTGTTTCAGTGTCTGTGTACAGAAATGAAAAGGGGCAAGACTGGATGTGGGCAGTCATCTTAAGCTGCAGGAGATGCAAGATTACCCAAAAATCAAATTGTGTGATTTCATCCTCAATCTGAGGATGAAAATAGCAATTGCTTAGCTGTCTCCTTGGCAAGAAGGAGCCCAGCTATGGACAGAATTTAAGGTGATTAGGAATTCAGTATCCTGTAGAAGGGAACAGGACACTGTGTTCCCTTAAAACCTTTTTTAAATGAGCTATAAAGTTCTAAACATCATTATGGAGCTGAAGTGGGGAGGAGGAGGAGGAGGAGGAGGAAGGTCAAATTGCAAGCCATACTTCTTTCTTTGTAATGTTGTTTGAGAGTTATGGCACTGGCATAAAATGCTACATTTCCTTTCCACGTTACCATTTCATCTTCAGAATTTGCTATGCGACTCATATTTGTACTCCACTTCTCATTTCTTTTATAACAAATTATTCTGTGCCTTTTTATGATCTTGTAGGAAGTCAAGGTTGAATCAAAGCCATTGTGACTGCCAAAGTGCATGTATAAAATTATACCACTAAGCGTTAACCTTGCTTTGTAGGTTCACTTACAGTTTTCAATTAAAAGCTATCTTTAGTATTGAAGCAAAGTACTTTATAGTTTTCCAGTTAAAAGTCACCTCTAGTATTTAGGCAAAGCCACTTTTATGGTAATTCACACTTGCATTCTCAAAAAATTCTTCTGCCTAAAATGGCTGTACAGTGACCTTGTTCCATCCAAAATTTGAAAGGAACATAGGAGAATTGGTAAGTGACATTTTTCTTGTATTTACTTAGCCCACTTAGTAAATGTGGAAAAAAGGTAAAAACCAATACATTAAAAAAACCCTCCCAATTCCCCATGGAAATTATATAAATATTGTACATGTGGGCATGTGTGCCTGTGTGGGATTGTATACCAGGGTGTAACTGCATATTTTTAAATCCAAACTCTAGAACTATAATACATTAATTTTTTTCTCTCTCAAAATGCAAGTTAAGCCATCAGGGGCTGCCTATTTTTCCTATGAAGTCTAAAATCACATGTTAATTGATACATCCACATCTGCAAAATAAATATTCTCTTAACTATTAAAAAAAATACCCAACCAAACCAACAGAAAACAACTGCTGAAACAGAAATGGCTGTGCTCCTGCTTTTTTCTGAACCCTCAGACCAGGAGGATAAAAATGAGCTTCTCCAAAATAAGCTTTGAAATGCTCATAAACAGGGAAATCTCTACAGACCTGTATGTCCCAAGGATTTATGCACAGGTTTAACTATATTCATTGCCAGCAATCCCACTGAAGTCAATAGGAATGCTTACAGTGCATAAAGCTACATACACAGGCAGGACTTCAGCCTCAGGGGCTGGTATTTCAATAGTTACTTTGCTGGAGGAATACCCTGAGGATCTGACTCTCTAAAGGCTGTCCAATTGTTTAACTCATTCTCAATGACTTCTCTAGAGAATAGCTACCACTCACAACTCTCGGGGGAAAACCACTGGCCCAACTCTTACTTTAGACCATGAAATACTTTCACTGATGTTTTGTTTCAGTTAAATTAATATCCTGAACTACTCCTTGGAACAGCTGACCAACAAGCCTCAGTACACAGAAACAAGCAGCACTGGATGATGGAGAAGAGAAACAGTGGAAATGATGAGGTAGGAAAACAAGAAACTGAGTGTCTAATACAATATGGGATTTTCATTTGCAGAGTAATAGGGATGGTATTAAGACTAAATCACCAGAGTGTCAGAATGTGCATAGTGATGATAAAAGACTATGTGCTTTATACATGACTGATGATGACACATTTAGAAAATATCTGGAAAGGAAAAGACAAAGTGATGTCTCATGCAAAGTGATGTCTCATTGTTTTCTGTTTACTTATGAAACTGCAACATTTACAACGTGTCACCCTCAAATTAGTGCACAACAGGAAAAAAATGACCCCTTCAGTATCAAAGCCCCCAGCTCTTCTGTTACAATGACCCTGACAAGAAACCCATTTATTTTCTCCAGAGAAATTGTTCCGAGGTGGTTGTTAGGCACAGTGGAGGCTTGACTCCTTAGACTTGGGCTGGATTAGACAGCCCATATGAGATAAAACAGAAAACAATGATGTGTCTTTGTGTTACACCTCAGAAAGGTTATGTCTGTTCTCTGGGAAAGGTGTACTTAATTCAATTTGCATTGCAGAGATTTTGAATCCCAAGACTGTGTCATAAATTAGAAATTATGCCAAGATTGATAATATTTCCTGAGCACTGTAGTGGGAGTCTCTCACAGGAAGGGCAAACTAATTAAGAAGTTATAACAAAATAAACATTTTAACACAAGACACAGCTTATAGTGATTCTCAATGCAGAAATAAGCTAGTCCTTGGCTTCCACTGCAGAGATCTATTTCAGCTCTATCTTGAAAGCATAATTTGGAAAAGATTCACCTGTATCTACTGCTTTTTTTAAAGATTTTCTTCACTGAATAGCTAAATAAAGAGACATATAATTCCTTAAACTCATTTTGCATTGCACACATTCATTTTTCTTACAAGTCAGTAATTAACTTATAATAGCAGCTTCTTTTAAATGTAAAATTTTGCAAAATGAGGTATAGTATATTGTTACATAAAATTGTATAAACCAGGAGTTTAGGCTGGCATAAAATGAAGTAAAAGCTCTGGCTGTCCTCCCTGCCTGGAAATGCACTGTACTGGCCAAATGCACTGTATTGATTGTACAGCTCCCACTGAAGCTGCACAAATTAACTTGGACCAACAGACTTGTGTTTGAGAGAGACTTCAGCAAGAGTTCTAGAGTCTCCCAGCAGCAGGTGAAAAAGCCAAAGTCTCCTTTCCCAAGACACCTGTGACATAGCAAAGCCCTTTATCACATTCTGCCATCTACCAGAGTCAGCTGCTTTGGGAGGCAGATAAAGTTCCTAAGCAGTTACAGTGATAAGAACGGCTCCGTCTGCTGAAATTCTACAAAGAAAGTTAATTGCTTGTTAATGATTTACAAGGTTTGACTAATTTGTCATTATTAAGTTAAATGATTCTCAGCCAGCTGTAGATGGTGTAAGGTATTCTTCTTCCTTTACACTTAGGGCAAGTACCATTCCTAAATGTCTTTCTTTTTCTACCCAAACCACTTGACAATATTTCCTGAGGGAGTAACAGCAATAGCCAGAGTAAAGCCACAAGAATTTTTTTTTTCTTGTAACATTTACCATATAAGCTGATAAATTGCATCAGGGTAATATGAGGGCTTGGGAATTTGTTTACCAGCTTACAGTTTCAGCAGGACACTGTTTGAAGTAACTGTTCCCATTGTCTAATTTCCATCCTCTCAAAAGAACAATTAATTCTGCAGATTTCTGTGGAGACACTAGACTCCTCCTCTCCCCCTCTTAAGCATAAAATACATCTTTTCTATCTGGCATTTACTCTCAAAATGTAAACACAATACTATGAACATTTTTCTAGCTCTGTCAAATTTCTCTGAAATTATGATAATCAGAGAGCAAGAAGGTCAGTAAGCAGACAAACACAGTGACTAACACTGAACACACAAGCCTCATTTTCCAAAAGAAATTATCAAAACACTTACCTAATAATTGGTTTTTTTAATACATTGAAAACTATGAAGAGATATTAAATACAAAAAGAGATACCAACTTCAGTAGAACATGACCTCATTTTACATACAGGGACATGTTTAGTAATTCTGCAGATTATCAAGTTGATATATCAGTAATGTTAGTATTTATCAATAATAAACCCTCCTAGCAAAGACTATCAAAATATTTGGAAATATGTTCTGGTTCCTGAAGCTAGCATGAATTAGCTTTGGTCCACTCATGCTTTCCATATGAAAGTAACTGCTTGGGGAAATTTGGTATTTTGAATTCAAGTTCTCAAAAGCTCTCAGAAACTTTCACAGGTGCACAGAAGTTCAAGACCTGCAGAAATATCAGTGTGGCATGAGGCTCAAAGCTGTGTCAGTGTGTCACTAGGTCATGTTCATCCAACATTTATCACTTAGCACCTCCAGTGCACCTTCACAGTGAAGTCAAGTCCCTCTTCTTTCTTTCTCTTACATTCTTAGAAATATTGCTATGAATCTTAAAGGCAAAAAACTCCAGAAGTGCTTTCACCTCACAAGAAGGGACGCAAGTATTATTTTAAATAGGTATGTGTTATGTTATATAGCATAGATCAGATTTTTTGAGTTCTCCCACAAAAACAAAATTAAAAACACAACACTACTATTTTTGTGCTGTTTAGTCAACTTCTCTTTATCTCAGCAGATTAAAACATGAAAGTAATCAAGTCTTCCTGTGAATCAAGTAAGATCATGAACTCCTAAGACAGTGATTTTTTAGGAGGGTCAGCACCTTGCAAAATGGAATTTAGTTAATGTCATTCATGACTACAACATTATGAAAGAGGAAATTACAAATGGAAACACAGAAATTTTGACTGTGGTGTTTTAAATCAAAATCTTAATTATTATGAAAATTTCCTAGTAACTTGCAATACTGAACACTTAATGTGCCACAGTTTCACTAATCATTTAACTCAGTATGTATAAATCCAAACCCCTGGGGAGACAGATTCTGAAATGATCATTTCAGACAGTGTGTACCTCTAATGAATGCATTATTTGGGATATTTCCAACATGGTTAATAAGGTAATGTTCATAAAAGAGAAAAATGAATGGTATTTCTAGCCTACCTTATATGCTTGGACAAATTGTTATGAACATCGTGCATACAAATGACAAAGGATTAATCATACAGAAAAATTGAAATTCTCTGATTATTCCAAAGGCAAATAGAGTACATCACTAAAACAAAGAATAAGCCCCACGCCTGACTTTTCATAGGCAGTGAGCTTCAAAACTGACTGATGGCCAAAACAGTGATCTCAACATCCTTGTCTTCTTTCCTGAAAACTTTGCAGGACTTTTAAAGAGTAAGAACTGATTTTCCAATTATGACTAGCTGAAAAGCTCAACAAAAACTGATGTAATTTCTCTTTGGAGAACTGATCTATTTATTCTGTATCTATTTCTTTAAGGCAGAGATAGAACACATTCTAGGAACAGGGATTTTTTTTCAGAAATATGTGCATTATATTAAGCAATTTTTAATTTAGATAGATTATCACTTTTGTTACCAAGCACTATCCCAAGAAGCATTTTCCATTAAAATTTAAAATTCTCTTTACTGTCTTGACACACCACACCTGACCACCTTAAAGACCTGAAGTCACCAGGGTATTCTACTGTGAATCATTCACATTATGAACAATTTTATTCTTAAAAGCAGTTGTATTAAATGCTGGTGTAGAACATATTCCATAAAACCTATCTTGTCCCACAAGGCAGAGACGAGGGATTGATGTAAAAGAGGTGGATATTGTTTCCCTTGCTGCAAAGCCACTGGAACCAAACCAGCTGATGTGCTTTCAAGAGATACAGTGACTATGCATCTATAACTCCTAACTGTGCTAAATCTGATTCCTTAGAGGGGAGGCCAAAGTGGCACTGTGGTGAATTGTTCCTCTGTGATTATGTTGGAAGAACATGCACCCTCAACCTTTTATCATCCAGTGTTAGGCAATTAGCTGCAAAATATGGTAAAACCTAAGGAAGTCATAGCAGTGATGCAAAAATGGGGATTAGAAAGCTCTGGAAGTAATTTTTTTGAATGACACCTATTCAGCAGCTCTTAAAACAAGGCAGCAGTGCAGATTAAACATTAATTTTTGGGATTAAGTCCTAAATTATAATACTTGTGTGGAACAGACATCTCCCTCATCATAAGAGTTAAATTTCTAAAGCAGAACAAGGAAGGATTTAGAAGGCATGAAAGCTGTAAGGGATTAATCATATTATAGAAGTGTTTCTCCTTATTTAAAATATAAAGCCCTTCGTCTCAGAGGACATTGAAGACGCAAGAAATCTGTGGATGAATAACACATTGTGGTACAAGTACACTTCAGGGCTGTTGTTGAATTAAACCAGAACATACCTACTTACTTCCTCAGTGTGCAAAGCTGAAGTGTAACAGAATTAGAACCCCTGTGCACTGCAAAATAGAAACTACAAACATCGAAATAGGGGGCTGAAGATTTTAAGGGATTATGGATTTCTGAAGATTTGAATTTTAAAATGTTGGACAAAGAATTACAAATCTCAGAAGCACTGCATCCACTTTTTACAAACATGAAGAGCTTTAAGCAGTGAATTATTTTAATCTTGCAGAACTTTTTGCAATCAGCACGTTACTGAGTAGACACCGAATCCCCCTTAAATCTCTTAAGAGAGGAACTAAGGCTAATTGTAAAATAGAGTATGTTCTTCCTCTTTGACATGAGCAAACCTGTTACTGGTGGATTCCTTTACAAATGCCAATCAGGTCTACTTTATGATATGTTCATTTCATTGTCTCCAATAATCTGGGACACCCTGTTCTTTTGCTGACCTTTGATGACCCTGTCTCATTCTTCTGGTCTATACCACACATCTCCATTGATCTGTAGACAAAGCACTGTCAGATGGAATCAATACATCATTCCTTCAGCAACAAGACTGGCTTTTGCTCAGTTTACTTTCTTTTTTTCTTTTTTTTTTTTAACAGATCAATAGTGCTAAACTGGTCTATTGTAAATTGGGGTGTAATTAGTACCTGTCTGCAGGCCTGTTAACAAGCTGCTAAAATATTATGCAGACTTTTTTAGTTAAACTGAACAATTCCAACTCTCTTCAGCTATTAGTAGGTGGCTATTTTAAAGAAATGCAGAGGACAATAGACTCCATAAAAACCATGCTCCCAATGGTTACACAGGAAGTTTTCACCCTATATTGATAATGAATAGACACAATGGTTACAACAAAACACATAAAAAAATTAAATCATCAAACCTGAATGTCACCAGTGAATACAGCTAAAACTCTCCCTTCCTTTCATTTAAGATAATATTGAGTAACAATTTTATACTGAAATTTCATTATATTGCTCAGCCTATATAATACTCTTAAGTTTCTGACTTAAGTAAGAAGTGTCATCCAGTGCAAAATTACAATTGCAAGACACTAATTCTGATTCATTAAAAGTAAAATTATGATCTACCACTACAGGCATTTATAGCAAAGCAGATTTGCTAAAATCCATAAGCATCACTACATCAGGGCCATAGAAGATGCTGAGCAGTATTTGTGTTTTTGAAAAAGGATAACAGAAAAGCAGCAAAAACTTAAGTTTCCTTGCTGGCCTATCATTTTTCCAGATCAAGCTCCTCACTGAAAAAGCAGGGACTCTGAAGAACCACAAACCCTTTGCAACAGCTCTCGGTTATGACTGTTGTGCTCAAAACCTTTAGGCCTGTTGATGGATATAATTGTTACTGAACTTTTATTCAGGCAAAACCTGATGTCAAGGTGTTACGTATTATTCTCTGTTGCTTCTTCTCTTCCACCCTGGCTTGTCTCTTTTTTGGTATTTCCCTTTCTCATCTGGCCAAAGCTATTCTGCTGACTGCTTCCCTGGTGTCTTGCTCCTACCCTTACCCAGGAACTTCCTTTAAACACCCCCTGAGACCTCTAATTTTCTTACCTCTGACTATGTTATTCCTCCACACAGTTCTTTCTCAGATTCCTTTAATAAGCCCATGGAATTGCCCCCTGGAAACCACTGGTTTGAGTAACCTAACTCTAAATACTTTATGGAGAGAAGCCCAGGCTCAGCAGCACCACAGGAAGAGACTCAAACCAACATGCTCAGTCCCCAGAAGAAGATTACACCACACCACCAGTCACTGCTGAAATTCCAAAGTAAACTCATATATTCTGGTTTAGTGTGAGTGCACACCCGAATCCCAGAGATGTCTTGAATGGGTTGTCTGTCCTTTCTATCACTCATCATTATGAATTGATCTCCCAGTATCACATTAATTCAGGTCCCAAGCCCTCAGTGCTTACTGAAGTCTGGGAAAGGCTGCTTAAGTGGAACAGTTAATGTAGTAAAATGCTAGTCTGTGAGTTCTGTAATTACACCAGACTCTCCATTCACACTGAAACCATAATTCTTCAGTAACTGTTGAGGAAAAAAAACATAAGTCGCCTGAATAGAGAGGACAAAAGTCCTGCAAAAAGAAAAGAAAAAAAAATCACAAGCAGAGCAGTAACTCCACTTTTTAATTTTTCTTTACATAAACATAAATTGAAGGGAAAACTGCAAAAGTTCCTCTTTCAATCAGATAATAGGTATATGCCAGAGAGTTGAGCATTAATTTTTCATTTAGGTTCAACTAGACAAACTCCAAGTGGCCAAGTGGCCAACATCCGAGCATTCCTACCGGCGTGGTGGGAAAGCAGCCGTGTGTCCGGGCTGCCCGAGGACGCCGGATCCTGCGGAGGCAGTGGCAGATGTCTGAAGGTGAGCAGGCAGCAGCACAGGTCCCGCTGTGCCCCTGCTGCTCGGCATGGCATCTGCTGCTCTCCTGCAGATGGCCAGGGCCAGCAGCCCTGGGAGCAGCAGGGCTGTGAGTCCCTGTCCCTGTGTGGCGCCTCAGGGCTGCGGCAGTGCCCACACCTGGAGATTCTCAGGATCAGCTCCATAAGCAGGAGCAGCCGCTGCCCTGGGAGGCAGGTGTCAGCCTAAGGAGCCAGGACAATTGCTCTTACCCCCACAGATAGGCTGGGTTTGAAATTTAAAGCAATTTTTCAAACCCACCTATTCTTCTTCACCGAGAAGGGCTCTTTCTCACGATGCTCCCAAAGCTCTCACCCCAGAGCTGGGAGAGTGTCACCACATTTCTCTTCACAGAGAAAAGCAAGGCACAATTCTTCCCAAGAATATTTCTGGGTTTCACATTCTCTGAACATCAGGGAAAGAAAACACAATTCTTATCTCATTTGCTGTGCCTGTGTTTGTGCCAAAGTAGAATGCAACATGGAGATTGTTTACCCAAAGTGATGGAGTTTTGTTTCCTTGGCCTGTCAGGGCCAAGTGAGTGTGTGTGTGTGTCGGGACTGTTGGCTGACAGTCACGAGATTCTGTGCAGTGGAGTGCAGAATTGAGTGCTTGGCAGATTCAGTTTAGATGTAATTTAATATAGTGTGATATAATATAGAATAATATAGTATAATAAAGTAATTAATTATCCCTCTGATGAGATGGAGTCAGATGCATCATTCCTCCTTTGTTGGGACATTCCTTGCAAATTCAATAGGAGAGTGCCCAAGCTCCATTAGCACAGGAGCTGCAGGATTTTGGTTTAGGGCTCTTCATCTCTGGGAGATTTTGTGGGGCACAAGGCTATGCAGACTCTCTGCCATTTGAAAGGATCTTGGCTGTGCAAGCTCCAGGGCGGATAAAGCAAGATGTTACTAAGGGAAAGGAAGAAAAAGGTCAGCAGAACTAGTAAAAGTGCATTTGACTGAGTATACTGTTCTAGAAAACAACTGAAAGTTTTGAGTATCCTGCCAAGTCTTTTCCACTCTGGAACCTTATAGAATTGAGGTTACCTTTATTTATTTCAATGTACTTCTAGGTCTAAAAATTATTAATGCAAAAATCTTTTCTACAGCATGATTAAAATATATGGAGTTTTCAAATTCTTTTTTTTGTTTTTCACAGCATTAGCATAAATGATACATTTCTCAGTTACTCTTCCTCTTGTTTTGGTTATTGGCAGTCTATCGCTTCAACAATAGGTCGAATATAGACAATCTGCTTTTTGCATTGTCTAATGCTTTGAAAGTTCCATGCATCAGTGGAAATTACACCATTTCTTATATCTCTAATCTTTTCTTTGTGGGAGAAAAAAAACAACAAACAGGTAAGATTACAATCCTATGCATCTGTGTGTTGTAAAAAAAAAAAGAACTAATTTTTTTGTTATTTTGTATCTCTGTCCAGAAGCACTCATCTCTGCACAATATTCTGAAATCTATTTTCCTTAAGTTCTAATTAGTTTCTGTCAGAAATTGCAAAAGATAATTTATTGGTTTGACTTTTACTTCCATTTAGATTTGAAAATAACAGATATGCAATAATATTCTCCTTAAATATGCCACATGTGAAATACTCTTGGTTTCATTTAATCCTGCAGGGAAACTACTTTTCACACTGCAAGAGAACTTGAAAGACATTGAACTAGATGCCTCTGAAAGCTGTTAATTTTTAAATCTTTCTTGTGAAAATGACAAGGAATGTACACCCACACAGTGTGGGTGTGAAGTTCTAGGTTCAAAGAAAGGCAAGGCAGCACAGCAACTCTTCCATTTCATTCTAAATCCAAAAACTGTGATTTGTTGCATGTAAGAATGTTTATTTCCTGTATAACCCCATCTCTTCTCATCCTATGCATCTAACCAATATTCAGTCTCACTTGTCAACAAAAGGAAAATCTGAACTGCATGTGTGACTTTATGCATTACACAGCATAATTCTCCTGTGAAGCATTAACTGTAGTCCAGTGAAATGCATCATGTATTTCCAGCAAAATACATATTCAAGGCCCCACCACTGCCTGCTGTTCTATGACACTTTTTGCATCCTCCTCTACCTTTATCTGTCACCTTGCTCCCTTGGGAGGGATCGTGCCATGGCAAGTGGGTAATTAATGTGGTTTTTCTACTCTTCCTCCTCGCTCTGCATTCCCTCTACATTTCTTCCCCTCTATTTAGTGCCACTAAGTCTAGAATAGTCAGGTACAGAGCTGCCTAAATAACCACAAGGTGGTTTTGGCTAACCCACAGGCAATGAAATAACACAGCACAATAATCTAATTTGCCTTATGGAGCATTTGAGGCAGATTGTGCATCTTGCCTGTCCTCAGCAGGAATGAGCATACAGCCATTGAGCTTGGTTTAATAAACAAGATGAGTAACAGAGCTCATGTATGTATGCAACTCTGTCTTCATCACTCCTCCTTTTACTATGTTCATGCTTCCTGGAGTGACCTCTAATATTATCAAACTGAAAACAATTCAAGCTTCTGTCCATTAAAAGCAAATACAAAATTAAATTTTAAAAAGTCAAGAGAAAAAGCCAATACATATTTTCTCCTTAAACCTTACAGATTAAATCATCCTCCTTTATTTAGTCTGTACAGCTCTTCCAGTGTTATGAGAGTAGTGCACATAACCCTGCATAATAATCATTCTTGTGAAATATAAGACACTAACAACAAAAGGAATAGTTTAAGCAACTTGTATTGTTTTTTATAATTCTATAAACTATCTAATTAAGTTGAAGGTGTTAAAAAGTTGTCTGCCCAAATATAAACACCAATTGCCAAAAAACGGATGAAATACGAAACTGATAGTTCAGGTTCGTTAAACAGAGAAGACAAATTAAAGCAAATTAATTTTTGTCAATTAAATTTATGAATTTGGTGCAGTACAGATGTATTGGGGAAAAGGATTTCAGATTCTCTGTTCAGACTGAAAACTTGAACAGATATAAGCTGGCTGATTCAGGTGAAATGAGTCAACACAACACCAGATGCAGAGACTGCGAGTGTGACAGTTGGGGAGCAAATGTTTTATGGATCCAAAGCCCTGCTGTGCTTTTTTGTCTATTCTTCTTTCTGCCAGTACTCACCATCCAGCTTTTATCTGCAGGAAATGTCCACGGTTTCAGCCTTGGGTAGCTGCTCTCCCTCACATGCAGCCAACCGTCAACAAGCAACATTTCCTCCTGCTGGGAGGATGCTACATGCAACACATTTCATGGCTGCCAGCAATGGGGGTTCATTAATCAGCCTTTAGGAGGTGCTGAAATAGGCATGGACAGACACAAAAAGAAAAGAATAGCAGGAAAACTGAAAATTTAGAGTAATCCAAGGTGCACTGTCCAGAATGCGATCTCAGTAGATTTGGTTTAATGCATCAGTTAAAGCTCAAATACCTCAGTGCTATTTGCATGTTAGACTTCAAATGAAGCTTTTAGCAATTCTGCTCCAGGCTCAGGCTTCCAAAAATGCTTTCTTCCTTAAAATGGTGCTTGGAAGAAACTATTTGGGACCAGAGGCACTGCCAAAGAGACACTCCAAAATCATTACTAAAAATAAATCATCACAAATTGCTACCAAAATGATTACTACCTAGTTACTAAAAATAACATAACTCCAGGTATTGCAGAACTGAAAGCTTTCTGTAGTAGGGGTGAATAATACTGGTTGAAACACTGACCTGTTTTATTGTCTGTCCATGATGACAGTGATTGCCCAGGATGTGAACAGGTTCTGTTACCTTCAAATACATGTGTTAGCAGTACAGCTTAATCATTCACCTCCTGAGCATTCATATATTCATTCCCTTTCCTCTCAGACTTTTGATTCTGGTATATTCAAAATCTTAAATGTCTTTAAAAGACAATTACTTTTAAAACATCACTGATGCATCCAGTCCACCAAATAAATACACCCATCTCACTGAACAATTAAAAAGCTTGTATAAATTTAATAAAACTTTCTATGGTCTACTATTTTTAAGGTTAAGTCGCACAAGATTAATTTCATATATTAGCAGAAATTATGACTAAGAGCAAGGCCAGAACCTTAATTAGAGAGAATATAAACATAAGATTCTCATATCAGCTATACCTCAGCATAGCTTAATTACACCCCTTTTTTATATTTTCATCAGAGATTAATAAAATCCCTGTCATATTACAGATACATATATGACTCTGAAAATTAAAGCATGTTCAGATTATCAAGACTGTGAGAAATACTGAAAAAGAAACAAGAAAATAGGTTGCTTTGGGAATTGCTGTTCTTTCATTCACTTTCCCAGCAGACATGAAGGAAATGCTCTACCTGGCTGTGTGAGGGCTCTGCAGAGGGAATCTGGATCCATGGGCTGAGGTTCAGCAAGGCCATGTGCTGGGTCCTGCCCTTGGGTCACAACAACCCCACAGAGCTCTGCAGGCTGGGGCAGAGTGCCAAACTTGCCCAGCTGGAAAGGGCCTGGGGGTGCTGGTTGGCACTGGCTGAACATGAGCCAGCTGTGGCCAAAAAACCAGTGGCACCTGGCCTGGATCAGCAGTGGTGTGGCAGCAGGACCAGGGCAGTGACTGTGCCCTGTGCTGGGCACTGCTGAGGTCACACCTCAATCCTGTGCTCAGCTTTGGGCTCCTCAATGCAAGAAGGACATGGAGGGGCTGGAGTGTGTCCAGAGAAGGGAACAGAGCTGGGGAAGGGTCTGGAGCACAAGTGTGGTGAGGAGCAGCTGAGGGAGCTGGGGGTGTGGGTTTGGCAGTGATGCATTAATGGTTGGACTCGATCTACAAGGTCTTTTCCAACCTAAAGGATGTTATGATCCAATGATCTGGAAAAAATTTCACTGTCCATCCAGATCACAAACTGGTATGGGCATTTTGTCAGGAGTGCTGTAAGCCATTTTTCATTAACAACAAAACTTTGAGGTCCTCCAATACCTGGTAAGTGTAAAATATTACTAACGTATTTTATCTTTTTGTGAACAACAGGACATGGGTAGACTGTGAATGAAGAACTATGGATGCCACCTTGTTTCTACCAGATCACCTGCTAATTGGGCACTGGAAAGATTTATGTACCTGTGTTTCAGTATCCCTATTAATAAAGTAGAAAAAAAAAAGACACTAACTTCTGGAAAAGTGTTTGAAGGGTCACTGTTTGGGAATGAATATTTATATCCTCCTACAGCATTTCCATAATACAACTGGAAGGAATATCTTGTTAAAGAAATGCACAGACTTTGATAAGAATTTCATCTGCACAGCAACCAGCTGTACTTTTATTCTGAAAAATTTAGGCTCTTGCTATTTTTTTTTAAAGAGAGGTTAAAATACTCTTAAAGAGAGTTCCTAATGTACAAGGCAGCTGGCTGGCTTGAAAGAGAACACATTTTTTCTGTATAACAATTGCTAATAATGAATAATCTTCTCCTTTGCTTCCTGCAGCTCATCTTTCTAGGGGGTTTGTTTTGCTGAAGGCTGGTGGTGAGAAAGAGGTGGAGCACTCACGGTGAGGAATAATAAAGGCAACACGCAGCAAATTTCTGACTAATTAAGTGATATCTCCACAGGAGCACTGGCTATACAAGAGGAACACTTGAACAGAAGAGTAAACAAGATACTTTTTCCTTCAAATTCACAACAAAAATTCCTCTTCAATACCACTTAGTTGCCAGACATAATTCCACCCACTGATGTTCCACATGAGACTATTATTTCCCAGACTAAATAAAGGATGATCAAAACTGGCCACACAAAGCAGAAAGAAAAGCTGGTTTGGCCGCAGAAAGGAGGCTGGTCTTCTGCTCATGAAACACCATTCAGAGTGAGAATATTAACATCTACAAGTCTCAGATAATGTGACCCTTCTCCAGGAATTACAAGTAAGTTTGACTTGCATGCCTCAACTAATTCAGGAAATGAAAGCCTATCTCCCTGTTTCTTCTTATTTGTTCTATGGCACCTCCTGGATCCTCATAGAATTGGTGACTACGTCAGGGCTCAGAAAAAGTTTGTGCACTCTTGTATTCCAGCAAGAGGACAGACCCCACTTGCTGAAGGCTTTGTTTTTTAACATCTTTGATGCTGAATTGGATTTAAGCAGAAAACCTGGAAGTAAAAGACTACCTGAGTAATCTACTTTTTCCTTATTTTGATATTAAAAATAAATGATACTACAAATAGCACAGCCTAGTTTGAGAAAAACTCTGCTTACAGAAAAAGCTGTGATTCACTTGATGTGTCCATCTCTAACAGTTGTTCACAGAGCAATTAATTCCTCCACTACTCCATGCATATTCAATGATATAGTCAAAAAGGGATGTGAATTTAGATGCTGTCTTTTATTCTGGAAGCAGGGCAAGAACTTCCAATTTAAATATGTATGCACACAATGAGGCCAGTGTAGGACTTCCCACGATACAGATGCCTTTTGTTGTTATTTGTTACTGCAGCACCCATTCACAATTTTACAGGGGCTTCCCTAAAGCCTTTTTGTACTTGATATCTCCATTTTTAATATTAAAGTACTCCACCACTCTGCATGGGTATCAGAGACCCTGGAGATTATACAGAAAGAGTATTACAGCTCTGTGCTAGCAAGCTAAGCAGTTGGCACTTTTATAAACACACAGTGTAAAGTACATTTACCTTGGACTTCAGATTTTTTGGGAATGAATAGCTACACCAAGCAGACATAGCCTAGCTTGTACCAAAAAAAAAAAAAATTGTCCACTGTTCTTGGTGTATCTAGCACCATATCATTAGCACAATCACCAGTTTACTAGCATTGCATGTACAGAAGGAATAAACAATAAAATTATCTCCCCAACAACTACTGTGGCATTATCAGCAAATAAAAATAATGGCCCTCACTAGTAGATTAAACAAAATAAAGGAGTGCCACCACATTTCTATCAATAAGTCCCTGAAGAACAAATCTGACTCTAAGTGTGAAGACTCAAAGCTGGTATTTTCACACTAGGATAACACATGCACAAGACAGTACCTCCAGCAGCTCTCTGTGAAACACCACAAAAATAATTTCAGGCTACCAGGAGGAGCTGCTGCATGCTGAAGTTGAGTCTCTTCCTTTTTTGCTTAAACTTTGCTTGACACAATGAATCTGAATTATGATTTATTCTTCTAACACTTTCCCACACCCCACTAAATGAAACGCATCCCAAGCCTAATATATGCAATATTAACAAAACACTAAAACATTTGGAGCTGTAAAGTGGGAAGCAGCCTGGATCAATGCAAGTGCATGAACATTTTCAGATGCCACTTGAAAGTATTAACAACTTGCAATCATTTGCTGACGATACGTCGATTCTTTCTCTGTCGAAAATTACTGGCCATAAATCAGGCAAACATTTACAGGAATCTGCAAATGAAACAGCTAAATCCATGATGACAGAGAGCCTCATAAAAGCAGCCCATTTATTCCCTCTGAGCACTCGTCCCCACCAGAGGGATCAATAGCAAACCTCATACAATATACTTCTAAATGTCAGGCTGCAAATCCTCTTTGCATTTATGCAGACGGAAAAGACCCTCCTCCAGTTTTAGAAGCTGAACTCAAGTAAAAAACATATTAAATGTCTAAAAACCAGTAAATCTAAGGGAGAAGCTTTGATTCTTAAGCCTGTGATTTTAACGCCTCTTCTTAAAAACCACAAGGATTGTAACACTCAGAGAGATAAAGACTGCAACTAGAGAAAACAAAGAAGAAAAGGACGTTGAGGAATTAAGGAACTGTATCTATCCACCGTTTTCTGGCAATTAAAGAAGCCCAGCAGGCAGGGAAGTGATATCAAATGGAACACTGACAGTCTCAGTTTCCCTGGCTTCTGAAAACTGAGGCAGGCATTATTAAGAACAAAACAAACAAGTTGTAAATATACAGTCTAAGAGGGGCTGCTCTTTGGCTCATTAAAATGCTCTGTCAGGCACTTGAAACTGTATGGCAGAGTTGAGCAAAATGCTATTCCTGGAAAAACAGGGATGAATGACCAAAGTGTAATCATCAACACCTATGTCAGTCTTACAATTAACAAAATACACGTCAACTGAGAGAAAAAAAAAAAACCCTTCTCCTAATTCGGAATGTTACATTTTGACTGCCTCTTCCTACCTTTTTTAAATTTAGTTTATAATTTGGTAGTTACATGGAACCAAGCCTATTGAACATGACTCCAGCAGAGGTCTAAATTCCTCCCTGGCATAAGATACCAGTCAGAAGCACTGGATCAGGTTCAGGAAGTACAAAAGGAACAAGGATCATTGGTTGACAATGCACTCATAATAACTTGCAGCTAATTAGAAAAACTATGTCATTTTATTTGATACATGACACAAGATCGTACAGCAAAGCTAAAAATTTAAAAGCCTAATAAAATGCCTTCTGGGATGAATACTTACTTTATTAATGGTTAAAAAAAAATCTGTTGTATTTCCTATTAAAAAGGTGAGCCTTTCTGTGTAGTTATATATATATAATGAACAGTTAAACCCATTCTTTCAATAATAAAATAGTCTTGAGCATCTGAAATATTCCTTATGCAAAGAGAAAATGTATCCTGAAGGACAGAGATCAGACATAACTCAGCAGGGCCTCTTTACTGCTTCATGAAGGCCAAACTGTTTCTGAGGCAAACAAAGCCATGTTGTTCTGAGACAGCTCTTCCAGGTACCACCATACATCTTTTAATTTATATCACACCGGCATGTCTGTGCACGAACTCATCTTCCAGGAGTGTGCATCCCTCTTCTGGGTTGACAAATGTAATGCATTAAAAGGAAAAAAAAGAAGCTTCTCACAAGCAGTTGGAAACAAGTGTAGAGTACAAATTTAATCCCCCTAATCCCTTGTCAATTACAAGGAATGTCCTAGAGTAAGGTTGTATCAACAGTGCAGTTTTCAAACCCATGGATAAATAAATAAAGCCATCCTTTCCCTTTTTCCACTTGGACCATATTCACTGTAGCTCCCTGAAAGGATTAGGAACACTGTCTGCAATAAACATGGGCATCAATTTTTAAAATCTGCTCTGAAAATGGCAACGTTTCACAAGCTGTGAAAACGCTTTGGTTTAGGGCATGGCCTGAGAGGCAGTAGGCCAGCAGGATAGCACTGGGATTAGCCCTAATTACCTCATGTTTCACCTTAATTAACTACTGATACAGAAGGTAAACTCTGCAGGATCTGTGGCGAGACCTTAGGCCAGTAGGCAAGATATCTAAGCCCTCATTGTTTACACATGATAATCTCTCTTTTGAATTTGCTTTAATTGCTCAAAAAGATTAGCTGAAGGATATGCATTATGTATTGATTAGCAATGCTAACTAGACACTGTACAGTTTTTGTGTGTGCTCCAAAAATGCAGCCTAGCAGTTTTAGAGGCACATTCTTTTGTCAAAGCATCAACATTTAACTTTGGTTATGACAACATCAATCATGAAGCAGAAGAAGAAGAAGAAAAGCCCCAGCCTTTGGTAACATGAATGGAGGGAGGAAAATACAAAAAAAAAAAGGATTCTTGCTCAGTTCTGGAGATACCATTGTGCTCCTCCATTGTGAGGGGTAATCCCCTCCCACGTGCATCCCTGCTCAGAGCACAGGCAAACTGGGAGCAGAGGGGGAGCATCAATAAAGCAGACAGAATCTAATGTCTATTTTAAAAATAGATCACAAGGTTGCCTGGTCTCTTGCCCCATTCACTCTTTATTACTCAGACTGCTTTCTTTTTTTGTGTTATCAGTTCTCATCTGCTCTCTCAGCAGGCCTTGAAAATTACTGGGCAGTCAGATTTTGTACAAATATAAGCACAAAGTGATTACAGAACCTGCATAAAATTTAACATTCAAACCAAGGAAGAAAGTTTTTTGCTATGCCCTGTTGCTCTGTCTTCTGGCAGAGAAACCAATTAAAAATACGGCTTTTCAGTTGCTCTGTGCTTTAGTAACAAAAGCAAAACAAAATGTGAGTTTCCAAAGCTCCTCTGACCTGAAGCTCTTTGAAAAATTAGGAATATGTTTCCTTAGGAAGGTAACCTTGATCTAATGTAAGACAAACTGATCAAAACAAAACTTGGCAACAAATTATAGTGCAGCATAAAGGATTAGGAAATACTGATGTCAAAACTCTGGAAGTTTAAATCAAATGCATCCATTGAGGCCTTAATTCATCTTTCAAGTTCACGACCTGAGATCTCTACTGCAAGTGTCACTTACAATTACAAATTAAAGTTTTAATGCAAGGATTTTATGTAACCTATGGACAGAAGGGCATTAAAAAAAATAATCAAGTTTCTTTGGAACTACTTTTGTCATGGCCATTTTTCTACACAGCATTTTACAATATCTGCATCCTTAACTAACATCCCAACATGTCCCAGCTTCTTAAGAGACCTCCCAGAGAGTTTCCCTAATTACTTAATGCACTTTTTTATTTGCTGCTTCATTTAAAGCTTCCAGTGGCAAGGAAATGCACCCTGCTTGTTTGAAAATGCTCACAAACCACTTGCTACTCATTGGAGGTGGCTGAAGAACTGAGAACTTTCCCTGGGATCTCACTTTCTTGGCACAGAAGAAAAGCTGCCACTGAGGTCAGGACAGTGTAATTTCACTGGTGACTGGTGCCTATTCCAGATCACTGCTTCATTTCACTGGAGGTGTCATCTCATGCTCTGAGCAAAAATTTGGAACTGCCTACTTGACCGATAAGGTTTTGAAAAACTTTCAAATAAAATCAAATTGGATATATAATAGCAGTTTGTCAAAAGCTGTTTGACAAACCCCTTCACTTTTGCAGAAAGCAAAGTGAAAGAGATAAAGGCTGCAAACCATTGCTTTTACTGGTTGGTTTAAAAAATATATTTAAGCTATAATTGCTCTGAGGGACTTTCCAGACTTTAGAAACATTTGTGTTTGGTGGTCAGAGACAATAGCAGAAGGCAGAAAAAGTTCAATCTATTCATACAGGGTGTCCTACTATAATTGACTTTGTAACCAAACCACAAATAAGAGTCTTGAAAAATTAATATTGTGAGACATGTCATGAATGGAAATAAAGTCCTTGCCTTTCTACTATAAATTAACACAGTGGAAGGTTTTGTTTTCCCCAAATAACAATCTCAAGATGTTTTCAATGTATATGTTAAAAGTACCATACATATCTCTCTAAAATACTGCATTTTCCCTCTGTGCTTTCATTTGTTTTCTCATATGGTAAAAAATGTAACAATTTTTCAGATTCTGTAAATCTGCATGCAAGTGTCATATTCTATATAAAAGGACAGAAGGGCTGTAGCTTATGCATATATATTTATGCACAGCCCAATCAGGCCTTATGATGGTCTGCTCTCTGAATATTTATTATTTTACTAATTACTGAGCTTAATTATAATCTACTTTTAACACGTTAAAAGCTCGTTTGAAAATGTTGAAGCAAAGTTTCACCAGCAAGCAGGGAAAACTAAGTACACTTCAAATAAAGCTTTCTTTTTTTTTTTTTTTTTTTTTTTTTTTTGTAATAGATCTTGACAGTGAATTGATTACTTACATACCTATAAGGTGAAACCTTGCCTTCATTGGATTTAGAGAAGCAGGGCTTTCTTCCAGCGACCTATATTATAGCTGGGTTATTTATCTTCTTAGAGAATATTTGGCCTGCAGTTATCTGATATCAAGCTGTGATCTCATCAGCTCTCACACACTCAGCAGGGAGGGGCTAAGAAAATACTTCAATGTGAAATCTCTCAAAGCACCCTGAGGGCACTGCAGCTATGGAAGGAGGTGCATTAGCTGCTGAATGTTTTCCTTTGGCAGGGGGACTGACCCAGTGCCACACAATGATGCCCATATGCCACCAGAGGGTCACTTGTACAAATGAAAGACAAACTAATGATCTCGCTGCGTGGATTTGGAGAAATAAAGTATTTCCTAAATTGAACATGCAGGCATTTTTGGTGTTCTTTTAGACAATTGAGGTAACTGCATTGGCAGAAACCTCTTTGCAGTTCTAATCTTTTCTAAGACAACCAGAGCTGTGCATTTTGTGGGTCAACCACTGTTTGCAAAATGTGGTATTTATAAGAAAATAAAATGCTTGATAATTCAGCATATGTACAAACCAACACAAAGAGCACATCTTAAAAACTCAATTGTATTTTTGGACAGACCAAGGGGTTTTGTTTATCATTATTTTCCTTCTCTCACCCCATGCTATGCTTTACTGTTTAAGTGAAAATACTTCAACATAGGGGTAGGAAAACAAAAACAATCAAACAAGCCCTCAACTATTTACATCACTGTTTTACTAAAAACCTGTCTGGCTGACTGTTTCACAAAAAAGCTGGCTGATAAGCAGTCTGCCTGGATTTCTCAGTCACCTGGAAACAAGTGGAACATTTGTAAAATATCTACCAGCTCTCAACGGAACATTTTTTAATGAATCCAAGATCTTCACATAGCACAATGACATTTGGAAAGGATCAGCTCAGAGTTAAAAAACAAAATAAGGAAATTCACAGAGGGGGAAAAAAATGGTTTTCATTAGCCAAAGGATAGAAATTCACCTTTAAGTATGAAACTTGGAATAACTTTGGCATAACGAGTTAGATTCTCTACCCTGTACAGTCAGTGACATGGATATGCAGATGGTATGCACATAAATAGATCCAGAGAAATTAAGACCTGACTTTTATCAGCACACAGGTGAAGAAACGGTCAGAACCAAAATACCAAATTGCACTAGCAAAACTGAATCAAGTCACTGAAAATCTGAATGCCTTTATAAGCCTCTAGTGAATTCAAATGAAGGTTTTATGGCCCCTTTTGCTCCCACTGAAGTCAGTGGTAGAACTCCACATGGAACCTTTATTGCATCTTTCAGCTTTTGGTATTCTGGTCTCACTTTTATAGTGGAATTTCGTAATTTAATGACAGAAAATTAGGAAAAAATAAACAAAAGTCAATTGATATAGCAGTAAGACAGAGGTTTGCCTCCAGGTGCTCCCTTGGTTTTGTTTTTCTTCCTAAAATGAGCTATTTTTAACATGTTCTAAAAGACCTGGATAAAAATAACATTGGCAAGATGGGGCACATACGGTGCATTTTGTTAGTCTGCCTTCAATCTTTACAAATGCTCTTACTTTGCCAGTATCTTGGCTTGTAAGGAGAGCATAATTAGTATCTCTGTTCAAAACACAATTTACTCCTCTATGCACAATTAGGCTGTTGCTCCACCAGATTATGTTTACACCAGACACCATTGGAAATGCATTTTCTCTGTGCCAGGGAGTGTCCAAGGTATCCAAGCATGGATTTTTCATCACCTCACTGGCCATAGGGCTCTCTCCTGTAGCAAGAGCTAGAGGAGAAGTTTAAACAGGCGCAAGGAAATATTTAGGAGTTAAGAGAAAACTAAGTAGAGAGGCATACAATTAGGCCAAATTGTTTCAGCCAGTTCTTCCTTCTTTGCACTAAATTGGGTTTAGGAAAGTCAGATCTTGTATTTCCTTTTCTGAGGGTAGCAGATGTAATATTTAAGTATGTGTCATTTGCACAAACAACTTCATGTCTGTTGGCATTTTGCATTCCTGGCTGATGCAAAATCTGCACTGCTGAGATTATAAACAATTTGAAATGTGTCTGCAATAATGGATTTTTGGAGAATGGGCAGGATTTGCAGCAGGCAATATCCAGCCAATACTATGGAGTTATATGGCTTCAAATTGGTTTCTGGAGTAAAAATTACTGACATTACTGACTGGGTAACACCACTACCACTATATATATATTTATAAATATAAATGGATGAAGCAAGAGAAATGGAAATCTAAATCCTGCTGATGAATTTTAAATTGTACATCTTTATAAAAACTAAACCCACACATCCTGAAGGCCAAAACAAGGGGTTTTTTATGCCAATAAACAAAAGGCTTGCTTACTCTTAACTTGGTGACTAAGTTAAGAATTAATACAACCACTTTGCTGCTGCTTCTGTGCTAGAAATACTTTGTAAAACTTATCTTTCTAGTGCCTGAGTTATTACACAAGCAATTTTAAATGCCTCTCCATTAACAACTTTACTTATTCAACAATAAGAGACCTATATTTTTTCTAATTTCTTTAACAGTAAATTCAAAGGCAAGTAGCACAAATCCAAAATTCTTTGAACGTTTGGCTTGGTCTCTTATGAGAGAAGAAATCCTACAAACAGTGAGTGGTTCCTAGAATTAGAAGGAAAAAAAAAAAAACCAATTTTAATAGTGAACATACTGCAGGGGATATAATCTAAAATAAGTAGGCATAAGGGTGAAAAACTATCTAAATCACATTAATACACAAAAAGTTAGATATACATTTGAAGAAATGTCAACAGAAAGTCTAAAGTAGTTTGTTTTACACCAAGATGTGTCAAGAGGCAAATCCAGATGGTTATAAATCCTCTTTGTACCCTTGTCCTGGGACACCACTAACAAACCTACATTATTTTAACTATTTTTAGGAAAAACCCCTACTGTTAAACTTGATAACCTTTTTAAATAAGACACCCAATATTATTTGGGACCTTAAAAGTAATTATAGAAATATTTTTAAAATCCTGGTTTAGAAGCTGCAAATACAAATAAAGCTCTAAATATATGCTGTAAAAGAAAAGCTCAACTGATCATTATAAAGCATGTTCAAACAGTAATTACATTTATATCATATAGCTAAGAGTAATAGGATAGAAATAAAAAGGAAAGGAAAAGAGGAGTCTTAAGAGGAAGAAAGAAGACTGATCAAAACTCTTGACAGGAAGATACATTAAACCAGTCTCTCAAGGGATGTGGTAGGAACCTAGGCCCTGAAACTTTTAAGAGCAGAATGGACAAATCACTAGAAAATATACAATAGGGAGCAATCTTTCACAGGTAATGAGATGGGGAGCAAACCAACAGAGGTTTTCCAGTTCTGCCCTGACTTCCTAGCATTGATTCCATACCACTTAGTGCTGTCCCCAGAAACTGATCTGAATCACTGCTTAGTTAGGAATGCTGGAGAGGGGGTGGGCACAGATACCCAAAATATTACACTTGCATAGCAGAGTTTATCTACACAGAGATTAGCTGCGTTTTGCGTCCGTGCCAAGATTTTACTTGCACATCTCTCCGCAGAGACAACATTTTTATTTTTGGTCAATAATGTCTTTCTAGAGATCAATACAGGTCAGATGCCCACGTGTTTGTGAGAGCTATCAGTTTCTGATTCAAGCACTCATGAGCAATTGCTGATTCACCAGAGAGGGACTGGGCAGACTCAGCTGCCAAAAAGTCACCCAGGCTCTCACAGGGTCTCCTAATGCAGCATCCCTCAGACAAACCGAGGCTTGAAGGACACAGCCAAGGCTGAGAAGAGTTTAGATTAAAAACACATTAAACTGACAGAGAACAAGCCCATGCTCTTTTTTGGCAGCTCTGATATGGACAATCCTATAACGCCGTAGCTGGTGGCAAGACAAAGACTTCACGCTACATGGAAATATAACTCCAGAGTCCAGAATTGCCTCAAGAGAGTCTTGGCAGACTTTGCCAGTAATTAGCCACGAAGCACACGTGAATGGAAGAAATTTGAAGCCCAGAAAACAGAGAACAGATGTTGTTCAAAAACGGCAGCAGGAAACTCGCTGTAGTTTAAAATGTTGCCTTCATCTGCTCTTTGCAAAGGCACTCTTAAGTTTTCCTTGGTGATAAAATCTAATCAAAGCAAATTCAGACTTCTCTCAGCTCAAATACTCCATGCTGCAGTGCAGTCTTTTCAAAACTACCCTTCAAGTTCATTCAGAAGCTTATCATGAAAAAGGCTGCGGACAAAAACTGCTAAAAACTATTCAGTTCTTATTGCATCTACAGGTGATCTGCATTATCATCTCATTTGCTTTTGGGATGGATGCCAGGATAATTATAAAATAATTTAAGGCCAGCATCATTTATAGAACATTTCCATAGATATTTTCACTTTGGAGTTAGGCAACCCCTTTGTCTGAATAGACACTGTATTTCCTCTTCCAAAATGTCTAATAAAATCAGCTTGCAGAAAATATACAAAAATACTTTCTTCTTAGCTAATTATCACTACATCTATCAACTCAGAAATTACCAAGTTCAAATTTGTGTATCCCCGAACAAATACAATCTATGCAATTAGCATCAATGTAATTAAGAAAAAAACCCACACACATAAAAAACATGGCTCCTCTTTCAAACTCTATACAAATAACACTGAGGTATGATTTTTCCCATTTAAAATTTCCAGGGTACATCTAGGTGAATACAATTAACACATAAACCTGTTTCTTGTTTTCATCCCTTAAAAGCTTGATGGTCGAGATCTGCCATCATTATGGTGACCTAATTACTAATTACTCATAGAACAGAAAAGAAAGTCCTCATCATTTAGCTCCCACAGCATTGGAACGTGGCTTTGACCAGACAAGCACCTCCATTTCCCTTGTTTGCCTCACAACGTGAAATGAAGTTGGCAAGATGAAGACAAATGGCACAATTGCTGACTGCTGATTGGCTAAAGCATTTTGTACGTGCCAGAAAATTCAGGACATCCATCCTAATAGGCAGTGGACAGAACACTTCAGCAACTGTGACTGTGCAGGACAGCAATCTATCCCTCAGGGGGTCAAAGGCTGAGGTCAACAGGACAGGATGGCCACGTTATTGTCTGACATGTGGGTTGTCCTCTCTGTGCAACACAAGGCACGTGGGGAACTCTGAGATCTGAGATAGATATCAAAATCTGGAGCTCCACATGCTGAGAGAGCTGAACAAGAGAGCAAAGAGTTACTTAGAGCATAATTAAGTGCCTGTGTGGTAAAATAATTGATGTGAACATAATAATAGAGAGGGAATTAGTAATGCCAGAATCAAGGTTTGACACCAATATAAATAGAGGGGGGACAACTGACAAAACAAAACAAAAAAAATTAGTAGCACTTCTTTTGAATTTATAAAGCTTACCTTTAATAAAAAGTACATTAAAATCAGCCTACAGACAGGCAGACCTGAATAAATTTGGTATCCTTTGGAATTTCTAAATGATATTATCATTACACTCCTTTGACTTGCTCTACAATTCAAAAAAATGCTGATATAAATCTAAAAGCACTAATTCACACTTGTTGTCTTTAAGTTCCCCAGTTATGTACAGGTGACAAAAAGTATCGTGGTGTCCAAAATGTTTAAGCTAGGTTGAATCATTTTAGAAGACATTCACATGGGAACTTATCTACACACCAATGAGGAAATAAATATAACTACCTACAAACACAGACCTGAAAAACAAATTTACATCCAGGAACAAAATAGGTTTTGTCAGTTGATGAGAAAGATTCCTTACACTAATCAAATAATTGGGTTAAAAACAGTATGCTTAGACTTTTGCCAATGCCATTCTCAAGACCAAGGATGACTTACAGTTGCTTAGGTGGAAAGTCAGTCTTGGTAAGTATTTCTGAAACAATACTGAACTTTCTGGTTATGTGAGTTAGGTAAGAAAGTCCTCTTTGCCAACCAGTGCTTCACTGTCAACGTGAGCATTCCAAAATCATGTAACTCCTGCCAAAGTCAAAGAACTTGTTTGAAAATTATACATGAAGTTCCATCCACGACAAAGATAGGAATCAATAAAAGTTTGTCTTTTCTATGCCTTTGAGTTCACATTTTCAGGCTTTTCTTCATAGCTTTGGGTGTTTGGATTTTTGGGTTTTTTTTTCTTTCTTTGTTTTTAAAGACTTAGCATTAAAAAAAAGGAGGTCAAACTGCTTTAGAGGCAGTAAATTCAATACTCAACTACTTGCCCTGATAGACAAACATTAAACTACAGTTTCTTAGAGTCAGCTAGTAAAGGGATGAAATAGATAAATACACAAAAGCAAAGACTGTCATAAAGACTTTTTCTTCAAAGATTTGAGGAAGTAATAAAAAAACCCTTCTGTTTCTTCACAGTAGCAATAATTTTTGGAGTATTTCTGGAATGTTAATGAATCACTTGGGCTAACTTGCTACCATGCTATTTGTTGTGCTCAAACTGAAAGGATACGTGTGAGAGATGTGCAGAGGTAAAAATGTTCATTTGAAAGTTTGGCCAAAACCTCGCCAGAGCAAACATGAAATTGTCCTAACTTGCATCTCAGCAGATTGCCCCTGCATGGGGAAGGCTGTCTTTGACTTCTCCATTTCTAAAACTGCTGAACAGCTTCTTCAGCTTCACCTGATCTTATTTTAATGTTTTCCAGAGCACATGCGACTTCATACATCCTTCTTGCATTTAAAGTGAACAGCACTGAACTTAATTAATGAAACAAAAATATTCTTTTTTTTCTGCCATGAGATGCCACCTCTATTACAATATATAGATGCTACTTCCCTTCCAAAGACGTGAAATATTTAATTAACAAATTAAAAATCCTAAGACTTCATGGAGCAGCACACATTTTTGGTTCAAAGTCTTTAAAGAGATTTTACCATCCATGCAGAGTACCATCGTAGTTTTTTCCAGAAAATAAAATAATAATTAAAAAAAATTAAAATAAAATAAATTAAAAAAAAAAGAAAAGAGGTAATTGATGGCAAGAGACCTGTAGCGAATTTTCCCTTACTGGTGACAAAGGCTGAGGGTAGAGCTGTCACAGTGTGATTTTTTACTGTAAGATCTGGAGAAGGATGTCTGTTCCTCCAACCCTCCTGTCTCCGACAACTCATCACATGGAGCAGGTTCCCTGGGGGCCATGGCAGCATCTGGCTCTGCAGCTCTCTGGTGGCAGCTGCAATCATTTTCAGGATAATCTCCTAAAGGCGGCGTCTTTATTCAGCTACAGATGTCTTCATCTTACATCCTGTTGGATTCCTCAGGGCTAACACTGCCTCTGTATTCTGCTTTTACCCCTTTGGGTGGGTTTCTCAGTCATTGCCTCACTTGAAAGGTACTGACAAGCACTCAAAAGATGTGCTAGGGAAGAATTTTTTTTTTTTAGACATTCATCTGTTGGTTTCCAGTTTCCTTCTAAAGATATAAATGAAACCTTGAAAAACCATCTAAAGATCCAATGCAAGCTTAAGTGGGCTTCCAAGTACAAAGCAATAGCAGAAATTTTCTGGTTTATAAAGAGTGTTCGCTCTTGTTTGTTTTCTACTTTCCACAACAATTTAATTGGTTTCTCTGGCTTCTCTCTTGACACAGTGATTACTTTGTTCTGTACAGAGTCAGACAGATTATTTATGAGGAACCCCAGCGGCAGGAAAAGAGAATATTTCATATTTCATGTAGTAATATATGGCTTAACATTAATCTTTTTTTCAAAAGTTACTTATTTCTGATCTCTTCCACATGCACTGCCGTAGATTCAGTCTTGCATATTTAGAGTTGATTGGGGAGGAAGTCATAGATCAAAACTAGCTTTCCCAGGGACACAAAGGCAATAATCTCCCAATCCAGGCCACATTGATACCTGCATGAAGGCCTGCTTTGGCATACAAAAAACTGAAGAGGCTTTGTAGATCATCAATATATTAAAAGAAAACAGATTTTACCAGTTTCAAACTGGCTGCCTTACAAGGAGTGCCTTATCTAATTGACAAACACCAAAATTACTGTATTTAGCAAAGGAAAATAACAGGTATTTTGTTTTGTCTAAGAAACAGCATTATGGTTGAAAGTTTTTTTCTCCCTTTTATCTTAGATCTCAGATAAAATGTATCTATTACATGTACATATTTTGGATTATTTTGCTGATGGTTTCCTTACCATAAAACTATTTTTTAATACCACCTGTTTTCCAGATAACTTAAAGATACACCTTTCATTAGCAGTCCTACTCCTTCCTTCTTTGCTGGTCACGAACAGTCAAAAACCAATCAATTTTCTACCAGCTAAATTGATTTCACCACATTAAAGAAAAAATTTGGCTTAATTTAAAAGTCCACATTCAGCAACTAATACTATTTGTTATTAAAAACAAGTATTAGTTCTATAACATTCTTTTAAAATTTGTTTTAAAAAGGACAGCTGATGTTATTTTGATGCTGTATTTGTAAATAGAGACACCTTTTAAAGATTGTTATCATTATTACTATTATTATTATTATTTTTGACTAGGACTTCCATCCGTCACCTTTCTCTAACTGACATTTTTACCCTGTTATTATCCCTAATATATTCCACTGAGGGTTTTCTCTCCCTGCAAAGAGGGGGAGGAGATCAGCCAAAGGCATCCCCCCAACAACTACTGCCTTCTAAGCCTGCTCACTAGTCAGAAGTGGGTCAAATGGTCCTCACATGAAAGCATCTAACAAGGTCCCAGAGGAGGCTTCCCTTTAGTGGCAGCAGTGAAAAACACTATTTCTGTTCAGAGAAGATGGGTACTGTCTTCCTGTGCACGACTGAAGGACTGATACTTGCCACTTTGAACTTCTTATATTCATGGATGCTTCCTGAAATGCTTGTATCATTTTGGGAATTGAGTCCCCAAGATCAGGGATGCTGAGCAGTTGAAAAGAGTCTGTTCAAGGGCTAAAAAATCATGGAAAAAAATGGAGTCATGCTCAGAAGTTTGGCACTGATTTCCAGAATAGCATTGAGGACAACTTCAAATTACATATTTTGAAATGAATAAATTGTGAAGATTTTTAGCCTCTGTCTTTGCTCAATTTTATGCAGACAACACAACCCTGCCTACTCTTCTTTTAAAGCTGCTTTAGCTTGGATTCAGAGCTGATAGGAGAGACTTCATATGGTTAATACAACATTAGGGAGTCTGAGGTGAAACAGAACTAAACTGATAGAGGAGAAAAACAAATTATTTGACTCCTGTAGGATGGATGTGTGCCAGGTTTCAGTAATTAGGGCTGTAAGTAAAGAAAAAGGAGGATCAAATCAATTAAAGAAATATACTGAGACAAAACTGCATCAAACCACCGACCTGCAGCTGAGCCAGAGGCTTAAGTGAAAAGAGTTCTTCACACAAAAGGGAGAACCTGACACTAATCATAGGATAAACCTCACACACACACACACACACACACACACGTGCATTAACACAGCACACAAGTCCTGCATTATTTTATGCACTTTTATGTCCTAGAACACTCCCAGGTTTGCTTATTTGTTACACCACTTCTTCATCTCAGTAGAAAAGCTTGCTGCACCACAGGTCTACCTTCACCACTTGTGCAGTCACATAAATTGTGTAGATTAAACTGAGCAATAACCTTCTCTTGAAGGTCTTTTTTCAAGCTACTCTATTTTTACTTACTTTCATCATCACAAAATTACGCCTTTCAGATATGTGTTTGCATATGAGAAAATGGATAAAGCTAAAAGAAAAGGTCGTGGAAGGAAAAAAAGAGGAGGTGTTCTCCTCCCCACCTTCCCCCATGCACTTTAAATCCCATGAAATGAATGTTTAGCTCAAGGATTTGCTGTTCATCTCAGTGCCCCTCAAGCCTGAGGCAGGATTAGGCCAGACTTGTGTTTGAACAACTGGAGAAAATCAATGGATTTCTTCTTATTAATAATTAAAATACTTTCAAGTGATTAAAACTGTGTACAAAATGTAGGAATTACTGTAACTGGAAGTGCACATGTGCAAGAGGCACTCTGAAACAAATGACAAACTAAAAGAAAAGAGCAATTTTCAGGGTATACTGTAGCATTCAGAAGAGAAATAAACCATTTAGCCTAGTGCTAATTAGGTATTTACATGTAGCTACACAAATACTTTAGATGAACTTTAATTGAAACCTTAACTAACTCCAAGGTGATGTTACAACAAGCAGAGTAATTGAAGGCTGAATCACATTCTCTAAACAGCCTATTTTTTGATAGCTTCTTCTGTCATTAAACAGAACAAGGAAAGCACAAGACAGGAACATTACAGCTTGCTGGACTAATGGAAGTTTTTTAATAGTAGTAGCCATCAGATATGTGAAGCAACTATTTATTTCTCTCTCCCCCTCTGCACAGGATTAACAATAGGCAATGTTTTTGCATTATCAGTCTTGCCTGTTCTGACACTATTAGAACATAGCAAAATGTGCCATGACACCTGAAAGCTATGCTAAAACTTAAAATAAACATTCAGTTTTATCACTGAAATAAGCATCTGCCCTACTTGCTGTCTCAATAAGCAAGGTTGGGAATAACAACTTTAAAAGGTCAAATATCCTGGTTTGATTTAATTTTTACTTCATTTACACTTTGACAGTGACTATCAATAAAACAGACTAATCATGAAAGGGACTTTTGCTATGCCATTTAGTTTGGCTTTCTTTACATCATAGGATAGGAAAAAGCCCTCCTATACTTCCCAGACTTACAAATGTTACTTACACTATTTCAGCCTTTGAAGCATTCCAAAGGTATGTTACAATCAGCAGAAAGGTTGAGTGTATGTGGGCACTTGAAAAGTCAAGTTAGTCAAAAAGTACCTTGATGACCCATGAAAACAAACCAATGTTCACACAGCCAAGGGAACCAGAAACTTCCTTTTTGTTGCCAGAAAAAATTCCTTTCAAGCCCCAAGCAGGAAAACAAGACACAAATTCAGCCCTGAGAGGTTTCTTTTGTACCCTTTGAGAACACATTTTCACTGTGCATCATGCACACAACTGTCAAAGAACATGTGGAAGGAAGAGGAGACTGGAAGTGAGAAGTGTGGGTTTCATAGGTGTACACTATCAAATATACATCTACAATATATAGAGATATAGAGATTTAAGTAACTACAAAAGAACTAAAAAAGCTGGAGCTATTGCCATGGTTTACCTTACAAACTGTGTGCCTTCTCTGCCCACCAAGTCTCCATCCAGCCATAGATCTCTGCCATATAAATCACCCTGATTTAGGGAGTGAAATGATCCCATCCAGCAGGCTGCCAAAAGGAGGACAACCCTCTCCTGGTGCAAAGCCTGTTCCAAGTTCTGCTCGAGCCCTCTCCCAGTGCCAGCTGAACAGGCACTTTCTCTGCCTGTATCTCATTAGATCAGGGTGTTTGAGCAGCTGCTTGAAGAGATTTTAAAAGCACAATGTTGGCTTGATAAAACCCAAATCTACTTCCCACATCAGCATCCCACACTGCTTCGAACAAAATCCACCCTCTCTGCACTGAGGTCAGGCTCAGCCCTTCTGCTCTTTTTCACCAGAAAGCCACACTTGTCATTTGTTCTTTCTGGCAAGAGTTAACGAGCCACTCCTGCCATAATGAATCAGCAGGAACCAGTAAGCATCTCCACAGAGAAGTGTAACAATTGCTAACAAGACAGATCTACAGAAGAAACCTTTGCCCTGATATATGCTGGATTTTTTATTTATTATTCCAATTTAATTTGGAGTGCAGAGATGACAAGAATCTAGGAAAATGGGAACACTTGGGAGTCTTTATATCCCTCAGGAATTCTTTTTTTCCTCTTGTACACATCACTGGTGTATTTTTAGCTGTAGTATATCACGTTAAAAAAGCAACATAGAGAGATTTGTGTATTTGAATTAAAGCTAAAGGCATAGAAACTTCTTGTCAAAAGATTCTGCTTTCCTCCGTTTCCCTGCCAATCCCAACAGCATTTTTCAAATCCCTTCTCGCTATGCACACTACCTACTTCTCCTGCCTTTCCCAAAGTATTACCATCTAGCCCATAATTACCCATCTGGAATTATAGAAACAATTGTGGTGTAGGGAAAATTCCATCAAAGAGACAGTCAAGTGAAATTAAAGTTGGCAATTCACAGAATACGTGTAGAAATTACATCTGAGATGCTGCAAAACTACTTCTCACTTGACTTGGGGAAAAAAAAAAGGAAATTGGAAAATTAGTATGAAGGAAATGAAACGCATCACTGAGGGATTTGACTGTGAGGAAGCCCAAGGAAATGACAAATACAGACAAGTTCCTGGGGTAGTAGACTTTAAACCCTGCAAGGCAGAATTCTGCCAAGAGCAACTCTTTTGGCAGCTTTCTAAACATGGTACTGTCAATCCACACTCACTTCCATGGTTTTAATGGAGACCTAAAACTGCTAAATCCCCTTTCCATTTAAGAGTTACTTTTCAAGAATTTTACTCCTTCATGAAGAGTTTTACAGTTTCCATTTGGTGCACTGAGAGAGGTTTTTCCTGATTTACAGTCAATTTACTGTAAAGGGCTGGCTGTAAAAGGACATAAACTGAAGAGCTGTGATAACGTCCCAGCTCAAACTGGAATTTGGCTTTTATGCTCAACACAGAAAGAAAGATTATTCACAAGCAAGTATCTTCCACAAAACTAAAAGGAACCCAGTTTTCCTCTTGCAGTTTTGAAAAATAGTCCTGTTTATTCTTTATAAAATATAAACCATAAGGAAAGCCTATGCTGGAGACAGTTAACATTGTTGCTTTGAACTGGTTTATCTTACTGCTGCCTTCAGCTGCTGGTTACCAGAAAATAATATAATTTGGGAAACAGAATGAATGTTCAGCACATACCAAGAGCTGCTGAATGATTACACTTGATCTTCAAATCAGTATTAAAAACATTTAAGCAGGGGAGGCTAATTCCTGTGCTTAGAGGGTGTCCAAACATACAGTAGGTCATTATAAACAGTAGAAACCTGACCATACTGAATTAAATAACTGAGCTTCCACTGACTCCAACAGGGTTGAATTTCACCCGCTGTAAGTGAACAATGCCTCTTACTCCTTTAACTCTACCCACCTGTAAAGAGTAAGAAAAACAGAACATAAATATTTAACAATGTTTTAATGCTATTTAGTTATAGTTATAATTTTTCTGTTCTGGTGTTGTTCTTATTGTTGTTTAAGAGCATAGATTTACCTGAAAAACCCTGGCTCTTGCTGGTTTTGCTTCAGCTTTGCTTTCCTTTTCTTCAGTGCAAATCAGAATTTATTCTAGTGAAAAATAGCAGAACTTTTGTCTACACTTTGTAGCCAAGTTACTGCTTGGGCAGGATTTAGTGCAAAATGTATGACCTTATCATACAATTATTTGTCCTTTTCTTTAGCATCCAGAACCCTCATCTGACAAAATCTGTGGCTGCTACTCTGGAGATTTCCCAAAGCACAGCAGCAGATTGGTGCATGCCTTTCAGAGGCTTCCTGCCTGAATGCTGGGTGATAGTCAAGGCATTTATGCCTTGATTTTAAAAGACTTACCCTGGTGAAGTTTCTGCAATGAGGCTCACAAGAAAAATAAACCAACCTTTCTCAGAAATTGTAGGAATCAACTCAGGAAATACTGGAACAACTTAACTACACTGTCCTGCAAGTGCTTTCAGAAAGGGAGCTGAAGAGGAAAAATTGAAAAGAACAACATCTACAGACTCATTCAGGTTTCAGATCCCTTACACACCATATGGCCTATGCAAAGGCTGCAAAGGCAGCAAGAGAAGCATCCAAAACACATCAGGAAGGAGCTGTCAGGGTCTGGAGGCCAGGCCAGCCCGCAGGTGCCAATCCCTGCAATGCCACAGCAGCCCTGGTCCTGCTGCCCATGAGCCCAGCCCCAAACAGAGGCCCTGGCATGGCAGAAGGAATGGGAAAGAGAGGGACAGCAAAAGGAAACCTTAATGTTTGTCTCTGTAAATTTCTCTTGCTCCTATGACCAGTCCTTGTGTCAAAAGGAGGCCAACAGTAAGGGTGGCAATCTGCTGTGACTGAAGATTAAAAGGATTTTTGGAAATAGTGCATAATATGGAATTCTGACCACTTCAGGCCACCTTGACACTAAAGTACCAAATACCTACAGTTCAGCTCAGCAGCTACAGAGCTGGAGCCACCAGTGCTGCTTCCCTGATGCCTGCCTTCACTGCTCCCACAGCTCTGCCAGCACAATAGTTTGGAGGACCACATCATGACACAGCTCAGGAAACCTGATCTAACAAATCTTCTCTTGGGTCCTTCCTAAAAAATATGCTGAGTGGCTGCTCATTGGAGCTGAACTGAGGTTCCCAGCGTGGGGCCACGACCACGTCTGCCAGCACACCTGACAGAGCCAGTGTGCCACAGCCTGGCAAGAACAACGGATGCATCAATATTTTCAGGGGGTACTGCTGCCAAACATGGAAACTGGCTCCTAATTACAGGCTGCCTAGCATAGCCTTTCCATATTTCATCACAAATAGCTCTTTCTCTAGTAGCACCACCCCAAACTGTAATTTGCCTTTTCTTCCAGAAGTGAAATCTCTACTCTCTAGTCCTACAGTAACAGACTCTAATCATCTCTTCCTTACACTCTGGTCTCCTGTGTTCTTTTATTTGCTATGTTTTACCCTCCTTTTAAATTTTACATGAACATTTTCAATGAAATAAGCAGAGCAATTGCATTTGTGCACAGAAACCATGTCACGCTTTAGCACTGCATAACAATCAAGCGACTTAATGGTACCTCAACTTTGCGACTCACAAGGGAACACTTGAAACACATGCTGCAGAAAAGGAGCCTTAAAACCAAAACCTTTCCAGTAATTACATTCAAAGGTGATGAATCCAAAAAAAAAAAAAAAAAAAAAATCAGCATTACAGTACACACAGTACACAGACTTTTCTGCCCTGACCAGTTTCATCTTTGTGCATGGCAAGAGAGCAGAGATGTCAGACCACTACTCAGTAGCCTGGATGCTGCACTGCAGCAACTCCAGACAAGTTCAGGGAAAGGTTTGGAGAGGCAGGTTTGGAAAAAAGCTATCTAAAAACCCAAAGACATGGAAACAGAAGTTATAGAAATATATTCTTTATGTTAAGTGGCTGTACAGCTGCCTTCCCTCTGATGCTATCTCAGTGCACTCACTACAAGAACACTTTCTTCAGTTTTTTTTTCTTTATAAAGATTTCACTTTAAGCAGTCACAAGTCCAAGTTTGTGATTATGTAGCTGTGGGTGTTGTAGATGCTGTAGTACTTGCCTCAAGGGAATGACAAATGTCAGTAAGATGAAAAAAATAGACCCAGTGTGAAATCAAAGGAATACAGGAAGTTTAGAAGGTGTCATTTAAGAGCTTCTCATGCAGAGTTGCTCAACTGAAAACAGCTATGCGATATCCTCAGAAGATCTAAGTGAGACACAAGAGACTGAAAATCTGATAATGGCTTTAAGGCTTGGCAGAGCACCCTGGAATACTTTAAACCTCCTATAGACTCCATGGAAACAGGAAATGTAAGGATACCATGTTAAGCATTTTAAAAGTCTGATTTATGAAGAATTCAGGAGAAAACACCGGTGTCTTGTTAAGGAAAAAAAATTACCCTGTGATCTCCGAGTCTTTGAGTTGAAGGGAAAAAAGGGGCATCAAAAGACCAGAGTTTATCACACTTGCCATTTGGGACTGTGCTGATCAGCAGAGGGAAACAGAAGCACATTCATCTTTGCACAGACTCGCCACTGAAATAATCTCTGCAACACCCACTGCTCTGATAAAAAGGACACTTTAGCCTAACAAAGCTTTAAGGCCAAGCAGTACATGAAAACAAAGCACGGTTATTTCTGTTACTTCTTTGGTGTCCCCAAAATCCCCATCTGCTGTTTTTCTTTATCATTTTTTTTTCTTTCAACCCTTGCTTTCTTTGTTTTTTTTTTAATTTTTCAATTCCTCAATTTTATGCATTACTGAAACCATTTTTCCTTATTTTCTCTTTACTTCTGCAGCTCTGATCACTAAAACGATACCTCTTCCTCTTCTGAAAGAACCCAAACATCTCAATCCTGACAAATATAATTAGCTGTTTTCCCCTGAAGTGATAAATTCAAGAAAAAAAATATGTCTTATAGCTGTATTTTCATGACAGATTCAAGGACACAGATTCAAATCAGGACTTGACTTCACTCACACCAAAAACCTAATCTCAGAAATTATTTATTTAGCTATACTGGATATTATGATAAAATGGTACAGAACCTGAAGACCACCCCTAAAATGGGGGGTGGAGAGTAAGGTCCAACTTTGGTAAAGAAAGCTTCTCACAAGAAGAATGCAAAAAAGCAAATATATGTATTTCATCTGAATTAGATAACAAACCCAAATGTAATTTCCCTTGGTGCTGCCAAAATGCAAACCTTCCCATTCACTTCTGCCTGCTAAGCGGGGCACTAAGGTGAGCTATAAAGCCCTGTGTTAAACTTAGCAAAGTTTTGATAAAATGCAAATTTTTATAAGTCCTGTTATTTTCTCACCACAGTTACAATAATTTAATTAATTTACATTTAAATTTGTAATTATCCAAGAGTTGCAAATTATTCAGAATAGTTTCTTGAAAAAAAACCAAAAAAACAAAAAACAAAAAGAGCCCAACTAAACAAAACAAAAAAACCCACCCCTGCTCTAGACAAAGGGCTGGAAATGTTGTCACACAGACCTAAGATGATTCCACTTTTCACTTTGTTGATCCACTAATAATCCTTGCAATGTCTTTGGGGCCTTAATTCAAAGTAGTAGAAACAAAGAGATATAGATATGTAGATATGTGGTATAGATAGATATATCTATCTATAGATAGATATAGTAGATATCTATGTAGTGTAGATAACAGATATACAGTAGAGATAGAAAAGGTGAGAAGAGCCTGTACACATCACTTTTTAGCATGCCTTGGTTGTGCATGGCAGACCCTGGCAGAGGTGACCTGTCCAGGACCTATCAGTGTGTGACATGAACTGGCACCTGCCAAGGCAGTGCAGGAACTGATCTGATCACACAGAGCTGCCAGGGTTTCAAGGCAAGGCTCCACAGCTATTTCTCCATGCACAGCCCATGAGTGGGGAGAGGCTAAGGAGCAGACAGGACAAGATCATACTGCTACAGTCCATCCTTCAATCCAGAGATTCAATGTTGAATTCATGTCAGTTGGCAGCAGTGGAAATTAATCTGGAATCAAAAGTGAATCAAACTCTGAAATTGCTTTGCAGCTGGGTTTTCTTATGGAAAAAATAATCTCCAGCCCAAAGTTAATTACCTGTATATCCACTTCATTACACGCTGAATGGCCTTAAGCACCATCCTCAGCAAGGGAAGCTGAATCACCATTACCTGGGTATCATTCTAGGGCAGCCTCCAGCAGGTCCTGAGAAGCTTGTTAACACTAGCAGCCCGAGGTCTGGGAGCAGGCAGAGCTGGCAGGTGAACTGCTGGGTGTCTCCAAGGGAGCTGGCACAGATGGGAGCACACCCTGCCCCATGTGAGGCTGCAGCTGGTGCTGGTCAGTGGCACAGTGACAAAACTGGGTTAAACAGGGCTCTGAGCTGATCTCTTCTGACAGCAACCACAGCCTTAAGACCAAGTGTTAAAGGAACAGCATCAGATACAAACTGCCTCCAAAGAAATTTTTTTGAAAAAGCTATCCTTCCTAAAGGAATAGAGGGAGGAAGTATCAAAAACCCCAACCCTAAGCATATTAAAACTCATCACCATCAAAACCAGCACAAGTGCCTAACAGAAAACTTTTTATTTGAAGTCACTATCACGTTGTAAATATGATTTTTTTAAGCTTTTATTCAAAATAAGCTGTATTTGATAGTGACAAAAATTTAATGACACAGCGTCACTCTACAACTTTTAAATGAACACTATGCTGCTGCAGGTCTTTGTCTTATCTAGTTTTGTTTACTACCTGACAGCCTGCTCTTCTACCCCTCTCACTAAATAACTGAATAAATACCTAATATTTGTATTTTTACTGCCAAAATATGGCAAAGTGAATGGTAAAATACTAGTGAGAGAAGCATGATGTGTTAAAAGTGAAATCCCTTTGTTGCTGTTTTGAAGAAGGATATGCAAACATGAATCATACATCTTGCTTCTGCTACAGTAACTCAGTATCCTCTGCTTGGTTAAATAACAGACACTTGGCACATACAAAATTGACATTCTTGCCAAGAACTGAAATTTGCAGCAACTCTGAGCTCTGTTGAAACCCCACTGTTGATACTTAAGTTGTACACAGCACTCCACCAGGATCAGCTGCAACATGTTAAATGAGTATTCAGCATCAGAATGACTATTTAAATTTCTCTCCATCTCTGAAACACTTGTACTAAAGCTGAAGAGTTTAGAAAAGATCTTCAGGAGAACAGAAGGTTCTTTATGCATTGTACAGCATTAAAAAACACCAGAAAAGTATACAGAAATGTCAGAACCTGTGTGTGTTCTGAACGTTTGGCTAGTAGTTGCATCCACACCAAACCAATCCAGGTGGTGTTCCAGAAAAAGGTGAAAAGTCAGAGGTGCTACAAGCATGTCTTAAAATAAAAATTAAAAAACCCATTTGTCTTGTACTTTTAAATCAATCTATCTCAGTGTAAGTGAAATACATGAAGACTGTCTGGACATCTAACCCTACCTCTGTCAAGTTGTTACAGGAGTCCAAACAGTTGGCAGTAATTTCTTCCTGAGTGCTACAGAATCTGACTTCTGAATTCCTGTTACCCTTTGAGAAGGAGCAAAACAGCCCTTGGTGTAACTGATTCAGCACTCAGATACCTCTTTGCTCTGGTGTAGCTCAAACAGAACTGACAGAAATGACTTTAGGATCCCCTTTTCCATATCTATTCACTGTGAATAAATACATCTGTAGCCTCTTCCCGTTCAAACACTCTGTGAGCTTAGAGTTTCAACCTTCAGCAGAGCTCAGTCCCTGTGTGTATGGGGCAATTCACTCATTTCTACACTTCTCCTGGAAACATTTTCCTGATTTGCATTTCTTTATAGCTCCAAGTTGTTCAGGGCTGCATGCAGTAGTGATGTATTGCCTACATTTAGAGGCACAACCAGCATTGCCTTTACTTTGAGTTAGGAGCTATACACATAGAGACAAAAGTAGGATTAACATACCATTTGGGGCAGCTATTAATTGGAGAGGGAAACCTACTCTAATTCTTCCTGCTGCCCTGATTATCACACTTTATGATTTAGCCTAGGATGCCATTAATCTTTTGTTAGGAGAAATCATGGCTGCAGCCTTTTCACTGCAGATGAATGATGCTGAAGGACAATATGGGTAGATAATGCTGCTCTTGTTTCTCAGCTGCTTGTTTCCCAGCTAGGCAAATTAAGAGTTGTGGAGTGTTGGAGCAACTTCAGTTAAAAGAATAAATATTTCCTATGATTTCTTTTTTTTATACTCATATGCCTACAATTATTGGTCTTATATAAAAGACCACATAACTTCAGTAAAAGAACAGAGTTGGACCTGACTTTATAACTTTGAAAAAAGGAAATGGCAAGTTAGGTTTTACTTTCCCACAACTTCTCTGCACCCACTGTTAAAAGAATGAGCATGCAAGTCCCTAAAATATGGGTGCCTTGTACCATTTTAGATACCTGGGTGTACCTAAGACACCTGCATAGGGCTGGCAGATATGATTTAAGGGAAATCTACTACTACATAGGTGAAAGTTGTGGAAGAGAGGAATATGTGATGGTTACTAAAACAGAATGCTACCAATGGATATTAGCCTATTGCTGAGGTGACTGAATAATATGTTAAAGTCAGATGATGGGACCCAGTACAAAATGCAGACAGCGAGAAGTTGAGGACAACATGCAAGATCAATGTCCCAGTCAATAAAGATCTACTCAATACAGTCACAGAGGTCTAGAAGGATTCTGTAAGCCAGCCAGAACTGCCTGCTTTGTGGTATTTTCTTGGCTCTGTTGGCATTATTGACTCTACAGGGAGTTCAGACACAAAGTTCACCTTAACCTGAGCCTCCCCAGCTGTCTGTGCACCCAGCCCATGCCTGTGCCTCAGACAGCCTCCACCCAGCCCTTGCCTTGATGAAACGTGTGCTTTCCCTCCTCACTGTGCCCTTGCCAAGGGCACAGTTATCATTACATTTCAGAGGCACTGGGAATGGTGATTGGGCTGTCCTGGAGCATCCTCTGCCAGCCTGGCTCTGCCTGCTCTGCACTGGTCCCTCCTGGAGAGGGGGCTGGCTGAGACCCTGGGGGGGTCCAGCTGGCCAGGGGTGATTTGGGTCACCTCTGCTTCCTCCCTGCCTGCCAATTTGTCCCTGCAGTGGCACTGCTCAAAGCTGTAATTTCTGCAGCTTGCTCCATCAAACACGTGTCTCTGATACTCCCTTTCTCCAGGCGTAGCTGAACGGGAGGGATATAATTCATTTGCAAAATGCCCTTTATAATGCCCTGCAATTTTGCTCTTAAAACTGTCAGTAAAGAAAGTAACTGTCACTGTTTAATACCCATTAAACTATGGCTCTAATTAAGAATTCTGTAATCGAGTTATAAAGTTCCATAATGATGATGTCTCACATGACTATTATTTCTGTTGCAAGAGAAGCAATTTCTAGAATATATAAGTGTAAAACAAAGAATTAAAGAAATAAGTCAGTAGTTTTTATGTGTTTATTTAAAAATAAAAAATTGTAAACGAGCATTGGAAAGGTCTAATTAAGAATCTGCTGTGTTCATTTCCTTCATCTTATAATTAAGACAAATGTGTGGATTATTATTTTTTTCCACTGAAAAAGTCCTAGGTTTATTACATACTGCACTTTAATTATGCACTTACTCCAATGAAATGCCATATGTGACTCATGATTTAGATACTGTGCAATAACTAAATAGAACTACTGCAGAAAAATCTCAATTGCATGTTAAGCATCAAGGAGGTGTAGCAACCTTTCTTAATTAATCCAGTTCCTAAATATATATGGTATTTATCCAGGACACTGACAAAAAGTTGGAATGCTTTCACCTCTTTGTCAGTTGAACTATGGACAATTTAGGGAGACATCATGCCTTACTTGAAATCTTTGGAGAAAACTAAGCCCAGACCCCCTTCTCCACCATTTCTTTCCATTCTTTTCTCAGAACACTAACACAAATTAGGAACTCCTGCAAGATGTGTGAGTTTTTTGAGGGGATTTTTTTAAGTTTTCTTTTGAAAGGCTCTTTTCTTTGTGGGATAAAAAATATCCACTTAGCTGGCTACAGAAAAAGAAAAAAATGTAGCTAAAGTGTCCTTAAAGCAGTGCCTGCAATGCCAGGAGAGAAGGAAGTGGCAAAATAAGAAAATGCTCTCTTCCATTTAGAAATTTTAAATTAACTTCTGAAAAACAAGGATTATTGCCTAAATGTTGCTTTCCTCAGCTCTAAACCCTAAGAGGACAGGCTCAGAGACAAAGGCTGGGCACATACATTACCCAGGATTGAAAAATAAGGAGTTAAGGAGGGCTTGATTCTTTCCTTTCCTGCCATTGTGATGTTAATGAGCATTTTCAGCTGTGAAAAGTGACTGTAAAATGGTTATAGGGTGCCACTGTCTTTTTCTTGTGCATTTTACTGGGACAAATTCATCTGAAGCAAAACCAAGAATCCAGACCAAGCAAAGAATATCACTATTTTAGAGCAGCATGTCCAGCAGTGGAATGAGTACCCTAAGGGAAAGCAAATTATGGCTGCTGCCCTTACAGTAATGATAAAACCAGACTAGGAGCTGATTAAAGTCTATATATTCAGCTTTAAAGACTCCATCCCTACTTTTGTTTCTGTCTGCTCCGTGTTATATTTTTAACTTATTCATAACCCATTTAAGTAAAGAGCTTTCACTGACAGAAAGAACCAGAAACACTTAACTCAGACTATGATTTTGCAATTCTCACAAGGGTGTCCTCAGCTAAGATTGCCTTAAGCAACTGGCCTCAGGGAAACTGACCCACAGGCATGTATTTTAGTTGAGTTTAATGAGATTTGGATGATTCTCCAAAAATAAGGAGTGTAATTTGTAGTCCTTCAGAGATGTCAATAATGCATTTCTGTAATTCCACAGCTAGTACACCTTTCAAAATGTTTTCAGAAGAGGGTTCTCCAATTGTCAAATACTATCTTAGTAAGCTCCCCTTAAAAATGCATGACAATAAACCCTCATGCAAGTTATTTCAAACAACATTTCAGAAAAGAAATAAAACTAGGAAGGATATGTAGGAAAGTAAAGGGAAAAAACTGCAAGGGAAAGACACAAAACAAACATGAATTGTCAATAAAGGTGTTCATTTTTTTTCCCCAGAATTAAACTATTATTTTCACATTTTAGATAGATCAATAATGAATTATGTGAATTATGAATTTGTGTGAATTATTTCACACAAAGCAGGCAAAGTCAGGAAAACATATCAGTATCAAATGGACTGCAGCCTTAATGTTCTGTGTGCTTGATTTAATCTGTGCTGGATTCCTGCTTATCTGCAAACAAGGGAGGGGTTGAAATTTGTGTGGACCTATTAGTAATAGTTTGGGTACCCAAAGGAAAATCTCAAGAGCACTTTTTCCTGGCACAGACAATGGGATTGAGTGCATGTTTGTCAAAACCACCAAGTTGTGTGGTGTAATCAATACTCTGGGGGGAAGGGATGCCATCCAGAGGGACCTGGACAGGCTGGAGAGGTGAAGCCCTGATGGAGAGAGTCCAGAGGAGCCACAAAGATGCTTAGAGGGCTCTGCTACAAAGACAAACAGAGAACTGAGGTTGTTCAGCCTGGAAAAGAGAAGGCTCCAGGAGATCTAGCAGCCTTCAGGTACTGTGGACCTACAAAGGGGACCCAAAAAGAAATGGAGAAGGACTTTTCCATGAGCATGTAACGACAGGACAAGAGGAATGACTTTAAACTTAAGGATGGTAGGTTTAGATTGGATATTAGGAAGAAAATGTTCACTGTGAGGATGGTGAGGTCATGGAACAGATTTCCTAGAGAAGTTGTGCATGACTCATCCCTGGAAGCATTCAAGGAGAGATTGGATGGGGCTTTAAGCAACCTGATCTAGCAGAAGATGTCTCTGTCCAAGTCTGGTGAGAGGGTACCAGATGATTTTTAAGGTCTCTCCCAACCCAAAGCATTCTATGACATTTGTATGACCCTTTAACCCATGTACATGCAAGAAGCATTCTACTGTAATGATTTAATGTCTAATTAACAAATTACTGGGGAGAAAATACAACACTTAAGACATATATTAAGGCTTTTCTGTGTTTCAGCTTTTGAATCAGATTATCATTCAACTTTGCAGATAAGAAACATTTCTCCCTCTCTATCCCTGCTCTCAGAAAAATGCTGCAGAGATACACAGGTACACAGATGATGTATCATAAGAGCTGCCAAGCACTGATGAACTCTGGAAGTCCAAGGGTTAACTGGAATGTAGCATTCCTTCGAGAGGATAAAAAAAAATAAAGTTCTGGGAGCCAGAGGTAATATTTCAGCCTCAGATTTTATTAGACTCTGTTTCATTCCTAAGCATTGTATGTCCCATAGAGCTGGAGAAATTACTGTCTCCAGTTCTCAAAGACTGAAATCCTTCATCTTTCTCATAATCCCTCAGCAGGAAACAGAAAATCACTTTAAAAATCTCCATAACACCTTTAATTTTTCCTGTTGAATGTTCTTTTTATTGCTCACCTAAGAAAGGTGCCAAAGTCTCAGTTATTACTTATGAGTCCATACCAGTTTATTGCTTCTTTTAAAAATATGGTGCTTCCATACTCCAGCTGTTTGCTTTCCAAACTACTACATAAATTTCAGCCCATCACCCTTTTCTTTCAAAAAGGGTTTGGAGAAGGAGCTGAATGAGATGTGTGACACAGGATCACATCAGTCCAAGAGCCTATATATGCACTTAATTCGGTGTGATCAAATTGAATGCAAATGTCAAGTTCTCCTTAAGAAAAAAACCCCAGTAAGATGAAAACATACATTTAAATCACTGATTACATTCTCAGTAACTTCTGTGGATGGCAAAATATAAGAAATTTTTAATGGGAAAAATACTGAGAGGAAGGATGATATTGATGTAAGAGTTCAGTTCCTACTAAATGCAAAAAAAACCCCAAAATCAAAAACAAAAAACAAACAAAAACAAACAAAAAAAAAAAAAAAAAAAAAAAAAAACCAACCAACCAAACAAACAAACAAAAAAACCCCACCCCAACAAACTATAATTTAATGGCCTTACAGGGAAAAATCAATAATAAAATACATTATTTTATAGAACAAAATATTCCATAGAATATGTGCTGGGGTTACCAGACCCACAGATCCCTATGTTAGTTCAGAAACCCAGATTTTTCCACATTTTAAATGGTGGAGGGCAGTGGAAAAATGACAAACCAGAACAGCCCCAAGAGGCAAAAAATGCACAAATGGGGCAGAACTGTGTTCTTCTTCCATGCTACAGCCTTTATTGCTGAGCTGAGCTCTGTAATGCTTAGAAAGGCAGCAAAGAAAATAGCTCATCATATTAGCCCCTCTCTCCCTAATATTTAAACAGAAAAACTTGCCAAAATCAATGCATTGTGATCAGGGTTTTGGGTTTGTTTTGCTCTTTTTTAAGGTTTTTTTAAGTCTAGACCTATTGTCTTTGTATACTTTTGCATGCCTTATGTAACCAGTGGTTCCCCTCCACACCAACCTCACTGTCACCAAAGAAATCAAACTAATTATTCTCCAGGAGGCAGACACAAACTTCTTTCCTGCCATCTCTGTTTTCTGGCTTTTAAAAAAGGACTGTGTCCTTTAAGTCTCTCTGTATCTTTCACTGTGCCAAAAAAAAAAAATGATGTGTAAAAGTATTTCTCTTTCAAATTCACGTCCTGAGTTAGTCAAAACTTTCCAGATAGTTTTATTTTTTCATTCCCTGTTCATTTTCTTTAAACTGAAGGAAAGCTCCAGATGTAGAATAGACAGAAATTCAGATTCTGCTTATACATTTTGTGACATTCCAGTATTCCTTGCCATTTAGTGTTCTTACTAAGCAGATGCTTCAAGCTTTTCCTTACCTAATATCAATATATAATTTGATTTATTTTCTGAAAGAAAATATTTCAGAAAAGTCAGCTTCCATTCCTTTGCTTTCCATTCCTGACAACTTTAACCTGACACTTTAGCCCACTGTAACAGCTTATGCTTAACAAAGCATAATTCACTTGCTTTTAAAAACTTGCACTGTTGAAAAGAAACAGAATGAAAAGCAATACAGAGAAAGTAAAGCAACAGCAACATCTGCATCTTCAAGTCTATTTTAGATCAACATAAGTTAGTAGCTTAGTTTTAATGGCACTGAGCTGCTTTATGTTGATGGCCTGCTGTTACTGATCCTGAGAGCATAATGAAGAGCATTAAGTGTTTAAACATAGATGTCAATAAAATACACAGCAAATAATGGCCCAGAGTGGGGGTTTGCAGAGATCTGCAGTGCTGATACAACTCGTAATAGGCCATTAATGAGGAACAGAGCAGAGGAAATTCTGATAGGAGGGATTGATCAAAATAACTCATACAGCCTCCCTATTTCTGATAAAGGGCTTTTCTAAATGAAGACATTACAGCCCAGAAGACTTGGCTGTGAATTTACAGCACTCTGGTGACTCCCCACAGACTCCAGGGCTGCACGTGCTGCACTCAGGCTGGTGACACTGAGTAAGCCTCCCCATGTCACATGTTTGGAAATGCATGAGGGTCAGAGGCAGATACTGTGTGGATTAGTTGGAATGCTATAAATGCCAGTACAGCTTATTGCAAACCAATATTTCCTTAATTGGAAATTGAAGTCTATACAGCTCTTGTGACAGCTCCTCGCTATGATGAACACAGATATGCACACAGACAGAACTGGAGGTGAGAGAGATAGTAGGTGCACACATGCATCAAATCCTGAAAAGTAATCCATTATTTACTGCTCTTTCTATTTCTCTGACTGTCCAGGTAACCATGATGCACTTAAAGTGCTGATCCAGATGAAATCCCTCATTTAAACTCTCAGTCTCAGCATCATAACTTCTCACCTGAGGACATGAAATGTTCTTCACTGTCTTTAACATTGCTCAAACTTTTAAAAATCTGATGCTTATCATTGAAGGGTATAATTACATGTTCCTCAACTGAATTTCCGTGGTATTAATCATGTGTGCCTCTGAAAAGAAATATCACCTAAGACTGCTGCAGGAAGCCAATGGGTTTCAATGCATTTCCTAATAACTATTTTGGCTTCTCATAAATTATTTATTAAGACTTCAGGTACCAAGCAGCAAGCAGCCAGACTGCTCAGTAGTAACCTATCCAAAATGCTGTTTGGAAGACAAAATAATATGACGTGTTCAGAAAAGGAGAGAGAGGGGACTCAGCAGTAAGGCAAAACCAACAGGGATCTCTTGGTATTCAGTTGCACACCATTCTTAATGTTTCAGTGTGTCTCTGCAACACATCCCTGATGAAAAGTGTGACACACTTTGGTGCCAAATAAACATATATATGTGCACACACACACACATCTGTATGTATATAGACATCTATAAATGAAAGCAGTGAATTACGGAATTTCCAGCATGTAAGACCACATCCAGTACAACTTCAAGCCACAGGAAAGGAGAGAAATAACCAGGAAGAAATGGTATCTCATCTTAAGAGTAATGACACAGGAATCAAAAAGCAGCATGTGAATACTATCAGATCATAAGCTCTGCTCCTGTCACAAGGGATGGGATTGAACTTCTGGGTCTTAACATGAGCTAGAAGGCAGTGTGAAGAGAAAGATGGAAATTGTCAGGCTACTCCTACTTAAAACAGCAGAATTAGTAAGACTAATAATAATAACCTTCTAATTTGTTTTGTGTGCTGAATGGAAGGAAGCAGGAGGAATACAGAAGGTAAAAAATATCTGTTTGAAAGGAATCATGTCAATAAACATCAAACATCTTGAACACTTTCCAAGCTTTCTTCAGGAAGATTTAACTGGCTCCACAAATTCTCTCCAACCACAGTTAGTCCTGACAGTACTTCTGACTTGCTGTCCCTGACTGCTTAACCAATTTCTCAAGACTAAGAGAAACAGTCATCTTGTCACATTGGAAAGATAAATAATCTATTAATACTCTTCCTAATAAACAAATTATATTTTCCCCCCAATTTTCTAGTTCTTTCCTATTTACTATATTTTCAGAATGATGCCTCCAAACACCACACTGAACAAATAAAGGTTCTTCTTACAAATATCTGTTGTAGTGTAACTTCCCTTTTGAATGGATTATATATTTCAGCTCTGTTTTATGCACATTTCTAAAATACAACCTCATTTTCTTTGCCTAACCATTACTCACAATCCTACATTTTCTGTAAAAGTAGATCCTAAATATTATTCCAAGACGTAGAAAGATGACAACGCTTCCTTATTTTTGCTAACCTTTTCTCTATTTAAACAGATATTTTGTTGTGTTGATAGGAATTATAGCAAATTTTGGAAACTACATTATTTAATATACACTCACTGAGCATTCTGAACTCCAGTGGAAGTCACTGATTTCTCCTGAAATACTCACCTTACCAAAACTTGTCATAACAACATGATGCATCATCATCTTGCTCAAAATCCACTAAGAATTAGTCTGACTCCTTTATCCTCTGTAATGTGCAGTCTTTCAAAACTACTAGACTCAAAAGAAGACCCAGTTCTCTCCTGCTCTCTCTTTTTTTTGAGCCACCAGCTCAGCAAACCTTGTGGTGAGGGTAGAACTGTGCAGCTCAAGATCCGTAACATGCACTGCATTATAGAAAATGTGAAAATGCAAAAAATTCAAAATAGCAAACCCAGCACTATCTCGCTATAACCTTTTGGGATGAAACCAAATATTTTTCTAATCCGATTTTTAAATTCATTTTTCTAATTTCAATTTTTTAATACACAGTGTGTAGCAGAAGAGATATTCAAAATGCACACAAAAGGGATTTTCTTCAGCTGTTTACTTTCCTTTTTCAGTACCATCCAATAGTACAATACCCAAGACAGCAGGGCTGAGCATCATTTAAACAGAAACTAACTGGAAACAATGCAAAAATCTGAAGTGTGGAAAACAGTCTGGTTTTGTTTGCTAAGTGGCCTCACACTAAGCTTTTGATCCAGGTGTTGTGGGAATGGAGCTGACACACACTACACTTCCAAGATTTTAATGATGCCCAGAGCTTTCATTTTCTTTTACGCTCTGACAATGGGAAACATGGTCTCCTTATGTACGACATAAAATCTAATAAAGAAGCCAGCTGTTCCTTCCCTGGTGAACCCCCTGCAACTCCAGCCTGAATGCAGGTTTTCTGAGAAAAAAATGTGCAGTAATTGCACTGTACCTGGGTGAGTACAATACACTCAACTCTTTTTACTGTCTACATACATCAAGCATACAGAAAAAAATTGCAGAGTGGACAGGTATAAACCAGCAGAATAATCATCTGCTTAACAGCTAGCAGGTTTTACATAGTTTCTTGGCTTTCCCTATCACAGTACCCTACAGTATATCTGTTCCTTCCCAACATCTCTCAAACATCTATTGCAATAATGCAAACTGACATATCTGTTCTGCCAAATGCTGGCTGCCTACTGAAACAGCCAAAGCAAATATTCTACAGTAAGTGTGCTAATTGAGAGACCCTCCAACATCACAGGCCAAGTTTTGCTCTTGGCAACAACAGCAAGCACTGATATTTTTGAGGCCACAATCTCAAGACTGCTCCATTTTCCTATCTTCCCTCTTGCTGTGGTCTAAAAATTTCAAGAGATTGTTACAAGATCTGTACTGCAGAGGAATGTTTTTCAGCAGCAGAAATGTTGCACAGTCATGTTGCTCTAAGTGTCACCGTGGGGACATATCCACACTCCATGTTTGGAGAACAAATGAGGGAACCACCAGAGCTGTTTCTCCTGGGTTTGAATTACAGTCCTTGATCTCAGCAAATAAGTGGCAGCAACAGTGTAGAATTGTCAAAGAAATACAGTTTTACCAATCAGTGAAGCTCAGCTTTAACTTAGCACACACGTGCTCTGCTGGCAGGTTGTGCCTCTAGGTGTTCTGCCAGGTTCTGCCTGGTCATGCCAGGGTTCTGTCCCAGTGTTTCTTGCCTGGGCACAGTCAGGAGCCCTGAGATGGCAAGAACAGGATAGAGCCTGGGCTTGAGGGTGAGGATTCCTGTACGCATCCAGGTTCAAATGCCAGATGGATAGCCCCAACACCCTTTCCCTGCCGCTACAAGAGCCGAAATAAAACTGCACAAATACACAGAAACTACACATTTAGGGGAAAAAATATTAAAAAAAGCTTTGCCAGATCTGTAGGTGCTGTAACACTAATTACCATACTTTACAACTTTCCATTGCTTGGCTGCAGCATTATTATTTTTTAATCTAGACAGTCTCAACCTGCTGCCATAGATGTTAGAAAGGCAACCCCAAGAATTGTCCTGACCTCTGGGGAGTATCTCCATGCTCAGGTAGAGCAATTTGCTGTTATCTATATGGTCACATTTACTGCTGTAAATAACAGTCAGCAGACACTGACAACATGGTATCCAGTGGATACCCACCCACCGGATAGAGTGATCTCAGAACACAGTTTTTCACATCCCTGTACCTTGCTTTGCTCCCCCTTCCCAATCATCTTCCTCATCAAGAGTTTCCCAGTTTAGTATATATTTTCAAACATTGAAAAACCTCAGTAATTTAATGGCTGAAGACAAGCTTTCTTCTCTTAGAATTTTTCCTCCAAATCTCTGAGTATGGAATTTAATCCCAAAGACTTCCTTTTCCACTGTAACTCTTTCTTCATGTTTATCCATGAAGATTAAATAGATTCTACAATGCAAGCAGTTGAGCAGGTGCTAAATTTATAAAACTGAGGCCAAAATATGGCAAATACATGTTCATTTGGGAAAAAGAAGAATCAGGCTGATCCCAGCCTTTATCAGCCCAGTTTCTGTTTGCTGGATTCAATACCAAACATTTTTTTACTGTTTCTTTGGAAATTAATAAGGATTCTTTTACATATTAAATTTTAAATAAATATTTTTTGGCAAAAGTACTGAAGTAATTGGGGATCATTCACTTACCTATTGAAGTTATATCAAATTCAAGAGATTTGCACAGCAGTTCAGTAATCCATGTTAGAAGTACATCACCACGTGGAAAGGACATGAAAGAAAAATAAGAAAAAAACAAACCAGTAAGCTATCTTGCTCTTTTTCTCAAATGAAAAAAGCATTAAAACAAACCTATAAATAACAATCAGTGTTACTCTCTGCCATGAACGTGGAATATATTCATTTAAGCAGCTACCTGCTAATGCTGGTTTTTCCTGTTCCCATCCATTACAGCAAGTAGGTTGTTAAAGTAGCTGTTAAAAGAAAATGTTGAATGGTACTTACACTACACATAAACAAAATTCAAACAATCCTGTTAAGCTTGATAGCAGGCTACAGTCAGTTTCACAGCATTTTTGTAAATGACTTGAATGCACTCTTTATCTGAATATCAGCAGGCAGAAGGCCAAGATGGAAATTATGGAATGAGAAGGAAATTGAACAATTCAGATATGTTTATGGAAAGCTCACAAATCAGGGCATCTCATTTGGCACCAAATAAAGCTGTTATTCATGATGTGCAGCTACAAAAAGGAAAGCTGTTCTCTGCTGTGAAGTGTAGCCACAGTAGTACGAGCTAAAATAAATGGTTTCTCAGTATAAAAAATAAAGGTTGACATTCTTGGGGTGCCCTGTGCAGGGTCAGGAGCTGGACTTGATGATCCTGATGGGTCCCTCCCAGCTCAGCATGTTCTGTGACTCTATCATTGCCATAAAAATATGGCAATACCCACTGCACCACAAGCATGATGGTATCTTTGACTGCTATGCCAGCTGAAATCCAACCAAGGAATTTCCTGGCACACCTTTTCCTTCAATAACACGTCTTAGATAGGGTGTGATGATCCCAACCAAAAAACTTCATCTCTGAGTGAAATAAGTTCTACAGCACTCCTGAAGACACTGATTTGCAAAGAGAATCTCTTCATAGAGACTTTTAAGATCATTTGCTGGGCTACTTGAAAGCTACAGAGACTGCACCAGTTCCCATAGCTGGATTCTGATGCATTTCATGGTGTGGCCTGCTCTTCAGATTTTATCTATTCTATTTAGTCTAATTATCTATTAATTTAGTCTAACTTAGTCAAATTAGATTTCATCTTGTAGATCAATGTGCTAAAAAGCCATTTAATATGGTTTATATAAACTGTCATTAGAACCCTAAAATTTTGAATGAACTTTGGTACCTATCAAATAGCTGACTTTACTTTTGACTCAAATAGCTAATATATGAAAGAGAAAGCACCTTGCTTTGTTGTCATTCTTCCTATAGTAAGTGCATTTTAAAAGAGATCAAAATCAGCACTGAATAAATTTTTCTTATTGATTCAAGCACGTCAAAATTTATTTACAAGATTGGAGGAACAAATACTCGAGCAAGTGAGAAGGAAGACTATTTGAGTTTATTCCGCATTAAAGATGGACCTTGAAACAACACCTGTGATAAAAGGCTGACTTCACTTCTCAAAGATTCCTTTTACCTGACAGTGTTTTAGCTCCTTTGCAGCTTTATGTATTTCAAACACTCAGCCTACCCAGAGGCCTCTGAGCTGAGATGTGTGGTGATCTCTTTAGATGTGTCACACAGATATAGGCTGCTACAATTCATTTAATTGGGGAGATCAAGGGAGAGCCCTTGTATTCATATTGTTCCATTGCTTGTGTGCAGTTCAGTCTTTGCTATCATGAGCAATACAAACAAAAGACATTATTAAGTGAAATGTGCTTTGCTCTTCCATGCCTAATAATGTGCCAAATATGAGCCTACAGCCTTAAAGCTGAGAGGTCAATCTCTGGAAACATCAGGAAAAGAGAATTTCCTTCAGTAATCTCATCATTCAGGGAGAGTACCAAAGTAGGGATGGGGAAATATATTATTATTATATATTCTATTGGTTTTATAATTGTGGGCTTTTCTATTCTATTCTAATGTATGCACATCACAATTCATCAATGTACATACTCACGTGTTTTACAAAAAGTAGAGAATCACTATAAGCATGCTGATGCTCAGAAAACAGTTTGAATAAACTGCCTGTTCTTAAAAATAAAATAAGCAAGCCAAAGAAACAAAACATTTTTTCATAACCTCCCACTTCTTTTAAAAACACAAAGATAAAAAGACAATGACATAAATTGGAAAACACTGTTGTTACAAAACAACAAAAAACTCCCAACACTTTAATACAAAAACACTTCTCTCCCACAAAAAGTCTTAACATTCCATGTCTCCCACAGTTTGAGTGATATTTCTAATTATTCTTTCTATGAACTCCTGTGACAGGCTAGATAGAATAAAAAACCCTCAACCTTTTCCCTGGAATCCTTTAGCAGTATTTTTTCTCTCTCTCATCCCACAATGGTTACAAACACCAAGAAAAGCACCACATTTTGTGGACTTCTGATTTTTTTGGCAGTCACAGACCACCCGTTCCTTGGTGTGTGTAAAAAGCCACAGCTCCAGCTGAAGTCAGTGGTGAAGCTTCAGCTTCCCTCGAGCCATGTACATGACACTGGAAATGTTTGTTATGGAAATTATTCTGCCTATCACAGCCCAGATATTCAGGAAACTGTGGCTGCTTTCCTGAGGACTAGAAGATACATGAAACCAGCTTCTTGCTGGCTATTGTGTGCACATTTAAAGTGCAGTGGAGGGCATTCATTGCCAAAGAACTCTGCATTTGTACATCCATTTCTCTGATAACCTGTATAATACCTCAGTGAGGATTAAGCAGCAGGGAGAGATGCACAGAGAAATGGTGCTGTCATTGTTTCCCAGGGAAAAATTACATTATCTTTTCTAGTTTTTGACAGAAAATTACTGCTTAAACATTTTTGCAAGTTTATCTGCTTTCAAGGGGGTCATTCAGAGGTCTCTACTGTTCTCTTTCATATTCTCATGACAATTGACTGAACCCTTGATCTTTGACCTGGACAGAAATTAACCCTCCACATTCCACCTTCCACACAAAGACATTAATATTCCTAATAATGAGAGGTTATTAAAATCTTAAAAGTTCACTGGAGCATTTCAAGGACAGTGGAATTAGATTTCAGCAAATACCTATAGATTTATTGCGTAATGCAAACCGTTTGATTTGTTTGGATCTATGCTCCAAGGCTAGAGTTCAGCCAGCCTTTGCTGACTGGAAAAGAGCCACTTGACTAATTTTACTTGATTTGTGAAAGAGGGAAAACCCTTGTTATGGTCATGTGCAGATATACATAATTCTTCTCACCCCTTTCCACCCTTACCTTTGGAAAAAATATTATTTGTTCAGCAAATTTAAAATATAGCACTGATAGATGTAATGCCCCAAATGCTGTGCCAGGCACAGGGATACATGGTAAAAAAGCCACAACTGAGGCACAATCTAATCCACTAGATTGATCTCAAAGTTATTGCACTCTTTTTGTACCTTATACACTCAAGCCTTTATTTTTGGAATAGTCCTTCCCCTAGCCTGTGTCTGGCCAGCTTTTCTATTTCACTCAGCTGAAAGTCCCTGGTTGGTCCATGAGAAGAAGTCTGCCTATGTATTTTCCATGACTAAAAAGAATTACCAGGAACGAGAGGAACTACACTACCAGAGTAAACTGAGACCTGAGAGGAGGAAAAAAAAAAAGAAAAAGAAACTGAAGTGAAACTAACATAAAAATTATCCTGGAAAGAGAAAATAGGAAAAAGAATCAGGATCCTCTAGAACTTAAATCTTTGAGACCAGAAGGATCAGCAAATCTACTTATGTAGGGAGCAAGCAAAACTTATTGCAGTAGTTCTTTTGAGGTCCTGTCATTCTGCCATCTGAACCAAAAGTGGAGAAATAAACTGTAATAAACCACACCAAATTACCACTTTTGATTGCTACTTGCTGAAATGGGGTTTGATGCAGGATCCCATCTCCCATTGAGAAAATTTGTACTCCCTTACAGGACTTGGAAAAATGCAGCTGGTGCAATACATGGAGTTTATGATTGCTGCTATTTTTAATGACTGCTCAGCTTGTCTGAAGATGCTGACAAAATTCATTTTCAGGTTCCAGTTAAAGTAAGTATGAGAGAAATGATACCGTATATCAGTGCAACATGAATATAAATGTTTTGATTCTTTCCTTCCTTCCTTTCTCATACACTTCTAGTTTCCATAGGCAAATGAAAACACATGTATATTTCTTTTAAACTTGTTACTCTACATTCAGCTGTGACATGGGGGCACTCTTCACAACTAACTTCTGGTTAATGCATTGGTGATATCATACATTTATGACATGCTTCTGTATCTATGTGAAATTCTAGCTCCCACCTCCCTGACATAACCACAGTCTGCTACAGAGCTGTTTCCAAAATATCAGACTTCACAAAAGATGGGAACATTCAGAACAGAAATGTGCTCAATATACCCACCAAGATTCTCCATAACCCTGCCAAATATTCTGTTTAACAGCTGCAGCAGGGTTAAAGAAGAAAGCAGTGCCTCCTCTGGACTGGCTTTAGCCATTTTCCTTCCAGAGGTGCCAGGACACAGCGGAGCAAAGAGCAGCTCCTGAAGAAGAGCACAAACCCAGTGGCAGCTGCCAGCAACTGAAACTGTTGTGACACCAAACATTACCAGGGGTCGCAGCCAAATGTAATGACTAAACAGGACAAAATATCTACTATTAACAATTGCTGGAGGGGAAATCACAGGAAATTCCCAACACAACACTCAGTCCTAACTAATTCATAGCATATTAAGTTGGAGTAACAAGGCTAGAAGAGCAACCAGGATTTCAGAAACCATTATGGACACCATAATTCCAAGCAGAAACTATCTCATTTAATGTGATTAACTCTGGGAGTCATTAACTTTGGCAAAGGTAAATTAAAAATTTTGAAAGAAAACAGTCTTACCAGTGGGAGCACACTTTTTTCATTAAATTGTTTTATGACTTAATTGAGGATAGTTTTTTGTATTTGCTTTTTGGACCAGACATTCACATTTAGGACAGCAGAATATTTATACCTGCCTACTGAAAAATGACATACACCTAGCATCTGTGAAGGTTACCAGAGGTGCATTTTGGTATCTATTTGTAACCTTTAGTAACACAAATAGGTTTTGGCCAATTAGTCAATGACTGTATTGAGTGGATTCTATATTCATCTCAGTTCTGGTGATTAAGCACAACCGTTGTGACTGAGTCAGACCAAGATGGAAAATCATCCTCCAAAAGTTACCTACTGCCACCATCAGTTCCTGATCACACCGAGACCAGAAGAACAATTTATGTTTCAGTCTCATTTTCTATCCATCACAAAGAATGACACAATTCTTTGGAACGGACACTGGCAAGTCTGCCATAATAGAATCGCAAGTGGGAGGCAACTGAAGCTATATGTAAAGTAACACAACACAAAATAATTTAAAAATACCAGGACTATTCAAATAGTTTTTGAACACATCATACAATGTAGCAGGTGCGACATGGACTCAAATGTGATCACCAGAGTTAATTTACCTAATACCTTTCAGTCTGTTAGCTGTATTCCTGTTAAAACTGTATCTTCAGATAATCTAAATATATTATCCTGTGATGACTCATGTATAGAAAATTATGTGCCCTTGTATACACACACACTTGCACATAGATTTCAGCTGGACTCCCATTTCTTCATTACAAACTAAAAAGCAACAAACCCCACTTTCCTTTTCAAAGATGGAGACACACAAATGACCCGACTGAGAAACAAGTCCCAAGGAAATGCAGAATAGCTGAGATGACAACAGCACCCTCCCAAAGCACCTGGGATCCTTGTCCCTTGAACAAACAAATATGCCAAGTTCAGGATCTTTGTCTGTACTCTCCAGGCATTCACTAACCCGAGGGCTGAGTGCATCTAGGTCTAATTGGAGCTCCAAGTTCGGATCACTGCACAAGTGACAGTGCGGCTTTCTAATACATAAATAAACATATATATATTTATAGATGATATACAGGCAATTTGGAAATACTGTGATATCTTAAAGATCAGAAAATACAAAATATAAGCAATAAATAGGAACAGAATTTAGGAAAGGAAATAATATCAGTAATACAATAATACTTTATTAAAATGAACTTCTAGTGTTAGGTTACTACCCATTTATTGTCACATAGCTGACATTATTCTCCTTAATAATGCCTTTTTTTCCTACCTTCAGGGAAAATAATATACAGTAGCTCTTTACTTCTGTTTGCTAGAACTCGGAGCGCATATAAACCACATCCAGGAACATACCCCAGCTTTATTGTTCTTTGTTCTATGGACTGTGTGTGTCCTCAAAATGTCACCAGTGATAAACTGTAAAAGGCATCACATCAAGTCATTAAAAGACCCTCCCTAAGGCGAGAGGCCACAAACTGAAATTGCTCACCACCTTATTTACACGTTTGGCCCACCTAGGTACGGCAGCTTCACAGCCTTTTTATTGAATACATACTTCCATGCAATACAAGTGTATTTAATTCCAAGGGAGGAAATGATGTTTATTTAATCACTGGGTTTGCAGCACTGAGTGATCATCCTTGGAATATTCCTGCTGAGGCCCCCAGGGGCAGGCACCTGTCACTTGTGGCAGCCAGGAGCGGAGTGACAGCCACGCCACTCGGTGTGACAGTGAGCGACAGCAGCCCGGGCTCAGACATACCTGCCCTGGCCTCTTCTGCTCTCTCCCAAAGAGACTGCGTGCTCTCTGCTGAGAACTCAGTGCTGCACCAGGCAGCTAGTCAAACAAAATCACCACCCAACCACAAAGAACCTGGCAAACAAAGGACAGCTTCTACCCAATAACCTGGAATCTCTTCTGGCGTTCTCCAGAGTAAATTAGGATAAGATACATCAGAAACATCAGAGCTACAGAAGACTGAAAAAAACAAAGCTGAGAAGACAAAAAAACCCAAACCATAATACTTGAAAGGAAAGATCATCAAGTCCTCTTTTTTTATACAGTCTCATTTTAAAATGAGTTTAATTGTTTTGCTTTGGTTTTTTTTAGACTATGTTTGTATCTCAAAACCAACTGCAAAGGTTCTAACCGGGTTCAGGTTACCAAATCAATTGACAAGTAATTATGGATTAGATTAAGTTTTCAAAGTTAAGCCAATTTCCAAGGCAACAAGCTGGAGTTCCAGGTATGGGACTATCACCTGGCACTGCCATTTCCTACCACAAACCCATACAGAAAAGCCAGTGCAGTCTCAGGGCCCCACAGAGCATCTGATCCAAAGCAATATCTCAAATTTTGATACTTCAATAAACACAAACATTCCACAGGATCGTACTTGCTACTGGAATCTCCATCAATATGAGATCTGATGTTGCTTGATAAAGCTTTTGTGGCTTTTATTTGAATTTACATTACAGTGCCGTTTATTTTTCTGAAGCTTTTGGACATTTTTCACCAAGTAATCACATGTTGTGAACCTCAGTGTTGAAAGTTACTCTTTTCGGTGTTTGGTTTTTGTTTTTGTTTTTTTTTTTTAATGTATAAGCTTTATTAGTCCTTCTTGTCTATGTTTAACTTCATGTCTATGTTTAACTAGTCCTACACAACTTGGTCAAAAAATCAAAAAATGCCTATTAAGTATTGATCATGGCACAGGGATGACATGTGGAAGGTGATATCTGCAGAGATTTTAGTAGTGAGATAATCTGTCATAATTCCTTTCATCAGTGCAGGTAAACCTAGTGATAAACATCAGCTGATGTCCTAATTCAAAAAAATTACTTTTTGAATCCAATGAAGGGAGGGAAAGGAAGACTGTCTTTAACAGATTCTTGACAAGAGCAGTATTTTTCTTTTTTTTTTCTCTAGCATCTTTTCATAAGAAGTTCCCATGTACAGGTTTGGAGTTGTGTTACCAACACATTAAATCCATCAAAAAGAAGCAATAATGTCAGAGTTACAGCTGCATTTAAAAATGTTCTTCAAAGGAAACAGATCAATGGAATGGGATAGTCAATGACAGCACAAAACAAAACATTCAAAAAGAGGAGCATTTCTGATTATTTCGGTCTCACTTCATTTGTGTTATTTATCTACTAAACAAAGTTGGCACTGAGACCATAGTGCTGGAAAAGTTATAATCCTTATTTACAAAATATTTCTCTGATTTAAAAAATATGATTATTGTCATTTTACTAGAAGAACAAAATACAAATACTGTCCATGGTAACAATTTAAATGTGCATCATCCTTCCTACTGCAACACTCCTTTATCTAAAATTAATAACTTGATCACACATTAATGAACAGGTATCCATTACACAGACTTTCCAATTTGCCTGCTTCTCTGGAAGTTTTTTAATGACCATAGGTAATTCACTGTTTTTGGTATGAATAAGTCTGACAGTATCTTGTCGGGTCTCCAAAGAGTTTTCAAACCCAATAAGTTTCCTTTAGGTACAGCTATGAAAATGTGCACGTGCCATGAGTGTTTGCAACATTTTTCTTTCCACTGGTATTTTTTACTATTTTTTTTTTCATCATTACATGCAAGTTAGGAGAAGAAAGGCAAAGTGTCTCTCAAACTTTCCTCTCACAACCACCCACAGGGATGCCTCTTTCCCCAGCTACCGGCCAGAAGCAGCATGATATCTGCAGCTTCCAGAGAAAGATTAGGCTTAGAAATTCTGGAGAGATCTGTCAGGTCCTGTTTTGTTGGAGGATGATTCTTAAGTAAAACCATCAGAAATAACCTGCTTTAGGGGATAAAATCCCTAATTTCTTAACCTAACCCTACAAAAGCAAATTATAAAGATTTTGTTGACTTCAGCCGAGCCAAAGTTTGAGAATATAAAGTGACTTCTGGAAAACCTTCCAAGTGATGTCACCCAAAATGAGAGAAGGGAGACAGGAGTACAAGGCACCCTGTGTCAGTCCTTTAATAATGCAAAAAGCAGAGCATGGCACGCCTACCATAGAGAGAGAACAGAGACATTTCCTCATGATCAGCATTGCAGAAATCAAAACTGAGCATGCCAATGTGACACTGGAGAAAACACTATGCCTAAAGCAAAAGAAAAACTGTTGAGGACCATTTTATTCAGGTGAAAATATGGTTTATGTAATCCTGCCAAGGCCACTAATGCACAGACTGTGCTAAGGCTGATCTGATGCCCCAAAAGTCAGAGCTGCCCAAGGGCTTCCGCTACTTACACAATTACTAAAAGATTTCAAAGAAATACGAAGAAAAACATGAGTGGAACATGACAGTCTGCACTGCTCACTACTCTCCTACAGATTTCTCCTTCCCCCTTTAGGATATCCACAGCATGTGGTATTGTCCCTGATGCGTTTCCATGAATGTGCCCTAATATCCTGGAGGGAAATGAAAGAGCCCTATCATGCTGCTTTTTCATTTAAATTAGAGAAAATTCTGTATCCTGAATGATCAGAATAGTGTCCTTAATATGTAGAGCAATGAACTGGCTGCTAGTGAAGGCAGGATTCCTGATTTCATGGACCAATGGTCTAATCTACTAAGGCAAATTCTTCTTCCTACATATGACAACTGTGAGCTTTAGCCATAACATTCAAAACAATGAGATCATGAAAATTCATTTTTGAGAGACAGATGGATGATATCCATTATTAATGGAGCCCCAAACAGAACCTTTCCCTAAACAATGCATGTAGAGGCTTTATCAAGATCTGTCAGGCAAAAAAAAAAACAAAAAACCAAAAAACCCAAAAAAAAAAAACTTGACACAATAAAAATGATAATAAAAAAGTTCAGTTTTACAAGGATAGATATTACAGGTAAATGCATGTAATATTACAGTTCACTTATTGACAACAGTTCAAAAAGCCTGTGATATTCAATAGCTTCACCTAATTAAACTCTCACAACTCCACAACTGAAACTCTCTTTTCACATATTACATTAAAAAAAAAAAAAGTGATGATGGAAGAGAGGTTCTTTCCTTTGAATTTCATACTATCAAAACAAAATGCCACCTTAAAAAGCCAAGAAGATGATGTAACCACACCTCAGTACAGATACCTGAACAAAATATTTAACTTCCAGAAGCCCAGTTATAGCCAGAGGGAAAAGAGCAGGGCTGGGAGAGGCTGGTTGAAAGCTGGGTTAATTCAACATGTGGTACTTCATCAGAGGGCAACACAAAACACTTTGAAACAAAAGAAAGCCAACCATTTGCCCCCCCCCCAATCAAATTGACTGTGTTCTTGTATCCCATGGGACTAAGAACAGTACCAGATTTCTCCTGCAAAGGGAAGGGCCCTCAGCTTGGACACAGAACTGTAATTCTTCTAGATGTGCTATTTGAAAACTAGTGACTTCTGATCTCTGCCTCATCTTCCTGCAGTCTTGAAATGATAACAACCAAGCTGACAGATTTGTGGGTTCTCTCCTCAAGCAGAGACAAATGAAAATGATTTTGTCTCTCAAGAAAATAACAATCACTATTCCTGGTATTCTTTCTTTCCAGAGTATCTAGACTACATGAAGAGATAAAATATTGACACAAAAAAAAGAAGAAATTTTTGCAAGGTTACCTTTTCCCTAAGACTTTGAAGGTGTTTTTGCTTGTTATAGATGAATGGTCCATGTGTGTAGGAGTAATTCCTTGCCTAAATATGCACCAAATTCAGCATGTCCAGGCCAAGAATCGACAATTCTTAGGCAATCTGGTAACTGATTACCAAAATAATTAAAATTAAAAAAAAAAAAGGTACATTAGTATTTTGCAACTAAACCAAGAAAGACTCTTTTCAAAACCCAAAGACAAGTATGAAAGTTTCATACATGTAGTTACATGGATAATTCCTTCCTCTTCAGACAAGTGCTGTCCTTTCTCTTTGTCTGCCCATTCCCATTCTCAGTTCCCCCAGTGTTTCATCTCCTGCTCAATACCATCTATTCATCTGACCTATGATAATCTTCTGGTAAATTCCAAGGTAAAAGTGATATCTTAATATCTTTTCCAATGGAAAAGTGTTAATGTCTTTGAAACAACGACCATTGTCAGTCAAATGTGGATAGTCCTGATAGCTCCAAGTGACAAGTAATCCCATTCCTTAACGGCTCTAAAATATACCAAAGATAAAGACAGAAAATCAGTACTGCTTTTTAAGTGAAAAAGGAGAGAAATGGTTTAAAACCACCATTCCCTCATTCCTTTCACACAACTAGTTCAGCTATGTAATGGGAATTATTCTCTGGTTTACATCAGTGATACATCAGAGGTACTTCTCCTCTTCAAATAATCCTTTTCCAACTCTTATTTATTCTTCCTACCTCCCATATTTGTCTCAAAACCATGAAGAGTTTTGAACTGAGTCAGAGGTGACTTCAAGACAAAATTGTCAAGAATAATGAACATTTCCTATCACTGAATCCTGAAGTCAGGTTTGCTCAAGTAGATACAACTGCTCTGCTTCTTCACTCTTCTCTCCTTACTGAAAGAAAGAAAGTCTGGCCCCAGTTCTGACTCTTCCTTTCCTGCTGCAAAAGGAGCTTGGTATCAGTCAAGTCTCAACATCTCCTTCCCTGCTTGGAAAAAATTTATTTTCATTTTCCTTACACAACACAACACTGGAGCCATCTCTGTTCTAGGGTATGATCTGCAGGAAAGCAAGTCCAGTAGGTCAGCCCCAGAATTAAAACCAAGTGTTCCTTTAGTTACAACTGAAGCTGGTAGTAATTGGCAAATTATATTTGGACACACAGCATACTTAACACACGACTGGAACCCTCAATTAGTACACAAGATTGCTAAAAGCAACGTTCTCAGGCATATCAAAGTCCCTTCACTTTCAGTTACAACTTTAAAAGTTAATCTCTTTTTTCTTCTTTGTTGGTGCACAACAGCAAAATGTAGCAGAACGTGTCTCAGCAGTAATGCATTAGTTTTCCTTCTGTAAAATCACTGAGGTAGGTGGCACTTGGCCAAGATATTTATGATCTCCCACATGTGTGAGTTGTCCCAGAATCAGCAGCCACCTCTCTGCTCTAGAGCTGGGGTCTGAGCTGAGCTAACACAAGGTAGGAACTGCCAGCTGGGCATGTGCCAACAATCTTTCCAATTGCTTCGAATTTTAGCTTGTAATCTTTCCCCAACCCAAATTTAGCATGGCAAAGAAGTCCTTGACAGAGACTGTGGGGGATTGTGTTTCAGATTTCAATCACAAACATTTTTGCCACAGCAGAATCATTTCAAAAATATATATACAATTGCCATAATGTCTGTGATTTTTATTCAACACTCAGAAACCTGGATGTGTTGAAAACAGCTCATGCAGTCACCTTGTTTCTCCTTTCACAGTTTCATGCCCCCTTAGCCCATGTCATGTCCCTGCATTTAAGAACTGTAGTATAACAGGAGTAGATCTGTGGAATAAAAGGCTTGGCACCAAGAATATAACATCCATACCATTCGTGGTTTTGGAAGAGCCATTTTAGACTGGACCTAGGCCACTGCCAGACTGAATGCTCACAGGCTGCTGGAACACATTAGAGTTTCCTCTGAAACACACATTTTGATTTAGTTCCTCCTGAAGTGAGCAAAGCTCCCATGGCCCAACATCCCTCTTTAACAGGAGCCAAAGGACAATAATGGGATAATCACAATATTCACTTTTCAAGAACAGCACTTCTGATCTACTCTAAAATGCTGAGGTAGAGGAACCTTTTCATTTCTCTGAAGTTTATGTCTCAGGTGATAGGCTGACTTTCTGCACCTGTCTCAGAATAAAACCAACCAGGTAAGATTTCTGAAGAGTAGCTCTCTACCATCATTTATACGGCAAGACTACAGTCAAATAAAAAAAATTTAAAAAAACAACAAAAAAAAACCCCAAAAAACCCAACCAAAAAACCCCAGAAAATCCAAAACAAACATAAAACACCCAACAAAACCAAACAAAAATAAATAAAAAAACTCAAAGAAATCAGTATATGCAGGCTTAAAAAAAGGTGGGAGATGATTAATTAATTTAAAATTAAAAGTAATAACCATGTTACAACTTTTAAAAAGACCAGAAGGAAGCAATTACTTCATTGCTTTTAAGGACAGAACTCCACTGACCATTCAGCCAAGACTGAATTTCGTTCATGTGCATAATTAAAGCATTTCATATTTCCAAACATTTTAATTCTGAACTGTCCTCCACAGTAAACAGTAGAGGACAGAGATCACATCACTTTCCACTGCAGCCTCATGGCTAGCACAGGACAGGCACAATCAATCAGTTCAGCTGTGGATCCTGGCAAATAAGGCCCCTTCCAAAAATTCAAAGGTGAAATGAAAAAATATCAGATATTTTAATATCAACAGAAACTGCAGATCTCAACATTTAGGTCCCCTTAAACAATACATCTGAGGAAAGGAATTCAAATACAAACAAATAACAACTGCTATAACCTTAACTGAAAATACTTTACTGGAAAAAGCTGTCAACATTACAACATTCACAACTCCAGCTGCACTTACAAGGCCTCAGCTTCAAAATCTTGGCTACTATTCTGCTGTTACTTGGAAAGAGTGCAAAGTGTTAAGCATGAGGCCAGGCAGTGGGGCTCGGAGAGTGGGATACTGTCTAACCCAAGCATTATACAGCTGAAAGTGAAGCAATCCTATTTCCCCTGCTTTGCATATTATTACCCTTCCTCTGCAGGTCACCACTCAATGCATCACTGCTTCCACTAGAAATACCTGCTTCCACTTCTAACATAGAAATAGTCATGCTATCGCACATTTTGAAGAAGTCTAAACTGTACAATTCCATGTATGACTCCTAAAATTTACATGAAAATTCAGTTCCAAAAAAAAAAAAAAAATAAAAATAAAAATAAAAAAAAATTCTAATGGGATCTGGTAAGCAAAACAAGTAGTGTGCCTAACATATCACATGGGAGATTCAGCAGGAATTAGCTTGTGTTGAGTTAGTTCATGTCCCCAAAGAGTTGTGTTTGAGCTTTTTGAAGCTGCTCACTCAGAGGGATTATCTCATTCAATCTGCTCTAATCACAACTAAATGCTTTCAATTGGTATGTACTGGGGCAGAATTAGAGAATCAGAAGCTCCCAAAATCCATGTGATGGGCTTAGGGCAGTGGGACAGAAAAGAAAAAAAGAAACACTGTAGAGATTAAAAAAAAAAATGTTACTCCATAATTGAAGTTTACATGTTTGATTTACTACATGGTAATGGAGTTACTCCAGAATAAATCTAAGAAAATTAAGTGGGACATAGGTAAAGCAAGTGATACAGCTTTGGGGGTAGCAATGCTGTATGCTTCATAAATATTCACTGTGAACATAACAGCCATATTATCTTCCTACTTCAAGAGTCTCATCTCCACACAAAATTTTCAAGAAGGCCATTAGTGAATATAGATGTAATTGTGATTACATGTACAACAAGCAAATGTTACCATTATTGAATTTACCATATGAAAAGTTCGGTGGGAACACAATGAAAATTGCAGTGCAGTATTTTCCTAGAAAACCTGCTGGGTAGTAACAGCAGCAGTTCTACCACGATATTAAAAGACTGAATCATGCACATGGATTTCAGAGTGAAGGCACAGATGGGCTACAGTCACATTTTCTGCCCATGTAAGTGTATGCACACCATTCCATTGTCAATTGTCTCCCAATTGAAGGGTCCAACAATTTGACTGTTTGCTTATTGCTGTCAATAGATTCATCCTCTACTCATGATTTAGAGCTATCAAATAATTTTATGCTGACATCAGTTGCCTCCCTGACAGCTCTAAAACACGAAATAACAAGCAGTTGGTGTCAGCACTCTTAAATCAAGCCCAAGGGCCCCCATGGCACCACACTATGGCAGCTTGTTACCGCTAAGCAAATGTCAGTCCAGTCAATGTATGGAGGTTGTCAACTCCCTGGCTGCATCTGCCCTAATAACCAGTCCCCTGTAAGGTGAAATTCACAACGCTACCACGGCGTTGCCTGAAACCCAAGGTGATGGAGGCTGGCACAGAGAGCACGGCTTTCCAAGCCCAAGGAATTGTTGCCAGTCTGGCAAACAGGGTCTGTGGCTGTGCTTTGGAGAGGCTGTTATTCTGCTGCTGCTTTTGCTAGAAAGTAGAGAGAACAGGCAGTCATTAACATGCAGGGATATGCTGGTTTTTAATCCTCACTTTCTCTATTCCAGTGTTAACAGCAGGCCACTTTCATCACTGCGACCTAGCCAGGGGCGTAGCTGGGAATTTGGAAAGTATACACACACATTGGCCTCCCTGTTGGTCCCCTGCCCTCACCATTCCCATAATCTCCCAAGGTAGACATACCATTACACATATCCCCATCACTAGCACAGCAGGTGCTATTAGACAGGGGATCTAGCAGCATGCTCATAAAAGGCCTGGCAAAGAACAAAAAAACCCCATTGCCCTCCATGAAATTAAAATTGTATGCTGTGGCGTGCACAGCACATGCCTGCTTCCACTTGAATAACTTTTGAAACATCTTGCAACGCAAAACAAATCCGAAAATCTAACAAAGGAAAGAGGAGACAGATTTGAGTTCAGTCATACTACAGCACAGTTTCAGTTTTCAAAATTCTAGTACATGGAGGAAGGCCTGATCACTCTAAGAATTATAACATTTTAATTAGCTTGAAAAAGGGGTTACATCTGCAGCAGAAAGCAGGATTTGCTTTATAATTAAGTATATGACAATACCTTTTGCAACTTCATTTTAAACACAGCCAGTAACACTAAGTCCCTGGGTTATACAAAGTAAGAAATGGACAAATAGAGAGCACTCTATTTTCCAATAGATATGTACAATTTGCAATTAATTTACCTTCTTTTTTGTAGTTAATTTGCATGTAATATTTACTTTTAAGAATTTATTCTTATCTACCATAGCACTGTACACTGATCAAAATAGTTTGTGTTTAGGTGATCGCTCCCTAAAAAACAGAAAAGACCCTAAAAACAGGTTTTATTTCCCAGCTAAGAAAAAAGTACACCGAGACAGTCAGAGCACTGACCCTGAAATGACAGAAATATTCCCATTTTTCCAAGGTTCTCTCCAGGACACAATGCAGCTCGCTGTTGGAGTTAATCCAATAATACTCCATGAGCAATGGAGGACGTGAAGGCTGCTCCCCTCAACAGTGAATTTCACAAACACACAGGCAAATCCAGTTTAGGCTTCCCCATGTCTGAGCCCAATGATGATGGGCAGCTAAGGAAGAGAGGGATCAAAGGGAGAATGCTTTGAAGGCAAAAGGCACAGGGGTTTGAAGAGGCAATTAATCTTTGTGAAGACACAGAGAGGAGGAGGAAGATGCCTGTCACCTCAGCAAGACTGGAGACAATACAGTATTCCTTGTGTGACATTTTTATTTTGAGTAAAGAAAAAGAAATCTGGCCTTTAGTGCCGGGCAAACAAATGAGCAAAAAATGGGATTGGGTTTAAAATGATGAATGGCACAAGCATTTGTGACATTGTACAGCAAGTGTTTCTACATTACCCTGGGATGTCCTAGTAGGTTTTTCAACACGTATTGGAATTTACAGAAATATTAGTGGGTGCCATTCTCATACTAAATCCTGGGATTCTGGAATCTCTACAGTGTCTTGAGAAGAATCTCCCACACTGTGACTGACTTCAAGAGCTGAAGTTTTACCTTACCAACCAGGAGAGAAATTAAAAAAAAAAAAAAGAAAAGTGTCATAAATAGCATAGCTTAATATATCTTCTATTTCTACTTTTTTTGCCCATCATTTCAATTTGTTTTCCCTCCTCATTTTCTTCCCTTTTTTCCAGCTGAAAATTTCTCTGAGTTTTGCTTTAATTTTTTAAGCAAAACACTATTTTTTTTTCCCACAGAATTAATGACAGTGACACTCCATTCCTGTCTGTACTGGACAAATATTCAGGATATATTGATCATACAAATTACAAGAATATGGCTGTAAGTAATCTTTGCCCTTTAGAGGCCAGAATTAAAACACCAGTTTTCTCCATCAGAGCATGTCTAATTAAAAAGAAGTCCAGGAAAGCAGCTGAAGAATGCTTTAGCTCAACTGTAACATGCTTTTCTACAAAGTTCTGTCTTTAGGCTTTAACCCTCTCAATTCATTTCCTTTTTACAAGAAGGAAAAAGAAATCCAATTGTAAAAGGGGAAAACATAGTTGCTTTCTATTTGGCAAATGGAAACACGAGAGTTTATTCTTACAAGTAGTGTGAAGTTCTGCATAAGTAACTATTGTAATTTGTGTTTCTCCAGGGGCAAATGCATGGGAATCCAACATCAGCCCTGAAATAGAGGAAAGAAGGCAAGAGAAGGACAGAGACAGAGCGAGTAGCAGTGTCCCAGAGCAATTCTGTTCCTCTGCCATCTGTCACAATCACCACCAGTCCCAAAAGACCTGGTTTGGAAAGGCCACTACGACTAATGAGCACTGGAGAAAGGTGGAATCCTGAATCCAGCTACATATAAACATCAAGAAGCCAAATAAAGCAGGCAAAGCTCTTAATAAACCCTCAATACAGCATGACAAAGGTCTATCACTATTGGTCCCAGTGGTGGTTTGCTGGAGCTCACACTGACCCTTAAGAGATGCACATGTAGTTAAGGAAAAAGATTCTTATCCTGGGGTTGGATTAGCTCTCTTTTTTAAATAAAACCCCAAACCACAGCATATAGCAACAGAAACAATACATTTTTATTTCCTGCAATACTAATTTATCTAGTCAGTATTATAAGATTGGTTTTTTAATAGAAATTTCGGCATTTCTGACTTCAGAATATTAACCTATGGATTTCTTTTTTTCCTCTGCTTATAAGAGGAAAATGACAAGTATCAGGTAGCTAGGGTGCTCTCTTTTTGAGATTATACTATGAAAAAATGAAATGCTTTTTTTCCGACCACCATCAAAAGGTTATGGAAAATAGAATCATTATCAAAACAGAACATGATGCTTGAATCTTAATACAGGAATACTTGTTTCAACTGTAAATATGGAAAGGAAATATTGCCTGAGACCTCCTTCTTTTACTTCTGGGAGTACATTACTTTCTGCTATAATGAACATCTGTAACTATGAAAATCTGATCTAAAGCCCACTAAATGTGACAGAAAGACTTGAACAGACTTTGTCTCATCCAGTGATGACAGTACTGTAATCCTCACATTCCTAGGTTAGAAGGAACTTCAAGTGAACGATACTTTATATCTCAAGAACTGCAATTCAGGCTTGCTTTCCTAGTGTCCACAATTTTGAGATTAAATTATTGCATTAATTATTGCATTAATTATTTGAGATTAAATTATTAATACATTCCTGAGAAACTTAATTTACCTCGTTCAGACCTTCCTCCCAGTGAGAGGCTTTCAAAAAACTGCCACAGCTCAGAGGCCACAAATCTCCAAGAAGGAACCAACTGTCTGAAAACAAAACATCATCACAGAAGAAAAGCTCTGAATTCCAACCAGAGCAAGTCTTTGGAGGCAAGCAGACACCTTTAGGAGTTCTTAGTACCAAATGCACATGGAAAGTCACTAAGGTATTTGTGTGGTGGGCCACAGCTTGCAGTCAGTGGTCTTAAAAAAAAATTAAATATTCAACAGAAATGGAAAGGAAAAAGGAGATCTTGCATTTTAAATACTGACAGAAGGCTCGAGCCAATTTAATTTCAAAGCTGAACCTTTCTCTGCTTATAGTTCCATATGGCTGTGTGATGTCTAATGAAAGTATATGGCTGTTGCTCTCCTGTAAAGCATTTGTTCCTGAATGCTCCTCCTGCTGAAGGGGCTCCCATCTTACTCCAAGTCAGCAAGTTACACACGGCAATGCCATCCTTACCAGCATTAATGTAAGCTCAGAGTCAAAAGAAAAGAGTGTTCCATGGTGTAGAGGAAACCCTGCAGAAATCTGACAGCTGAAAAAGCGAGAAACTCCAAGGAACAGTGTGTATGAGCCACAGAAACAGGGGCAGGAGAAGCCAAAAGGCTGGCTCTGTGGGAACAGGCACCACCTCTTTCCCCTCCCACTCTTCTCAAGGTCTGTAAAACCCCCAAAGATCTAGCTGCAAAAGGTTGCCTTGGCCAGCTGAAGTTGTAACTTCATTGACGTGGGGCTTCCCACAGGAATTCTACTTGCAAAGCAGCAGAACAGTAAATCCCCCAGCTAGCAAACACTTAGCTTTACAAATACCACATATATATATCATCTATATGTGTATGCATATGCATGTGTTACATATATATGTATGCATGTACTTTTAAACCTATTTAACCACAGAAAACATTATTGTTGCTGTTATTATTATATTTAGAATAGTAGTAGATGTTGAAGCAATTTTAAGGACCTGGAAAATTTTTTCCTCCATAAAACAATCCCAGAAATGATATGTTGGCCTTTAACAAATTCCTACTGATTTTTTCAATTCACCTTTTACAAAAAAAAAAATCTGTAACAATTCCTTTACTTAGATGAAGAGATGCATTTTGTAGAACATATCAAGTTAAAAAAATAAAACAAGTAGATTTCTATTATTTACATTTTTCAACTGAATTTTAATGCCTGAAGAAGAAACTAAGATTTTATCTTAACACAGAGTATTGCATAGACAGACACAGAGCAGCTTCTCTCTGTCCTAGTTTTCTATCCCCAAAAGCTTACTGCTTAAATGTCATAACCCTGAAGACTATTGTGAGGTGAAATGCTCCATATCCTCTGACAGATTCACATGTCTGGAGAGACCCCAGCTAAACATGCAGACTTAAAATCAGATTTAAGTTCTGACATAGTTACAACACATGCAGGCAGTGGGAGACAAACTCATGACTCCACTCCTGATAAAAGACATAAATATAAATGTCTGTATCTCTTCTAATGCATCTTCAATATTGGGCTCCAAAATAGAATATATAAAATAAACATGCAAGTAGATTCAAATCTGAATGCTGTCCAATAAAAGTTCCATAAATTCACTCCAAAAATTCCTTGGCAACTAAGTGAATGCACCCAAGGGAATAAAGTCAGTAAGCAGTCAAACCTATCATGTGACCATTTTACTGTGAAAACTTGAGCAGTTTCTTTACATGAGCACTTGTTGTTTGCAATTCTGTAATGATTCAGTACCCGCTGCCTGGCTTTTACAGTTTACTTGGCAGGACACCAAGATGTATCTTTTAGTACCCAAATAAAATTTGCCATCTCAGATTTCCATCCTAATCCAAAGTGCCAAAAGCATCTCAGCAGAAGCAGCACCTATCCTAAACATGTGTGTGCCTGAAAATTTTAAAACATCTGTTAAACAGGCTCCTTTGTATAATTTAATGAATAACTGTAATAATAACTGAAACCACTACCTTAGTAATAAATGTGTATTTAACACTAATAATAATAACAACAACAAGAATCTAAACACTGATAACCCTTAAAAGTAAAATTCCACAGAAGATATGAGGTACACGTGGCAAATGTGCTGTCCTTCCCTGACTTTAAAAAGATCACTTTGCTGTTATCTTTAGAAGCATTTAGCATACATAATGGTTGCTTCCTTAACACTCCATTCTTCTCTTTTGAACTTCAGTCAGCATTCTGGCTAGTTAGCACACATAAAATTTACAGTGCCATTTAAAGAAACCTCCTCTTCTTCCACTGGACTCTATACATAAAAATTACAGATGGTTATTGAGATGGAAAAGGACTTCCCAGTGAAATGAAGACCAGATCTTGCCCAGTAATAAGTGGTTGTGGAGTTTAGGTATTATGATCCTATGTTAGTCACTTTTTCAACTTAAAAATTTTCCACTCCACTAAATAGGAAGAAGGAATGTTTTTTTTTTTCTTTCCTCTTTGTTTGATGGGCAAAGGATGGTATGTACTACTTGTGAAAAGATATTACTGTGAGTTTGATGTAGTGTCAAACCAACAATGACTAAACAAACGCCTTCTTCAGGGACAGTATTTTACATTCCTTCTGTTCAAGAAAAACCAGTTTCCATACTGGCTGATACACTCACAAGCCTGTTCCAACAAAGACTTATGTCTATGTGCAATGCTTTCCATCAAGGGAAATCATTATTTTACATACAACTGAGTTCTGGGTATTGTTCTGTTTCCTAGCATGAAATTAAAATCTGCAGGTCTTTCTGCTATGATTGCCCAGCAGTAATTGCTCACTGAAGGAGAGAAAATATGGTGTCTAAACAAAACTCAGGGATTTATTTACAAAAGCAGCTCTTCTATTCCTGCTAAACCCAGCACCTTAATGACCAGTTAGTACTTCCTTTACAGCTGTCAGCACCACCTCAGAGACATCAGGTACATCACCACTTCTGAATTTCTGGCTCAGAATGCTTGGATGAGCTCTCCTATCAAGCTGGTCTGTGCTGCTACCTTTTTTTTTTTTTTCTGTCAACCTGCTGAGACATGGACACTTAGCTGAGCTCTCTCTTCATTATAAATGATGAAGTATTTCACTGCTGCTCTCCTGGAGCTGGGAGGAGGGCACAGAGCAGCCTGCAGTGCTGTGCAGCCTCACCATCTTGCTGCCTAACTCTTCTCTTACCCTTGGCCTACAGAATTCACAACTGCTTATGAATTCTCAGGAACTAAAGCTCTGTTGACATTATCACTCACTGCCTATAGTTTAAAGGCATATTTTGGAAGTTCAGCATCCAAAAGAACCTTGTAAACTCTAAAAAGGCACCTGTTCTACTTTCTGTCTAAAGCTGAATTTTCATGTAAAAGAGTTCATACAGTAAGACTGCCTGATCCTGCCCTTATAATACACACCACCTGTGCCCAAAGTGAGAAGCCATGACCATTTTCCAGACATAGTTTAGGTGGTCAAGTATTATAGCTAAGCCTTCTATGAATTTTCTCTTCTTTCAGCTAAAGCATGCCAGAGTTTTTCATGGCCTTCCTTCACCCTGCTGTTTTTCTTTGCCAGTAAGGCCTATTTAAAATCCCCTGGTTGTGTATAAAAGAAGAACAGAGCCCTGTAACAAACCCCATCACTTTGCTGGGCCAAAAGCTGGATTTTTTTCTTCCACTTTCTTTATCAATTCAAGCACATACTGTACTTTATAAGAGTTTTTCCTTGGGCCCATTAGACAAATGTGATATTTTGCTGTCTTGCCCTACTCTTGACAAGAAAAAAGATTTCAAAGAAACTATTTCATAACAGCTTGACATTTTTCAAATACATTCATGAATAATTTATAGTCGGAACATATTTTATATTTACAGGCTTAGATAGTGTTGTATTAAAATATATTTAACATATGTATGAATGCCACTAGGTTGAATCATGGGACCTAATTTTTTTAGGTGCTTGAAAACACAGGGATAACATCAATGCATCGACTACAAACGGTGAATAAGGTAATTATGAGAGTTTACTGGAACTTTCCAAAAGTAACTCAGCCAAGACTGCAAGAAGATTTGAAGCCCCCTTCATGTGCTCAGCAAATTTAGAGCAGAAAAAGAGAACACATGGGGAGCTATGTAAAGCAACTGAAATCTGATGGGCTTAGCAGCTGTGAAACTCAGATTTGACTCATTATTTCCTTGGTTCCAGAGAGGAATGTACTACTATGCAGAAAAAAGTTAACTGTTCTTGGAATCTCATACTTTGAGTAGTGAAAAAAATAAATATGTGCATCAAACAGACCACATTGCTTCTGCTTTTGAAGTTTTTTCATATTTTGGTGTATTTCACACACTCTGCCTCTTAAATATGCAGAAAATACTCCAGTATTGATAAAATACTCCAGTAATACTTTCAGTATGCAGGACTACGACTGCTGCATTCCTCTGAAGCTCCCTGTAAAGCCCTGCATGCTGGAGTCAAGCATATGGGGAGAAATGCTGAGTGCAGGTAACAGCTGAATCACAGCAACTTAACTAATTACTGTTGACCTGCTGACAGTGTTTAACTGTGTCCCTCATCATTTCAGCCAACAGAAATAATACCTTTCTCTTGTCTCTTACAACCTTCCAAGCTTTTTCTGCAAGCTCTGGTATGATACAGATACAAGAAAAGCAGCACAGAAAGAGGTACAGAGGCAGAAATGAGGAAAAAAAAACAACAAATGAGGCACTGACATTTATAGAAGTGTAAGACAAGCAAGCAGGTGTATGGAAGCTAAAGGTGCCATTTTCTGAATTACTTTGGCACCCATTTCCCCCTGCTGAAAGGGTTTTACAAACCTAAGTCCCAGTGGTCAGGTGTTCAGGGCCAGGATCTAGGTTAGAGATGCACAAGGCAGCCACTGAAAGCAAAAGTGGGAAGATGGAAGTGTTTCATGTTAGGGGTGCTAGAAAGACAGGGGATGTAATAGCAAGGAAGGTTAACATGCTAACCTGGCAGTCATCTTTTCTGACAGCCTGGAAAGCAAAATATGAGCTTTAAGTAGGGGCAGAGAACATAAGCAATTAGGACATGAGAAGTTTATCACTTAACTCATCCATTCATTCTCTTTATCCTATAGGTGTATTTTACTTCCAGTTCCTTCAGGCTAATTACTCTCTCCTTCTTGGCAAAAAAGCACTATTAATAGTTACAGACAGTTATCAGACCCCTCTTAGTTATCACTTCATCAGACTTTTAAAATTCAACATCCTTATTAAATTGGACCCTTTAGCCCTTTATTCTATTTTTAGCTGAGCTCTCTCCACTGTCAGTATCTTCCTGAATTTTCTCTGGACCATTGTGAAATGTTTCTGGTACATCCAAAAAGCCCATCAGGCTTCTCTCTAGTCCTTTCTTATGTTCACAATTCCAAAATAACTTTAAAGCTTAAGCTGAACTAAAAGCTGCACACAAAAGTGCCAGTGGATGTTCCATATTGATATTTACTTCTCTACCTGATAGTGTCAAGTGTAGAACACAATACTTTGACTTCTAATGATTAGTTCACCAAATTTCATTTGAAATCTGAAAGTCGTCCTTTTTATCTTTTTTTCTTCTTTTCTTATCTCACCTCACCATTCATGACAAGAGCTTTCCTAAACCAGTTGAGATTCCCTGATATAGCTGTGTGATTTCCACTCTGCCAAAAGGCACTGAAGTAATTAATGGTATTAAGCTTCCCATTATGGCCTCCTAAATACAAGGGTACAAATGCAGGTGGCAGCACATGAGGTGGGTGTTCTTGGACAAGCAATGTATTTCCAGAGGACAAAGCTGGCTGAAAAAAAGCATTTGAAAAAGACCCTTGTGCTGCTGGATCGGCAAATGGAAAACAACATTCTGGGATCTTTCAGATATTCCAAATGTCAGTAGGTGTTGATGTTCAGGAGACTGGATCCTATCCTGCCTGTCTTTTCAGAGACAGAGAAATGCACTATAAAGTAGCCCTAAATTAGAGATCTATGGAAAGACCCACTGAAGCCAACACACATTCATCTCCCACCTAGGTCCCTAATCACTGAGATGTCAGACATCTAAAAAACCCTAGGAAGGACTAACCTGTTCCCATCTGTCTTGCTGCTCACAGGGGTTCTTGACAGCAATTGCTAATTCTTTCTTTAAAGGCAACTTATAAATGAAAGCATTTTACAGAACTGGATTATTGCACTGGCCACTAAACAAGCATGGTGGTGCTATAGAAACCAGGAACCTGAGGTGATGGGGCAAGAAGGCTCAACAAAAATCCTCAGCACAGGATCTGGTGTGGTGGGGATTCACAATGAGAGTTAAAATGCAAAGCTCAGCTGTAGCTGGTCAGAGTTTTGTGATTTCTTTCAGTGATATTAGGGTCTGAACATATTTTTTTTTGGGGGGGGGGTTCGGTTGTTTTTGTTTTTTTAAATATGAGCTAAAAGACTACATTAGTAATGTTAAAAAAACCAAAAAAAAAAAAAAAACCAAAAACCCACAAATCCCAGTGATTCAGCACAGATGCATAGACAAAAAACCCCACAAAAATAGATTTCAAAAAGAACAGAACACACTAACAGTAAAGCTTAATTTTATTTGCAGGAGTGGGTGTTAAGGGAAATTTCCAAGCAATGAATGTTTCCAACCTTCACAGAAGAATCTAACCCTTTCATCAATGACTGACCATACAGAGTTACCTCAGTATAATATTTCTGAAGTCTATTCCAGCTAAAAGGGGGTTGACAAATCAAATTAAAAACGAAGGAAAAGCTGACAAACAAATTCCTTTTTATTGTTTCTGTTGTGGCAGTACCTAAGGGTTTTAACTGGAGTCAGGCTCCAGTATCATGCAAGCAGCTACAAGTCATTCAGATTAGGTGCTCATTTAAAACTACCAGGTACCAGGAAACAGGGTTTTTAAAATGTACTAAATAGACACTGTTGCATCTTCATCCATATCCAAGCTGACTGCTCTACTTTACTTTTTTTTTCCTCATAGAAAAATTCAAGAGAATCCCTCTTCCCCCCAACCAAAACCAAACACAGAGCAGAAAAATATCAAATAGCTTCCAATTTAGTGACACTATCAAAAATGCAATGAAGTCCTTCATGCCATGTTCTTTTCCTAATTTCATTATTTTTTTCCTTCCAGTAGAATAGCATCCAAATGTTCTCCCCAAGAGGGCTCAAGAAGTCTCTGCACAGAGTCTGCATCAGCACCACTGAGTTAATCCTGCTACTCTATCCTTTAACTTGGGAGAATGATTGGGTGTTTCTCACAAGTTTATTTGTGAATATGAAGGAATGATAGATTATCAGGGTTGTTTGGTTTTTTAATACTGTTTGCATAAATTATTCGTTTTTTCTATCAACTTGCAAGTTTCCATTAAACATGGTTGCTCTAAATAAAAACCTAAGAACTCTCCTCACTTAAAATCATCATGAACAAGTTTTGTAAGTCAGGTGGTTTTAGCTCTTTTCCCAGAGAAAAATTCATAAGAAATCTCTTGGCCTTCTGAGACAAATAAACAATTTATTCAGTGCTTTCCCTTGAAACACCAAGATGTTTAAGTGCAAAGTTGGGAAAATACTTCCAATTATAAGTTGGAAAATGTAAGCAACACTAAAAGTCCATCTTTAGAAAAGTATTTCCCTTTATATTTCAAACATATTATCTCACATGGGGGGGGGGGGGGGGCTATGTTGCTAAAAACCAGTTATAATCTGCATGATTTCCAGTGGTTCAACAGGATCCTGAGGATCAGGATTCCTGGGCTCCTTCCCTTGCTCTGCCATGAGACCCAACTGGCACTTCCCTACTTTGTCTTGCTATCACCGTTTGTGGAGCTGAGATCTGATTTACAAGGCAAGAAAGTTCATGTGGGCATGTTTACAATGAGCTTTGAAATACTCAGACAAAAAGTGTTATACCACTGCAAAAATATTGTTATTATTCAAGTGGTTATGGCCTCTGCACCCAAGGAAAACTAAGCAAGCAGTTTTTACTTAGCAAGGAATCTTTTAAATATGTTTCCATGTTTATGCCACTAGAATTAGACATCAGTGGAGCAGAGTCAAATAGAGCACTCCCACAGCTCTAACTTTTGTTCATCTTGCCAGTTTATGTTTTCATATCAAGGTCTAACGAGAATTAAGTACATTTATTTTTTTCCCCTCAGAATGACACCCTGGGTAATGTAAAACATTTTGTTCATAAAGAAAACACACTTCTCTCCACAAGTCTGAAATGCTAGTTTAAAAACCTGAAACATACTTTTAATAACTATTGTAGGAAAATGTTGATGGGAAAGATCAATTGTTACTCTTTAAATTAATTATTACCTTTTCTTGCTTCCATAGGTAATGTGGTGATTTTTTTTTGTTTGTTTCTTTCAGGATTGCTTTCTTCTTAACTTAGGTGCTTTGCCCACTGCAACAAGATTGTTAAACTTCCAATGACAAATGAAGGCAAAAGATGCACTGATTTTGGAACAATTCAGCCCTGCTTTTCATGCAGAGATTCAGCAGTAAGCTCTCTCCAAATGTTTCAATTTAATCTTGATACATACACATATACTACCTGCATGAATCCAGGGTATTAAATGAAATGCTTTAGGGCTAAGGAAAAAAAAAACAAAAAAGATCTGCTTTAGCTGATTATCATAGACTAAAACCTCCTACCCCAAACAAAAATGAATGTCATCATTCATCACAAGCTCCAATGGACCACTGTACTTGGAGTCAGCCAAAGATTAGAAACTAGAAATATTAGATTTTACAGATTTTAAAGAAAAATTTCCATTCACTGTGGAAATGGGTGTGATTTGTACATGTGTAAAGCAAGTCTAGAGAAATAGTTACTATTTTTGAGAAACTGAAATAAGGGGCCTCAGAACAGTAAAAAATATCCAGATCACACAAAACATCTTCTCTATATTGCAATGGATCCTAGGTGGGTAAAAAATTGAAGTAAGAATGCTTTGTATTGTGCAATTTAGGAACTCTGCTGGAAGCCATACAGTAACTAGGTACAAACCAGCTAGTACTTAATAAGTTTCAATTTTAATTCTAATTGGGAAACAAAATACGATACCAGGGTCGCTAATACTGAAAATACAGCCTGAAATTATGTTTGGCTGTAAAATACAATTAAACATACTGCCCCACAGAAATCCCTGTTAAGCTATAAAAAAATACCCAGGGGGTATAAAATTAAAAAAAACTTTCCCCCCTCCTTGGTTCTGTTTTAAAAATCAATTACAATAAAACCTTCCTAAAATTTATTGAGGTAGAGATAATTGTACCTAAGTTTCTGTGTTTAAAGAGTGCTACTCTCTTTAGAGTGTATTGAGAAAGCACATATTGTGTTTAAAACATATCAGTCCAATTTCACAGTAATTAAGGATGCTCTTTTCAACACATAACATACAAATATGATCACTTTAAAAAATAGGTCAATATCTGATTTACACACAATATCACAATGTTTTGTGATGATAAGAGACACATCTTCTAATACAAATAAAGTGAAAATGTGGCTTGGTTTGTTTTTTGTTTTTTTTTAATCTTAGGGCCATAAGACACTTATTAAAGAGGAAAGGTTATTTGGCTATATTGGACTCTGTGAGATGCAGTAGGTGCAGCAGAATAAAATAGAAATTTCAGTGATATAAAATCATCCTCATTTTTCTCTTGATAGTATAATAACCATTTAAATCATGTTTGACATTTGTAAGCTGAGTGAGCTGGCAAGCCTGCAAAATCTATGTGGTAATACATGTAGTAAACCCTTTCTGGAGCAGTAATCTCATTGCTTTGCCTAATGGTTCTCACTTCATGTGGCCTACTTGTCCCCAAGAGACTTATTTGACTCTGCCTTTCCTGAGCCACTGGTTGCTAATGTTCCTTATTATGAGGAAAGTGCCCAAAGGCAAGGGCCACTCTCCTAGTGGTACAACCACCAGCAACCTTCTGCTGAGGCCTTTTTTTCCTCTCCCTCCTTAAAAAAAAAAGCCCCATAAAATATGCACATGTGTTATAAAGGGATTGCTTTGTGTCTCAAGAAAAAAAAAAAAAAGGAAAGGAAAAGGAAAAAAAAAAACCCCAATATGACAGTGCTCTCTACACTGCTCCAATTGCTAATCTGACAAGCTCCATCTGGTAGGCAGACCTTTTATCTTTTCATCACTCTAAATCTCTGAAGGAAAGTGGACACTAGTGGCATACGCGCGTTGTTGGTTCCTGTGCTTAATGAGGTACACAATTTATGGGTCTAACTGGAGAAACGTTATTTAAACGTGGACAAGGAAGGAGAGGGAGGGCATATTTTCCCCTTCTTTCAGCAGTCATTCACCTGGACAAATATTGTATCATAAGAAAGACCAAACTGTATTATAAAACCTCATTTAATTAATACATCTATACTTGAATTATCAAAGGAGCTTAAAGCAGATTTACCTAAATGTTTTATTGGCAGTGACCCAACTACCTTACATAGCTGACCACTTCATACATTTATTAACTGTTCTGTGCTGTGAACTGGAGGGAATTTTATTTTTTTTTTAATTTAAAAAAAAATGAGGCTCTATATTGAATGACATCTCTAGAAGTTTGTAAGATATACTGCTGTAAAATCTGAGATGCACTCAAGGTGAGATGGTTATATTACCACCTACCTAGAACAGCATTTCAATTAAATTCAAATGAGGTTTTCTACATTTGGGGCAAGATTTAAACACATGTTCCTGCTTCACTAAAGTGCAGATAGTTTGTGATAACTTTCAGATTTAGTATTTTGATATCTAAACAAATTTTCTTTCAGACCATCAACCATTTGTTTTGGGTTTTTTTCAAATGTATCAATATCAGGATATTCTATGATATTATGAAAGTGAATTTTCTATATGTAATTGTTATCACAACTGGCTGAACATTTCCCATATGCCATTGCCCACACTTTACAGATGCTTGAGTGAAAAGCATACCTGAATGTTTTTGACTATCCACACCCAAAATATTTAATAAATGTTAAGAGCTAAAATGATGAAGAGCTAAAGGTACCCCTTTTTACGTGGTATAAAGCACAGTAACAAAGCACACACTCTGAAAACACTATGTTGCCCAATCTCCAGCAAGTTTAAATCATTATTGTGCTCCAAGCACAGCAACGAGCTTCAGTTTTTGAGAAGTGCAGCTGCTCAATGCTGAGATCTGGCTCCAGTCTGTTGTTATTTGGAAATAGGAACAAGCTGGTGCACACACCAGTTCTCTAAGAGAACTGAGGGGAGACTTCCTTTCAGTCCTAATAACCTGATACATTTTAACTTCAAGAATATTTTTCGCTCACAAGCTCCAAATTTTAAGCCTTGGTAGGGACTGTCACAAGGACTTCAGGTATCCATGATTCCACTTTCAGCCACAGAAGCTGCTAACTTCTGATATGCAAGCTAGCTGTGCAGCAGAGATTCCTCAGGGAAAAACTCAGAAGAAAAACTGTTCTGCCAGAATATTTCAAACTAACTCTGACTTCCCTCCTTAAACTGGAAGTAGAGAGAAGATAGAAGAGGAAAGAAAGTTGTCATCATTTGCATTTTACTCTTCCTCTATTACTTTCCCAGGAGAGAAGATGCATTAAAGAATTTTTTCTCATCCCTAATTACACACACAACAAACTGCTTGGGGTTTCATATGACAAAGATACTGTGCTTTGAGTGATCCACAGTCCTTCCACTACAGGTGTTTGTAAGGATAACATCCCCATCCTCTGGTTGTTTCTCATACATTATTCATTCTACTGTCCTTTGCCAGAGACCTGGCACTTAGCAACTGAGCAAAAAGTAAAATAAAGACAGGTAAGTTCCACCTCGATGTATTTTTCTCTAATGCAAACATGAATAATGAAGAAAGGCAGTACATGAGGCAAATAAGATCCTAATATAATGGGTCTTTTCTTCTCTGTCACAACCATCCATTATCTTTTGCCTTTGCAGGAAGTCAAATGAAAATGTGTTTTCAGGACCTAATGTATTCAATTTGATACTGGCCATAAACCTGGCAAACTATCTGTCATGAGCAACAGGCAGCACATAACCCTGCCTGGGAAATGCCTCAGACATCTGAGAGCTTGGGCCCCTGGATATCAGCACAATTCTCCACCATCTGACTGGCCATGGCTGAGTCACACCACCTGTCCCTTCCTTGGGCTCTGGCCACAGCAAACATGTCACCCCATCAAACTCTTGGCAGGGAAAAAAACCAAAAAAATAAAATTGTAGAACTATGTTTTGGTAAAAACTTTATCTCATTAAATGTATAAAAACATAATACTGGAGAATAAATTATTCAAATTCTGCCCATCTACCTGCTCTGTTTGTTCATCTAACTTTCATCCCCCAAGCCTTTAACGCTGTGTTCCTTCCAGACCTTTACAAGCTGTAAAAGTCTTATGTTACCAAGGATTCATTAGAGAAGAACTGCAGCACAGTTTGGCCATAGCTCACTGGGACACTTTTATGACTCCCAAGGTCCCAATTCCAAACTGGAAATAACAGGTCCCAAAGCAGGAAAATCAGTTTCTTCTTGACTTGAGACAAAGCACTTAGTTTACCAGCACTTTTCTTATAGTTTGAAGAGGAGATCAGAGAGTCTATGACTTGGAAAGCTTGCTTAGCTCACCAAACCTTAAACAACCCTAATCATGGGCAGTTCCTACATGGAATCACACACATAAGATTCAGTCTGATAATTATAAATTGTCTTTGTATATTGAAATGCAATAAATTATTATGGGCTTGAAGAAGCTCAAGATTATTATTTTAGCCCTCCTGTGCATGTACTGCTGTTCTTTCCCAGGAGCTCCTGCCAAAGTCTGGTCCTGCTTATCCTGAGTGCAGGAAGAGAGGATCCCATCCACTTCAAATGCATTTTGTACACATTCTACAGCAGCTAGCAATTCCTCAGCTGATTATCCACCGAGGCCATCGGGCCTGGGGCTGTCACACGGTCACACAAGGAAAACAGCACAACAGAATGTTAATTAGTGCAGCATAAGCACCATCATAATGGACTCTAATTGCTTGTCAGTGGCAGTTGCCATAAGGTGCAAGATCTACACCAGTTCTTGCACTTGTGGCTGTGATTACAGGTATTGCCAAAGCTAAACATGGGCCCCAGTTAGACAGTGTTTATCAGCATTAACAGTTTTTCACATATTTTTGTATGTGTTATCCTTAATATTTAGTGCTCTTCTGTTTCTGAGCAATACTTGAAATAAAAATAAACAGTAAAAAAAAAAAATTTCACAATTCTGATTTCCTAGCCTGTTGAACCATCACCCACAAAACTGAGAAACAATTTAATGCATGACCAGTTTTTTTAGCCACATACTTGATCTCAGTATTATAAACGAAAAAATAAACAGGAAAAACAAACCAAAGTTTATTCTAAGTGCTGAAAGACAACTGAATTCAACAGATGCTAATGGTTAGTTACAAAATGTAGCCAAACACCAAAATAGTAACAGTACTTTTAATCTCATTCTGATAAACCATTGAGATGACAATATCTTTCCTCAAAATGTAACGTTCTTGCAAACAAGCCTTTGAAATAAATGCCAAATAAAATTATCAGACATTGCTTAAGCAGATTCCATTACATTTATGATATCACCCAGACTCTTCTAAACAGTGAATATAAATTCTGCTGTATAACATCACATTCTGAGGTGATCTGAGGGGGAAAATGGATTATGATGTGCAAGGGATGGAGAGAGACATCAAAGCACTCAGTTACCACACCTGAACTGCGGTCATCTTTTAGGATGACACTCCAAAGTACTGACAGGATAGTGAAATCTGAGCAAGTTGCAATCTGAAAGACTGCAAATCCCTCTTTCTGAAGAGGAAAATAACACACTTTGCCACCCCTATGCCCTGTATTCTGTGCCTTCCAGCCTTTCTAATCACATCTGCATCACAAAGGGATTTCACTGGCGTTTAGAACCTCAGCTTTCCTGCAATAGCATAAAGGCATGTCTTAATGTGTATTATTATTCCAGGTAATAAGAATCAAGGGATAATAAAATTGCTATCCTATGTAAAGATGTTTATTTCACCAAAGTCTTTGTAGATTAGGTATTTAAAAGACACACATCACCTTAAAACCTACTTTGATCCACACTGAATAATTCTAATGAAGCCCAGCCAAACACAAATTTTACACATTAAAAAAACAACCAAATACTCAGTGATAACATCTCTATAATTTTTCACATAAAAAAGAGCAAAGACAGTAATAACTCAATAAAGATTATTTTACTTTCATGCCCTTAAAAAAAAGGAGGAAAAAACAGTAAGCAAGGCTGTAGCTTCTAGTAGAGAGTTGTAAAGCGGCACATATTTCCCACTAAAGTATAAATGTAATATTTTACTACAGTTACCATTCCACCTAGTGTCCTAGAAAGATGAGTAGCTCATGCCAGAAAAAAGGAATCACATCTGAGGGTAGAGTTATGTCAGAGGCTGACAAAGCCAGAATATGGCTAAACACCAGGTAAAAACACTTTGTTGTAAATCTGCAATCTAACAGTCCCACCAGGCTCTTGAGGACATGGATTGCTCTGGACAGTGATGTCCTACAAACAGTGCTGTATTTCATGAAGGAAATGGTGTCCTGTCTTTTTGTAGATGCTTCATTTTCTTTTCCAGTGAGGGTGCAAATCCTTGCTTAGCAAATGTTAACCTAATTAAACTAACTTGCTTTATTTCTGTTTTTAAAGGTCTCTTTAAGCTATTACATTTTTATTCCTTCTTTCATTTTCCCCTCGCACCACCTAAACAGAGCTATACTATGTAAAACAAGGAATAAATCTCAAACAAACAAAAAAAAGGATGTTTTCTCTGACATTTCCTACACTTTTTTTTATATACAGTACCAGTACTTAACATACTATTTCTTCTTTTTTGGTGTTGAAAGAAAAAAAAAAAAAGGCAGCATTGTTCAAATACTCATCACTGAAGACTTCAGTAAATATTTAGTCTATTTTGCTTAGTGATTCATGTATGAAGGTCAAATGAAACCACTTGGAAGGACACAGTGAAATCATACATTTAAAACTTTGGAGAACTCAAATCTGACACAACACGGCTGTATTTCCATTTTCCTCATCTTTGAATCTTTGTCTTTCATTTTTCTCTTTCTTCCTAAAGCAAGTAAGTGACTCAGCCTGTAGACTAAATTGCCCTGTTATCCACAGACACATCAATCCTTTCACATCTGAATGTTCTTTCCCAAAGTGGAGATCTAGATGAGAATACCACTACCTGATTGCAAAAAAAAAAAAAAAAAGGAAGACTGATTGATGTTCCTAAAGCATCTTATACTAAATATTAATAAAGATTTAAATTTAAGTGCTGGCTCTTTTATGTGCCTTCTCCACTGCTTTTTCTTCCCTTGATATCAATTTTCAAATGTTCCAAGCATCTCACAGAAAATATTACACCATTCAATAAAGGTTTTATTAGGTTTCCCTAATTTCCTTATCAACATTTTATTATTTCTAATAGATTTATATAATTTTTACTATTTTTCAAATTCAGATATTTGAAGAAATAAACTTCTGCTTTCTTTTAACTGAAGTTGAGATATTCAATCACTCTCCCTCTGCAAGGAAAGGTAACTTTGTGAAGCAATCAACATCTAATCAAGCTGCAGAATTAGATATTTTTATTTTTTTTTAAATTGAGAATGTGCATCTCAGTTTTTCCCTCAAAAGAACTCATCTAGCAAGCAGTATAAATTGATACCAAAATAGATTTAAAAATTAGCAGAGTTTTGCTGTTTCTAATGGTTTTAGGGAATGCAGATGATGAAAGTGAAATTCACACTACAAGTGCCTTCAAAAGTAACTTAAAAGCAAGTTTCTGATATAACCCATGCTTAGCCATGGAAAGAAGTTTTGATGAGTCAATCTTTTCTACAAGAAACAGAACATGTAGTAATGTCAGCACTCAAAAGAGGGTGAACATTTTACTATTTTTCCTTTGCTTTGTCCCTGATATCTGATATTTGATTCTGAACAATAACATCTCCCCACCACATACAAACAGTAACACTTTTGCTGTTGGAGTGACTGTACTGAGGATGCCAACCACAATTCTGTAGTTCATTTACTTTGGTTCAAGACTCCTGTTTCCTGATGAGCAAGACTTTACTAATCATAAATCCACTTATTGAGGCAGAGATTAACACCCTTTCTCTTGAAAAGAAAATGCAAACAAAGGTTCTTGTAAAACTGTCAGTTTACATTATTTTGTTATCTATGCTCATACTGTATCCTGTTGTCTTCTAGACAGTTTGCTCAAGAGGAATAATTCCGCACCTCTACGAGCCCCGGACCCACGCAGCCAAATTAAAAAACACTGACCTGTCCTCAGTTATTAGACATACATTACACACAAGAGATATAAATCTTCTGACACAAAGATTGTTTCAAATCTCTTCCATATGGAAACACATCATCTCTGCACCCCACTCCCAAAAACAAAGATATGCTTTCGAAAGTATGCGGGATACAAGAAAAAAAGAGCAGCGACATTTTTGTAAATTGTGTGCTTTGACTGTCAATGAGTTGGAAAGCAGTTTATTTTTAAAACAAACATTCTCAAAATCTTTGATGGCATATTCATCAATCCATCTGCTTCACTGTGAATTCTTTGAAGTGCAGGTGGCTTGTAACGTCATGCTATAGCAATTAATGAAGTTCTTAAATCTCTCTTGCTCTTTCACGCCCTTCTGAATGGTTAAAAAGTTTTAGCAGCTTGAATTTCCCATCCAAACAGTATTCACAGATATTTTCATCTTTCTTTCAATAAATACATGCATTAAGTGTTTTAATACAAAGCTGCTGAATGCAATCCAACTACATCTTAGAATGGTCAGGATGACGGTTCAAAATATTTTTTTTTGTAAAAAGTAGATGCTGCTTTACCCCAGAAATAAAAAATTAATAACAACCAAACAAAACAGAACAAAACATTACCCTTACCATGTAACAGATACACTACAAAATTTGGTAAGTTCCTAAATGAATCCTTATGTTTCACACTGTTCTATAATAAGCTATCGGATATGTGGTTGACTCCTCTCTCAGCTGGAATTAGAACTGCCTAACTCTTTCTTGAAGGCTTTATGCAGCTAATAAGGATTTTCCAGCAGCTCAAATGACACAAATTTCTTCAAGGCCAAGTTCAGAGCTCAATCATAGTGATGTTCCTAGAAGATAGCATCCCAAAAAGTGTGAAACCTTTGTGGTTGTGCATTTATTGAGTATTTCTACTCATTCATGTTGACATTAATTGACCAGCAGGTTTGGGGTTTTAAAATAGATGCTGGAGCACCTTATTACTATCCAGAGTAAATTTTATAATTCATAGGAGAGACCAAAAATAACTGAAAGGTTTTAGAAGCTTCTGACTGCCTGCATTTGTGCTCTGTGTACAGACAATTCAATGAGTAGTCCACAGTGAAACTATTGTCTTTGATTTGATGGTGGGGAGGGGTGGGATGAAAAGAATAGCATCCCTGCATTCTTCCCACTGTCAATTCCACACTAACTCCTCTTAAAAAATAACTGGAAATCCCTGGGTGGCCTGGAGCAAAGCAGCAAATGGGAAAATGCCCTTTAGTGTGACAGTTGTGCAACCCAAACTCTAGACAGATGGACTTTGGGTGTCTAAATTACAAAGAATAAACCTGCTGTTCATGGTTGCCTCACAGTGTCAGTGCATTTTAATTTTTATTTTTTTCTTTCACTGTTTTAGTCTTTTGGTTCTAGTGGTTTCCTTAACCTCTAGAGTTTTTTCAGCTATGACTGGATACAGAAGAGGACCTCTGTGAACAAAAGTGCAATGTCTAAACCCATCCTTGAACCAAATTGGAAAAACATAACTGACAACTGCAGGGCACTGAAATCAGCAAAGGTATTCCCAAATGTGGGTCAGGGTTTACAGGGCAGTACTTCTACACTAATACTGAACCACAAGTGGAATTTAGTGAAATTTATAGGCACTCAAGGAAGTTTCAGGCAGCTGGGTTGAATACATACTCTTAACATTCTACAGTCCTTCCCCACAACACAACAGTCACCTTTTAGCAGACTCAAATCCTACAACCAAATAATGAAAAAGTGCCAAAACCAATGCAGTTCTGCAGTTTGGAAGCCTGTTCTTATCTAAAGAAAATTCAATTTACAAAACTGAATCCCAGTATTAATTTCTTGCATGACCATAGCAATCTCTTTCTCATGCTTGTGGAACCCGATTTACTACTTAGCCAAGAATGAGGTACCAATTTTGTCAGTGTTTGAGTTATTGGATTAAGAATAAATTAAGTAATTTAATCATAGTGCATCTTCATTTACAGGAAATTTGGGCATATACACTATGGTTCAAAAAGAGAACACAGCCACATGCTATGCACATATTAGATGTTATTAGAAGAATATGATATATTTAATGCTGATCTTGTTGATTACAGTGATTGTGCATATTAATTATCTGGTTTATAAACTTACACTTAATCATGCATATCCTGTTTGAACTACAATTTTTTATTCAGACTAGATAATAATGAAGAAAATTTTGAAGGTAAAGAAAACAAGACCAAGTGAAAAGCAAAAAAAACAGGACCACACCACCAGTGTAATAATTTGTCACAGGTAGAATGAGAGGAAAAAAAGAAAGAAAACAAGTTCAGAAAAGAAACACTGTACAGATACACTCATTTCAGATGGTTCATAATACTACTAACAACAGAACTCAATTTTCTTTTCACAGGCAATGAATCTTTGGACGCTCCTAATTTGACTTATCCAACTATTTTTCTTCCTTTTTTTCCCCCCAGATATTTCTTGTCTTCTTCTGCAAGGGATTGTGTATTACTTTTTAGAAGAAGAATTATTTGTCTTGTGACAAAAGAAGATACTGTGTATTTTGTAACCACAAATATGAAATGCTTAAGTACATTTAGTACACACCAATTAGTTGGTTGTGCTGCTTCCTGACTGAGCATTGTCTCCTTTCCAAATCCAATATAATTGTGTATTAAACTTCCTATTTCATCCTTTGGTTTGTTTTACAGTTCAGCAAAATCCCACTCTACTGAAAGAGATTTTTTTACTATCCATTGCCTTTTTTCTCCAGCTGTCCTTGAGGTTACTCTCCTGAAGAATCCTGCCCCCTGTGATTTCAGGCAGGCTCAGAATGATAGAGCAAGTTTTCAAATCAGCAGCAGTACAGCCTCTATGGAGTGCAGAGCTGATTGCTACAACTGCAAGAAATTATGTCATAACACATCTGCACACCAAAACTGCTTCTGTTAACCCATCACACAACTCAGCTGACACCAATTTTGGATATTTCCACCAGAGTGCAAATCAAAATCAGTGTTTCTCTGAAGCCTTTTGGTAGTTCTCCAAGTACTCACAAAGGATTTAACTTCATTCTTATCAGCTTGTTCTGAGCATGGGTTTATTATTCCTTTTTCTTTTTTTCATACTTTTTTTTCCATTACAGAGCTTTATTTTGTGTTTTAGCTTATTCAGATCTCCACATTTTTCTTTACTGAGCATTCCATATTCTATGATGCACTAGGAGAAGCAAGTATGCACAAGAATGGCTCTACCAAAGAAATAAACATGGGATCATAGAATGGTTTGGGTTGGAAGGAACCTTAAAAATCATAATTCCAGTCCCCTGCCAAAGGCAAGAACACTTCCCACTAGACCAGGTTGCTCAGATCTCCATCCAGCCTGGCCTTGAACTCTGCCATGGATGGAGCATCCGCTGCTTCTCTGGGCAACCTGTTCCAGTACCTCACCACCTGCAAGAGGCAGCCAATCAATTCTTGCAACATTTAGACCAGCATCAACCAGGCTTTTAATTTTTTTATTTAAACAAATTAAATTAAAACTCTTTTTGTAACATTTTAGACTAGTATTTTCTCCAAATGTTAAAACTCAAAACAAGAAGAAGCAGTAAACTTCCATTTCTTCTAAATCAAGATGGAAATGCCCTACATTAGAAGCTCACCCACATACATGTAAAATCTCTGGTTTGATCTTTGGTCTTTATATATATACTCTCCAAACAATAAAACATGAGCATAGAATTTACTAGGCCTGCACAAAACTGGCAACTTTGTTTGGTACCAGCAAAAAGTAGGAGAAAAAACAAAGACAAAAAAAAAACCAAACCAAACCAAAAGCTCAGAAACAAAACCCAAAACCCAAAAACAAACAGACAAACATCCCCAAACATCCTTTCTCTTAGAGAACAAAATAGTTGACAAGATGCTAAAAGTGGATGAAATCTATGTTTTACCTTTTTTTGTTCAGTTTTAATTCTATTTTGGTATAATCTAAGTTCTCTGCACTACACAAGGCCTTTACTCCGAAGAACTCTGAATTTAATAATGGATTACACCTGATCAATTGTATTAGAGATGGAGAAACATCTCAAGTTTCTATGCATTAAGCTATAGATTTCCTATGGCAGCGACTGTCCCTTTCAAACTGAACAGAGCAACTTTACTTCATTACTTTCTTTACCTACCACTAACACTGATCAACTTCTTAAAGGGACAAAACCAAGAGTCTCAACTGTAAATCACTACAAAAGTTTCTAATAGTTACAGAAAGACATGATGCTTCTCTCCTCTTTGGCTAATTTTCACACATTTCTTCAGTAACTAGAGACTGGCAGTCTGCACACATCCCCCCAAAAAAATCCCAATAAACCCAAAAAAGCTGTGCTTCTTCCTAGAAGACCAAAAAGAGCATGCTCCATCACAAACACACACACAGTTAAATTGAAAAAGGTGAGCAAGAGAATTATGCAGTCTTAATAAATTTACATTTTTCATAGAATGCATAGCTCAAGTTCAACAGTTTACACAGTTCTGCCAAGCTTAGCATAAAAACATTTTAATCTCTTCATTATGAAGACTTTCTAATATGCATATGCTGAAGTCTGGGAAAATCCACACAGATGGTCTGAAATTACTGTCTCTAAAAAAAAGTACATTACAGGCAAAAAAAAAAAAATAATTTCAGGGGGAAAATATAAAATGTAACTTCCCAAAGAATCCTAAGACACACATTTATTCAATACAAAATTGCACTTTTGCCATCTTCACTGCAAGAGCTATTATCACACTGGTACTCATGAAACAGAAGAGACAATTTATTTGGAAAGAGGTAAAAGATTTTACAGTTATATGTACTGTAAAACTGGCTCACATTAAGGCATAATGTGACTCCTATTAAAAATTTGCCATTTACCACGTGTTAGGACATAATTGATATTCATGATACCATGATGTTTCTCTTTTCTTAGGATAGCAGATGATATATTTGATGCAATTGGTGGTTTTGTTACTGAAGAGCAACCACTGCACATTGCCTTATTTAGAATAAGGAACTACTTGCAATTTTCAGAGAAGAAATGATAAATTGGGTGCATAGCATTAGGAACCTGTTATTAAAGAGCACATTCAGCAAGAGAATGTTGCAATTTGGAAAGAGAGTCATAAAGGAATATGCAGAACTACAAAGCCACAATAGGTGTGTTATTTGATTTTAAATTCACGTGACTGATGAAAAATTCAAAATCAATGCTCCCCTTAGACACAGATGCCCTCCTGCTTTCCCTAATGCTACTTTTCTCTTTCAGCCCTTTCCAGGAAGCCTACTTTAATTTAGCTCCTTTGATCCAGACCTGCAATGGGATCTCCACAAGCCTCCTGAATGGACTGATGCTGTGATAGTTAGTGAATCAATTGTCATTTTCTGATTCTGCTTTCTCAGCTGAACCACCATCCAAAGTGGCTGCTTTTTCCTCCATCAAGCTGTTTTAGCTTTCTTCTGAGCTGCTAAAGTGTATCTCATTTCCCCCAGTTCAGTACAATTTCAGACATGGTCCCATTGCTTTCTTTGCTCACTAAAGATTAATTAGATGGCTGAGTTACAAGAACATCTAATTTATACATAATTTACACTTTTGGTTAATTGTGAAGTACAAAGTTTTAAATGTTAAGTGGCAGTCAGGTGCTTACAACATGAATGGCACAGAGAAACTTGAGTATAACATTGAGGGAGCACTTCCCAAACCACAAACAAAACATGAGACACGCTGCCAAAATTTGAGGTGCAATTTGGCAGGGATTGCTTTCTGAAGAACACCCTTTGCAGGGTAACTTTTGGGATTGTGTTGAGGAAGGCAAATTTTTAGCTTTCACTTGTAATCCCATGGTTAGTAAAAGCCTTTTTACCTTATTAGTATCAATGCAAAAATACCATTGCTTCTGAATTATCCTAAATGCAATTTTTTTTTTTTCCAGCACCACAAAAATAAAACAGAATTCTCTTTCCAGAGCTCGTTTAGAAATAAATATCCTCAGCAGAAATGAAAGCTTTACTTTTAGGGCTACACAAGCATGGTAATTACAAAATTCTGTTTTAACTTCACAATTCCCACATAAAATCCAGACACAGAGAAAAGAGTGATTCTGTGCAACACAATAGTCAGCTCATTTTGAATGTAAATTAAATCAGAAATACCCACAGAGAAGTTTATTCTTCTAAGATTTCCAACTTAACACCAAAACAAAATGGTTATGGATATGTGCTTAGGTAAGCAAACAGACTTGGAAACTGATGACTGAATACCCTGAAACTTTTTTTTTGTTTGGTAAATTAAAAAGGATTATTTTAAGGGGAGTAAGCAAATTGTCAACAATCAAACAACTTATCTGAATCACATAGCTATACACAAACTTCACAGCCATTCTTAATGCAGAGATTTAGAAATTTTTCATCTTTCAGTAAACACGGTCAATCAACTGCTTACACAGAGAAGCAGAGGGTAGAGATTCCATACTCTTAATTCTTATATGAGGCTTTCCTCCCTTGTCTGAAAAATTGGTAGGTGGGTTTGTCTGTGCCTCAGTTTATCTATATGGGAAACAGAATTTCTAACAAACCAGGATATGCACTCCCTTGTTTGTTCCAAGAGAGAGAACACACACAAACTCAGTATCATGTCAGCACTTTAGAGCACAACTTTCACAGCTTCTTCAAGGTCACTTAAAGAAAAATACCCAGAATGGCCCCATCTTCTATCAGCTAAGTCATAAGGCAAGAAACTACACCAGCAAGGGAATGTTCTGTTTCATTTTATTGTGAGATTGTATGTTGCCTCTAGCTATGATTTTCTAATCATTTTATAGGTCATTCTTTTGAGGTCTTGAAAAGACAGCACAATAAAAATAATTGCAGAACCACAACTGAAATCTTCCTACCTTTTCCCAAAACACAGATCACCTGGATACCAACCCAACAGAAACACCAAGCTGGTTTCCTACTTTTCCTTTCATCATTTCCACACATTAGCAAAGACAATGCCTCTTGCTCTTTGTTATTGTAACACAATAATCCTTTAATCCTCTGAAGAAAAGTTAATAATATTCTGGAGGAGGCAAAAACCCACCTCTTATCAACAGTTGTTCTTCCTCTCTTCTCCCATCCTCAGAACTTATTTTAAAGTATTTATATAATAGCCTAACTTGATAATGCAGAACAGTTTGCAGAAATGGAATGTTCTCACTCAGAAAGAAATCATAGTTACCTACTCCTTCTTCTGTATCAGTGCTATAATTAATACAAAAAAAATGTTAAAAATTAAATGCTCCCTTATGCTATCTGCAGGGGAATGTATGAGTTCATCAAAGGAGGAAAAAAAAAAAAAATCCAAAACCCAAAACAAAAAAGTAAAGCCCAGAACTATATATTGAGAAAGGTCATAGAAAATAAGACTGCAGCATTGCATTACATTAGCTAATAAAGGCATTCAGAAGGTAAAACAGGTGCCCCCCAAGCCTGGGTGGAAGATTGCATGAATATATTCATGCTATGAAGAATCAATGAGAAAGTTGTACTGGGAAAGTAATAGGGAAAACCACATTTTTGCTCTAATATTATCTTATATTCCTGAGCTTCTACTACTTGATATAGAAACCACACACATCCATGAAACAGCTTTTGACATACAGATAATGAATTTGCTACTCTGCTTTCCTATTGTATTGGTGTCCAATATTTTCTAAAGCCATCAGATTTTCATAGGAACACTAAAATCAGACCAATAAAAAATGGAAGATAATGGGTGAATTTCTGGGGCAAACAAACTGCCTAAGAATAACCTAAATCAAGCAGTGATTTAATCATGGAGTGTTCCTTTGTTTTCTTTACACAACTCTGTTGTTCCCTTAGTTCTTCAGCTGCTTCTTATAAATACTCTTCTGGGTAATGCCTGACACATTAATTTCTGTCTAGGGATAAGGCTCTGTTTTGAAACCAATACACAAACACACATAGGACTCTTTTATATTTCACCCAAGAAAAATATACTGGGAAGTGACTTAATCAGGAAGGAAAACAAACTTCTCCATATTTTTAATGTCACAAGCATAACAGCATTGATGAGGACAGCAGTAGGTGGTTTATGTGCTATCAGTATTTTAACCAAAAAACGAGTTGTAGCACAAGTTAAAGTATATGCAGCAACAAATAACAACTTTGGAGAACCTGCTCAGTTCCCCTGAGCTTCCTCTATTCCACTGAGATGGCTCTGGCTGTTGCAAATAAAATTGAAGATTAAAATCTCTGCTCTAATCAGCAAAAAGGGGACTCTGAAATCAGAGAAGAAGATGATGATGGGTCTCAGTCGTATTCTTCCTGAAACAAATGGCAAGGGGGATCAGGCTGTGTGCACTGAATTAAAATAAAGCTTAAATAGTAAAGTATTAACAAAACCAACCCTAGTGCCCTAGCAGTGGCCATATTAGTGTCACCCCACTAAGTGCACTTAATAGCAAATGAGACAGCAGATACAGCACAGGTGATGGCCCTGGTAATTTGTCCATAAATGTGAAGATGTCTTTTCAGGAAGAAACTATGGGGTATCATTACTGCAGTCAGAATAACCCCAAACAATCCTCACCATCTCTCAGTAAAGGAAGTAAATACTTGTTTTTTCCTAGCTTACTTTACCAACAAAGAAGTCTTATTTTTATTATGTCTATCTCAAGTGTACTAAATTTCATGGAGGGAGAGAAAATACAATATCATAAAGTGCTTCATGTTATAATGGTAAAACACTCTGATTTATTTGGTATTACTTAGCTATTCTGCCTGTATCATAAACAAAGATTATGGTATAATAAATTAATCTGGAAGGAAGTAGCTGAAATTTACTATTAGTGTCTTTAGAGCCTTCGGCCACAATGAAAATGCATCTGAAATGTATAGAGACCTAAGCTGTCTTTTTTTGTTATTTATGTGTGTCAACTTTCTCTTCAACACCAATTCAATTACTCTGTCTTCAAGATAAAAGCTTACCATGAATGAACTATAATCGGAAATGAAGAACAACTAAAATAAATCATAGTTCTGCAAGACTGAGATCTTTTTACTATTCTTGGTTTTCCAGCTTTACTAGAAACCACATTTTTGTACAGCAGATTTCTACTTTGACTGAAAAAGCCCCTTAAAACAAAAGGGTCTGGTGCAGCTTTAGATTTTATGATCTGTCTTCCACAGCTCCAAAATCTCTTCACATAGTCCCTTTCCCTTAAAACTCATAAAATTTGATGATAGCTACATCAGCTTTAGACAGTATGATTTAGACTTTGATGATGGCATCAATGAAATAACTCTAAATCTAAAACTGCATAACTGAAAATTCCTTTATCTGATTTTTTTTCAATTACTCAGCTGATCTGATTTTAAAAGTGGTTTAAGCTCTAAGATAGAGCAGCTTGACCTATTCTCCTTTATCTTCTCCAAAGACAAATAAACCCCAGCAAAGCATAAAACTTTTTAGTGAAGTTTTATTATATTAGGCAACAATAAACTTTTACTTCTATCAGACTGTGTTTCAAGATATTCCTAGCAATAAACCTAATTTCTGGATCTACACTTTGCTGTGTCAGAATTACATGGGGATTTTTTGTTCATTTGTATTTCTGCACAGCACATGAGAAGTAAACCTCAAACTTCACCAATCAAGGTAATAAAAATTGATAAAATTCACTTTAAAAACTGAGGCATTTCCAAGAACAACAAATTGCTCAAGATTACACCGTATTCTGGGGCACAAGTACGATGAGAATTCAAAATTTCTCGTGCCAACTTTGGTGAAAAATAGTTTTTTTTCCTTTTTCTTTTCGTCCTTTACAGATCAGTACAAGTGGCGCAATTGCCAGCTGTGCTCCAAATGATTGGTGTGTAACAATTCAAACGCTGCATCCAACACCCAAGCTGGAAAAGCTGAGCAGTAGCTACTGATAACTGCACCACCTTGAACTGGAATTTGTTTCATCTTTTCTACTCCCTAATTTATGTTCACCTGGGAAGAGTATGGAATAAACGTATCTAGTCTAAATAAAGCTTCTAAAAACAAAAAATTAAAAAAAAAAAAAAATCAGTATTTTCAACCAGTATTTCTAATGCCCAGGCCAAAGCTGAGAAAATTGAGCAGTTGCTAGAACTGTGGTTGACAGAAAAGATAATCTGTTACTGCCTCTCAAAACCCCAAACTCATCAAGGACAGCGCATTTCACTGCGTGTAGCGTGGCAGTGATAATATCCAAACTGACACCTGGAACTCACTAGGGTAATGGCTTTCAGCAGTGTGCCTGCTCACTAACACAATTTCTTCCAGGCAGCTTTCTACAGCTTCTTTTATGATCAGTGGGAACAAATGTCTTTCTCTACCTCCTAATATTTCACATCAGTTAGTTCCATACTTTTGTTGACACTCACATTTTTCAGAAATACTACTGCAATATGATAGACGATCAATCTGCATGATACCAGAACACTTCCCTACAGTTTTGTCAGTTTGTTTTAGCTGTAAAAGATGCAATAACTTCTTTATATTGTTCTGTTTTTTCTTTTTTTGTATGGGGGTCTGCCTGACTTGAGTGGGGACTCAGGGGAAAAAAAAGCCCACTCAATCTGAACCTAAATGGTCACTACAGAAACAGAACTGGGTGCAATGCAGAATCACACCTGGGATAATGGTGTTGAAATGCAGATGAAATTCTGATCAAAGCTCAATAAAATGCACACTAAATTATAGGCTGGTCCAACTTATTCAGAACATATACTGAAACCCATATACAGCCCTTATGTGGGGACTAATGCATGCAGGAAATTTTTAAAATGAGGTTTTCTACTTCTTTTGGTATTCTAGGAAATGGTAAAGACCTCTGCCCTTGTAAATCCCACTGCCATCAATGTTTCCAATATCATCACTTTAATTGTGAAATAATAACCTCAGGAGGGAATGCTTATCACTGGCTTCTGGTGACAGGGAATACTTCAAGCCTGAAGACTTGTAATAAAATGATGGTGCAGAGGCTACAGCACAGAAATAGGATCCATATGAATAAAACTGGCAAGCCTACGGGCCCTAATACACGTGCCTGAAAACAACAATGTGCGTGATTAATGCGCATGATTTGTGCTGAAATAACCTCCCTCTCTGACTGCATCACACCACAAGCTGCTAAGGAAGCAGTTTGAAGAGAGCAAGTTATGAATTTGTTCATTTGCATCAGCTTGCCATGAGCTCCCTTTTTTTCATACCATAATAACTAGCTCAGATTCACTGAAGAAATCAAACTTACTCTGGTATTTTTCCCATTTTTTTCCCTCCAGATAATATGCACAAAACAAAGGCGTCCCCTATATACAAAACTTCAAACTACAGAACAATGACTACCCAAATGAACTAGTTTTTATACATTTCCTAATTATCTAATAACTGAGTGCTGTCACACTTTTTATTCACACAAAATCCCATTACCATTAAGTTTTGCCAGAATAAACTTGGGAGAAGCATTAACAGTTTCTTGCACTAAACAATACAAAGCTATACCACAGTAAGAGAAATTGCTAAAAATAGCGTAAAATACCTCAGCTCTCTCTAGGAAAGTCACAACCTTGTAGCCAAGGCTAAAACGTTTTCCCAACTAAACCACCACCTCACACCACTTTGTGGAGAAAGAGGAATAGTCATTATTTCCCTGGAATGGTTTTCTTCCTCAGATTTTTTTTTTTAATCCAATGAAAAATTCCAGCCTTTCCAGTTTCAAGTTAGCTTTTTTAAGCTGAATCCCTGTACCTACATTACAGGAGTTTGGGGTTAATATTTAAAAGAGCTGTATCAGTACTTGACTCACACAGGCTTTATCACTGTTCCTTGCTCTGTGTAGCTTGTTCAGCTTCTTACATAAAAACAGTTTAATGGCAATAAGTGGCTGTCTTACAGGGCTACTTTGCTGCACAGGAGCCTACAGCTCCTACTGCAGCCACCACTGCAGAATCTCCTGCCAGCCCAGCTGAGGAGCCACTTGCAGCACTGTACCCTTTAAGGAGAGTGCATGAAATGAATTGCAGCTGTAATTTTACTGCACATGAACACAATAATGAATACATACAGAGGCTTCTGTGAGAAAAACTGTTGTTCCATTTTACAAGATTATAGAGAGATTGTCAGTGGGAATAACCATCTGCCAAACCTCTGTGCAACTGAAGACATGCCTAGGTCATGGAGAACTTGCTGTTAACCCTGTTAGAACACAACAAGAGTAGCAGCCAAGATAAGGCATTAGGTACATGAGGTACTTTACTGTGTTTCACTTATGGTATTTGAGAAATACAGCAGTAATTTTTACAACACATGTGCATTTAGAGCACAGCTCTCAATAATGTCACACACACAATAAAGTTAGAGAATGCCCCAAGTGAATTTGGTTCATGCACACAATGACAAGCCTGCAGGTGGTCCTATTTTGTGACATCCTGGTCCTTGGTAACTAGGCTAGGTCATGTATTACTTACTTCAATGAGTGTGAAAAATGCAATGTAAAATGATGTGCTCTTTTGTATGCAAAGGGTTAAGTTGTGGCCTTCGTGAGCCATTAGTTGGAGATTTATTGGGGGAGTTAGGAAGTCTATAGTTCAATATGTGGTGATTGAACAAGGACCATAGGTGCAGAGACAGAGAGAGGAAAAGAACTCAGTCAAATGATGCCTCTGAGGCTTTGCAACATATGGCCCATCAGTCAAGGGTCAAGCCCCCTCACAAATTGCATGCACTTTACATAGCCATCTGCATCAATAAATTACTAGCCTTCTGCAGCACAAGCACTAATGCATGAGCTGAAGGGACCACCCCACTCAAAAAGAAACATTATTATTATTATTATTATTATTATTATTATTATTATTATTATTATTATTATTATTATTATGTGTTGTTGTTCTTGTTCTCGTTGTTCACTTCATCCATGTACACTGGTCTAGCCCTTCCCAAAAATGGGATTTTTTTGCAGAGAGATGTACTAACAAGATGTCCTAACAAACACACCTCAGACTGTTCTGCCTGCCTGATTTCCTTCCCAAGCAGACACAATCTCCTAAGTAGGATGATGCACAGCAAGTCATATGGTGAAAATATGTGAGTTTCAGAAGTGGGCTTTAACAGCCTTACTTTTCTGTGTGTGCATTTATACAAATGCCCAGTCCTCTATTGCCAGATTATGATGTTGACACAGCTGCCTGCAAAAGGACCTCACCAATTTCACCTTCCACACTTCCACTCACACCACAGCCCAACCTTGGATCTGTTAACATACCTAAAGAATGGAATGACACCTACATCAACAGACTTCTCAGTGTCATCAGCTGTACAAAAGAGCTTATTTTGAATCCAAAATTTTCCTTTTGCTGCTGAAATGCCACTTCCTCAGCTACCTAGAGGTCAAAGGTAATTAAGAGTAACTATCTAACAGGCTTGTGCACCTCATTCCTAAACCAGGCTAGGATTAAAATCAATGTTGCACTTCCTCAGATTTACTAATTTGTTTCAGTTTTCATGAATCTTATTCAATCAAACTTTAACATGCTGATGCATTTTTTAAATTTTTAAGATTATTTTATTTCTTATCAGTACCAAGAGAGATGGATAGCATCACTGAACACAGAGGTGGTAACTTTCACATCTTTTATCTATTCACGTCAGATAAGCAAAGCTTTTAATAACCCCTGCTTGGTCAAGTACATGTAATTTGTGTTTTCAAACAGATTCTCCCAAGCAGCTTTCTACAGGACAAAACATTCTCCATGATATCAGGTATTAATCACCACACTGTACCAAGAAGAATGCTAAAGACTGAATGAACATAGAAAAAACTTCTGTGGGGAGTATGAGACTGTATTAACCCAACACTAATAATAAGCAAAATACTTAATTTTCCTACAGGATATGCCTTAATTAAAAAGAAAATTAAATTACTTTGACCACTAACCAAATAAAGCAGAAAAACAAACAGTTTATATTACAACTACTCAAAAGCCACACTTTCAAAAGTTGTCTTGCTGCAAGCATTTTTTTCTCTCCTTTCTTTAGTACAGTCTCTGTCTTGGATGCAGAAGACAATGAAACAATAAGTGCACTAATCTCATGCAGTGGTTTTCAGCATTCTTTAATTTATAGACATCTAACTTTTCCCAGTGAAAATTACCCTCAGACCTCTCCTTTACCAAATGTACAACTGACAACAGATTTAACTTTCTTAGTTTACTTAAAACAGTCATGTGAACACTGGTTAGACACTGCTTCTAGTCCATAAAAAGTCTTCAAAAAAAAAAAAAACCCCAAGCAATATAATTTTAATGTTCATTTTAACTGCAGAAGCCTAATAGTGTCCCATATAAAAAAAAGAAAGGCATTTATTTAACCCTCCCTAGCTAAAGCAGGCAATATGAGTATGTGAATTGACATAGGCAGTATTTCCAAATGGAAATGACCTTCATCTCCACCAGCAAGGTGAAAATGAGGAGCCAGAAGACAGACTTTTATATCTTTTATTGCCTTCATGCTCCTAAACAACAGGCTTTTTTTTTTTTTAGTGTGAGACTAGGTATTTTGAAAAACTTGCTCATGTCTTTCAAGGTCCAGTCATAAAACCACACAGAACTCGGTCCAATGGCTTCAAATATGAGAGAACTGAGGTGATGAGTGAGCATCTGAAGCATTTAAGTCTCCTTTGGTGAGGATTATGGATGTAAATTCTAATTTCTTAATGTCCCTGTCTATAGATAGAGACACATACAAGCACATACACAGAAAGTGATTCCTGGACGATATCACATCCTTCACAGGCTCTTCCCTTTGAGTCCCAAGCAGAGGTACTCTGGGAAGGCTGAAGCAGACATGAAAAGGTCATCTCTCTTGCTGTCATACCTACTTATGCAAGACTTGTTTCCATGGCAGAGCTGCTCTGTGCATTACCAAAGTTAGTGAATGTACCTGTAAAAAGTGCTCAATGACATATATTTTTTCCAGCTAAAGACATACTGTACAAAATTGAAGCAGTGAAAACCAGCACATAGGGCAGCCTCACAGCATTATATTTCAGTAGAGCTGAGTTGAATCCAGTCAAACAGTATTTTACTGAACACCAGTAAACTCTTTTCAAATCTTACTCATACAGAAGATGAAGTCTGAAATGTGTTCTTTGGCATGAGAGCAACATAAAGGAGCTGCTCCACTTTATAGGGTTTCCTAGATGAGGTAATATGTAGTTTTTACTTATTACTTTTTTTTTTGTATCTGTGGTTGCCAAGTTCCAGAAGGAAGCACTTCAAGGTTTCACTTGAGCTATGTTGCTGTAGAGACTAAAACAAGTGTGATGATCCAGTTCCCTTCACTCATTGCTTGAGAAAACAGACAGGTTTGAGATAGTGTTCTTTTTTCCTCAGTCAAGATTGCTTTTGAAAAAGGAACACCTTCAGAAGGTGTCAAAGATATTTTAAGAATCTTTTGGAAACTGAAATGCAAAGGTTTCAGGAAAAATCTTAGTCATTGGGACTGAGGCACCTTGTAATACATCAGACTTTCCAGTTCTTTGCACAGGAAATGGTAAAATAATTCCAATTTAGAGAAGGGAGACAGTAAAAGAAGCCTGTCAACAGCAGCTTCCTAGAACATGACCCAGACAGACTTTGTCTAAGGATGGGAGAGTAACTCAGCTTACAGCCTTTGCCCTCTCTTTTGAGCATGAAGATGACTTCAGATATTTTAATTGTGCTCTCACGCTGTCAATAGGATTTGAACCCAATTATTGGCTCAGCTCACACTTCACAAAATATGCTCAGAAGTTTTTGACTGAAAAGATTAATGTGGTTCAGGAAAAACGTGGCTTTTGAGTAGTTATATTATAAAGTGTTTGTTTTTCTGCTTTATTTGGTTAGTGGTTGAACTAATTTAATTTTCTTTTTAATTAAGGCATATACTGTAGGAAAATTAAGTATTTTGCTTATTATTATTGTTGGTAATACAACCTCAAACTGCCCACAGAAGTTTTTCCTAGGTTCATCCAGTCTTTAGCATTTAGCACAAGATTACCAGTTTCTTCCTTGCTCTAGCCTGTTTTCACATCTTCTTAGGTTATGAGCAAGCCCTGGCTAGAGAGGATGATCTTGAATGCTGTGCTGAAGTACCACAACCAGCACTGCATGGGAAGGAACAGAACAGAATGGAAATAAACAGAGAAAGGGGGAAAAGCAAACAACCAACCGAACAAACCACTACAAGGTGACTGAGAAAATAAAAATAAATTAATCATCCAGAAAGCATGAAGTTGCTGTGCACAATTTTTGCTGCCACGTGGCAGGAGAGGTCTGTCTGGGTCCAGCTCCCAGCTGTCCCATCCCAGCCCCACCAGTCCAGCTGCTGCTAATTGGCACCGCCGGCACCACTTGTGGAGGGAACGGCGTGTTGAGCTCGCAGAATGGAGTGACCTCGTCCTCACCCCGAGCAAGTGTCCTGCAGGTCAGCCTGGGGGAGCCTTGCTGGGCTCACAAAGCCTTTGTCCCAGTCTCTGTCAGAGGCAGATTGTGCCTTCCTGTCCCTGAGCCTCGAGGCAGGCTCCAAGCAGGACCCTGGCTCCGCTCACTGCCAGCTTTGGTATTTTTTTACTAGGGCAGCATAAAGTTTCCAAGAGAGCCTGTATAGTATTTGCAGGCATCCCTGATGAGGGGAGAGAATGATGCATTTGATTCCATCTTATCAGAAGGCCCATCTTATCAGAAGACTAATTAACTACTTTATTATACTATATTACTCTATATTATATCACACTATATTAAATTACATCTAAACTGAATCTGCCAAGCACTCAGTTCTGCTCACACTGCACAGAATCTCGTGACTGTCACCCAACAATCCTGACACACACACACACTCACTCTTGGCCCTGATAAGCCAAGGAAACAAAACTCCATCACTTTGGGTAAACAATCTCCATGTTGCATTCTACTTTGGCACAAACACAGGCACAGCAAATAAGGTAAGAATTGTGTTTTCTTTCCCTGATGTTCAGAGAATGTGAAACCCAAAAATATTCTTGGGAAGAATTGTGCCTTGCTTTTCTCTGTGAAGAGAAATGTGGCGACAGGCCTGGGTCTGCATAGCTGGCCACACATAACTTTGTGTTAACTCGTGTTACACAGGCAGCTTTCCAGAGCTCTAAGAGAGAGCTCTCCTCTGAGGCAAGTCCTCAATCACTTTTACTTGTCAAATTGGTCCAACCCTCCCAATTATGTATTTTCTGGACAGAATACACTTGAACTATAACACTGAATTTCTGGGCATTTTACAATTCCATGTCATAGAAGCCTGATTAATTTTGAAGCAATTTATGTACATTACAACTACATTCCCCAACATATTAGGGGAAAAAAACAGAAAGCAATTAAAACTGCAGAAAATCCACTATGCCTTGTTCTTCTTTTTTTTTTTTTTTTTTAAGAACTTTAATCATGAACAAACTCATGAGTATTTCTTTTTATCGTATTAGAAGAAAGTTTTTATACACTACTTAACTTTTCATTAACAATCCAGTGCACCTTTATTCTTCTGATCTAACACTTGGTGCTAAGGAAACACTGTCACCTGCTCTGGGAAAAGCTTCAGAGATACTATCAAATCATAAAGAGAGAAAATAATACAATTATGTGAAGTCCTTTGAGACAAGAAGATAGTAACTTCATTTCTGACCTATAAATGATCTTCAGAGCAAAAAATCTAGAGCAGACAATGTAATATTTAACATACCCAGTGGCCTTCCCAAATTTCAAGACCAACTGTTCTGTTTCTTTCAAAGGAAGCACAAATGGAGTTAAATCACTCTCACTTAAGTGATTTGATACAAAAAAGAATCAAGGATTACAAGGGACTGTCTTAAATGGTTTGGCCCAGCAAACATCCCATGGGCTGTTCCCCTCTCAACCAAAACCAGAAGTGAAGACAGCCAAAACGCAAAAAAAGAAAACATCTAGATGGCACAGCTGGAAAAATGTGTTCCTGACACCTGCACCTGGATTTTGCAGCCACCACCAGCTGTTATTCCACACATGTCCATGAGTACTGGCTCTGGAAGGTCAGAGGCAGAGGTCAAACAGGAGTCTCTTTGGCACTCAAAATACTGATGCCAAAGCTAAGCACAAAATAACAGATTTCCATGAATAGAGTGCTATCCAGTTTATTAACCTTAGATACATGCATTCACCTACTTGCTTTCAACCTCAGGATCCTATTTTTACAGGGTAAAACTCCTAATTTCTAAGAGCAACCTTTGGGGGGAAAAAAAAAAAAGAAAACAAATTACACTCATAGTTTATTATCTGCTTTCAAAGCCAGGAGTCCTCTAGTTTTTTTAAATAAATGACAAAAGTATCCTAGTTTTGCCTGCCAATGCCTAGGTAGGTGTCTGCTAGCAAGTAGGTTAGTGATCCCTCTTCAGTTTGAAATGCACACTTTTTTTCCCAAGTATTGTGCGATTTCATCCATGTCATAAAGAAAATGTATGGCAGAGAGAAAAGTCCACACATGATGCAACTGAACAGGTGATAGCCACACCCTAGAGCTGCTTACCAAAAGAGCTCTGGCACACCAAGGGGAATGAACCAAAGATTCAGTCTTTTTGATGTGATCAAGTATCATGGGTTTTTTTAGATAAAAGCATGCTCACAACCCATCTGTGTATAAGTGTACAACAGACAGCAGCAAATTTATCTCACAAAATATCTGCAGATCTCAAGAGCTGTAAACTGGGCTCATTCTTTTTAAAGATAAAAAATACTTGGGACACTTTCAATGTTGACCAATAATATTTTCAGCTTTTTCAGCATCTCCCGTTTTCCTCTGTTATAATCCAGAACCTACAGTCATCTTTCCTAGCATGTGCAAAGTGGACCAAATGAGGCAACAGAAAAGGGAAGAAAATTACACAGATGTTTATAGTTACAAGTAACTGTTCCAAAATTTTTTATGGAATGATAGAAAAAATGTCGAACCAATCATCAGATCATGTTCCATATATGAAATTACACTTGCACTGCAAGAGTAAAATATTATAAATTGACTTGGACTTCAGTTTGACATTTTGCATTATTTTAACTGCTGCTTCAGAGGAATTTTACCTAAAAAAACAACTTTAAAAAAATCACAAAATAGAAATTAAAAATTCAGCAGTGGCCACAGATGCTACTGGGAAAGCTTAGGTTCCTGGAGATTTCAGTCTACTCTCACTGTGATACTACACTTTCTTTTATGACTGAAGCTATGTCTACTGAAACTACCTCCCATTTAAAAAAATCAAACTCAAAAAGAAATTTGAAGACAGTGTCCAGATGACAGATTTCAAAAGGCTGGTGTCCTGTTGTGCAGACAGAAATACCTGCAGCTTCCAGCAGATCCTCTCATTCCAGTACAATCACTTCTACAGTGGTCAGGAAACTGGATTCGTACTAGTGGATCCTATCTTCTCAGTGGATTACATGTATTCCTTCTTGCAATATCTCCATTATTGCTGCCCAGCTCTGGGAAATTATGGGACACATTCAACCTGTGAGAACCCAGTGTGACCTTTAAGATGAAGAATCAGAAGCTAAACACAGGTTTCAGTTATGAAACTGGACAAAAGAGAGAGGCAAGCAAACTTTCTTACACTGAAGAAGATAAGAGCTCTTTTTATTTCAGGTGATTTGTTATTCCTTTTAGTCTCTGAAATTGCCAGTTTTATAAAAACTCAGTAAAGCTTATTTCCAGTTTTCCGTAGGTGAGTAGGGTATTTACTTTTTGCTTACAAATGTAAGAACATCAGTATACTATTACTTAAATGCCATGACATTAAATATATCACATTTTTGAGACTTTATTTAGATGTAAATCACTATCATGCCAGAAAAAGCTGAAAATTGGCTTAACTTGAGCAAGTTCCTCATTAGGTGTTGCAGAACATGGTGCTACTTCAAAAAGGACAGACTAGTTTTGGAATTCTACTCAGGAACATATGAATGCAGCAGAACTTCACAGGACAGTGATTTCATATGGTCTGTAGTATAAAAGGGACACAACTCCTAAATTGTATGCATATGCCTCATATCTTCAAAGTATTCACCCTGATGCATTTAAAAAAGGTGTAGCAACCATGCTGACATAACTAAGTAAATAACACTACTCTTCCTCCTGACCTCATCAGGATTTTAATGGAAAAGGCATTAACTTTCTGAGGTATTAAGAAAATATCTTTGTAAAATTTTTATTCCTTAACTTCAGTCCAAATGAAGAAAACACAGCCAGAAGTTGTTGGAGCATCACTTGTTCATGGCAAAAGAAAGGCCACAAACACACTAATATTAGAGGTTACACCCCTTATATCAATCCCAGTTCTGAGTCTATGGAATTTAATCTGGAAATACCTCCTGTGGAGAGAAATGAACAAGGAGGTACCAGTGCAACTTTAGTTTTCTTGCTATAAATGCCAATTGGTTTGTCTTGTCAAATATTTGTCTTTTCAGGGCCTCTCCATTTATTTCCTATCCACTTATTGAAAGGAAAAAGTTGTGGTTTGATTTGTAGATCAATAAAGTTACACAACTGGAATAAAAAAACGAATGGAACTGTGGGGGGGGGGTGGGGGAAGAAAAAGGAGAAAAGGAGATATGTCACTAGAACTTTAATCCATAGAGAATTACATCTTTCAGCACTTAGAGAAAAGAAAACAAGCAAATTGTTGGCAGCAGGGTCTGATAAGTGCATCTGGTTAGTCTGCCTGCCTCATCCAGAGAGACAGAGCGTTTCAGCAGGAACATTGCATTTCTTACACAGCTGTCTTAGCATCTAGAGCTGCCTTTATTTATTCAGTGCACTGTTTCTGGTACTACTATGTAGCTTATTATCTCTGCTAACAATCATCTATCCTTTTGCATCCTAAGGGGAAAAAGGAGGGAATCAAAAAGTACTTACTGAAACCAAACTGCTGCTTCTTGCATAAGTCAGTACACACAAGCCAGTTCTTTCTGCTGTGTCCAAACACAAACTAACATTCATCTAGATGCTTCCAAATCCAAATGGTCTGGATGCTTCATCCCACAAATTGAGCAGTCATAACAAACTTTAAAGCCTATATAATTACCTTGCTGTTCTTATAAAATCTTGTTTCTTGTGCAATTCTTCTACATCATGCAAGTTTTTTCCACTATGCAGCAGAGAGCTGCATAGGAATTCCTCTGGACCCTGCTGTCCTATTTAAGGACACTCTGTCCCTTCTCCTGTAATCTTTTTACAGTGGCATGATTGCCTTTGGACTGAAGCAGGAAATTTTCTGCCTCTCTTCATGCATATTTGTACCCTCTGACACCATTATAATGCCCTACCAAGTGAAAGATACACAACTTGAGCAGCAGAGCTGCTCTAGCTCTACAAAACCTCTACAAAATTGTTTGTTGATTTTGTGCCACAGAAACACCAGGTTTTAAGGTAGTCACAAGATTTCTTTCGAAGTTCAAGACCATAAAAGATAGTTGAAAAGGGAAGGAAGCATCCTTCACTTCAACAGCTGAAAATGCTGAAAAACTAGACACAGACAGTCCTGGCCTGGTGAAAATAGTTTAAAACCCCTTAATATATTTTATATGATTGCAACACCACTGCTTCAACTATTAATATCATGAAGTCATTAGTTCTTACATTAACCTGCTGACAACCATAGAAGGATTTCTGCTAACTCAGACATGCTCTCTTCTGATCAAAGGAAAATGTATTCCTCCTTCTATTTCTCTGGTTCTTTCGTCTCCTCAGAATCCCTGTACTTTTGAAGATCTGGTCTCAGGCAGCTGCTGGTGGTATATACTCACAGAGAAAATAAGCAGAGAAAGGAAAACGAGGCAGAGGGGGAGAGTAAGAGGAAGGCACTCACTCCACACTTTTTTCCTACAGGACAGACACGTTTTTCTTGCTCTTAACTCCAACTGCAGAACTCTAGGGATGCACCTAACCTACCCTTCTGCTTCTACAAGTATGAAATTATTACAGAAGTGTGGCTGAAATGAACAGCAGTTAATTCAGATTTTGTCAAAAAGGCTTAGGATGTCCCAGGCTAATGACTTCTTTCACAAGGAGGTGGAAGGAAAAAGCCAAGAAACCATTCCAGCAGCAGAAGTGGTTTTTTTTGTTTTTTTTTTTCCTTTTAAATGACAGACACAGGCAAACAAGACATACTCTGTGTCATGGTTTTTCACTCATAACCAGCAGCTAGGGATTAAAAAAACCTTATGACTTGAAAGATGCTTCCCTGTAAAGAACAACAACATTTGCCCCTGTGTGCTGCAAACCTGGAATAACCAGAGCCTTGAGAGGCGGATGAGTAAGTGAACAGGAAACAGCTGAAAATGAACAGCAACAACAAAAAGGTTTGCTTAGGGTTTACACTGATATTTAAATTTCAGTTCCTGTTGTGACAGTCATCTATTATTTTGCAAAATTTTCATACTGACAGATTCCTGTTCTGGCCCTGAAGACCTTTAAGTGGGGAAAACAAGCAAGAAACAAAAAAGTTAGCAAAAAAAAAAAAAAAAAAAAAAAAAACCACCATTTCCACAAGCCTCCAGCCATGGGTTAATTTGCTCTTAGAAGAGAAAGAGCCTGTCTCTGAAGGCTGAGCAGCACAACCATCTGCTCAGGTTGGGAGTGAGCCGGCTGAGCTCAGCAGCAGGCAGCCACACGCTTATTTAACTCTGCCTGCACCACCAGCACGAGGGCCAGAGGTGACAGGAGCACCCCACCTGGACAGGGCAGCCAGCTGGAAAAATCACCACCTGAGAAGGGCAGGAGAAGGAAGGATTAGAAACTAAGTATTTCCAGAGGAGATACTGCATCTGAGTAAGCCCCTTCTGCCTAATGCCATCTCCCAGCTATCCAGCACTTTCCTTGGGCTGGTTTCACTTCAGGGAAACCAGAGGAGCTAGGGAGATGGGATGGCAGCCAGGGAAACACCAAGGGGGTGCCTACCAGGGACACTGATCAGAAAAGCTGCTGTCACCTGGCCCGGGTGACCTCTGCAGGATGGGTCAGCAGGCAGGTGCACATGAAAATGATACAGGCACAGGGCACTTGCCTGCTGTGAAAATGCCCCCAAAACAGTCCTTTCTTAAAAGGTCACAAAATTACTTCTTTCAGGACGGCCATTAAGTGAATATTGTTTTTCTATCTCTCTCACTAGCATATGACTCCCAAGTCAGGTATAGGCTATCCTCAGGTCCTCACCAAATTATTTCTTGAGCCAAATACACTTGTAAGCATTCACGTTACTAAACCAGACAATAAAGAAGTATTGGTGTGTAACAGAAGGATGGAGAAATACTGCAGAATATAAAAAAATTAACACACTTCCCCCCTCCAGAAGGTCCAGAAATCTGTTTGAAAACTCCTTATAAATTTTCTGTAAAAATGCTCATAAGAATTTTATACTCTGTTTCTAAATAATAACCACTCCAATCACTGTAAAACACAAGAGATTACTTTTAAAAAAAAAGTCTTAATACTTAATATAGAATGTTTGTAATCTAAAATCATCTGACTTGATGAAATGGCTAATCAAATCATCTCCAGAGACATTAATGGGTAACTCACCTGGTTTGCATTAAGCTGTTCTTAAGTATTTTGATGATCAGCAGCATAATGCTATGCAATCTGCCTGATCTGTTTTCTCAGTGCAGTTGTTCCTTCAGCTGCTCTGCTCAGATATCATGTCCCCAATTATCTGAGGTGATATCATCATACGCCATGATAGAGTAATAAATCTGGCCTTGGTAGGTTTCATGGTGCACCTGCAATGCTCTGTGTATGGCACTTTAGCTATAGGCTGAGGGGAGCATCATCTCTTCTAATTAGGTCCATAAACTTGGCACAAACCCCCTTATCATGTGCTACAATAAATTCAGGAGAACTTGTGCTCAGCCTTGATTCAATGCAAATAGTAACTACAAAATGATCTGGCTTGAGAGAGATGAGTATTAAGGAGCCACAACCTCTCTTACTGTGTTTTGTTAAGTCTCTCCTTTTTTTACCAAAATTGTCAGTGGAAGTGCCACCACTTGCCAGGGTGCACTTGTGGGGCTTGAAAAGCTATGGCAAGGCTACTTGTCCCTCCCAGGTCCCCTGAAAGTCATCCTGAAGAGAAGAAGGATGCATGCAGATCTGACACAACTAAGAACAGGAAAAAATGCTAGATAAAATGCAAAATGATTGAGGAATTCTGCTTCATAAGGAATCTAATTTCTTTATTTTTTTTTTCATAAAGTTTAGCTAATGAGAAATAAAGTTAATCAAGATGGAAGGATGTTATAATAAATGCTTTGGTGAATATTTTTTTTCTCCCATTGTAATCAAGAGGTTGATGGAATATTTTATTAGATCTTCTCTTGGAAGGTGGGTGGGTTTTTAAAACGTTTGCCTAGGCTGAAGCATTCCCACTATTCCTGTATCCTACTCACTTTATCAGTGACCATTTAGGGAATGCCACCAGACTGCACAAAGGCTGCTGAGCCTGCTGCCATCCAACCACTGAGCCACTGAGGTGCATTTGCTTATTACTTTGAAGAGCTAGTAATCATCACACAGACATAGATCTTCAGAGATTTAAGCTAAGTGAGTCAGTGTGTTAATTATATGCTAAGGGAGTACACACAAGAAATGGAAAGTAGTAGTTTATTGCTTTCCCAAGTTTCTCAGGTAATTAGAACAGCTTCTGGAGATACATGGCACCGTACCAGAATCTATCATCACAATGGGCTTCACTGCAAAATGCACAGAATTAATTTTTTAATGAAAATCCTCTACTGAGTGTCTGAGCCAAATTCACCTGATAAATGTCACTGAGCAACGTCATTACTGGCTCATCAACACAGGGTGTTTAAAGCAGATGGTAGAGCAGTGCATCTTCAGCACTACAGCCTGTTAATATCAGCCACCTCCCATAAAAAAATTAAAATTGGCCCCCTGTCAGTCAAACATGACAGTACTTTGGATTTCTCCCTCATGATATTCTTTAGCCTTGAGGCAGATATGACAGGCGCCTTATTAAATTCCAAAAATAAAATGTAGCACAAGAAGGCAGTGCATTCCAATGAGACAGCAGACTTGTTAAAATGCAACATGCATAAAACTTACTTCATTTCATTTCAGCTATCATCAGTTTCATCTTTTAAAAAACCCAAATAGCAACTTTAGAAATGTGGTGTTTGTTGTATATAAATTAAAACAACATGTCATGCCTTATACTTCAAAGTCGTTAAAAGCCTTTATAGGCGTTGCACAGATATTTTGGTTATTTTTATGAAAATAAAAGCTGGGATTCCTATTCACTGTTCTGTGGTTCAGTGCTTGTGTTGCATCATTATTGATCCCAGTCTGTACAGAAGGCAAGGAAACTGACTATGCTGTTAAACAGGAGCATCACTAAATCAGGAAAACTTTTGCACAACCATGACAGCTGGCCTATATGTATCATGTTCTCCAACCTATTAGAACAGCAAATGAAAGCTAACCTAATTAAAAAATCTTTTAAGATGAATGAAAAGATAGTTGAGAAAGCACAGCTTCCCACACTAAAATTCAAACCTGTAAGTCACATAAGTTGGTTTAAAATTCCCTAGTTTAAGGTGGAATCCTGGGTGTTGTGAAGTCAATCAGAATTGGCCTCCAAGGCCATATCAGTACGTGTATTTCTTAAATAACACAAGACCATAAAAACTTCTCCTACCCTCTTGAGTACAGGCTGACAATAATCATATGAGCAGTGGGATAGTTCCACCAGAAATCTGGCATCTTTTCAAGTAGCCCAAGTCATGCATCTGTTGAAATTTTGTAGGATTCAGGGTGAGGCTGATTTTGTTTCCTTCCCAGGGCTTATTGCCTAAAGGTTATTGCATTCTCTGCAAATCTCCAAAGAAAACTCATTCATGCCTAACTAGACCTCCTGCACTGATGTTTTCTGTATCTCAATATTCCACATCCTTCAAACACACACAAAAATACAAGATATTCATGCCAGAGTAACATCTTGCTTCCTCTTTTCAAAACTGTGGACAAATGGATGACTGTAATAAACACAGTCTCTGTTCTGTTTGCGCCACACTTAATTTTTAAAGTCAAGTGAGGTTTGGGTGGTCATGAACTTACTGAAAAGAGACTCTCTATTCATTCCCAGGCTTTTGTATGTATTGTACAAACAGCTTCTTCATGTCTGTGACACACTATACACCCATTTTTCCACTGTTTTTCCTCCTAGACATAAACTTTTATGGCTTTGCAAAATACATGCCAAAAATCTTCTTTCACTTTTGAAATAGAAGAGGACTGATTTAAAACAAATGCTTTCATTTTGACAACACATTTGCACAAACAAACTGTGTAAATGTTGATGTGGCAACAACAGAGCAAGAAAACTGAGTGCTGCACTTCTCAGAAGCTGCCCCCAAAATGTCAGCAATTGCAACTCTTGCCAACACGCTCTGAAAGTGAAACAGGAATGGGTTCATCTTTTTCACCACAAATCTTTTATGTCTGCTCTCCAGGTACAGTAGTTGGTTTCAAATGCTGACTGTATCCTCAGCTGAATCCTATTTTAGGAAACGTAACCCAAGTGTTGCATGATGCATAGAATGACATTTTCTATTGCCAAAAGCATGCTCTAGAAGCAAAACAGAGCAGGAGGAGGGGGAAAGGGAATGTATTCCCACAAGGCCTAAATGTTGTTATCTCTGACTGCCAAACACATGACACCTTGCTGCCACTTCAAAGCATTTCTTGTATGATGCCGCTTCTATTTTTTTCCTGAAGCAAAATGATACTTCTTCCAAATTCTACTTAACCTGTGTGTTTAACACCTTGGAAGGCTGTGCCAATAGCAAACCATAAGGAAATGCATTCTCCATCACTTTTATATGTGTGTATATATTTATATGCATACATATATAATCTCATAGAATCACAGAAAAGATTGTGTTGAAAGTCCTTGTGCAGGTGACCTGGTGAGACCCTCTTCCCAAAGCACCGATAGCTTCAAAGCAGGAGTCAGTTTGCTCACAATCTTTTCCAGACAGATTTTGACCAACCCAGGAATGGTGATTCCAACACCCCTCTGGGCATCAGTGTCCACACCACAAATCACACTTCTCAGCATGAAGGATTTTTTCCCTAATCTAGCTGAAACACTCCTTGCTGCAACCTATGGCCATTGCCCCCAGCCCTTCTGCTGCACACCTCAAAGGAAAGTGAGACTTCCTCATGTTCATAATATTAAGTAAAACAGCTCAACAAATTACTCACCAGCACATCACAGGGCTTTGTAAAATATCTGTTTATCATAAGTTTGCCTCATAATAATGGAAGGTAACCTAGTGGGACAATAGCTTTTGAGAAATGCATGTGTACTTAAAAACAGACTTCTAACCTGCATTCAGATCAGAGTAAAGAATTACAGTAAAGTGCAGCATCTTCCCAACACTACTTTTACATAGTTGTTAATATTAATACTGGGGCTAAAAGAAGCCTTAGATAAAAATCACACATTATGTTTTTTAATATGCAAACATGAATGACACTGCAGTTTTGTGATGAGGTTAAAAAGAGCTTTGAAGGACTTACTCATGGATCAGGTCAAAGGATCATCTGCAAAGGAACTTGAGGGGAATCTGACTCATCAAAAATACTCTGTTTTGTTGGTATCCAGTACTGTAAGCTGAAAAATCACCTATAGTTGCTTTGCAACTAAAGCAGTCTTCCAGCACCAAGGCAAAAGTGGCTTGTCATCTGGAAGCCACAATAATGCAGCTTTCCTCCAGAAAATCATTCATATTTCTTTGTACTCCATCAATCTTTTGAGCTGTCTGTTGGACAAGCCTTCTGCAATTCTGTTCTGCCTTCATAACACTTCAGTTTCCAGTAACATTAAAGATCTTGGTGTTTCTAAGCATTAAAGTACCTGGATTTAATTAGCTGTCACACCATCATTGTCTTTGCAAGCTTTCATGCACCAACATCACACTACCTATGATTTTTCTTCTAACATAGGTAATGATAACCAGGATAGATTTCCCTCATGGGAAAAAAAAAGAAAGGCACAATTCTGACATAAACTGTCACCAAAAAAAAGAAAAAAAAATCATTTGACATTCACCATTTTCAGGAGAAAAGGACAAAAGCTAAAAACATTAAGTGTCCTGTATGAGTACAAGCAAAAGAACACTTTAGATGCAAAGATATGTTGCTATTGAGGGAGTGATATACTAATGACATGCTGTAACTTCAGCATGAAACCAGCAGTACCAGCAGCTGCTAAAGCTCTGACTATACTCAAAAGTACAATTACTATTGTCCTGAAGAGACAGATTTGTTAGCTGAGAGATCAGCTTGGGAAGAGCTTCTTAAGAGCTTCTCCCTTTTTCTCCTCAGTAAGTTACAATATTTAAAAATACCACATGAGCTGCATGTAACATTTGTCTGCTTGATCTTTGAAAAATATACATAAAATCCCACAGTAGAACCTGATCTACATCTGTGTTGATGGGACCACTCTGTTTACATCCACCAGGTAGAGACAGAAATGCCCATTTCATAAAGACAGGCACAGAGAAGGGGATTTATGCCAAATTCATATCAAAGACAAAAATTGAGATTAGACCTCTTGAAAATACTCCAGTATCCCAACCAAGATCCTTATTCTTCTCTAAATGGATTCTCCAGCTATTAAACCTCCCAGCAGCTAACTGGATTACCACATCAGCAATCAATCACATTTATAAGGTATTAAATTTATTTGAAAACTTGATGGCTGCCTTCAATCTAGAGGGACAAGATCAAATTAAAATTCCTACTACATTGTGTGGAGTACTGTATTTGGGTTTTTGCAGGGAGAAATTGGCAAATTGCTTTTGATTTCTTGTTTTGACATCTTACTTGGCATATTAATAAAATAGAAACATTATGCTGCTTAAAGTCATGATCTCATTTTCCCCAAATTTATCTTGATGCTTTTTTTGAGAAGAAAATAGGCTATTCTTCTTCACTTACTAATTTTAATGTTTATTTTTTTCCTTACTTGAATAGAATTTACTACAAAAATCCACCAGACTTAAAGCACTACTAAGACAACTTATCATACCCGTTTCTTATTCGAATTTGTAATCTCAAATGTCACCATGGGTTAATATTCCTGTTCAGTTTCATAACTCACAAGGGTTACATGTAATTAACTACAAGCTTGCTCAAGATGAGGGCGCTGATATTTCAACCACACATCACAAGCAAATATGAATAAGCAATGAGAAATTAACCAGAAGAGCATCTTGGGGAGCCAGGACCATTTGGAAAACCAGGCATTTGAACAGAACTGATATTTGACAGCTTTCAGTAGAAGTTCAGCAGCTGGTAATACCAACTTCTGTGCCCACAGAGTTTCCAGGAGTAAAGGTGAGGGCTGCCCTGGCCAGGAAAACTGCTGTAGAAGATTGGGAGTGCCATTGGGAGCATTCCTGCCAACCCTCTGCTGTCATCTGCCCAGGTTTCTGGGCCCCTGAGTAAAGATTGTGCCCTTACAGCCAGGTCTCTTGGAGCTTGGACATGTTTCACTGAATGCACCATTCTGTATCAACTGACCAGTAATCACCAGGTACTGAATACTTCAGAATTATAATAAGTTGCATGGAAACAGCGGCCATACTAAACTTATTACAAATACTATCTTTCAAGAGCAGGATTTAGGTACCTAACCAGACTGCATTACCAATACTAAGCTTTAGCATACCATAAAATACTGCCATTCTCACAGGAGTACAAAACAAAGATTCCACTTCCAAGAGCAACTGCTGTGGGTGTTTCTGGATCAGTTAACTTTTTCTTGGTTTTGTTAAAGAGGCATCATGCAAAACAGATAAAATGTTCAGCCCTGTAGAAAACATGCAATGCCTAAGAAGTTTAAATCTCCAAACAGGCCATTACACCCTGACTGGACAAAAAAAGGTAGGACAACATGAGAAGATGGATAATGCAGAGGGGGCTTTTTCCTGAAATAGTGAAAACACTGCAGGGACACAAGAGAAAGACCCTGAGAGATTAATAAAAATCTAGCTTATGTTTCCACTCTACAGTTTTTGCTGGTGAGTACAGAAGTCAGAGAGGCCCTAGGTTGCACTCTGGTCATCCTCAGAGGGCACAAGAAGGGCTCAGTCTTTGTGGTACTGCCATCATCAGGCAAATCCATCCCTTGTACTGAAAATACTGAGGGTGAAGAAATCTCCTTGTATCTTTCAGCTCCTGTTTCCAGGCCTGGATAAGAACCTGCTATAAGAACCTTTCCTCCTTCATATTTGGTAAAAGAGAAGGTAAATACTTTGAAAGAAAACTTATTCTACCACTATTAAATGCTAACATAATTTTACATTAAATGTACATCCAGGTGAACCAGTAAAATTAACACAAAAAAAAAATCAGTTTTAACTATGTAGCCATCTATAATAAATTAACTTTAAAACAGAAACAAGCAAAGAACCTAATACCTTGAAAATATTCCCACCCTCTTAAATAACAATAGCACTCATCACACAGTAGTTCAGGGACAGCTGAACTAAACTAACCACAGAAGTGCAAAGTATCCACCTCTGATCACCCAACATCTCCTCCTTGTTTCTCAGGAGTGCCTTATGTCTTATAAAATACTTGCTAAAACCTCATTATGAGCTTTGGGAAAATATTAACATTATATCAGTATGCACTCTTCTGAAGTTTCAGGAAAAATGAAGTTCCTTCATATGTATTTTATGCAATACAGAAGTTGATGTCTTCAGCAGTCTAACTGAATTTAATCAAACAATAACATAATTCTTTAAGAACAAAAATGAAAAAAAAGTATTCTACTTTGTTTCTGGTTTTGTCTTCAATTCTAAAACATTCACATTCTTATTGAATGGATACAGGGGCACATTTTAAACTACTGAAGAAAAAACCTCCAAACCCAATGTTATTTTTTTAAATAAGTTACAACATGGCCTCATGAAATGTAAGAACCTGTCTACACAGTTATGTAGCCTGTACTGTTAAAATCTCTGAACAAAACTTGAGCAAGATGAAACCCCTAAAAACTGAGACAACTGCCTGTATAACAGTTAAATCACACAGCTAAGCATTTGGAGAGCCTGTTCAAAGCATTCTCAATTTACAGCACTACAGTTTACAAGAAAGGTGTGCTCAGTGTTCATATCAACTGAATCTCTACCACATTATGTGCACACTGTCCACTGACTGTGCATCTTTGAAATTAATTCATCCCAGGGAAGACACACTTCATGCCCAAAGCACTCAGGCCAGCATAAAAACAGGAGAGAGAAAAAGAAATAAAACTAGTAAAAAACGTATTGAAAATACATTACAGAAACAACACTCATCCTATTTCCATATCATATCATATCTTTCTTGGAAGAAACATGTTCTTAACTGGGAAAAAGAAACTATTTATGTGCATTTTTCATTTCAGGCAAAACTGTTCAGAAAAGTAAGTCCATATATTTAGTTTGACTGACTCACATTTCATAAGGCTTTTAGTCCCACACAAATACACATCCTGCAATCTTAAAGAAAGAAGGATCTCCCTGCCACCAAACTGGGTCTTTTTCTTCATTACTACCTGGGATTTCAGCCTGCTTTCCACCATGGTCCTTATTTCCCTTCATTTCATCATGATCAGCCCCAAAGGTTCCTGAGGTGGCAACACTGACACAACCCCTGAAGGCTGAAGGGGAAGGAGAGGGACAAGGTTTGATTCCATCTGGCAACATCAGCTGTGCTTCCCAATGAATTCTGATATGGTACCCAAACGAAGGATGAATGCTTTTCAAAGTAAGCACAGACAAAGCTACATTAAATATTTACTTTCCCAAGGCAAGAGCTCTAGGAAGCTAATGGACCTCAAGCTACATAAGATGATTTTAGGTAGTAAATACCTATGCAGAATCTGCAGCAAACTCAAAAGTTTTATTAGGGAAACAGAAAGATACTTTACTGACAAACTCTATGCATGTGCAGACATTTGAGACCATACAAAATTGAAAAAAAAAAAATCAGTTGTAATTCTCCCCTGATACAGTCTTCCTTTTGACTCTCAAGTGAGGGTGGATTAACAGCACCAAGCTTACAGGAGCAATTTCAGCACACTCCTGGAGCATTATGCCATTGCCATTCATTTCAAACAGGAGTAGAGATTTTACATCTATGTCACGATTTTAAGAAAGTCAGTGAAAGACATTTTGTTTTATTCAAAAGTCTCCAAAGGAACAGTTAAAGGATGACTTCAGTTTTCTATCAGTGAATTTCCTTCAGACTGCTGTCCATTATCCTATTTTGTCCTGCTTAACACGTGCACACACACACAGAGATCTCTATTTTCTCCTTTTTCTTATCAAATAAATAGCCATAAAGGCAAATGTTTGGGGGTCACTGCTGGCCTAGGAACAACACCATCATCCAGCAGGGTTTTGGCTCTACCTGTGATGTGCTTTGCACAGTGCCTAACACCCACCACCAGCTTTGGAATTTCAATTCAGATTTGAAGAGTTTTGTCAGGGCACATCTCTGAATGAAACTGGGTGCTCAGGGTATTTGTATGGGTGACCTGACAGCAAGTGAGAGCCAAGTGCTGTGATGCAAGGGGCTGGTAGAATCTCTCCCAACACACACAGAGTATAATTTCTGAGAAGAACAAAACAGAGCCCTGTTCAGATGCACTTTCCATTAAGAAAACTAAGAGCAAACTGAATACTTTCAGCCAGTGATAAATTTTCACCTCACCCCTGCCCTTATTTCCCACTTTTCCTTAAAAAATATCTGGATGAAACCTTTTGATTCACAGATATCACCACAGTGTTTAAATGTTGAGAGAAGGCCTAAGACATCTTGCCTTCACTGCCCAGCAGAAAGAGTACAGCTGAGAAAGCACCTCACTGTCTCCAGATTAATCATGTGTGATATTCAGAAACCGAAGGCAGATGCTACTTTTATCCAGCTGAGGATTGCTGGGGTAACCATTATTTATCATGTTTTGATATTTATACTTCACCCAATAATTATTTTCCTGTTATGGCAGGTGCTAACTTATCATTTTCCATATGGCCAGAAAGGTGTTAGACCTTCCCTAATTATAGATAAAGGTATATTGATGGCTGCTGAGCAACAACATCATCTGTGATGCTGAAAAAACCCTGTGAAGTCTTCCCTCCCACAGCAGGGGCATAAATAGAAACTCATAATAAACAAGTTTCTGTGCACTAAAATACTGAAATTTCTTTAGAGAGAATGAAAATGCTCATGATTCCTGGTTCACAGAGCTGATAGTATTTCCATGTTTTATGGCTATAAAGCCATGTATTTGTCCCAGTCATATCAGATATTCTATTTAAATATAATGCCCAGTTTACAAAACTTTCTTCTATTCTACAACATCACATCTAGAACAGGGGACTTCTGTATTCTTATAACAATAAAGAAAATGCTACAGCTGACCCATAACAGCAATGCCTGGTCATCTTTTGCATCAGAAGAAGAAATACTGAAGCATAAATATTAAGATGACTGCAGAGCCTCTGGTATACAATCAAAAAGGACACACAGCTGCTGAGAGAGAGGAAGTCGGTTTGCATTTCTGCATATGCCTTGACAAGAAGACTTTTTCTGGCTTTTTTATATCTCCATTTCTTCCTTGCAGGCTTTGTCCTGTGATCACACTCCTTACTGCCAGAGTCCAGACAGGTATTTCTCCAAATCCCATTAATTCTCCTGAGCAAGCCTGAGAACACAACATCACCCAAGGTGAGGATCCCCCCCATCTCCTCCAGGAACCCCTCACACCAGTGACCCATGTGCTGATCCTGATTGTCCAGCCACTGGAAATGAGGGGAAGGACTGAGTGATGGGAACCACTGGAATTTACAGGCATTTGTTTTAAATCATCCTTGGGCAACAACTGCTTGGTAGACTGGAAACTGATTGCAATGCTAAAAGGATGATCCAGTTTCTGAGAGTGACTGTTGTAAGAGAATGGACAAAATGCAGTGCAGGTAGTCTGCTCTTACACTGGTGCCCACTCCACCAGACACAGTACCTGTCATTAAAGTCTTCAGCCAAATAAAAAGGTGCTTGGCAAGAAAATAAAATTTTCTTTGTTTTTTCTCCTCTTCCTGCAGGTTGCTCCTACTAAATAATATTCAGTTATTCTGTGTACAATGTGGGTCATGGCATCTGACCAAAAACTCTTCACTGCATTGCAATCTGGAAATTGCTCTGGAATTACCTTGACTTACTTCCTGGCCAAAAGACTTAAAACGTTCTCCATACTAGGATTTAGGAGATTATTATTTCAGCATGTTCACCTGCTACCTGCAAGGGAAATCAAGATTTTCTTGGCAGCAACAGTAACTCAGGCAAACAGGACTCAGATGCTTGGTGTCACAAGAGTGGAGAGTGGTCATGTTTTCTTCCATGGGCCTGGATCATGGATGGGAGGGCTGAGTATTCAGGCTCCCTTTCTCATTCTGAGTGGATACAGGTGTAGGAGTAGGAGAGGGAGAGGGCTTTTCTCCAAACTGAACCTGCCTTATGGGTCACCAGCTGATTGGCAGAGGAGCCAGGTAAGCTCTTCTGACAAAGACAAACCACCAAGGCAAAAAATATTTCCCCAAAGCCTAATTATTTCCAAAAACCTAATCCCAACTGCCATTGCCAGATTTGGCTTTATCATCTGAGCAGCCCTTTTTATCACTCACTTCTGACTTGGTACCACTAGACCCAGAGAAACTTCACTGGGTCCCACAGAGTCACATCAGGGTATCATTTTTATTTAGGCAACACAGAATGAATTTGCTTTTCCAAGGACTGAGAATGAACAGGGGTCACAGAAATCCTGAATAAATTTCATTATTAAGTTCTTCTTTAGAGGTTACCTTTGAGCTCAAGTGAATTACCAAATTTACAGAGAAAAAGGTATTTCATAAGGCATACTGCAGCAATAATATCTCCTTTTCTCTCTTTTTAAAACATTTTCTGTGGCAGTTTTGAAATACATGTTTTTAAACATATTATTCAGAATTAAAGTTTTGTTGGTTTTTTGGCTCTTTTTTTCTTTTTTTTGTTAAGTACTCATGCACAATGTAATGCAATAGAGATTTTTGGGCACCTTTGTGCAACAGAGACCCCACATACAAACCCTCTCAAGGAGAATTAAAGCACTGTTCTCCCAGCTCCAGGTCATATTCAAGCTGCAATGCAATGAGCACAAGTTGCATAATTGCAGATGAATAAGATGTTCATAAAACAGATACTGATGCACTCCCTCCTTCCCTCCGGTGCTCTACCCCAACATCTCTCCAGATGTGTACATTTATTCCACTACAGCAGCAAATATACATCCAGATTGCACCCATTTAGCTGCAATGAAAGCAGCTTCCCTGCTGAATATGATGGTTTGCTAGGCATAAAGTGCATTTCAGCATTTGCATATGTAATTTCAACCTGTGTACAGTACTATGGAAAAAGCCAGCTGTGTCTTTGGGCATTCCTACTTTTTCCATATCAAAAAACTGCAGGTCCTGACAGTTCACATCAGGATTTGAATCAGAAAGGGCGTTTTTCATTGCATCAGAACTCCTCCTTCTTTCTACTTTTTTCACTGGACATGCCCTGTTTGGCCAGCCACAGCCCTGGTCAAGCACTGAGCAGAAACAATGCAAAGAGATGTGCAAGCCCACTCTGTAATGATCCTTATGGTTTTCTTTTCCCAGTAGTACTTCCTCTTCTGCATATGACCATTCTTCTAACCCAGAAACACATTAATACGAATTTCTACCTGCTAGGGAAAATAAAGTAGTATTCAAGTATTTAAAAAATCTGTTAGGATTTGCCTTAAGGAGTCCCAGAGAAATGTAAACTAATATAAGATTCATACACCCCAATATGCACCTTTCAGCTTTGTACAGTCCCATGCATCCAATTCTATCTCTAATAACCTTTTAATATCATTTCCTCCTCAGCCTTCAGCAAGCCCCATAGCATTCACCTTTGTCCTCAGAGAAATCTAGGTTAACATTACATTTGTGTAGCAGGTTCTACATTTTTTATTTTATTGGAAAAGCAGTCTAGCATGAAAGAGTGAAGGCACAACCTTAGAATTACCTGAACCAGTGGAGAGAGATACTTCCAATCACCAGGGGAAAATCACTTAATACAGTTCAGTCCTCTTATGAGACAATCTATTTGCCAGACAAAGCAATTATTTCATTTGGATAGTCCCTGCATTGCACGATGAACCTCGAGGCTGAAGTGAGGTTAAATATTCATGTATTTTCTTGAGTATCAGGTAGCAAGTAACCCACAAAATTTAGGGTTTTTTTATAAAAAGAACCCAAACAACATAAATACGTAACACAAACAATATTTTTTTTCATTGTCCTAGACATAAAAAAAAAAAAAAAAAAAAAAAAAAAAAAAAAAAACCACATCATGCTTAACAAAATGACAGAAAATTAACCTGAAACCCTAACATACTTTTCCACAGTATGAAGCCTTTGGCAGGCTGATTTATTCTTCTCTGCATAAATTTTTCCCAGTCCTAAGAAAATACATCAAAAGCCATTTAAGCCTATACCTGTATTTAAAAGACAAGCACAGCTATAATGGTACCTGTAGATCTCTATTTTTTTGGAAAAGCACAATATCTAAAGCCATACATGTTTCTCTTTGCTTTAAAAATAACACAGCAGTGAATTTATGCTTCACCTGCTCATTTCAGAAAACTAAAAGGCTGAATTTCTTCAGAGATGAGAAATAAATCAGTCTTCATGCTAGCTCAGCTCTGTGTCCCTCACGGGTGTAACAAAAGTGCTTAGGTAATTCTCAGAGGTTTCTGCAAACATCCTGCATGTCAACCTGCATTACACACACACTTTCAGAACAAATTCAGGCAAACTCTACAGCCTGAAAGAATTGTTCTTGCAAAACAACTGTTCTTGCAAACTCTGGTATTAACACTACAGACTGTAAACTTCAGAGAAGATGCTCACTACCTGCTCTCAAGTCACAAATAATTTTCATCCAATGCTTGTCCCTCTTCACCAAATGTTATAGAAACACACCATATGTTTAGAAACATATCTTGCACTGGGAGCTACCCCAGATCAATGCTGACAGAAAGAACAGTTTTAAACTGATCTTAATCAGATACAAGCAGCTTCTTGTTATGGATTTGAGCACTTCAGTGCACGAGTGTATGCAGAAAGGTCCTCATTCACAGAACCACCTTAGGACACAATGGAAGGAAATATGGTCTATAAAAAAAAAGGATCAAAACCACTCACAGTATTCCTATTTCATGAAATAAAATAGACAACAACTTGTTTAAAACCCTCAAACTCTGCAGATTGCATTGCTTGTTCTGTTTCCTGTGGAGCCCCTCATATCATTTCAGTACACTGGAAAAAAAGAAGCAAGTACAAATGTAAGTAAAACTGAAATGAAAGCTGTAGTTTCAGCTCCTTTTGAACTTATCCCATAAAAATTAATTAGCTGAATTTGAAGTAAGCAAATCCCACTAAAGACAGTATTACTCCCAGCAGAGGAATGCTCTAGAGGCAGAGAACTCCACTGCATCCCTTGTCTGAGTCCTACCAGGGGAGTAGCAAGATGCAAGTCTGCTGGATGTGAATTCAGGGAACAGAGGCATCCAGGTCACTAAAGCCCGGGTGGATCCTTGCAGGCAGTCCCTGGTGAGAACTGAGACCTTCTGCAGTCCCTGGGGGAGAGGAAGAAGGCAGCTCTCTGATGGATGACAGGGTCTGTGCCAAGCTGCAAGCATGGGCACAGCTCATGAAGAACTGGCAGCCTGTTGGATTGCTCCCTCCTCTGCTCCTTCACAAGGAAAAGAGAGGTTACAGGCTTTGGGGTGGAAGGGGTGGGTGGGGCAGAATTAAGATGTGCTTTAATACACATTTAGCAGTGGGTATTATATATGTATTTTATACATGTGTATAAATGCCCAAATACATATAGACACTACTTTTCAGTTCAAAATGAACTTCACTTTTACAACCCTGTGGTGCTGCTTTCTCCTTGTAATTATGGGCTTATAAATGCAAGCATCCACCCAATCTTACCTTTAGCATGGTGAACATCTTGCTGCAATAATGAAATGAGCACAACATAAAGACTTATCTGGATATTACAATTCTAGTTGTATACACTTAGCCTGCAATAAGGGATTGAATTTAAATGTTTATAGCTTTCCAAACACTATTATGCGCTTGCAAATGTTAATTCAGTTTCAATGAAAGAGTCAATTTTTTTAACAATATAGAATGCATTTTAATACACTATTACACACAATAGGCTGGCAGTGAATGGACTCATAATTGATTTAGAAGCATGTTCTACCACCCTGCTACCTCTATCTCTTTAGTAAATCACTTTTTAATCGGGCTAGTCTGGGCTGACCCATACAGAGCTTTATTTAATTTATTATGGAATTTATATCTAAGGTTGACTAGTAATGCATGGCTACAGCAGCATTAAACAAATTGTACAGTGAATAACAAAGAGGGAAAAGAGAACAAGAATTCAAATAGCCTAAGAATATTGCTGAGGTTAAGACAGGCTCCAAATGAGCAATGTTATTCAAATGTGTAAGAACAGGAAAGACAAAAAGGGCTCTGACACCATTAAGGTTTGTACAAAAAAAAAAAGAAAAAAAAAAAAAGGCTGAGTTTGAGTCAATTATTAAAGAAAAGATAAGGGAGAGAAAAACCTCACAAAATGCATTAGTTGGCTCTCATTCTTCCTAATGTAAAGGAGGACAATTACAATAAAACAAGAAAAAGAGGCCTAATAATCACTCCAAAGCTCTATTTTCCTGTGTGCTTATAAACTTCATTGAAAATACTATAAGGACAAGGAAGTGAATTAATGCTGCATTGAGATTTTTTCTGTTACCCAGTATGTGTAGGATAATGCCTAGCAAAAATTCAGAGTAGGGCCTACAAATCTATAGTCAGCATTTCATAAATTATTTACAGAACACTTTGACTGAAGATGTCTAAATGTGTGCATATTTAGAGCACACATGCATGCACATACATTTAATTTCACAGTAACACATAAATATTATTTTCCCCAGGTTTAAAAAAAAATAAAATCTCCAGTCTTTTCCTTGGTGGAGATGGGAAGCATCTGCTTGGGCATCAGATTGTGCATGACCTGCTAAAGAATGGGGTGAGCCACCACTGCCATGGCTGCCACATTCAAGCACACACTTCCCCCTTCCTTTGGGAAGCTCACTGGGAAGCTCATAAGCAGAGTTCAGTAAGAAAAAAAAACCCTAATATACCTGTCATAGTTAAATATAGTCCTCTTCCTAGAAATTTTTGCACATATGTGTTAAATTTCCAACTCCTGATGAAAAAGCAATCCCAACTTTTTTTTTTTCTACCCAGATATGTAAAAACAATGCATTGAAGACCTCATGAAAATGAACACAGAATATGGACAAAGAAAATCCCTTCCAAAAAGAAGAGCACCTGCCCCACAAGCTGGATGGCTCAGAAGATCTGTAATAGGATGGGAGAATTTCTTCAGTGACCAGTGGCTTGAAACCACCTCCAGGTCATTATCGAGTTGCTATCAGGCCCAAATGGTTTGGTAGTCAACTTGAAATGAGCTGGTCCTCTCAGCTCAAGGTCCACATCATAAATTGGCAACACTGAGAGAGCCTTGGAAGGGAGGTCAAGGATTGAATGGGCACAGAGACTCATCTCAAGAGGTGATCTGTCTAGGTCAGGGTTCAGACATATTTGTGAGAGAAGCATGCCTTGCCATTGTCTCCTGCTGTACAACTGCAAAAAAATACAGGAATTCATCTTCAAGTGCTGTCACACCCCAGCACCTTTCACAAGGATTAAGTGCCCATTAAAAAAATACATTCATCTGCAGCAAGACAAGGCTGTACCTTTTAAATCACACCTACTGTTACTGCAATACTTTACACAGTAAAGTTAAGAACAAACAAAGAACAACAGAACAACTATAGCAGATTTTATTTCAGCCTTAGAAAACCAAATTTCAAAGCTTATATACAATTCTGAGTTTTACATATTCTGCAAGTTGTCTTCCTCCTGTAACTGTGGCACAGAAATCCATAAACATATCAAGACAGGTCAAGGCCAATTCTCAATAGTCAAGGCCAACAACTCAAAATACTTGCAGAGACTGATTTCAGAACACCCTTTAGAAACCACTTTCCACTTTAGCTTGTCGACAAGGGAAAAAAAAAAAAAAAAAAAAAACCCAACAAAACACAACAAGAACAAAAACAACAGATCAAAGGACATGATTAATTTTGACACACACTATAATTTCCACTGGAAAAGGTACATTTACACGGCAAGTAAACTGCCATGGCTTGAATATAAACCCAAGCCTGTTTTCCTTCAAATACCAGTAGTGTGCAATGCCATTGCAAGAAGCTTCTGTCACACAAGACTCCAGAAGCAATTCAATCACTAAAGTCCCTTATCTGTCTTATGGAGGAGTGGCCTCTTGCCACATGCTTTCAGACCCTCTTGGTTGTGGAGAAACTGTGAAGACTGAAGTGCTCTGATTATCACTGTTAAAATGACCTCCAGGGTGATGCAAACTTGCTTCCTTCAAGACCAAAAGCCAAATTACAACTACAGAGATTTCAGGCTCCTGTAGCCCTCCAGACAGGCACTGCATTCATGGTATGTTTTACACAACCTGCAGAGTAAGGCTTGTAGCTTGCCAAGTTACCTCATTACATTCCTTTATCCCTAAGACCAAGACAGTGTTCTAAAAGATAAATGCCATATCTTGTTTGGGGCTAAATGAATAAAATGTATGAATAAATAAAGCTACCTATTACAAATATTATATCCTCTATAATCTTCACATTTCCAAAGATTTGACTGTATAAGAAATGCAATACAGCCACTGCAGCTGCAAGCATAAGTAACTACTCCAGTCCTCTACACTATACAAAAGAGAAGGTCAGTAATATGTTACACTTAATGCTATTTTGACAGGGTGGATTACCTAAACAACAGTTCATGCGTATTTTAACAGAAATAACAGAGTTGTCAGGGATCTGCAGCTTTAAGTGCCCAAAACACCAGATGTCTGCAGTGCAATAGACCTTCATATTCAGAAAAGAAAATAAATTAGGACTCGACTGTCTTATCACTGAGATCAGTGCCAATTCTTCAAGAGATTAATCTTTGATCATAGTATGTTTGAGTTCTGCAAAACCCAGCTAGATAAAGAAAGAATTAAAAAATTAAATAAGAGATACGCCAGTGACAATAGAAAAATAGTGCTAATGAACCATATTGTGAAAATAGGTGAACTATGCATATTATTTTTTTTTCTGAAAAATAAAAAAATAAAAATTCTCCAAACCACTTGAACAAAGCCCGAGCCAAACGCAATTGGTATGCAGGAGGACAAAAGCCTGGGACTGAGGATCTCAGCAGAAGAGACAAAATACACACATTACCTATATAATCTTAGCCACATGAATCCCACCCAGCCTAATCCAGGATCCTGTGTAATCCCCTCACCCCCACTGTCACAGAGAATGTCAGAAGAGAGAGGCAGATCCAGGTGGGCTCTCCCACTCTGCCCAGCTCACAGCAATGCAATCAGTGTTTCCACAGCACCTGCAAGAACAACTTTACTGCCACTGTGGCAACAACTTGCAGGCATCTATCAAGGGCCAAGATCCTTCATGCAAGAGACTACACACACAGATAAAATCTAAAGATCACTCTCACTCCAACTTTACATTTACTAAGGTATGGCATCTCTGAAGAGTGTAACCTCTTATTACTACCCCTGGTAGCACAACTGTGATGGGAGACATGCTATTTAGGAACCAGAGATGGCAAAAGATCCAGCAACCCTGAGGGAAGAATACTTGGACAAACATACCTTTTATTTTGGGTATAACAGTTCAGCGTTTCATACCAGGGTGGCAGTAGATATAAAAACAAGTAAAACCTAAAGAACATAAATGAAATGCCCCAAAGCATGACTTGAAAAAAAGTTTCTCCTTGCTCCCCTTCTATCAAGCCAGAAGCACAGGTAGGTTGCAGTTCTGAATGTGACTCAAGACATTTAATAATCAAAATACGCTAAGAACTTCCTCATCACTGAATTGCAGAGTTATTTATACTTCAACCAGATTATGCCCCTTAGCCATTTAGAATAAAAATGCTGCTGTTTAGGCAAGTATTCTCATTATAGATGTAATAAAACTCTGAAGCACTATTGAAAGTTATGCAATAATTTGTCTCTTAGGAAAGATGAATGGCAAAGTTGGGTGCCCAGGACTTAAAATTCATTAATGTCTTAATAGTGAAACAGATATTAATCTCTCTTCAATAGCTCACCAAAATGAACCAAGGCAAGTTAGAAAATGTTCTGAGACATTATTCCATTTCAAATGAATACGCCTCAAGTACTGCTCTTCCAAAAAGCTATTATAAACAACACAGAAAGGGGAAAATCATTTGAAAAATTACTTTGACATTGTCCTTTAATCATGCATTATGTTCAGGAAAATTATTCTAATGTATCTCTTACATGACTAAATGGTTGCAGTATATAAATAGCTCCAGAATGCCATGCAGAATATCTGATGATATAATGCATTACACAGGAACTGAATTATATTTAAAAGAACATGATGATGGAGTGAGATGCTTTTAAAACATAACATAGGTAAAGAAAAACAAAAATCCCATTGGGTTAGGGTATTCTCTATAGTGTTAAAATACTATTCTATTTAAGTAATGATTATGGTAAAAATATCTCTATCATTTTATTGTTGCTTACTAATGCAAAGGGTTGTTTTTTTTTTTCCTACTGATTCAGCTTTCACTGTAATGTTTGAAAGGAACAGAATAAAAATTTTAGTCCCTGATCAGAATTATAATCACCTTCTGGAAATTACAGAATGCAAAATTTTGAACAGTATAAGATTATGAAGCACCCTAAGCACAACCAATTGAACAGATTATATTTCTGTATGCAATAAAATAGTACAGAAATAAACAATTCTCCTAAAACAACGAAAATTTAGTATTTCATGACCCCTAAATAATACTCGTTCTTTCTTTCTATTAGGTTGTATGAGATTGAACAAGAGATAATGTCCTCTAGTACGTGGCAAAGAGTCTTTCATGATTTCAGGTGGAAGAGTGTCAGCTTCCAATAGAATTTTGGAGCTGGAGAAATTCTAACTTTTGCTCTTGACATGCAATGAAAAAAAATCATTAGAAAACAACAATATGCACCTTAGGTATACTGCTCACACAACTATTATACATCAGGAATTGGCTGTACAACACTGACTAGAAAGACAAAATAATCTAATTTATTTCTTTTCTTGGCTTGCTACTGCATGGCTTCTCAGTTCTCCAGTTCTCATTCAAAAGTAAATATTTGATTATTTATCTAATGTATCAGGCACTAAGCACAAACCTCCCAAGTGTATGAGGATGACTCAAGTGACTGTCCCAGACCAGGGCTGAAGACAAATGCCACACCATGGCATCACTAGCTCTCACCACTGCTGCTTGATGACTTTGCTGCCAAACTTCAGGCATGCCACAACTGGAAAAAGTGAGCTGGCTTTTCTACCCTGGTATTTCTTTTCAATGTTGTTTTAAACTTCTCTATAGTGCTAAAATTATATACTGGCAAGCACAGCAGGTGTTTATTTTTAATTATAGCAGCAATTCCAGAAGACTGAAGATACTGACATAGGGCAAGGAGCAAAACTATGAGGTCTGCAACACTCACAAGCCAACATAAGATTGATGGCCCATTTAAACCCGAATTATAAGTAGCTTCAGTACATTAATATTAATTAGGTCAAGACTAATAGGCTCTCATGAGTGGACTGTTTAGCAGGTCAGAGGCAATGAAAAGGTGGTAAACAATTTACTGCATAATGAAGTTTGCAGGCACATGGCACATGTCTCTACCACTGTAACTATGCACTTCACTCAAAGTCAGATTGCTAAAAGCTGGCCAGACTACTTGACTACTCAGATAACATGTGAAACACCAAAATTCTTTTTAAATAAAATGCTTTCACTAAAAATGCTCCAAATTCCAGCCAGGGAGCACTTTCAGTGTGTCTGAGAACAGAAGGCTGGGGGTTTTGTGGCAGGAGGAACTGGGGAGCATCCATCAGTGCCCATGTCTTTTCACATCCCTCCAGGCAGAACACTCTAGCTCCTCCTGCAAAGTGCACCCTCAAAGGAAGAAAGGACACTCATAGCTCACCCTTCACTTTCATTGCCTGGTTTGTCATTTGTTACCACATTAGATGTTCCCTGGGCAGTACAACTTGTAACGTGGACATGCATCCAATTAAGGAGATCACTTAGTGCTCAAAGATCAAGTTCAGCATTCTCCTAACTGAATGGTAATGCGTTCTGATCAATAAAAAAAACAAAATAGAAATGTAAAGAGCAGTCATACAAAGAGCACGTGGACTTTATGTATGACAAATATCTTGACACAAGTCCGCGTGAATCTTGATGTGCATTAAAAATAATTTTTTTACTTTATTCTCATAAGTCTAGTCAATTTAAAATTATTTCATTTAATAATTTTCATGACAGGACATTTGAACTTGTCTGAACATAACAGCATTTAGAAAAGTGCTCTACATTAATATTCCTTTTCTTATTTTCTATTACTCACTAAGACAACACAGGATCCTTCCATGGACTCAAGTCCTGTCCTTGTGCTACATCATGAAACTCTCCCCATTGCCACTATTTAACTCAAAACTGTGCAGGAGGACTGCCCAATGCACCCCCACCTCTTAAGCTCCACTTGAAATCTCAAAATAGCATTCAAGTGGAAGGAAAGTACAGCAGAGGCCAAGGGTGGGCTCTTTCCAGAGGGATCAAGTTCAACCATTTTCAAGAATAACAGGGCATGTCTGTAACAGTATGGTTCATATTGGGAGTCTTTCTTATTTTTAATTTACCTGTGATATTGAATGTTTTTACATCAGGATCCCCCACCTGTTGTTCTCCACTTTTCCTCAAAGTGCATAGTTTTCCAGAAGTACTGGTCATCTCTCTTTGTAAAGCAAATACTTTAGGAGCTGCCTCAATTCAGACAGGAAAGAATTGAGATTCCTCAAAAAAAAAAAAAAAATGGACAATTCTGAAAGTCTTGCCTGCCAGGTTTTACTTCAGGTTGATTTTATCTTTTCATAATGCATTAATTCTAAAAGAAATATTTTATTTAATTACTGCCCATATAAAGCTGACTAAAGCCTCCCTTTCACCCTGTGTCATGACTTGTCTGCCTTCAAGTTATCTATCAATGCTTGGCACGGATCAAGGGCAGGAAGGATGTGAAGGTGCAGGTGTTGGTCCTCAGGCTCACATGCACAAACTGAGCTCCCTGGAACATGATACATTTGAGTCAACTGAATAAGGCAAAGAGACAAAGCAGTCTTGAAAATCTAATCTTTATCAGGAAAGCAGTGGGCAAGGACAGTAATTAACACAAGATGAAATGTGTAGGTGTCACAAGTTTCACACTCTCTGTGTCTTGAGAGTTTCCAAGCACGTGTGGTCCCTAATCAAAGCCACAATGCAAGAACAATCAGGCAAAAAAGGCAGCTTGACAGTCCTGGTGTGTTCCTGCTCAGTCTGAAAACAGGCCAGGCAGCATGGGGAATCCTCTCAGAAGGTGGTGGGAGCTGTATCACCTCCCCACTCAGGGGTTTGTGTGCCAGTGCTCTGCACTGACAGCTGCAGAACGAGCTGTTAATCACACAGCCTGAGTAAATACCACTGCTGCATGAAAATCTTGATAAAATTACCTCTCTAGCCCTGATGGTTTGGCTCAGCAGCCACACTATATGCCTACTGAAAAGCTGCAAGGATGTATTGACCTTCCATACTTCTCGCCATGCCCAGACACTCAAAAGCTTTACAAGATGTACGGCCTTGGGCCTGCATGCTGCTACTGAGTGCTGTGGTCATGTAAAGACACAACTGGAAAAATAACAGTTTTAACACAACCAATATCTTCCTACTGAACCTCTAAAAACATAATTAAAACACCTGTTGTGACAAAATGGAAGATTATGATACCCTATCACTCACTCCCCTAGGAATCACTGCTATCCATTACCAGCTTTTGATGTTCTACTGGAAACACACCAAAATAGATTAAAACTCAACAAATTTGCCTGAAAAATGTCACTTCTCAAAACCCAAGCATCAGCATGTTGATGATACAGGGGGGAAAAAAGGTAACACTTTTTTTCTTCTCTCCTGCTTGTCTGGTGCTAAATTTACCTAGGTCCCTGAAAAGCAACTTTCTGAGAAAATCTATCAGTTTCAAATATCATAGAATGTGGTGTATATGTACAGCCAGAGGGAAATCTGCCATTTCCTCTGGAGTCACAGAGCATCTTTGTGTCTGCCCTGACAGATAGGAAAAATGCTTCCTCAAATCATGCAGATTATAAAGCTGGTTTCAGACCACATGAGGCAATAACTGCTGGCATGAGGTCCTGGCACATCCCCACCTCTAAGCACATTGATCTGACTAATTAGTCCACGTAGATGTTACATTTTCTCTTCTAAGTAGATAGTTTCAGTTAGATACTGTGGCTGATGTGCCCTTAATATTTGCCACACTTGTAATAGGTCTCGATGAATGCTGTTATTTCCCACAGGCAAAACACACATGACAAAAGCTACACCCTCTCTCTTCTAGAGGAAAAAAGTTACTTTCTTTGCCACAGAATATTGCTAATGTAGAAGAAAAGAATGCAAAATAAATTCTCTGCAATATCCAACACTTCTGCTGCGCTGAACAGCATTTAAGGATTACTTCTGCAGCTGTTCTTGTATCCTTTCCTGCCAATGTCTCTGTGAGCCAAAAGACAGAATTGTGAACAGCTTACACTTCTCAATACAGCTCCAATTTCCCCATTCTAGAGGCCCTGACTGTGTCATGGTTCCCTGAGAAATTTCAGTCAAATTGAGTTACCCTATCAAAGATAGCTCATTTTACCTCAGACATAGCTACAGAACCAGCAGCATCAGGAGACCCAAGCAAATGGAAAGCTTGTGAAGAGATGCCACAGAGCAATTTGGGCAACAGAGTCTGACACAGCCTCTAAGTGTCACTGGGGAGCTGTGAAATCACACCTCAACTCCTCAGCAACAGAATGGCCCACCAGCACCACAAAAGAGGCACAGATGCTCTATGTAAGCACATGAGTATCCTTGGTGTTTGTACAATCTCCCTTTATCCATGCAAAACAAATTACAAGTGCAAAACACTGCAGAGAGCCTGAGGAGAATCTGCTGCATGTCACAGAACTGGAAAGGAGGCGAGAAAGATGAGGCTTGCTTAAGGAGATTATAATATAAATCATGTATCATTTAACTCAATTTAATTTACAAATCTAATCTCAACATGCTCCAAACAAACACAGCATTGTGACACACTGCAGTCACCAGTTCCTTGTTGTTCCAAGCAGCAGCATGTACACAGTTATTCAATATAAACTCCAGAATAGCAAAATATTTGATCACATACTTATCTTGGAAAGTACCAGAGTACAATTTGACCTTGTACATTTCTCTGCTCTCAGTGCCAGTTTCCAAAGTTACACCTTGTCCCAGCAATGTCCTCCTGTCACCTGTTCTGCCATTTTCTGGCTTCCCCAGTTTTGCCAGGGGAGCTGTTTGGGGACACGATGAGGCCACGCTCTGTGCTCTGGTCTGCTGGAGCAGCAGCAAAGCAATCAACCAACCCACCCCAGGTTATGCTCTCTCAGCCATCAGCAACAGGGGATTTTTGAAGCAGCTTTCTCATTAAGCACACAGCACAGTCTCCATGGACAATGAATGTAGTTTCCCACCTAAAAAATGGTGATGTCCTCTTAAGAAAAAAAAAAAAAAAACAAAAACAAAAAACAAAACAAACAAAAAAAAAACTTAAGGACTGTACTAACTGAGATCACAGACAATATCTTACCCATTTCATTATAAACATGTCACAGTCACTCTAAAATTAGCCTTGAAGTATTTGTTGCCACAGGGTCCCTGATATTTTTGATAAACTTCCCTTTAATCATATACATAATCACTCTTTGCATATGTAATGCTGGGCACATAAAACCTGCCACAAGCATGAGACAGGTCTGTCTTGAGGGTCCCTCATTTTTAACTTCCTAAAGCCTGACTCCTTTAAGACAGGCTTAGCTCTGCTTATCTGATTGAGGAGATGCAGACTTTGTTCAGTGAATGAGCTCATTCCTTCCCAAGCAGCAGCTGAAACTAAGGTCTAATACATGCAGTGTATTCCAAAACACTCAACAAAAGGTTGTTTCACTTCATTTTACACTGAAAAAGGATTATTACACATCAGTTATTTTACATTGTCTCTTTGCATTAAAACACTAGGAAGAAAAGACTATTTCCATTTTTAGAAGGAAATCTCACCTCAGAGTATTTTTCTTAAGGACATTAAGGGCAAATACACATTAATAAGACTCTTCCTCCCTTCCCAGCCCTATATAACCAATTTTGAAGGTTCACTAGAAAATAAGCTACAAACCATCCAGTACACTACTTCTGCTCTAGTAAGATGGACATGTAATCAAAAGAAACAAATTGGTATAAACTACTATATGGTAAAAGTGCTGTATACTGCAGAAAATGCATTTATTCCAGTTCACTATATGCAGTCAAAACTGGAGGGAAAATCCAGATGATCACTAATTTCACAGTTGGCTGCCTTCTCTCCTCTTTGATATTATTTGTAAAATCTTTCCTTGGACTCTGAATGTGTGAGCAAAGTAATAATTCATTCATTTACTTGTGGGTAGGAGAAATTAAAATAGCTCACTTTATTGAAGATGCTGAATAGACAAGAAATACTTAGAACATTCTCTGAATCAAATTACCAAGATGTCATAAATTATGTTAAAAAATACTCATCAATATACAATGATACAATGCTACAACAACATAAACAAGAAACAAAACCTTCTTAGTGGTTTGAGAAATCTAATATCGAAGAATATGAATTTTCTTTGTTCTGGACAATATCTGGATTTGACAGAAGAAAATTAAATAAAATCTTGGAAAATCTGGGAAGTGTTTATATAGTTTATCAGGGCATCTGTTATGCAAACAAATATTTGCATAAAAGGCAGGTCTGGTATTCCGAAAGAAAATGCATGACTGAAATTGATATCTAACACCCAATTATTTTCACCTTTTTCATTGTGAAGTTCCCTGTATGGCCACAACAAACTAAACAATCCAAGTCAGAAGATGGTACTTTTACTTTTAAAAACATGAACAGCCTCCTAAGTTGCATTTTCTTGGGAGAAGTCCATAATTGTGGCAAAGCCTTCAAAGAAGGCATTTTCACTCTCTACCCTTTCAGGTGTGGGAATACAGTTCCCCCAGCAGCAGCACAGGTAAAAGCACTGACACTTAGGGGCTGGCAGACAAAGCTGGCATCCTAGATGGGTTCAGTGGGAGCTGGCTAAGTCCATCTTATCCGTACAACACTGTGACCCTGAGGGTGCCTCTATATTCATGTCCTGCTTTAGAGCAGGAGGGCATTTGTGAAGCAAATTCCCTGCCGGCTCCTCCCCAGCATGCCCCGATGCCAGTCACAAAGCCGGCTTGGAGCTCCTCAATTAGCTTGCTTTCAATGAGATTGTTTGAGGCTAAGAAAGTCTGCAGCAGGGAATTTCCTCTCACCCCTCAGTTCCAAACAACAGCTGTCCCCTTTTTTTGAGGAAACCAGCCCTGTTTTGTTTTGTGTTGGAGTTTTTTTTTTGGTTTTTTTTTTTTTGGGGGGGGGGGTGGGGGCCTTTTTGTTGTTTGGATTTTTTTTTAGGAGACCACTTCATCAATGCATTATGCTGAAATGAATGGCCAAGACCAGCACTCTCAGCAATTCTTCCCAACATAAAGTGGTTGCTCCTGTAGCATAAACAGCTTTCTAAGAAAACATGACCTGGAAGTTGAACTCGCTTACAAGAGGACTAAATCAATGCTCAAAAAAGAGCAACAGCTTCACATTCTGAAAAGTTGCCACTAGGCATCATTTGCACATCTTGTAATAAAAACAAAGTAGAATGCTGTGTGATGTATTTACGAACCTTTTACTGTGGGCAAGGCATTTCACAAGGAGAGAGCTTTACGAGCCACCAATTAAACATTCTGGCTCTCTCCAGCATGCACTCTCAGTGGGAGAACCCCAGAAAACAATCCCACCAGGGGTGGGGAGGCCCCCCCAGCAATGCAGATTCTTGGAAAGCCTCCTGCCAACAGTGGGCACATTCTTGAAAAGGGATCTCTCTCTTGAAATGGGCAGTGTTCAATTCCTCCATGGGGAATTGCTAGTGACTGGAACTTTTAGAAGAGGGACAGGCTCAGTGAGGTGAAGAAGAACCACAGGGGACAATTTGCTTACAAACACATTAACTCAGTAATTTCTATAATTTCTGTAAAATCTGTAATTTCACTTAAGGCTATGATTTACACAGATCTTCAGCCTTTGCTTCTCAGCTGGACTCATTCCATACAAGCAAATTACAACTATTCAAAGACAAACACAGAATTAGGCACCAAGCCGGGCATATGTGTTACTTTTAAACAAAAGAAATTAAGCCTTTAGATAAATAGATAAATAAGTAGCTAAATAGAAGAAAAGACAGGCAGATGATTTCGATAGGCAGACAAAGATTGCTGCAGAGGGAATCCTTTCCACTTTGTAGCACCGTCATTTAGTCTGATCTTGACTTGACAGGATGGGTGTTACATTATGGTTCCAAATTCACCCCGCTTTTGGGCCTTTTTTTTTTTTTCCTTGCCAAACAACAAGGGAAAAAAAATTGCAAAAAGAGACAGAAGAATTTCTCCTAACGGCATTTGACTCAGTAATAGATATGATAACACAAGGCGATGTCAAAGGAAACCATCGCATTCCGATACAAAGGGCCGCAAGTGCCTGGAGGGATCTGCCCACATGTCTGCAGCTTCCCTATCAGTGCCCTAGAGCAATCCAAGCTAGCTGCCAGCAAAGGCTCTGACTATATTTGATTAGTTTCAGGCCTTCATTTTTAGCGAGTCATCACCCTCTTAACAGCAGATGATGCCCTCTAGTTGGAATCAATGTGAGTGACCGGCTCACAATAGGCCGGATTAATGATGAAAAATGTGTAGTCAGCCTGGAGGGCTTTGGACATTCATCACCCACCGGGTCTGCCGAGGGGTGGGCTGCCCCCAGCTCATCAGGACGACACCCACGCTGCCTTGGAGCAGGCGCTGGGATGCTGCTTAATGAGCCCAGGGTGCAGTGCCAGGGCTCAGGCATTTCCATCCTGCAGCCTGAGCTGCCCTCCCTTCCTAGCACCCATCTCGCAGGCAGAGATCGGCAACTACACTGAATCTTTCCAAATTCAACGTCAAGTCGCACTGGAAAGAGAAGAGTTTCTTATTCAGAGAGAAAATCCCAGGCAAACTGCGCTGCAAATTTTCTCTTTGCTAATCCATCCAAGGGAAGCAACTTTTTGACAGGCGAGTGAAGGCTCATTACAATTTCATCAACATAATGAAAGGTGGGCAAGTAGATTTTGTGCCTGGCTCATAAATATTCATGTAGGTTTTACATACCAGAGGAGCAGTATCTCATTAAAGCAGCGGAACCTGCATCATACATTATAAACATCTTCCTCTAAACTTCCGCTGTCATGAACGGCTGCCTACAATAGGCAGTGGCATAACTCACATTAAAATACAGATGCACCAGCCACTGTGTGAATACTCCCTCAAAAGTTATCCTTCCAATTGTCAGGAAAAAGGCGATGAGATTTGTGAACGTGGTAAACAGAAACTAAAGGGGTGTTAGCAAAATACTCATTTACATAAACAGCAGCACAGGGGAAATGAAGCACTGCCAAAGTATATACATCAGAAGCCTCTACTAGAGACCCAATTCTGAGCAATAACCATATGATGATTAAAAAAAAAAAAATCATAGACCTGAAATTAAGCATGGAGTGGATGAGAGATGTTCTACTATGTATAAAACCACTTAATCATGTGGTTAAATGCTTTTCTGTTGAGGACTGATACCTCTCTATCCATTCTGTATCGATCTATTTTCACAATCTTCAAAGAATGTCCTGTCAAGAAAAAAGAATTTACAAAATGGACTTGTTAGCACATCTAGCAAGCTTGCTCAAGGCTTATCTCATTTTTACAAGGAAATAACAGCTTTGGTCTTCATTAAGAAACTGTAAATGCAACCACACTTTTTTTTTTTTTTTAATTGTAACTTTAAGGAATCATAACAACCTTGGAAAAACAAAGCAATGTTTCCATATGAAGAATTTACCATCAATTCAAACAGTTTTAAGTGCTTGACAAGAAAACACATTATTATCTCAATTGACTTTTTCATTTTAAAAAAAAAGTATATTTAAAAGTTATACTGAAGTCCATTAAATAGGAAATCTCTGTCATCTTGCTTTCCATGGCAATTAGATCTGATGAAAAGCTTTGGTTTGGCAAATGTCCTAAAAGGCCCTACAAAAACAGTTATTATGTTTTTGTACATTTCAAGAAGATCTCTTCATATTTGATGCAGTTATTTGCTTTGCCATGCTACCAGAGATATAGAAAATTCCTAAATCATAAATTAAGGTCCAAACTGCAGTCCAAAAAAATACTTAGAAGATTAGTAACACTATTAAATTACAAAAGAGCTTGTTCAACCTAACAGGACCAAAATCTTGAATAGCTACCTTAAACCTCCTCTACTATTCTCAGCAGCCCTTCTCCTGACAGCCACTCCCAATGCAAAAACAAAGGAGGCATGCCCAATCTTTTGGTTCTAAGGGCAGCCTCACCTCATGCCAAACAAGGATCAGACCTGGGATCAGAGTGGGCTCTCACAGGCCTCCCCTCCCAGGACAGCCACACATCAATGGGCAAATGCAAGAAGGGACTTGTGTGATCCCACCCCACCACAGAAAACACACACGGAGTGAAAACACTCTGGTAGGTTCAAAGCAGTGGAATATCATTCCATACAAAGTGATCCATCATCTCCCACCCAGCAGCCCTGATAAATACTCCTTTTTGTTTAGCTCACTGCACACTTTAAAATGAAGAGTAATCATCTTCAAAATTAGCACAGCCATTAACTTTGCATGTAACATATAATACTTTAAAATTAGTATTTCATAAAAAAGGGAAACAAATTTGCTGCAAAATTAAATCAATTACCTAAAATCTTCTTTCCTCTGTTCGTTATTCATTTCATACTAAAGAAGCTGTCCTCAGATAAGCCTTACAAAATACATTTTGTTAAGTTTGGTACATTTATGTAAAGTGGGAAAATTCCCAAACCTTTCATTCAACTCTTTGCTTGGGGCATAAGCACCATCTCCATTTAAGCAAAGATCTTAGTCATGTCCACAGCTGTGCTTTGAATCATCAGGTCATCCTATTTCAAAGGGGAAAATGTAATTTTACTGTCTTTGTTTAGCACATTTTACCAGCTACTTTTGTTGGTATCACACTGGAAGAAATGGAAAGATCCACTGGAAGTCTAATTAACAGGAACAAGGATTCTTAAAAGACATTTTGCTTGGTTGTTTTCTTTATGATTGTTAGCCACAAAAGGTAATGGTCATTTTCTGGATCTCCTTAGGGTCACCTGAGTATGCAAAATGGTGAGAGAAACAGATAAATGTCCTATGTTTCCATAACTGGGCTTTATAAATTTTCTTTATTCCCTGTGCCATTTGCTTTGGTCCACATTTTCTTATTTTTCTTTGCCATGAAGTTACTCTGTATTCACACCTATCAAATATTAAAACCCACAAAGCACTGATAATCCTTGATTTTACTGAGAATGAACTCATGATGGGGAGATGGCAGTGGTGGGGTTGTGGATTAGCCTTTTATCTCTGGAGGCCAATGTTCCTGCGTGTCTGAGGTCATGAGCTAACAGATTTGTGATCTCACCTTAATCCCCAGTGGACATTTAGCAGCACCATGAACCAACTCTACAATTAGTGATTTCTGCTCAAGTTGAGACCCAGGACTGAAACATGGTGGTTTACAAGTCAGGGTAAAGGTTCATGAGACATTCTGCATTCCTTCATAGAAACTTGCTATGTTTGTTAAATACACACATAAGGAAAAAGGAACTAATAAGCTTTCTCAAAAAACACCTTTTCCCAAGGTATGAAATTAAATTCTAACTCTATTTCTTTATCCATAAATCCACATAGTAAAGTTGCATTCGAAAGCCTCTCATTTTCTTGATTTCATTCTTTTTTTTTTTCCCAAGGACTATTGGATGAAATTTTCATTGATAGCATCATTGATCAGCCTCCAGTGGGGTTTTTTTGGTTTTGTGGTTTTGTTGTGGTTTTTTTTGTTGGTTTTTTTGGGTTTTTTTGTTTGTTTTTTTGGGGTTTTTTTAAAGAAAAATAATGGATTGTTTTAAGTAGCAAGTGCCATGCCCAATGCTGAAGACAGGGCAATTGCAGATAAAAAGTACAATTTAGCTTTATGGCAAAGTACAAAGGGTCTGATCAAAAACTGCCTTTTGATTTTGGCTATTACAATTTCTTCTAAGTTTGTTCCACTGTAAAGCTGATTCTCAGCAAATGAATACCTTTGTCAGCACTCTTATTCCCTGGTCAAATGGAAACAAGTGTGGATTGATGGTTATTTTTCTTTTCAGTAAAACTCCAAAGTATATTAGGGGTTAGCAGCACTAGGTAACAAGCATCCTTAATTAACATTACTACAAGAAAAAAACTGCTAGGTCTTGAAGCTAAAATGAAAAAATCAAGGCTTTGGATGAAGGAACACTGGGGAAGAGACCTGAGAAAGCATAAACCTGGCAGTCCATTTGTGAAAAGAAACTACACAAGACCTCCTAACAGTCCAACAGAGGCCCTGCCTGGGACACAACCAGGCTCAGGCAACTAAAAGATTCAGGATGTCCAGGACAGGCAAAACCTGGACACATAAGTCAGTTCTGTTAAGAGACCTGAAAATGAGTTGTGGCCACAGAACTAGACAGGAGATGGTGAGAGAACAAAGGAGCAGTAAGGAAAAGCCTATGTTTTTTCCAGGATGAAAGGCAATGCTTTCTGTGATACTAAAGAAAAAAAAAATTATCTGGTTTAGCACACAAAACTCTGAATCCAGATGTGTCCCATACTATTGCTTTCGTTCTTTCTTTTCCCTGTTTTGGTTTTTTATTTATCTCCTTCATACATATTCTAATTATCCAGGCTACAATGTTATGAACAGTGTTACGTTGACATGTACAAAAAAGGACACTGTGCTTCCTAGAAAGGAATTCTGAAGGTTACCTAAAGCTGTAACTCTGCACCTCACCTACACTTGTTCCAAGCAACTCACACCTACCAAGGAGGTAAGGGATAAGCACCATGGTTAGACAGTTCTCTACAAAATACCTCCTTGGCTTCCAAATTGAAATGGAATCTTTAATCAGAGCTTCATTTTACTTCTTTACTGCCCTTCACAAAGGGAGGGAAACATTCCTATAATTAACCTTACCCCCAGAGCAGGAAAGGAAGAGCTGTTTCACAATAAGAGTTTGGTTTGTTTTTCTTTCTTTTCTTTTTTTTTTTTTTTTTTTGACATCAATATATTAGAGGAATGAAAGATTACTGTTTTTACAGTACTGACCATCCAGCTCTAGGCAGGAGGTAGGCAGGACCACCTTACTACTTTCAGATACTTCTCAGGAGGATGAGACTACTTTCCTTCTCCAGGAAAGGAAAGGTGGTAAAATAAAATCATTTGCTTGGTGTCAGTGGTCTGTTGCCCTTCTCTTTATTTATTCTACTGCACAGTGTCTATATAACTGCTAGGAAAGGACAAAAGCAGGAGTTGTCCAGCAATCATCTTTGTCTCCCTTCCCCATGATGCCTTCCCTGGTAGGTTTCAGGCAGGGCAGAGACCAAAGGCACATCTGGCAATAACACTCTTCCTTTCTATTGAGAATTGTACCCTGTGAGGATGGGCTTGTGTGCTACAGCTAACGTGGCAGTGTATCCCTGCTGCACTCTGAGCAGAAATTATGACAGTCTGTCTGAGAAGTAGATAAAATTCTCTCCCTCCCACTCCCCAGATGAATTGTGAGATAAAAGCTTCAAGAAAAAAAAGAGGCTAGTAGGTCACGTTTTGTGTACTCTGCTTTCAGAATGATTATCCTTGTCTTAGGAAATTTCTGGTTGAATAAGCTACAAATCACAGCTCTTTAAGGGAACATTGTATGGCTGGGTAGCCACGCTCCTTAACGTGTTACTTCACCTGCTGCAAATGAAACATAAAGTAGCTTTCAAAGCTGCACTATGACATACATCTTCAGTTTCTAGGATGCTTTGTTCCATTTCAAGTTCATCATAAAAGTGTGTTTGTGTTCAATCACTAACCCTTTGCATTTATACCACTACTCTAGAGAAGTGTAAAGTGTTTTCTATAATGTAAACAGATGACAACAGCTTGGACCTCATTTATGCAAGTTTTGTATTACACGGTCTGATTTAGTTACAAAACTATAAGGAAAAGATTGTGAGTAACAGTTGGTGAAATTGGTTGAACCATTTATAACTTCAATTCCATATTGTTATATTCAAAACACACAAAGTCACCAGTGCTTGAAAACACATTGTACTTGAAAAACTCAAATTATTAATTTTATTTTACTATAAACAAGTAAGTAAATCAAAAAATGGAGAAGCAAAACTCTGAAAAATTCACACTGTACAGCAGAAGTTTGCATTTTCTTATGACAGTTACTGGCTTTCTAAAACAATTTGCACATCCAGGAAGAAATAATAGTGACAAGCAGCCCTGAAGGCTTGTAGTGAGAGAAGAAAACAGCCTGTGAGGAACCTTTTTCAATGTATAAGGTCACTTGCTAATCTAATAGCAAAGATCATGGAATTACTTGCAGCAACAGTAATACCAGTACCTCTTTTTGCTGTTGGTCTAGGGGATCTAGAAAAATAATAGTTTTTATGAGAGAGAGAGAGAGAGAGAGAGAAAGAGCAAGTGCCTACAGCTAAGGTAGATATTTAAAGACATGAAAACTAGAAAATGCACAGCCCAAAGCCTGAAATACAGACACATTTCCCTTTTCACAGCTCCTCAAAAAAACTAATAACATGAATTATGAGGGAAGAGTTTTTAATTTTTTTAAAAATACACTGTTGATAACATCCATTATGTGAAAAGCCCTTTTGCAATAGGACCCTGTGTCTGCCAGGGCTTTGAAGAAGCACTGCCTTCTTGTCATGATTTTTTTCTCACAGAAAGCTCCCTGAAAATACCAAGAGGGCTTACAAAACCCAAGCCCAATTTTCATTTGGTTTGTTACCAGAACAAGAAATTTTTAAAACCCAGCAAAACCTGGTTGACTAAAAGAGCAAGCTAGACATAAAGTGAGTTTTCAAACAATTGAAACCTCCTATTAACTGTGTCTCCAAGAGCAAGTCATTTTCTTCAAACTTGCTTTATGTTGCCATGAACAGCCAGGACAAAGCAAACAGGGAATCTTCTGCCACACCACTCCCTCACCAGCTATTAAAACTCATCATCATACCTGTCACAGCTTTGCTCAGAAGGGTTTTCATTTTACCCCAAGGGCCCTCCCAGAGGTGTGAGAGCAGCAGGTCCTGGCAACACAGCTGAGAGCCCAAAGAGGGTGGCAGTGCAGGCAGGAGAGGAGTCCCAACAGCTGCTGCCAGCTGCACCATTTTCAGTCTGTTGCCTCTACCTGCACAACTTCAGCACTTCCTTTATTTTTCAGGAAAAATAAAGCTAAGGGCACTTGTGGCTAAGTTGTCCTTTAAGAGGGCAAGTTTCCTGCATCATCACCAAAGGAGAAAGTTTTATATCACTGCAGGTGACACAATAGTAGGTCAGCAACAACTAAATATGAAATCCAAACTCCACGGGCAAGAAATCCTACATAGTTCACACGGAACAAGGTTTTGCCTAGAGACAAAAATGAGTTAAAGTACTACAACTACCATTATAAAAAATAAACACTATTAACTTTTTATAGTCAAAGATAAAACCAGCCAGCAACATGCAGAGAGGGCAGAGCAAGAAGTGTCTGGTACTGCTACCTAATCTGACTTCTTGAATACCCAGAGAGATGGACTGTATCTTCTTTTTCTTCTCTTCACTGAAGTACCCAAAGGTATGATAAATAAGCTTACTTAAGAGTTGAAAAGCTCCTGTGGACACACTTAAATCACTCTGAACAAAGTTTATTTGTACTTGACAGAAGTATTTACATAGAAATTAATCTAAATCTACACAGCAGAACTGAACCTCAGAGGATCCACACTGAGATGCACCAGTTTATACTAAAATCACTGAGAAATTTTGTGGGTAAACAAAGTAATTGTTTACAACACAAGAATTTGTGAGAAAAGAACTAAAGTGGTCTAAAACCTAAGGCACAAAGCATGATTTTAAACCTTTGCAAATTTTACCAAACTCTTGTATTTTAAATATACTATTATCATTATTTTGGCCACATTTAAGTAACTGAAAATCCACAATATCATTGTTCTTTGACATTAAAACAAATTCTTTTTTAATATTTTTAATTCTACAAACCTCTTCTTCAATGAGGAATTACAGATTCCTATATGAATTAAGTCTGCAGCAACATACTACTATGGCACAGCAGCCCTTTTCTTCCCAGGTAAAGCAAATCAATGTTACAATTTCATCTTCATCATATTTGGGCATGTTCACACATAGGCTCGATTCAGAACACATTCTGTAATTCCATCATGTCATTTTGCATAAAAAAGAAAATTACATCACACGTTACTGATCAGGGGAGGTCAGAATTATATCTCAAATATCAGTGACTCTACCTGTTGATTATTAATCCCATAATTGAACTCAGAAGGGGAAGAAAAATTTGGTACAGTTTTGATCATTAATCTTCAGCTGAATTTTGATCTTCTTGATAAATTATAAAAGACTACAGTTATAATCCAGTTTCAATTTTAGTCCTTTTTATACTCATTACAGCTAGAAACTATTGCCATGCCAGAGGCTTTGCTCTTGGAACTATGAACTGAGTTGTTAATTGAAGTAAACACTATTAACATTGTAAATACAAAGTCACTCTCCTCTGCAGGCTCACCTAAAAACCACTAGAGTCTGCAGTTTAGGAACTTCGACTGCACTTTTTCCAGGTGAACTACCTAGCTGATAATCTTAGTACAAAATGCAGAAAATGGTCAAAGTCTTTATTTGTAGGTTATATTCTCACAGATATTTTTAACTGTTTATGTGCTCCTAACTTGGTACTCATGAGACACTACCTTAGTGCACTGTAAACAAAACAAATCATTATACAAACCTCTTTAATAAAGCAGTGCCCTGGAGGAATCAAGAATGAAATAACTCTTAGAAACACTGTACAATTGCAGAGTCCCAGTCTTATGATTTAGTACTGCAACCAACATTATGAACATCTCTGTTAGCATTTTTATACTCTTTCACATGAAAATTCCCATAATAGCAAAGATGATGATGACAACAAGGGTCATTTTTCCCCTTCTGTATCAAAAGGCTGACACAGAGTTGTGTCATTGAACAAAATGCAACATCTCAGTATTTACTGACGAAAATATTTCAAGTTAATACACTATGAGATCTGATGGATAGTAAAACAATTATGCCATCTGGTATGAATAATGCAAACTCATCACCAAAAATTATATAGGGGGTATATAGGAAAAGAAGAGGCTATCTTCAGTGAACATGCTGCTTCCACACTTCACTGGATCTAGAGTGATCATTGATGGTTGCTTTTTGGGTTTTTTTTTTTTTTAGCCCTTTCAGGAAATTAAAATCCTTATGCTTTCCAAGCACTGAAAGCAAGCTAAATTACTTGCTGATTTTAGATTTTGCAAAGCTGGCTGATGTAAGATGTGCAGGAAGTTGAAAATACACACTTGACAATTAATGCCATTGTCTCTTGAGAGGCAGGTGTGTTGTCCAGTGATATGGATGCCTCTAGAGTAATTATTCCTTACACCTTAATGAACAGGATGGTAATTATCTACAGGCATTCTGGGCAGAGAATCAGACAGATTTAATACAGTTCACTATCACAAGTCTGCAAAAAAGTAGCCTTCTAGAACAGCAGTTACCCTTAGATCAGAAGCTAAGCCACAGTCAAAAAAGGATTAAGAAAAAGTTTGCAGGATCTGTGCTAGAGATTGCACAGCCAATCATGGTTACTAGTTTTCAATGTTTGTTCTATATAAATCAGAAGTTTTAGCAAGGTTTCTTGCAGAATTACTTGCTGAAGCTAACTAATCCTACTGGTCTTTATTCACATAGCACCAAGAAAATCCACCAGATAAAAGAGAAAACCACCTCTCTGACAGTTTCAGAGGTACTGCTTTACACGGTAGAGAGGAAAGTGAGGAAGGTGTGAAGGCTGTACTTTTGGCACCGCTGCCAGCCCACCCCAGCCTGCATGCTGCTGGCTTCACAACCCAAGAGTCACAAACACAGATGTGCATCCTTCCCCCAAAAAACAGCACAGCTGCACCCAGCCCAGCATCACTTGAGTTCTTTCCACAGCTGTGGTTTTCCTCATAGCCATTGTCTCTGGAGGTCTGACAAGGTTTTCCACAGGAAAGCCCACTGCACAGCCACTGCTCTGGGGCTGGTTCTGTTCAGCTCCTGCCTCCAGAGCCCTTCTGCCCCGGGCTTTGATCTCAGATCCCACAGTTTTGAGCAAGGCCATGTTTGCATGGGAGTCCTCCAAGGAAAACACAGGTGCACCAGGAAGCAGTTTCATGCTTCAGAGCTGACACTATTCCCTCTCAGGGACAGATTAAAAGCAGGGGATTTCTTTCTCCCATGAATTTCAGTAAAGCCTGAACCAGAGCCAATGTAGTGTTCACTCTGCACCTTAGGGCTGCAGTGAGAGAGCACTGCACTACTACAAGCCCTGGGGGTTTTGGTGAAGTCCTCTTGTTGTTGTAGGATCCAAATTCCAATTTATCTAACTTCCATCTGCCTTCCTAAGAAAGAATCTCCTATAGGTTCAATTTATTGAGTACACATATTTACTTCCTGTGTGATGTTGGTGCTAGTAAGAGTTATCTTTCACTCTGAAGACACACAACTTCATTGTGAAAGACAGGTGAAGTTTCTTCCAGGAAAAAAAAAGGCAGGACACTGACCAGAGCACAGCATGCTCTGTTGATACAGAAAATGTCAAAAACAGAATAAGGACACTAGGCTTAAAATGTGTATGACAAAAACCAAGCTTCGATCCACTTCAAGAAAAATATGAATGTTTCTTGCAGTACTTAAACAACTCCTCCTTCCTATAGGCCCTATCAAGATACATTTCAACAACTGTGCATGTAATTAATGCTCAGACATTCAATTAAGTCTTTTTACGAGCATCAACCATCATAAAGGACACAAAATGATCCATGTGATAAAATGAAAAATCCTACACCAGCAGAATGCGGCAAGCTGGAAGCAGAAGCTTCATCTAAACTGATGTTTCAGTCTGGGGCTTTTGAGCCTCGAGAAAATCCAACAGTCCATCACACATCATTCATGCTGGCAGTGGCCTGAAAAGGTCAACAAAGACCAGTTGTCCCTGCCCACCCTTGGTGTCACTCTTGATGTTGCCAATCTTCTTAGAGCGTACTACAGCAAACATTCCCCTACTTTCCTCCCTAGACTGTGGAGGCTTCTGAATCCAGGTCTGTCTATTATTAACTCATGAGAAATCCCAGCCTGGGTGAGATCCCCACCCCCCTGTGCTGTGCCACATCTCTTCACAAACCCTCTCCTCAGACATTTATTGCCTAGAAGCCTGCCTCTCAATTCTGTGCCATACTACATGCACTGGGCAGAGATTTCCATGGAGACCACCTCAGCTGCTTTCAGGACTTCATTCCAGGGCCTGCCTGTTTACAGAGGATGATCACAGCACAACAAAGTTTCCTGTATACCAGATAAAATCTGGAGAGACACTCTGTTTTGACTCTCCCCTTAAATCTATTTTGATAAATTATTCAGTGCTCAAGTACTGTTCTGGCTTAATTAATTTAATTAAATCATTACACTGAACAGCTATAAGAGCCTGAATACATCTGCATGAGTTTAATATCCCCTACACTAGCTCGGGGATATTCTGTTCTGAGGAAAACATTGCCCTCCAGCAAAAGGAAGAACAGTATCACTTAATCTCAGCAGCAGCATGGTGGTGCTGCTTTAGTCCATGGCTCCTCTGGTGAATTGCTCTGCATTAGCCCTCTTTTAATTAGAGCCAACCATCAACAGAAATAAGCACATGCAACCCACTCACCCAGCTCCCAGGAATATTAGAGCAGATATCCAAACTGTGGTGAACCTCTACAGTAAATGGGAATTAAATGCACTTTCTTCCAGGAGTCCCACATCTGGGTGGGCTTTGTCAGGGACAGGTTGGACTTCATGCTCTCTTATGCAATGGACACAGAGATACAGGAAATTAAACCATACAATAATGTCCTTCTTTACACATCAGGGCATATTCCCACAACCAGATAACATAAAACCAGTGTGGATTTCCTTCAATTGATGTTCTTTCTTTTTCCCAGAAAAAATTCCTTTTCCTCTGTCAGCATCTCCAGCATAGTTCAGGACTTTTGTTCTCAAGTTTCTGGGCTTCAAAATATATCCTTTGCAGCTTTCTACCTCTGATGAGTGTTCAAAAACCTAAAGAAACCTCCTACTTTAAACCCATGCCATTTTGCTCTTTGCATTCTGCCCTACTCTGCAGCTTCTGGGAGCCTCTCCTGGTTTACCCATGTCTTTGAATGTAACTCTGGAAACCCCCTATTAGTCACAATTAACATAAAACATGAAAATGAGCACAATCCTCCCTGAAACATGACTGACTGTGTTAGAATGGTTCCAGCATGTACAAAAATGAAAGACCAAAGGCTTATGTGATACACAAACTTCCTTTTTTCAGATAAATCTAGAAAAAAAGTGTTACAAACTTCTGCCAATGGACTGGACAGAGTGTGACTGTTTTCCCATGCTGAAAGGACTGGAGCATTTCCAAAGGCAGACAGAGGCTATCAGCAGAGCCCTTGGAGCAGCTATGTAATGTTACAAATACTTTCTCATCTAGGTTGACTTTAGCTAAAACAATAACAAACACAAATCCCATAGTGCTAAACAATATGTGCAATTAGTCAGAATTCATAGGTTGCACACAGATTGCTCAACTTTCCAATGGAACAGGAATGGAAACTCAGTTAATTTTCATGCAACAGGAATTACAAAATGGGAAAAAGCATCTCCTCATATGCCTAATGATAAGGGAGGATATCTAGGGAGACTGGCCAACTGTAAAGAAACTGCTAAGGTTCCTAAACAGATGTTACTTGACCTCTTCTGAAGGATTTAAACCACAGCCAGGGTTAGTGATAATCCAGGGAACTCGGTTTTCTTTGTGGTATTGCTCTTTCCTACTGTAATTATTTAAAGTTTACATTTTTCATACAGAGGACTCAAATTAGAGGAGACTACTGGAGAGGAAAAGCACATGTTATGAATGCATGAAAAGACAAGGAATGAAAAACCTCATATCCCCAGTCTCCTAATGTAACTTAATTTCTGCACCAAATCTCTTGCCTCTATTTTTTTCCTGTGGCCAAGATTTCCCTTTTAGACACCTGAATGAATCAACTTCTTTGAAACAGAACTGAAACATCACAAATGCATTTTTGAAAGATGTTAAAAGATTACTTCAGTTACTGTTCTCTCTCTTGTGTATTTTTTTCCTTTCCCATTTGCTGGCTTGCACTTGAAGCTGTATTTCAGCTAAACATTATTAGCCTGTAGTCCTGATGCAAGGCAAATAATTTCCTGTATGCACTCAGTAACTTTCTAGACACAACAACGAAAAAGAATTCAAATTAATCCACCACATGAATAAATCTAAAAATCAAACAGCATTGATAAAGCTCTATTGATAAGAAATCTGTTAAAGGAAAGAGGAGGAGGCTGGCAAAAAAAGCTCTGCAAACTGCTTGCATGTAGCAGCAATGAGACTGTAGGAGTGAATAGGTGTCCCTTTCCATCTAGAGCACATTGAAGAATTGGGACTGCAGTCATTTGGAAAAAGAATACTTGGATTTAGTCACCAGGTAAACACCACACATACCTTGTAGGGAAAAAAAAAAAAAAAAAAAGAAAAAGAAAAGTCACTCATCAAAGGTTTAACAGATTGCCCTGAGCTACAGCTTACAGAGTGAACAACTCTTATCAAGTTGCAGCTTTGAACTGGGTTACTGCTAAAACAAAGCTCCACTGCTGGAAAGCCATCAGAGAGTTACCCTTTTGTGGTGCTGCATCCTCCGTACAAGTGGCTTTCTAGTAAACATAAGATTAAATGTTCACTCTAGATCTCATCAACACTAAACACAAGGCTGAAATGCCCGTGGCTCACTTCCAGGCAGCAAATTAGGGAGTAATCGGTGGTGTAACTCCAAACAAGCCTTGATGCTTTTATCGACTGCATCACCATCTCATGCAAAACCTAATGTTCGGTCAATAGCTCTCCTTGGAGGGGAGCCACTAACTCAGTGTTCCTGTCAGTATCCCTTATCTCATTACAAATGGGCTGCAGTTAGAACAGCTCTATCTCCCCAGCACTGTCGCCTCTGCTGCAACTTTCAGCACGGGCTGGCCTACACTGGATGCTGCTCTGCAGCTGTCCGAGCCTGCTCCTTCCAAAAATTCCCCTTCTGCTGCTTTTTCTGCTCTATTTCTGTGCTAAATATGCAGTCTTTCAAAACCACTGCTGCAGTAACGGCAAGGGAAAATTACAGTCTCAAAACCCCTGGAAATACCCAGTTTGGATGGACAGTTCACATTGTCCAAATTATAAGCAAAGCAGCTACTGACCCAGTTTGCAGAAGCTGAAATAGGGACAATTAGCAAGGTATGCATTTCGGTTTGCTCTATAACTGCTTGGTAAATGGTATATATGGTATGGGTCAAGTCAACCACACAGAACTGCCACATATAAAATGCCACACACTTTTTGCTGCCTCCCACCCCCAAAAGCATGTCTCAAATTGCATAGGCTAAATGTGATTCCAAATAAGGATAAGATTCAAAGCCTAAAGAAATCTATCACAATATTGAGTGTTTATTTAACTGATGTTTGATATTACCCACAGGTAGAAGCTACTGCCCTGCTTTAGGGTAAGGTCTGCCCTTAAACTAAGTGAAGGAAAACAGGAGTCAGAGTGGATGGGACAAAGTCTCTATAAGCACAAAGCTGTTTAAAACAACCCTTGGTCCAGTCTCCACACAACTTGTTTTGGGTTTTTTTTGGTTTTTTGTTTTTTTTTTTGTTTTGTTTTTTTTTTCCCCCTTTCTTTTTGTTTTCCCACTACTGGAATCCATTTCCCCCAGCCGAGAAGATAACACTTAACTGCCTCACAAAGACTTGCACTTAGCTCTCTTCTTTCAACAAATAAACAGGAGTTGCAAATTCCTTTCAAAACAGAAAGAGAAGCAAACCTGTTTACAAAAGTAAGATGAGTAACTTAACCCAGCCTGAGCATAGAGCACTCAGCATTTGGAGTTCTCACAAGGGAGACAGGAGCCCTCTGTTTGCAGAGAGGAGGAGAGATTTCAAACCTCTGAGCTGCAGAGGGGCTGTAGGAACTTTTTTATTCCCCCCCAACACATGGATGATTCAGAAGTCCTTAATGTACAGGGGAAAGACCAAAAACTAGTGATGAAGCTAAGAAGGCTACTCAGGGGAAGCCAAACAGTGAAAAATTTCCCAAGTGTTAAAGGCACCTTGACAGTAACTGTGAGTTTTACTGTGAAATCAGATGGCTTTGAGAATGAAAATGTACTTTAGCAACTAACAAGCTTTCCTGATCTTTTTCTACCCGTAATGGTGACAGGTACAAAGGAAACTGCTCGTATTAGAGCATTCTAGTAAAGAAGTAGACACAACAGAGATAAAACAGAAGACAAAGTATGAGGAGTCTTACAATCAGTATGAGTATTTTCCACTAACCCTACTGGGGCTTATAACAACTCACTGCTGGGAAAGTAAAATCATGGTGAATCATCAGAAATCCAAAGCTACTGAGTTTGTTGTCCAGAGCCGTGTTTTGCAATATGTATAATTATACCATGTTACTGGCTCATCAGGGGGAAAAAAATCATTTAAAAAATACAGCAGAGATAATTTGGAAAGTTCCATGCCATCTCTGCCTTTTTAAACATTACTGACGCTTAGAGATTAGTCAGTGAAAAGGCTAAGTAGAAATAACTACCTGAATATTATGAGCTAGTATTTTAACAAAGAAGTAAGCAGTACTGGCTGTGGAGATTTCCTCATAAACTCAGTGAACCTGGGAAGTGAAGTTCATTTGCTGAAATATGATTTCCATCCAGGCCAAGCATATAGTGGCCTCTCTTCTCCTAAGGCTGACCAGAAACAAAGGCAGTGGAATATAGACTTTGACTGACCAATTCAGAAAGCACAAGAGACTCCATTTCTGCCTTTTCCCAATGTTTGTGTGCTGTCAGATTAATTTTTCAGGTAATGTAACATTCCCCTCAGTTGCATTCTGTGCCCCTATACTTTCAACATGAATAAGAAGGAAGGAAGATAACAAACTTAGCAGACCTTCAACTCACCAGAACACTTATTTACAAACAAAGGATGAGAGGCAAGAAAATTGCTAAGTGAAATCATGGATGGCAAGGGCAGGTACAGAGCCCAAGATTCCAGAACTGATATCTAGCCATAGTTGGCTTGAACAGAGTTTATGACATGCTCAATCAGCCTCACATCTCACACCAAGATGTCTGTGGGAAAACCAAGATTAAAAAAAGGATATTGTTCATAATCATAACTCTGTCCTGTTTACCCACAAAATTGCTTAAAAAAAAAAAAAACAAAAAAAACCCAAAATTGATGCTTTCTGCCCGATGCAATGTAATATAGACCCTTGTCCTCTACTGATTAGAGAGTGAAAAATTATAATCTCTGTTTTACCATTAGGCAATCAGAGCAGAAGAGTCAAAGACAAAGTCAAAGCCTGAGAATTATAAAAGGTCTGAATAAATAAAGGAACTGACATTTATTGTTACCTGATATACACAAGCTATTGATTCTGAGACACTAAAACCAGTGCAAAGTAGCTTGAGAGCAAGACACACCTGTATTTTTGGGCAGCTAAGCAGAACATTCCCTCCATCAGGCTCAGTGCAAATACACCAAGGTTAATCCTATTTTGCTGCATAATGCACATACTGTTTTCATGATACTTTTATACATATATATTTAAAAATCTTGCTTTGCCATTTAGTGACAAATTTCTGAGCTGCAAAGCATTAAAATATCTTTCTGCAAATGACAAGGCTGGGCATTCAGATCTCTCTGACATAAACCTCTATTAAACTTGGCTAATCAAAGGAACAATAGAAAACCTAAAGGCCGTTTTCCAAAACCTAACCAAGTCAGGCAGGAATACTTGGCACGTTATCTACATATGAATACACTGCTCTGCTGTGTTGAGTATAGGGGTTTGTAGAAAGCTAAGCACAAGGCTGCTGCAGTAAATTTAAGAAGGATTTCAAAATTCAATTAAAAAAGCCTGAAACAGCCATTCCATTCAGTGTCTAAGCCACTAACAATTAAACAACAAAAAGCCAGGAAAGGTTTATCTCAAAATACTTTTAAAACTATACATGCAAAAAAAGGTTTTTTTTTCAGTCTACTAATGTCTGCTCCTGACACAATATATTTTTTTTAAAAAAAGAGCATCATAATGAGTACAACTTGTAATTAATTTACTTGAAAGTTTTTTGAGAAATAATCTGGTGCTTAAAATAAAAAAAAAAACAACACAAAACAAAACAAAAAAAAAAGTAAATGTGATTATCTTCTTTTGATATCAATGTGCAATAACACTGTGTTAGAATATGTAATGTTTGATCTCCCTGGATGAACAGAGGAAAACTCAAGTCCTTCCCAAAGACAAAATTCCAGAGAGCCCAAAATACCTCTGTCATGAGTCATTTCTGGCCACTCTCCTTCAAACTTATCTTCTCAAGATCAATTTTCTGACAGTTATCTGATGAGGAGCTTCTTATACACAGTCTGCAGCCTTGGCTATTTCTGCCCAAATAATTTATTAGCTACCACACACTGTGAAGAAAAACAACTTTATAACAATCCAGCTTTATTAAAAGCACTGGAGGCACCATTTCACTCCAAAGCAATACTACCATTCCTACAGGAACATACTTGTACTTCACAGGTAGCCTGTATTTCAAACAAGTATTGAAGGCTGGTTTCACATTTGGAGGCTCTGTTAAATTTAGAAAATTGAAATCTGAAGGGTCACCATTAATTCTGGAATCATAGTGCTGACTCAAAATGAACAGTGTGTTATTATATTATAAATGACTGTTGAGATTTGCTGTGATCACAAGAGATAGGGGAAAGCATCTAGATTTGAGAAAAATTCCTCTTGCTTTCACTCTCTGTGGGTTTTCTTTCCTACACAGAGGCAGATTAAAAAACTGAAAGATCTTCTGTGACCTACAAAAACCAGCAAAAGAACTTAAGGCAACTATATTATTAAACAACAGTTAACTTTAAAAAAAAAAAAAACAGAACAAAAGGCACCTTTGAGCATCTCTCCCAGATGATGTAGATGGAAAAATATCTTTATTGAATTTCTGTTGCCTTGTTTCTAAACCCCTCAAATTTACCCTTACTATATATGCATAGATTAGAAACCTTTAAAGCTCAGAGATTTCATTCTTGTAAAGCCTCAATTTTCAATTTTCAAGAGAATTAGAATTGTAGGAAGAAAAGCTTTCTCCTGCTGAGACATTCACCTGCAGCACAATTTCCAGCAGTAGTAAAAATGATGCTTCCTAACACATAAAATGGGTTGCAATATGAATGTTTTACAGATAGAGATGATCTTTGGCTAGTTATATAATGGAAGAGGGTTCTTTGAAACAAATAAATAAAAAAGACTCCAACAATCCTGTAGAAAATTCTTGTTCCTTTTCAAACTCAAAAATAAAATCATGCACATGACTGCCAAGAAAAAAACCCCTCCTTTCTGAAACTGGAATAATGGCAGGGTGGGGCACTTTTAAACCAAAGTCACACCAGGTAATATGCATCTGCAATGAACAAGCAATAAACAAGTAACCAGCAACCTTTTCCTTTGAAATCTATTACTTATGTGAAAAAGCAGCTTGTCACACACAATAACATACTTTTTTTTCTTAAGGTGTTTGCCTCAAGTCCTGCTAACAACCTGAACGAATGTTAATTCAAAATTACTCATTTAAAGGATTTCAAGAGCCAAGGGAAGCACTGAGATGAAGAATGACACAGATGATCTTAGAAACTAAATGTGTTCCTTTGAGAGCCTGCAAACTCATTTGTAGAAGCTATACCGTGCTGAATGAGTGAAGATGAAAATGAAAGGTCTTGAATGTTCTGATTACTTCAAAAACTCGCAAGTGTATATGTAATCTACCTTAGGAAAAAAATGCATTGAGGAAAAAAAGGCGCAGATCTCTTTTTCAAGCAGTGTTTTGTGACACCCCGAGGCTAAGAGCACGTCTAACATGGAGACTGTACTGAGAGACTGAGCAACTGGCATACAATTTGCAAGGATGGCAATTTTACCTGTCAGTTAAGAAGAAAAGCTTTACAAGCCCCATTTCAGATTGGGAAATCTTACAGAATCCCTACATAGCTTACTTTTCAAATTATTTACGAGCTTACACAAAAACTCATTAGGACTATTTCTTTTGAGACACCAGCTGCCCGTTTTTCAGTAGTTTGACCATCTAAAGCTTCCCTAGACTATTTAGTAATTCTAGAATGATGCTCAAATTAAGCACCCACAAATGGCAGTTATGAAATTGCCATTATTTCCTGTTTACAAGTATGGCCATTAAAGCACACACCCAATCTTTAATAAAATTGCCAGGATAATAACAGAGTAGCATTTCCCCACCGTTTTGAGAAAAACACTTATTTACACTGTAAATGCTGTAAAAAGCCCACTACTTAATGTAGCAGAAATTAATATTTAAGAAACACTGTCAATCAGAAATCTGAACTTTCACCTGAAGATGTATTGAGATCATTAAGTCTGAACAAATGTATGCCTTGAATAATTTGGTAATAATAGGGCATTCTGTACCTTGTCTGTAAAATCCTCTTTTTTTTTTTTCTGTATCACATCTAGCTGCAATAATGCTGCAGATCTAATTGAGGTGAAAGACTGCATAATGCTACCATTTTGAGAAGTAGAAACTGCTGGTAGCCTCATGTCTGCTGTCTTTTTACTTTAACCTTGGAAGCCTCTTGAAAAGGCAGCACAAAAGCTTTCAGAACTGCTAGCACTCATTTCCACATGGCTCAGTCTACAATGTCAGTTTACTCTGTCTCTTACCTGACATCTCCACTCTATTCAGGGTTCATCAAACACAGACACTCTCCTGATTAATGGCTAATTTATTATTTGCCTTGCAAATGTTTATCTGCTGGGAGATGAAGTAAATATACTTCAGCTCTGACAAGCACCATGACCACTCTCTCCCTGCCTGATGGAATGGTCAGTTGATGGTGTCCCAGAGGAGTTGTGCCCTGCCTTAGGTTTCCCAGACAGCCCTCTGAAAGGCAAAGTATCTATTTTTAATGAGCACAGAGCAAAATCAATTAGCTGGTGGCTTAGAAAAAAAAAATTAATAATCATATTTATTTGGTGTTTTCATGAGACCCATCAAAAATAAATTACCATATTAATTGTATGCATTGATATTTTTATGCAGGATGATGAACCATTTGTTTAAAATAAAAATACAAAATAAGTCCCTATATTGCTACATCATAGTCTTTCACAGCACCAACCTGAAAAATGCCTTAGTGTAGCCAAAATAAAAAAGCACTCAAGGAAAATATAAGTTCAGGGAAAAAAAAAAACCCCACAACAGTAAAAGGGAAGATAAGTGTGTGATGTAATTCTCTAATGCCATTCAGCTGGGTGACAGCCAGCTTCATATGTCATACTGTACCTTTGTTGCACCAGGCAATTCTAGGTGCACCTTGTTATGCATTATTTTGTACCTGGAAACCAACAGGTCACACATCATGACCTCTGCTTGTAAAGATTTTTCTAAGCTCCTTCTCTTGGTGGGGAGGAACACTAAATATTCAAAAATCAAGAAAACAAAAGAAACTTGAACTTCCACAAACAGCAGTGTCAACAGAAAATGCTGAAGTACTAGGTAAGAAAAATACAGGTAGCAAACAAATACACTACACAGAAAACTACAAAGAACAGGCATGTATATAAAATGTATAGGAAAAAAAAAGGAATAGAAAATAGAAAGGAACTAATATATCTAAGCAAGTTAGCTACCATGTGAAAAGAGGTCAAAAAGCAGAAATAAGAGAAAACGGGGACTAAACTGAGGAAAATTGGCATGTGTGTCCTTCATACCATACACTACCTACATCTGTGTAAATATATATTGTACGAGGTAGAGCAAGTAACCAGCACTGAAATTTCAGTAGGTGTGGAAGGTGCAAACACTTCAGCGATGGGGTTGGAGTAACTCTGCCACTTTGCCTGAAGAGCATTCCATCTGTCATTTCCTCTCTGCACCATTTTTTCCATTGATTACATGGGGGGATCCTATGTGACAGAGGCATCATTCACATTCTGTTAGTGTATTCATATACTTATCTTTAGAGAAACACAACTTCGTTGAATTACTGACCACTACTTCATTTTATTCTTAACCCAGGACCAGAGATATAGGCCTGTGGGAAGGAATAGGATCATTCCTAAACCACTGCCTCCATTTTCTCTCCTTGTTTCAGAGTTAGTGACATGCAGGGAGCTGAGTGCTCTGCCTTCTCCTGTGCTTACTGAAGGAGATCTTGGGAAGTACACCGGACAAAAATCTTAGCAGGATATATATTCCAGATAAAAGTTTGAAGGAAATGTAAGTGTACCTGTCAAAACAATAATTGAGGTTTGAAGAGAGTACCTCTAAAACGCTCTTTGAAAAGGTCCACTCAATCTAGATCTTCTGGCAGTAAAGAGGAGAATACAGATGATTGCAGATAAGCCAGATGAGCTCTGTGCTGTAAATCTAATGTTTAAGTAATTTCTTGGGTCTCTTCTTTCCTGATAGCCCCATTCTCACCTCAGCTTCCTGAAGCAAGAGGAAGTGACAGCTGTTAATGCAACACAGAACTGGATTCACCAGTTCTCAGCATGCACCGCTGAAATCTTAAGTTTTATCTGTGATTTCACATGATCAGGTCTATTGCAAAATGATTTGTAACTATTACAAGATATTATTTCACAAGAAGCACTTATATATACATGTACTAGAGATCTATGCAGTGTAAAATAGGGGTTTCAAGATGTAAAGTTTAGCTTTGTCTGTGTGTTCTGGCCTGGCAGGATAAATATGTAACACACAGTCCACATTCACAGTTGCCCATCTGATTAACTGTCAGGGTAGTCAGAAGGAATACCAAAACAGGACTCCTGAAGGAGGTCAGCACACACTTCAGAACATTGCCCCCCTCTCCATGTTCTGCAGAAAAGCTCACTTATTTTGGGGGACAACCGAATAGAAATACAGTCTCTTGATGCTTAATACTCAAGTAGATTGCCAGTGACTTCCATCAAGTCAGTAACTTTCCCAGAGCTAACTTCTGTGTGAACTGAGGAAAACACAGTACAGTTTATGTCAGTGTCTGAGGCAGGACACTCTGGCCTTGTTATTCAGACATCATATATGTAACTAGTCCTGACAACTGCTGATTATATCTTTTTTAAAGTGCTGCTGCCTTTTTCTGTTTGCCAGTTATCCTCTGGTGTATATGCCAATGCAGACAATGTCCCATCACTGTAATTGTCACTCAACTGTCTGTCAGTGATGAGAAGAAGAGGGTGACAGCCTTGACATCCCACCAATCATCCCTCTGGAAAATTGATATCGTCCTCCCCAGTAAACAACAGCTAAAGAATCGACCAGCCTTGCCAGTACGTCCCTGAACAATCAGCTTCCATTAAGGGCAGAAGCCACACATTTATCCCCCCGTACTCAATCAATAGTGCACTGACTTGTTCTGCCTTCAAGCATGTGGCTGCTCAAGGTCTCCATTTAGCACAAGCTACCTTTCAAACACTTTCCAGGTTTTTCAAACTTAAACATAGGAAGCAGCTTTTGGGGTCTTTGCAACGTCCTCTATTTCAGTTTTAAAGTGTCTTACTCCTCATCAATTTCACTTATTTACTTCAGTTCACACAAGGTTTATTTTCTCAATTACCTTATTTTTCATTTAACCACAGTACACAAAATCACTGCATCTTGTAACTGCTTATCCCTTGTAGGCTTGCATTTATATATAGCCGTGCTTTAGAGGAAATAGATGCATACTGTGCAAAAACTGACCTTAGTTAAAATGAACTGTCATGTGTGTACACACTAAAAACGCTGTCTGGCAATCAGAACAGTTTGTTAAACACAAAGTCCACAACCATTTATACATCACCCAGTAACCTAAAACAGTAGAAAGTCAGTCCGGTAAAACAGTAAAATTATCACAAGCTGGCACGTACAACCTCTCAAGACAAGAAAAACAGTTATTCACAACTCATGGAACATGAATCTTTCGAGACAAAAGGCCTTAACACAGGAGGAGGAAAATACTGATGAAGAACCTAACTTCAAAACCCACAAAATAATTAAAGAATTTTCAAGTGCAGTTGTAGATTATTACTTTCACTTTACTGCTTGGCACAAGGAACTAAGGCAGCAGCTGTTATTGTTTCGCTCATGAACAAATCTTCTATACACAATCACACAATCTAGAAATCACCTGGGGCTAGTAGAGTATCAAATCTCCTGCACAAAGCACTGTCCTCTGCCTTCACATTTCCAAGGCCCTCCATTTCTAACTTTGTAATTTGACTGTCCCTTGTAACCTTGTGACTTTTCATCAGCACACACCCTGAGGATACTGAGGCAGTGCTTCTCCTACTAACCCAAATGTTCTTTTACTCACAGCTGTGCACTGGCAGGTTCTGACCACTGTCCCAGTGGGTTCTGTGACCCAGACTGGTACACATGCCTGGACCACCCTATGCCTCTTGGCTTTTAGCCTGCAAGTCAAGGCAAAGGGATCTTCACCAAAAAAGTCCCTGGGGAAACCTCCTAGTGCACTGCAGAGGACACTTGCCCAAGGATTTGCTTTATTACTTTTCACAGGCAACCACTAGGAAAAGGTCTTCATTTTGTCCTCAGTTCATTGGATTTTTTTTTTTTCTCCGGGGGGGGGGGGAAATTTGTTTGTTTCTTTTTCCCAAGACAACTTAAAAGTTTTCAGATGCCATCAACTCCAAACTCTACTAATAAAGCTTTGTGCAACATCATCTGATCATGTGCCTTAACATCCTCTGCTAAACTACTGATGGAAAATAAAATCAGTTGTTGGTTATCGATGCAGAAATAATTTTTTCTGAAAGTAAAAGGAGCAAAATTTAAATTTCCAAACTACAACCATGATCACAACATTATGTGTCCAGATAAAATGTCACTATAAAACTGCATCAGTCAATTATGTGATGGGGGACCTTAGTTGTTACCTGTAGTGCCAAGACCCTCCACCATTATTTCAACTTGGGAACACTAAATTCTTCATAGATATCAATAAACACAAAAAGCTGTATATTCTGCCTACAACAGCTTTTGGTCTTCAAAAGAAGCATACTGGCACTAATAACTACATTGTTAAATTTAATTTTTAAGGAAATTTAAGGCTTATCAATGGGTTTTCTTTGTTTGGGGGTCTAGACACTACTAATAATGTGTAAACCATTAGGGAGTTCAGTGTCCCCTTCACTTTGCTAAATGGACACAATCAATACCTTAATGGGAATGTTTGGAAGCATCCATAGGCACACCAAATTGGCACATTACAACACTTTTCCTAGCCTGTGCATTAAGTTCATTAACTTCTCTAATTTGAATTACAAATTTCATTTCTCTGATCAAGATGAAGACATGGGTCTCATTTACAAGATCAGATTTTTGCTGCGTTAATGTTTTACACAGAACGATAAAGTTAATGCAGCGAAGAGACATCATGTCACCCCTATCGTTAGACAATTATAGATAAGGTTCCAAATTCCAATAATCCTGATGGGAGGCACACGTGAACTTCCATAGAAGAATGACAAAAATATTAAGCAGAGAGGCCAAAAGGCTAATCAACCCTCTCAGAAACATATTCATGCTTGTCACAACAAGAGCACACTCTACAAAACCAAAACACGTTATTTAATTTAATTTCCTTTAATTTAATGGACAAACACGGTCCCATTCGCCTTTGCATTGACCATTAAACTGCTAATTAAAACATTTTAGAAAGGTTTTAAGTGAAACACTTCTCTAATTTTATGATACTGTACTTAGGAGAGGTAGTAAAGCTTTGGAAGGGAATTTTGCCTTACCAAAACTTCCATCTAATTGCACCAGTTCAGATAAAATAAATATAGTGTTCTGCACCAAGGCACAGCACACTTCTTCCAAGAAAGTTTTAAACAGTCTTTTGAGAATGCTTTAAAATATTTCAGTTAAGAATCAAAATAATCAAACTTCTATGTTTTTCACCTTGAATTCAGTTATCCAAGAAATAAGCCAGGGCAAACTCTGTGCACACAACCATTTATGAATTCAGGAATTACTAAAAGAAGAGCAGCTATTAAACCACTACAAAGTGTTTCTCAGGGACTTCGAAATAATGACATAAGTGACATCCAGGCACTTGAAGTTACATTTTAGGCAGAAAATACAAAATGCTGTAAAATTCCAGCATTCACTTCTCATCTCAGGAAGTGCACATGTTCCTCCCCACGACCATGCCCTAACAACACGGCATTCAATTACACTGAACTAATGGCAGCCACAACAGTTATCTCCCAAAAATACCTCAATAATTCTCTAACGCTTTCAATGCTGCCACTGAGGCTACAGTGCCATAATTACTGATAGCAGATGCATGTTCCTGCTCACAGTTGCCTCTGATCAGCACAGACACACGGGCAGATTGCTGCAAACTCCACTACAGCACACAATATGAAGTCAGTGCTGGCCATGTGGGAAGACTGACAGCATGGCATAGAGCCTGCTGCTGTCACGTTCACCTATCAAAAATGTTTGGAGGAAACGGAATTAGCAGCATAAATTTATAACTATCCTGCACTTTTATGTCATGTGGCACTTTTGGGATTTTTGAAGCAATAAAAGGACCCTCTTACATTCAAATTTGTAGCTCTCCTTCTTGGTGCCTTATACATTTAAAGACCACGTGTAAAATCTGCTTCTCAGATATCAATGGAGAATCTGCTAGTGCATTCCTATGAAGTTAAGCACTGTGAATTTCAGGCAGCCTATGATGAGGCCTGATATGAAGTAGATCTTTTTTTCACATATGTCCATGTATATAAAAGGTCTGTCACAATCTAGCCTAGTGTCAGTAACTACCAAATACTGTCTGTGGCAGTATCACAGAAGGATAATTTTTTCAGAAAAATCACACTTGACTGCTCTCTCACACTCTCTTTCATAATCAAGGGTGCTAATTTTGAATTTAATTTTAATTTCAAAGTAGCTAGACTGGCCCCATTTAAATTCAAAGCAAGAGGTATTTAAGATCATCTCCTCTTGTGACTAATAAACTTTAGCTCCCTTAGCACAGATGCATGGAGGCAAAGGGGGAGAGACAAATGTCAGTGGAAATTAATGTACATAGGGACTGCATACTGTTCAAAATCAGAATTTCAGTAGGAATAAACGACCTTCATTAACTGATTATAGATTTTTTTAAAAAATAAATGGCATTATAAAAGACAGAGCATAGGGTGTTACACTGCAATATAACTTCACTGTTACACTTTTTCTACTTAAAGCTGGAGGTTTAATAAGTGATGAAAATCATCTGCTTGAGACCTCAACTGTTTTTTACTATATTTTCTGACTAGTGGGAATGGTTAATTCTCACTCATATAATATTCATGGGGGTTTGATTTTTAATGGGGAGTTGCATTTACAGGTTTTTGTGCAGGTTCCTCATTCCCTTGTAGACAGAGAAAAACCTCTGGATGCCTTTAAAACAATTGTGATGAAGGGAACATGTATAACAGAAATAAAGGGCATTAGGACAAGGATTAAAAGGATATTCACTGTAAATCTGAGTAGTTACCTACCTACAACATTACCAGTATTTCCCAGTTACAGCTAGGCACACATACTTATGGAGGGCTGCTTAGGTGAGTGGTTTGTTCTACAAATGGAACAATACAAAATACCAGGCATACCCATCAAAGTTATAAGCAGAATGATGTAGAAGTAACATTTTCATTCCACCTTTCCAAATCCTCTTTCTTTCCATTGCAGGTACGCTAGAAAGGATCACCTTAACTACTCAAAGTCTAAAATTATTTCAATTCTGTAAAGAGTTACAGGTATACCTTAATATGAAGGATCTTGTGCATTAAAATAAATTATTGAAAATCTTTAATAATAACTAACTAGAATTTGTTTTCAAAAGGATTTGAAAAATATTTAAACCTCAAGAGAAGAACTATAGGAGCTGACTATGAGTTTTGTTGTCATGTGTACTTGGAATCCATTAAAAAAATCTGCCACAAAAGCCAAATGAGCAAACTATTATATGAATCACAGAATAGCTTGAGTTGGAAAGAGCACACAAGGACCAAAGTCTAATTCCTAGCCCTGCACAGGACAGTCCCATCAATTCCGCTGTGCCTGGGAGCATTGTCCAAGCACTTCTTGAACTCTGGCAGGCTCTGGTGCTGTGACCACTGCCCTGGGGACACTGTTCCAGTGCCCAACCACCCTCTGGGGGAAGAATCTTTTCCTGATATCCAATGTAAACCCCCCCTGACACAGCCTCAAGCTGTTCCCTCAGGTCCTTTCAATGGTCACTGCAGAGAAGAGGAGCCTGCCTCTGCTGCTCCCCTCCTCTTGAGAAGACTGCACTGTGGTGAAGCCTCCTCTCAGTCTCCTCTTTTCTTCACGAAGGTAGGTGCACATGAGACTGTTTTCAGAAATAAGTGAGTACTTCATTATTCTGAAGATACTGTATTTTTTTTTCTTCTGTAAACAAACTACCACACACCACAAACAATACTACTATTGAATTGCTTCCTTTTGAAATTTGCATAGACTTTTTGCACGATTGCTTCTAACTCCCCATGAAAAGGCCAAACCCTCCAATAATAAACCCTATCAGTAATTATCAGTGAAGCTAGAAAAACTATGAAGGAAAAATTCATAGTAGCATGTAATGTTCTCAACAATTGGGTCCCACAAGGGAAGTGCATGGTCCTTTTCACTGCCAGTATACAAAAGCATGCACTAGCAATTTACCTGAGTTAGGCAAAAAGCATGAGCATTTTTTTCTGGCTCACGTGAGCCTTTAAAACAGAGTTCAGGGCCAGGACTGGACAATAACCCAGATATCTTTTTGCAGGAGAAGATCCAAGCTTACTCTGGAGAAAAGAGAAAAATACTGACTGTTACATCATCCTCAAATCATCAGATACCTGTGTTGTGTCAATTGAGATCATGGGAGGTAAGCCATGAAATGGTGTAACTAATGCAACTAATAAACAATGTAAAACTGCATTCATAAGCCTAACATGTCTGATAAATGAGCTGTAAAGGCACTGCTTGTCGATTGTGTGACTGTATTTCAGTTGGTTTACATTGCTCCATTAGCAAATGAAGCATTATCAAATTATGCTGGGTTTGCATTTTCACGCACAGAATGACTGTGTGATATGGACGCAAATATCCAATTCAAAATACATTATTATTATTGTTGTTGTTATTATTATTACCATCATGTGCTGTGTTCTAGTTTTTTTTTCTCAAACCCTAAATAAACAGCTCAAAGCCTCTGAAACCTTCACGACACAGACAGTCCTTTATAAATCCAGGCTCGTTCAAAGACCACAGGCTACAGTGCTGAAGTAGACTTGCAATTGCCAGGCTTCCCCAGTCCAGATAACTCTTTTACTGGTGTAATCTATTAACCATTCAATCATATAAGATGCTTCAATAGTATTTTACATGGCCATAATTCTTTGTGGAACTGAGAAATCCATAAATTTCATCACCTTCTAAAAAGAGTTCTAACTTGCACTTTTCAGCTGTTTCAAACATGCTACTGCTGTGCAACTACATCATAAATACCTGCCAAGAGTATTCATTTCACATTTCTGAAGATCAATTCCTCCCTATACATTCATTTCATAGAATTTCTGCCCTTGATGCCCCTTGAATGGGAATATTGGAAGATTTACTCTGGGAGAAGGAGTCTTACACAGAAATTCTCAGGGATTTATGTTGATGGACTACATAGCACATACAAGCTCGAGTTGTAGTTAGGAAGACAGAGGATCCCATGTTTCACTTTCAGTATATACCTGCCACTCTCTAACCAGAAAGCCACTTTCTCTGCAGCCTGCCATCACCTACCCAGCAGCCCCAAACTTCCTCAGTATTATCTGTTTCTCTCTCCCCTGGATAAACTCTGCTGTCTTTACTTTGACCATTTTTCTCCTGAAGGCAATGCTAAAGAGGCCTAATGAGATCAAAAATTTAAGAGTACAGTGGATTTTGGTTTCTCATGCTCACAGAAACATCCACTAATTCTGTTCATGAACTGATAAATCATTATCTTAAATCTAGTGACACTTTCTAGCCCACTACTCATGTTAGAAGGAGGCACCAGAGCAGAACACTGCTGGGGATTTTGATCAGAACATGACAGAAAACTACCAGCAAGTTTTTAATGAAAGCAGTTGCTAAATCCACACTGAAAAGAATATCACAGTTTCCTTCATTCCTCTAACTGATGTGTAAATGAGCTCTCAGGTGGAGAAGAAGGGAAAAAATCCTGATCTGACCTTACATCCACCAATGAAAAATTACTTAACCAATGAAAAATTACTCACCCTGCTGTGACACTTTATGAGTAGTGTAAGCTCTGTGTGTGGGGATCTACATGTGTTGGTACATACAAATGTAATACGCACGGAAATTATGATTACACACTTACCTGTGTATAATTGTTTTTAAAACTAATTAATAATGGTCTTACATTGGTTGTACTCATATTATGCTAATTATTACATCTCTAGAGAGAGAAAGAAACCTGCTGGATACTGTCATCTTTGTCACAGGAATAGTTCAACTACTGTGCCTATCCTGACTATCCTGAACAGATTTTGTTTTGCATTTCTCCTATGATTTGGCTGAAGAAAATAGTTGGACATTGGGGAGAATTCTGTCATCCAACTGGTCTTTCAGTCAGGTGGGCTGAAAGACTAGAATATAAAGCAACAAAACAATCAAAAATGTTGACTGCATACTATTAGCATTATGCCAATTAAATTACTATTAAACCACGCTTTATAGCTTTTAATCCTTTAAGGCCACATAAAGGCTGTTCCCTAGAACAACTTCTGTGAGGATTAGCTACTATGGAAAAAGAGAGATTCAAAAGAAGAGAGATTTATTTCTGCCTTTCATTCCAGGAGACCCAAGAGAAAACATTGCACATGGAAGAACTTATCAGAATCCCTTGAACTCAGGGAATAAAAGCAGATTCTAAAAGAAAATTAAACTACATCCCAAGTAGTGAGTACAGATTGAAACTTTCTCTTACTCAAAACTTCACACAAGCTGGGGTATACAATTTGCATGTAAACTACAATATTTGTTCTCCTTTCTTTAGGCAGACATTTAAGAGGATTTTTTGTTGGGAGTAGGTGATGTGAAAAGTCCCTTCCAACCCAAACCACTCTGTTTAGTCTCTGGGCATTACTGTATTAATTCAGGCACCCAAAGTCAGAGTGTGTGAAAATTTTGTAGTGTTTCCCTTTAGAAAATCAGCCCAGCTTCCTCAACACTGATCAACACCTACTTTCCAAAAAAGAAACTTCTTACGTGTCAAGCTTTTAACTTGGCTTTCATTACGCATGCCTTGCCCCTCCCACCTTTTCTAACAATTTCACATCAAATCCCAAATTGTCAAAATCCCATAATAATTAAAATTAATCCTCAGATATTTTAAGACTTAAAGCCACACACCACTCTCCCATGTTAGCAATGAAAGACATCCAATATCTTAATTTACATCCAGGTCACATTGTGTCAGCCAGGAATGCCCACAAGTTCTTAAGAACTCATGGTTTGTTAGTGTCTGTATTCCTCTGAAACAGAAACATTTATTTTATTACCACTAAATAAAGTCAGGTCATACATTTGCATGCTATAGGTGATGGCAAGTGCTATGTGAGAAAATTAGATTTTAATCAGTTTTGAGTTTTATTAAACCAATTTTTATCCCTTCTTAGAATGACTGTAATTGGACAAAACTATGGAATTTAAGAAAGAGAGAAAAGATTGGATTAATGGCACTTTCAAGGAGAGTAAAACTTACATAGTAGAAAGAACGCAAATGCATAGTTCTGCTTTTCTCATCCATAACACCCCTAGTTTCTAAGTCCTGCTTCATATAGTAGCCATGCAGCTTGAAAAATACCAAACACATACCTGGGTGAACCTACCCAAAATCTCTGACACATCAGATAGCATCAAAGCAGGCAGGAGGTGAATAAAGCACCACACTGTCCAATGCATTGCTGCAAGTTATTTATTCCCATTCTGATACTGCATGCATGAACTGCCCCTTTTTGATGAATCACTGAGGAAAATGGGATCTGACAAACAGCCCCTCTTTCAGCAGCTGGGTGCTATGACAGCATCAATAGAAAAACACATCATTGGTTCTAAAATGCCACATTTTTGCCATTTACATTGAATAAGACATGAAACTCCTTCAGGGAAGTGGCACTATGTTATCATTAAGGCCTGTTGACACTATGGAGGGTGTGCTTTGAACTCCATGCTGTCATCCCTCTTCATCTGCAACTAATCACATTCCTCTCTGAAGAGAGGGAAGGGCCTTCTGCACATTGACAGTATTGCCAGTGATGAAATATTGCACCCTTTAAAATCTCATTTGCAGATTGGTTTCATTACCACCCACAACTGGCTGGGATCCATGAGGGAACACACCTGCTCTCATTAGGGCCACGTGATGTCTGCTGTTAGCAGTATTTCCATGCAAACAGGGGCACAGGGAGATGAGAGCTCTGGGAAGGGTCTTTATCTTTCTGCTGATTGGCTTTCCTACCTTCATTTGGGATGTAACACATGCACAATCTGTTGATTACTCTAGGAGGCTTCTGATGGACTTCACTGAGAGTTTCACAGGAATGGACTTGCACTGCATGCCTTGGCTTCCCTTCTCCATCATGCATTCCCAATCATCATCTAATGCACATGTTTGTCATTTTCTACTGCAGATGAGTCCCTTTAGGCTAAACAGTCTTCAAAATGTACTGGCTGAAAAAGTGAATTCCAAACTAAGTGTATTTAGATGTACAGAGAACAATTGTTTTTTCCTATGGAGTTTCTGGGTATTTAGCATTGTGGATCCATAATATCAAATGTGGGTTGTTTTGTGCAATTATAGAACAGCTTGAGTTGGAAGGGACCTTATAAAGATCACCTAGTTCCAATTCAATTACCATGGGCAGGGACACCTTCCACTTGATCATGCATGTCAGTGAAAAAAATCCCTAGTTTAGAGCTGCTTTTATGTTTTAATGTTTATTCCTCTAGGCAAAATCAGGAATAGCATAATTGTTAAGATGCAAATTACTTAATTTTTTCTACCAGGACTAATATGGTTCTTTTTCTGTACTACCTCAATAACTGAAAGAATGTATTTAACAATTCAGTTTAAGAGGCTTGCTGTAGCTGTTCTCAGTCTATGAGGCATGAAGATAAACCAAAATAAAAAGTTCTTAAGTCTAGACAATAATATCTATTCAGTTTAAATAACTTTTGAAACTTCTTCTAAGTTAAATCAACAAATTTATGCTATATATTTAAGATCTGTGTGAATCCATACGAACCAACAAGAAAAAGGGGAAAGACAGAAAAGTCTCACCCTTAAGAAAGTCAACTTCTTTGTTGCCTTGAGTTGAATATTCCACAAGTTAATCCTCAAAAGAGTTTATGTTCATTCTATAGTTGAATTAAGATTCAGCTGAGTTTTGCTTATAAACAATCTGCATTTCTTTAAATTTTTTCATTAAAATTAAATTAAAAGCTAAAAATCAGCATCACTATTGAAACTCCTGCAGATTTCCTGGGAATGTCACCCACTCAGCTGCACTAAAAACCCATCAAGAAAACTACTTTTCATATTAAACCACAATGACTGAATAGATTGAGATTAGACTGAGCACAGAAACAAAAATTGAAAATCCACCTTCTCTGCCCCTTCCAAGAAAGGATGGAAATTATAGAAATTCTCAGTGGGTATTCAGTGTCTCCACTTAAACCAGCTCAGCCCTTGGATACAATAATGCACTTTACTGGATCCAAACATAGCCTGGCTTTCAGTACAACAGCAGAAGGATTAAGAGTGAGTCAACACATTATTTATGATACAGAGCTGCAGAGAACCAAGGCCCTGAAAGAGGTGTTGCTAAACACGCAAGGATATGGCATCTGTTTCCAACATCTGTTCTCTTAGCAATGCTCTTGACTTGTCCATAAACCCTTCTAAGGTCTTGACATTAAAGTTCCCATGACATTTAAACCACAAACAACTTTTTTAAAAGTTATTTTTTCACATAGGAAATATTTTTACTCCTTAATTAGCACTTATCCAAGATAGGCAGCACTGATATTACAGCCAGAATCACCCTTTCATTGCAGGCAATGAACTGGAACATTGTTGGTGCAGACAGGTTTTTGCAATGTCATCCTACTTCATCTGTCCTTATTACAAGGGTCAGTTTTAAAGCATATTTCTGTTAAAGCATTTAAGCAACAATTATTAAATAAGAAAATAATACAGCAGACAGTTTTATGGGAAATCAGAGGAACATTTATATCTAACTATAAGCAATTCTGAGATAATTCTGTTGGTTTTGGCTTATGAAGTGTTTTTAAGAGACTATTAAAAAATATCCCCACAAAAGTAGATGAAAATGAGCCTACAAAACCATCAGGACATAAGATGATGCAGTGAACTTAGATAAATGTCAGTATTATCTGTGTTTGGGTTTTTTTCTTTGCTTCTTTCAGTAGATGAGTCTCTGTAGCCACGTGCTATAATAAAAGAGAAGGGATTTAATGCCTACAAGAACATTCCATACCCACCTAGTGTGGTGAGAAATGGGCCAAGTATGAAATAGCAGTTTTAGGTCCATTCTGGTTCCTTCCCCTGCTCCTTTGCTAGGCCTAAGGCAGTCTCTATACAGTGGATTACAGAGCACCTTTTTGTTTTCCCATTCCCCTTCTTTCACAGGAGGCCTACCAGGAAAACTACACTCCTTCAGCCCTCTGCATTTAAAACCAGATGCTTTTAAGAGCTCAAAGGCCTTAGTACTCCACTTCAATTTTTAACAAAGTTCCCCCTGTTTCCCTCTCCTAAGCTGCTTTAAAAATCTTGCCTCTAGAGTGAGCATTGCATGTGTGTTAATTCTAATTATTTTTCTAGCAGGAAATTAAGCAGTTTTAGGCTTAGGGTTGTAAAATGCAACCCTCTTCCCAAGAGAAGTAAAACAGACACTCTCATTCACACTTTTGCCCTTTACAAGTCACACAATCTTCAATCACTTCTACATCTTGCACTCACCACTCCTGTGAAATATAAACAGATGGGTTCTAAATGATTTTTCACAGAAATAGAACTTTCATTCTCCGATGACTACCTGCAATTTATCCTTTAGAATGCTGCTCCTGAGAGCTTAAGAGAAAAAGAGCTCAATATATCTATCCCCCACACACTTTTTCTTATTCCACATCTCCCTTAAAATCAACTGCTTTCTTTAGCTCCTCATTAGGCTCTCTCCAGTGCTATCATCTAAACAGTCCCTCCTTTTTCTAACTTTTTTTAAAATTATATAAATATAAACAATGCCAAATAATACCACAAATTATATTGTAGCACATGTTGTAGAATACAATATTTTATGCAAAATACTGTTTGATCTTTTTAATGTTTTCTGAAGCATTATCTGTATTTATCCCACTATCTAAACCTGTATCCCACTATCTAAGCACCTGTAAAACAACAAGTATGAATGTTTTGAAGTTAATAATTATTATAAGATTCAAAAGAAGTGAGGAATATAATAACAGTAAAGACTAGAGAGAATTTTTTATTAGTGCTCTGTGCTTGAGCAGTAAACAAGAGGTTATGATTCTTGTAGGTATTGTAGACCTGTAGGTATTGCCACAACATAAACAAAGAAACTTAAGGTTAATATTAAAAGGAAGTTTATTACATATCAACACCAACAACTTTTTGGCAGAGCACATTCCTGCAACCACTATCAACATCAGTCTGAAGAAAAACTCTGGTATAATTAATCTGTTGCATTTCACTTGACATTGGGACATCTTATTTTGGTGTCTAAGCAATTAAATCCATAAACTCCTGCTAACCCAGATTTGATTTCATCCTCAGTGGAGAGGCTGAGACTTGAGTGTTGGCAGTTTCCAGAATACTCCCTGTTTGCCAACAGGCTGGGTAAGAGACAAGGCTGCCCAGCACTTCCACAGTACAGTCATTAGAGGTATGGTTAACAGCAAAAGCACTGGGAAGCAGAAGAAAATTCAAAGAAATGACTGAAAATGCAAAGATGACTGGGAAGGAGAGAAGAAAGGGCCCCACAGTAATACCTGCTGCCATTCTCTGGCATTTGAAAGGCTTAACAGGGAAGCTGATGAATTCATGACATTTATAGGACTCAACAAATGGTAAGCTGTGAATAAGCAGCAGGTGGAAAATGGTGATGAACCAGCACTAAACCTTTGATTAGATATAGAAATAATTTGCAGTGCATTTCAGAATGTCATTCTTCCCTCCTCACTGTAATATAGTTCTTCCATAAAATACTTATTATTACTTTATCTTCTTTTAATAACCTAAGTCTCATTTAGCCTTACAGCATCATTTGTGTCTCTGTCCCTCAGGCCACACTGGGCACTTTTTTATGCTAAGAGACTCCTCTCTGAGAGCCTTTTTGTACATTCCTGCTTAAGAACAGTGTTTTATCAAGCCCCATGTTAAATTTACTGCCAAATGCAGCTCTCATTCACCCCAGTCCTGATTGACTTCTGTCCAGCGTTCTCCAGTTTCTCAGCTCCACATCCTCCCTTGTACTGGACCACTGCAAGCACTTGTGTGACCTATTCAGAAGTGACCTGGGGAGTAATCCAGTTTAAAATGGATTTGGACAAACTTTTATATTTGGCTAAACACACACATGCACTTACCCACCACAGAGAATTTTTTTTAACCTAGATTAGATCCCCCATCTGGAGGAACTCTCTGGCTATACAACTCCTTCTGACATGAGAAGGGATAACTGGGTATTACTGTCAGGGAACAAGGAAGAGGCAAGTTAAGACACCTTTTGTCTGTTCATTGGTTTACATACTTAGGGAAAAATAAGGTTTAAATCTCTTCATCTTAATATATTTTAGAAGATATAAAATTTTACATATCAATAAAAGTTTCAAAATTAGCACAATTGCACCAGTGTGCCTCACCCCAGTGACTATGAGATTCTAACTCCTACCTTCCTCCTAACAGCCACAAATCCTCCCTGTTGGAACTGATCTCACTTGATATTATTATTTTAATCAATATGTTGAGATTTTTGAGGCAAATTCCAGTAGTGGCTCCATAGTAGGAGTACATTTGGTATGAGGTCACAGAATCATGAAGCAAGACATAGATAACATTTACACAACATTAGTGCTGAACCAGTAACAACTCATTAAATTTCTACCATCTGCCTCTCCCCAAACAGCATAGAGCTCTCATCTTAGACTCTGAATACAGATCCAGTAATAATAAATGCTAAACCATAGCCTTGAGGCAGCTCATCTACAAACACTTGGGAATAATGCACTTAGTGCGTCATCCTTCTGGAGAATGCTTCAAAGGTCTGGGAGAGTTTTCCATGTGAAGTGGAAAACATCCTCCGTTAAAGCATTCTGCAGCATGGAACCTCTGAGTATAGCAGAGTTACAGCAAAGGAAGGGAGAACAGATTGTGGAATAAAAAAGACACATGGCAGAGTTGTTCAAGTGCTAGATGGGTTCAGTGAAAGTGGCTGCAAGCTCCACGAATCTCAGGGTTAACACCTTACTAGGAACTCTGAGCCATAGGGCTCATGCTCCACATTCACCTCCTCCAAGCCTTTTACACATGGAGCTCAGAATCAAGGCATCAGCAATTACATCTTGATAAAGCACTCACTGCTGACAAAATTTATAAAAATAAGAGCAAATGGTGATAAATAATGATATTCATAAACAAAGTACAACTTCACCAGTCTGAAAAGTTGTAACAGCTGTGTATGGGTAAGCTGCAGAAAGACCTGACAGGATGGTTACAAAGCAGGATGTGTGTAAAAGAAAAGGCAAAAAAATGTTACTTAGCAGTCAGAAGTAAAGTGTGTGAACCAGCCCTGTGAACATAGAGGTGTGAAGAGAGAAGAAAAAGCAAATTCATGGTCAAGGTAACCTGAATGTCTTATAGTCATAGTTTCCCTACATTTCTAGCTGTGTATGTAGCACAAAATTACAGAAGATAATGTTTCACATGGTTTCCACTGAGCTAAAATTAGAGTTACTATGGAGAGAATAGTAGATACCCTTCCTAATAGGTTGTTGTACAGATTTTTATCGGGGGGAAAAAAAAGTCAAAACTAGTAAGAATAACATATAAATGGAAACCTGTGTGTTAGCACTAGAATAAGAGCAGAACAAAAGTTTGAAATAATGGCCTATATTGATGCTATAGGATGTTATGTTTATGTTAAGACCAAAGATCTGTCCTGTTATTGTCAATCAAGAGGAACTCCATCCCTTGTCTCGGGTGTCTTGCACAAGTGATCTGGATCTGACTATGTAGATACAAACATCTTCATCTGAGAACATATCTCAGAAGTGTGAGTGTATGCAAACAACTTGCTTCAACATTTGATAAGTAAATATCACCTTCCCCTTCCTTAAGATCTTGCACTGAGTTTAACTATACTATTTTTCCTACATTATCTTAATACATACTTTGCCTTTGAAAGCATATGTGAAAGTGAATGGACCTCCAGAGCAGCCTAAATCAGATCTCTAAAGGGATTTCTATATTAGCATGCCTCTCCTTCCAAGACCCTAATTACTGTGAGACCAGACCTTTCATTTGTATAAACATCATGTATTCAAACCTTACAATATGATATTAATATGTTAAGATCCATTACAAAGCAGCTGACACTGAGAGAAACCAGAAATAACAGTAAAAACCACGACAGAAAAGACATTTAGACAAAATACTGCAAGGCAGAGTTTGAAGCTAAGTTCATGTTCTCACTAAGACTGCTGATGTTACTGACTTCCACTATTTTTGGATACACAAGCCCATTGTATCAGCCAAGACCCACTACAGGCTATTGTGGGAACAGCTATATTCCAACCAACAATAGCTATATAGCCCAAACTGGGAGTCCCAGAACAAGTGGAAAAGGTTCATCATCCAACAGTCACCTGTTCCTAACCAGCAAGTTCACTGCACTCCAGTAAGCTCTTAGCCTTTCTGAAGACACCACAGCCATGGCAAGCATCCCGTAGTCCTTTCTCTATTTTTTAAAATATAATTTCATTTATTTACAGAAAATACAATGGCAGCATTTACTGCTTTATTTTGAAGGTAGACTCCACCAAGTACAAACAGATGTAACAGTTGAAGCAGCATTGCTGTCTTGTGAGATACACATGCCTCAAAGGTCTTAAAATTGTGATTTTAATCTCAATAGAGACTAAGTAACTTGAAAGTGCCATTTGGATTTTAAATACACAAAATAATAATAGTATAAAAAAAATTTTAGTGCTTGAAATAACTTTACTGTGGGGACAGAGAAATAATCTGGATATGCCTCAACTGGACATAATTTGGAAAGCAAGCCAAGCAGAAATTTCCTCTGTGGTCAACATCCCTTCTCCTGAAATATTAATCTATTCCCTACTGAGACAGGCAGACAATATCCTGGTAGGCAACATGCTAAGCACACCAATTAAGAGTGACTTCACTTAAAACAATCAAACTCTTAAGCAGAGATACTTTTATTCATACAGGCTTTATTCTGGTGTAATCTGCTCCACATATTTTATTTTATACTCCTTCTTCACTATCTAGTTTACTGAATGAGACAGCAACATGAAGCTCTGAGATTGTTCAGATACTTTTCCTGGATTCCAGACACATAAATCATTGGTGATCTTAGTGGTCTTTTCCAACCTAAGCAATTCTGTGATCTCCAGGCACACAACAGGAAACTCTGGGGTCACAGGCATGAACCTAGAGAAATTACCTTGGTCTCTCTTCCCCCAGAAAGGCTGCACACTGTCCATAAGGGTGTACATTAACTGTATGCACACTATAACTCAAAAAAAGCAGTTAATATTTAGTGTCCATGTGATGCTGGGAAAAGTTAAAAGTCTTTTATCTTACAGATTGGTTACTGAAGCACAAAAAGGGTAGAGAAGCCTTGCTCAAGGTCAGAGGAATAACTAGGAAACTGGAATTAGGGCCATTTCAAGGTCAGATCTAGCCAAAGTGTGAGAAGACAGACCTTGATGAAGATACTGAGAAAACCTGAACATTTGCAGGTTTAGAGAAGGAGTTGATTTACACCCTGATGTTCTCAAGGTATGCACCTGCAATGAGCATCAGACAGAAAAAAAAAAAATACAACCTACGTTTGTTTACATGATTTTAATTAAAATAAATGTAGCAAATGTTCCTCTTTTGACTTAGTCTCTCCAGGAAATCACTTATAATAGCTGAGATCACCTTTTTAAACATGATAAACATTATTTTCAAAGAGACCATGAACAGGGATTAAATAAATCCACAGAACAAATGTATGCAGACACATTGCTGTAATCAGGTTGTTGTGCCATTAGCTATCCTTGTTAAAATGTTAATGAGTAGCTTGCCATAGGCTTGCTGAATTGCAGTTTATTTCTGAACAGGTCAGCATTTTACAGTCCCTACCCCTCTGACCCTGTTTTAGAGTACTTTGTTCAATAGTTAAAACTCCCTTAATGAATGCTGCTTCTTTCAAGTGAAATAGAATCACAGAGCATGCTGCACAAGGGCACATTTGAAAATGTCACCACTGGAAACAAAACAAATGAATTTTTTGTTTTTTTTACTGGGTATTAAAATTAAGATGTTAAGGATCAATTTATTCACATTCTCACACAGAAAGATACCAAAAGTAGCCGTGTCCCAAATGCCCAATTAGTTTTTAGATTTCAACCATTAACCTTTAGAGAGAATTCCCTCTATAGCAGAGTTTGGAAGTATGTCTTATTTTGCAACCAAGTGTTCCTAGAAAGATATTCCCATGCCTCTGCTCCCATTATCCCCACAGCTTTTAGGGCAGTAAGTTCCAGATGCGGCCTTGAATGTTATTGAGGTACACAGTGAGAGGTGCATCTGAATAACAAAATTATGATAATACAATCTGGTTATAGGGGGGAAAAATAAGATAATACTGAAATAAAATTATCTGGGCAGCTCTAACTGGGAGCTACCGTGACTTGGTAGCATATGCTTGTAAAGCATAACCTAAAAAAATAAAAAATCATGTGGTAAATTGACCAATAGTTCTCAGTGTGTTTTCTTCACAGGTAATTTTTTTTGTTCAAGGTCTATTCCTGATGTTACTTATTTCTGTTTTAGTGTTTCACAATGGGCTGCATCCTTGCATGATCCTTGAATAAAATCTACTCCCATTCAACCTGTACATCTTCTCAGTCTGAGAAGACTCTGAAGGAGCCAAAAACATTTTCCAAAAGAGAAATACTTCTAAAACTAAGTGAATGCATTACCAGCACACACCTCAGCCTTTTCTTTTTTTGCCAATATTGCAGAGTAAAGAAAAGCCACTAATTTTCATAGACTCCATTCAAACAAGCCTACAGTTATTTTTTAATTCTTCTGTAAAAAGAAAACTCAAAAATTTAAACAGAAGTTACTTCCTGCCACCCACACAATCTTTTAAGCTGCCTCTTTCCTACCCACATGTATATAAATTCAACGGTACAGGTTTACACACAGAAACAGAACATTAACTTATTTTTTTCCTTCTCTTCTATATTGCAATCTTCTAAATTTTCTTTTGTTCTCAATGCAAATGGTCATTGGTTCATCTTCTTTCACCCAGGACGGTTATGTCACATCACTTGACTAATATGCATGCATTTGCCACTAAAAGACATTTTAACTGAGAGCTGTCACATCCGTCATCTCCACTCGGGCTGGTTAAAATTTTTATCTGCCTTCTTGAATTAATTTCAGCTTGCCTGAGCCCAGCAGGGGACTTTAGAGTGGTTTAGTTAAATTCTTCATTTTGAAAAAGCATTTTAGAGTCCTTCTATTTAGATTTCCCTCTTGCATCTAATTTTTGTTTCACATTACTGAAACAATGAGGTAATTATACATCCAGTGAAGGGGGTAGGGAAAAAAAAAAAGCAGACAAATGAAAGAGAGAAAAGAAATTATCCAATTTTGACATTTTCCTGGAAAAGCATTTTCCTCTAGCTTGTCTGCTTTTTATGTGGTTCCCTGTTATTTTACAAATTATCTGTAACCATAGTTAGAAGTGATTAAGCTAAAAAGAAAAAATGCAAAATGTAAAGGAAAAAAAAATTGAGAGAAGAGATCACTAATTGACAGCCAAAACAAGAGAACAGAAAAGATAAACTAGAAATGAAATATTCTGTCATCAAAATATTTTATACAGATCATGTCTGTGACAAAGCCAGATGTAACCAATCCAGTAATCTATTCTTCTTTAAGCATTCCTTCCAAAGTATGTTTTTCAGGCAGCAAGGACATGTATTAGTAGGTAAGGAGATTCAAGCTGTGAATTGGATGAGAGGGATGCTGGAGACTGAGTAATGTTAGTAAAGGACCTAAATCTATTGAAGATATAGAAAACAGAGACCTGTGGGAATATATCCCCATGACTAGTACTGGACTCCTGACAAATATGCTGGCAATCATCAGTGCATTGCTGTATGTCCTGCACATGTCCATAAATACTAAAATTCTCACAGGAAAAGTCATCCACCTGCAATAAATACTAACGTCAACACAAAAATGTTCCTAAGACCTGTAAAGCTCACAGGACTCTCAAACCCTCATTTGCATCTTTGGCATCTTTATGATCTCGTGTTCTTGGGATAACAAGTCTGCAGATAGGGCTGAATAGGTAAAATCCATCTACAAATATAGATGTGACAGTTTAAAGAACTTTCCAAAATCAAATTGACACACAAATTTCCAGTGCCAAAGAGAGAAAATGAACTTACTATAAAGTTAAATGCTTGAAGGAAAACCCCAAAGTATACAGAGAAAACATTAATCAGTCTATATAGAAGAGTCCAATGGGAATTACTTTATTCCTTAACTTGAAATTTCCATCTGTAGCTGCAGTATCTTGTGAAGCTGAACTTTCCTTTGCAGTTTTACACCTGAAGCAGAGGAACAGATAAGACAGGAATATAGTGACTCTTCTCCAGCTCTGAAGCTTACTGAACTTAACTATGTTCAGAATAGTAGAAACTCATGGATGTCTTCATAGTCTAACTATCAGCAACCGGTCCCAGGTCCTTGCAGCCCTGGCAGGGGTACCCCAGAGCTAAACCCGTGGCTCTCTGAGGGATATGTCCAGAAAAGCTGCAGAGAAGGCAAAAGTTACCTCTGGAAGTTTTAACCCTGCCAGGATTTAAACAGGGCATAAACTCCCAAAGGCAAGGAAATGGTTTTGTACGTTGCAGTTCCACTGGGAAGAATTCACAGTACGGGTAACCTCCCATGAATGCCCTTGAATTCAAAAGGGGTTCTATAGCCATGCCTTGGAGTTATTGCCGTTCCTTAGGTACACAATCTGATCAAAACAGCTGGCAAAGAAAAAATAATCTACTGAAAGGCAGTTGCATTACAATACATGGGTGAACGTGAGGAATAGAAAATATTTCTAGTAAATGCTGATGGAAAAAGCCATCTAAATATGTTTGTGCTCAAGATAGATAGGCAGTTTAAAAAAAAATCTAAATACTTTTAGGCTTAGTGGCTTTAAAACTTACCAATCTTACCATCTGGAAACTTTACAGCTATTATTGCAAATTCTTATTTAAATGGCAGTAAAACCCATTGCTGACATGAAATTAGTCATGCAAGGGCCTGCAGATGTACATCCTTCTGCCCAAGCACTAAAACTCTGAATGCAAAGTCCAAAAGTGTTCATTTACTCAGGCTGTGTGGGGCACAGAGACACAACAGCTCCAAGACTTCCTTGTGCAACACAAGAGGTGGAGTCTTCCCAGAATTTATTACACGTATTCAACTGCAAATGCTGCTCTACTAACTAAAGGACTGATCATGTTTTATCTACCATAGATGAATGTGCAAATTGATCTCAGGGATGTGTCTTGTTCTTTGTTTTTATTTCCCTTTTGTCAGATAACAGCTGTATGGGACAACAGACTAGAGGTGAAATGTTGAAGAAGCTCATTAGAAGCACTGGCTCATTTGCGCTAGGAAAAAAGCACAGTACTGCTGATGCAGTAATGAATCATACAAAATAAATCCACTGTAATATGCTAAAATTACATTTCATAGCATGAAAATTTTACCTTATGGAAAGGTTTTACAGGAATACTTGAAGCACAATATGAATTTAATAAAGGGAGTTCATTTTGAAAATCACATTTAAATCCCTTCTCCATATAAAAGAAGCCAACATTCCTGTTGCAGAGGAAGACAAAACTTGCCACCATCCTAAATTTGTGTTGGTTCTCATCAAGATAGCACTGAAAAAGGAGAGGGAGAAAGGAGGAATAAGTGTAACACTTATAATTAAGTGTGCATTTGGCAGAAAATTCCATTGGCAAGGCAAGTAGCTCTAAGTTCACAAAATTTGGAAACTCGCTATTTCATTTACTTTTCTGTAATTCTGTGTATGAAGGCATCTGCTGAGTTAGAGCTGCAGTATCGCAAGACTATCCTTGGATCCTTTGATAACCCAAACCCCACTTTCAAATGCAACAATCACACAGGGTCCATGTTCTCAAAGGTATTCAGATGTTTAATCTCCTTCTATCTCCTTCTGAAGGACTACACATAAAAGACCCAAGCTTTAGGAATTTAAAACCAGTTGGCATTAATAAAGCCTAAATAACAATAGGAAATTCATCAGTTTTGGGAACCAAAACTGTTCAGGAATTTCTGAATGACAGCAAAGACTACTTGACATATCCACACAGTATAAGGCTAGATATTGGTTAATACAGCTAATACCTAGTTATTAGGGAGCCTTATCCCACAGCAGTTAGTTGTTTAACTCTAGAATGGGGATTACATTCCTGTTCCCTGCAAAGAATCACCCCTACCTCAAGACAGCTGCATCATGAGTATGAATAACCAAATTAGACGTTGTCTATACACAGTGCTTTGAGAAAAAGTGTGATTTCCAAAGGACAGCCAAAAGCAAGAAGGAAAGAAAAACATGGAAGAACCAAAAAAGTTAGACAGGCACGAAGGCATTTGATATCTCTGTGCCTAGAGGACAATAATCAATTTTCCCTGGGCAGGTGCAAGCAAGAAATCAAGAATGTGGCCCTGCACCTACATTTATTGGGTTGACCTGGAATAAGCTTTTCCTGTACTTTATTCAAAACACTGAAAAGATAAGAAATATACAGTATCACATGGAATCTATTTCCTTATGCTTCTGCTCCCACACAGTCTTATTGCATTATTAGTAGCAGAAATGCCTAACAAAAAAATTAAAAGGCCTTTGATCAACGAGGTTAAATATGGCTCCTACAGATAATACAGAAAAATCAGAGGACCCTCCTCTGTAACAATTGTAAACATATGCCTACAAGACCCAGCAGACTGGATAGATTAGATTTCTCAGCTGATATCAGAGTGGATTCTGTCATCCTTACTTATGCTGAACAGCACTCTTACCAGATTTCATTCTAAGTAAAGTTCCATTCAAGAAAGGTACAGATTTCCCCATCACCCTCAAAGGAGGCAATGTTTGCATCAAAAGATCAAAGCCAAGAAATAAAATGAATAGAAAAAAATCTGATGCCTTTCATATGCCATGATCAACTGTCCACATCTGTTAAAATTCCCAATCTGATAACACACCGGGGGACTCTGCCAACGCCTCCTCTGCCTCCCCAGCATCGCTGTGCCTTGGCTCCTACAAGCAGCCTAATGACAATTGCCTGGTGGTGACTTCCCTCCCCCTCCCTCCCTCCCCCTTTTCCTTGCCTCTCTGTCATCTCTTTGGATTCAAACATGCCCAGCTCATGCATAAGCAAACAGGTGCAAGGCAGGGCTCTGCCAAAGCCCAGGCAAGCGCGAGGTACACATGTAGCTTGCTGATTGTGGCATGCTACTGATAGAAGGCGACAAGGCCAGACAATAGGTGGGGTCAGTAGGTGGCTCTTTGATTTCCCTGGCTCTCCACAGAACAGCAGCAAGGGAGTTTGCCTGTGGGGGACAAACGTTGCCTTTCCAGGGAAAACATGAAAGTGCTGGGGCTACAAAACCAACGAGCGTCTGGAACGCCGGACTTGGGTTCTTATGGGGAAAATTGCTAATGCAAATCAAGATGTATTCACCCAACCAGCCTCATCTGCCTGGGAGGAGATAATTAACTGTGAAAACTTCATAATAAAACTTCATAATAAATAGCTCTGTGTGTATTATGAGTTTCTCATATAAAATGAGATACTTCAGCAACTGAAACAAAAATGGACTCTTCCATGCCCAGAAGGAGATTCCAACTACCATCTTACCTCATCAACACATGCTGTTACTCCTTTTGCAATCTTTTTGGTTTGTTTCTTAGTTTTTTATCCTACTAGATGTGATGTTATGACATTACAAATAACTTCAATAACATTCAAGATTCTGCTGTCTCAGAAGTATGGTTTGTGTTTCAATGCTGTTGGTCAGTGAGCCAACATTACCTCTGCCTCAAAGCACATGCCCACTTTCTGAGATTTTTTTTAGAATAAGATGACAAGTTCATTAAGATTTAAAAACCAAAGCAACCTTGCAAGACAATTGGTTTGGTATGATAACAAGGAAAATTCAATGAAATGCCTGTACAAAATAACTACAGAAACTGCACCAAGCCCACCAGCTTAAATGCCATAACATGAATTTAAAACAGCAAGAATCGTTACTATTTTTTTTTTTTGCATACCTGTTTTTTTTTTTTTTTTTTTCATCTAACCTTTTAATTATCCACTGAGTCAGAAAGGAACAGCCATTTTTAACTCATTGTTCTGAATCACTATGAAATAGTTACCAAAATTTACATGGTATCATAGCACATATTCCAGTTATATTCTAAAATGTCAGTTTAAGAAAAACAGCAGATATGCAGAGTTGTACTATCTGGGTAGACTAGGACATTCTGTGACTACTGCACTCTGTTATTTCAACCTGTTCAGTCATAATTAAGTGATCCAGGTTTTCACAGTTTAAAATATTCAAAACTTTAAAACACATCACTTATACCTCACATAAGAAAAACACCCCATATATTGGTACATGGCATAATGCAAAAGCACCAAGATCCTCTAGATGCCAAATCCTCTATGTACCTGAGAATGGGACATTGAATTTAGCAGCATCAAAAAATTTATGAAAATTTAAGATCTTATCTTCTTGATTTAAGTGCTGAACCTTATTTAACCTTATGTAATCCTATTTGACAATTCTGCTTTCAGAAAGTATAACATTTGTTCCTGTGGTGAACAGTTCTTACCTCACCTGTAAGACCAGCCCTAAATTACCTGACACTATTAAAACACCCATTCAGTGAGGCTGCTGCTGGTTCTAGGAATGTTTTCAGCCCTGTGCCTCTCATATGTAGTTTGCTCTGAAGTGCAGAATTCTGAAGTCAAATTTGGACATGATTAATGGACATTTGTGTTGGCAAGTTTTGCTAACAGTGGGAACTCCTCCTGTTTTCAACCTTTCTCTAAAGCACTCATATGAGACTAAGCAAAATATGGCCTTTCAGGTGAAAAACTTATCTGCCAAACTTCTGCTGTCAAATTATTACAGCAAATTATATTTAATTTTCTATCTGCTTTTAGGTATCTCTGTGAGGCAGACTATTAAGATTTAAATGACAGCCATGCCCTGTAAACTCCTACTTTCTTACTGTGACCTAATTTCTAAATGTTTCAAGACAGATTAGGGTAAAACAAAACAAACTATCAGGAGGTAGCGACAGCTCATTTTATCAGCATGCTCCAATAAACCAAGGCATTAATAAATAATTACATCCCTCTCTCACAAATATCACCAGTACCAGGGGATTTGATTTAAATATGTTTGTCATAAGCTTATGCATCAAAAGACAAAATCAGTTTTTATTTCCCATGTGGCTAAATTTACAAACTTAACTAAAACTACAAATCCCTGTTTACAACTCCAGTAACCTCTATGATACTCAGTTACCCAGAAACCAATTTACATTCATAACTTCTTTCTCCCTTCACCACCATTTCACTTCAAAGGCTAAAACTCATGACTATTTGAATTCTCTCCACTTTGGAGGTTGAATAGCAATGGCTTACAACAAAGCCTTAAAAACAGGTTATTCATAGCTAGGTTTACTGGAGTGACAAATATTCCTCCTTCAATCTGGTGATCTCAGATTTCATATAGCAGAGAAAGAACTTCATCTAAATTAAAAAGTGACTTGAAAGTCCGTACAATGCAAAAACTGAGCAAAGAACATTATTCACAACAACCCTTTAACTATGTATGTATAAAACACGAAAAGTCAAAATATAAACTGACATGTTGCTTTTTTTGTCATCAAGTATGCTCCACAAAAATTATGTAGAAATAATAATACAGATGTAAAAAGCCCTCTAAAATATAGACCATATTTCATCTTGAAATAAAAGGTGTGTCAATACAGGGAGCATCTGGTCACTTTTCTGGATAATTTGCAACATAGCCAAACTAAAAAAAACTTTTATTGACATGAACTTTCAATATGATTTTATGCCTTTTTTTTTCAAATTTCCCTTTCCAGTGCATTCTTACATTATCTTAAGTGTCTAAGCACATATGTAGAGAAAAAGTTCCATAACCCAACTTCATAGTTATATTCGATTCAGAGGACAATATATAAATATATATGTGCAGAGTCAAGTTGAATTATTTTAGTTTCAATTTGTAATCTGTTTAATCCTACACTGGATAAAGTTCACTTTTGTAAAAGTAGTTTAATTAGAGCAGGAAGCCAGCAGAAGCAGCAAGCAGAAGCAAGCTATTAGCAAGTAGTTAAATGAGGATGGCAAATATCAAACTCCCCTACCACACAAGGGGACAGTATCACTGAGATGTGTAGTGCTCAGCAGGCTCTCCTTGGTGTCTCCCAAAACTTTCCCTGCTGTATTATTTCATAGCATGCAAAATCAGTAAACACTGAATATGGCAGAATTATGGCACCGCTGGTGTTACTCACGGGATTTTACCCAAGGATGCAGCAGAAATGAGCAATCACTCAGCAAGCCTGCTTGGCCTGCCTCTAATTTATCATGGCTTACATCTCATGCCTGCCAGCAGAGCTGAATTCATATGTTATTGTCCCAAACCTGTCACTTTCTGGACTGCTTTTTAATCTTCCTCCTAGAATTACATTCAGAAAGGTCACTGCTATCCAATTAGAACCTTATCAAAGATGCACATGCAGGCTGGATTCACGCTTATCGAGAATGGGTCATAAATCCAGAAACTGCACATCACACAGTACCATTACCATAATGAATAACTCCCATGGAAAAAAGTGTCAAAAAATGCTTCAGTATTGCCAGGCAAGTGTCTGACTGTATTTCTTTACACTCTAGAGCTGGTGAATGAGTGAAAGGGTTATTTATAATTACAGGAAGGATGGAAATCGAAAACCATGAAATTCAGGAACACCGTGAATTTTACACAAAACCTGATATTGCATGTTTCTACAAACTCCCCTGTTTTGTTTTTTTTTTCCCTAAGTCTCTGAATGTGTGTCTGTATTCAAGATGATTTGTGAGGATGGCTATCATTAATATACCAACATCTATTGCTTTTTCTTCTATCTCAATGTCTTTGGAACTTATGAAGAATCACACATGTAGTCTTTTATCAATTAATTTAATCAAGCTCAGAACTTGAAAGAGGAATTTGCTTTCAGTCTTCTGATTCAGGTACATCAATCCATAAGTACAACCCATACATACATCCATACATTTCTACTCTTGACCTTTGTAAAATTAGTTTTTTCCATATGTAATCAATAGCTTGAGAAATACTGTAGTGTAGGAGCCAGTTGAAAAGGGAATTATTTAGGACATACAGCCTAGGGACATTAAGTATGCAAGGCATTAAACACAAACCACATTTTTACACTGCCTGTGCTTCCAAGATTTCACTCAGTTCTCTATTCTGACAAAGAGCATTTTCAGTGTTATCAGTTCCAGAAGCAGGAAAGCAGCACATCTTTGTTACTAAAGGCTCCACTTAGTTAAATAATCACCTGGAAACACCAAACATTTTCAGTCCCTCACACTTGTTTACAGAGATTATACTGATTTACAAACAGGATCAAAGCAATTCTCTCAAGAGGGTAAGCGGATGGAAGAACTCAGTAGGTTTAAGAACTCCTGTAATAACCATTTGCTCTTTCTCCCACCACACTGCCAACTTCATTGGTCAATATCTGGGAGAGGTCCAAGCAGGGGAAGAGCAATATTGAATCAAGTTTGTTTTGTTTTTATCAGAACTAGCCTCTGAATTAGGTATGCATTTTATTTAACAGTATTCAAACAAAGACCTCTATAAGGATTTGTCTTAACTGGGATATTTACACTCTTAGAGAATGACAAATACACTAAAAGTACATATTTAACAGCCTGGATATTAGTGTTCATTCCTGGAGCTTAAACTGGGAAGTATTTCAGAACATAACATATATATTGCTGACAAAGGCAATCCATCTGAAGAATTCCTCCCTTCCCAGCTCCTCTCTGTTTGGCCACAAGGAAATGAAGATGGGCCCTATTTTTTTTTTTCCTTAATTAAATGTTGACAAGTATAACACCTGTAGGTTTATTTACTCACATAAGAGGCTGCCTTGATTGGAAAGTAATTGAACTTTGTTCTTATTTATAAAAAATACAGATAGAAAAAAGCAATTTGAGAAAGGCTGCTGCTCCTATCAAACTTTGTGATAAGTAAGAAAACTGCAAAGATTTTTTAATTCACCACAGCAAAAGGAAAGCTTTAGAATTCTTTGCCCTGTGATTGCACATTGAGACTATTCAGCTACAAATTTTTCTATTTACATTATATTGGTGACTTGCTATACAGCAATGATTTAAACTGAAATGGAAAACCTGATTTAAAAGAGGAAAAAACCCAAACCATAAAACTCACACTAACCAGAGTTCCCAAGTGCTCAAACAACTCAACCCACAGTAATGTGAGTGCCTCACATGGAAATCTGATGGACAGTCATCTGTAAGAGTGCCAGGCTTCATAGCCTAAGAGTTCAAATGCAAGTTCTCTGGGACAGAGATGGTCTTTTCGTTGTGCTTTGACATTTTTTATAACATTGGGAAGCCATTTCTCTGGGCCTCAGTGTAGAATAAATTATTAGTTATACTAATAAAATCCAACTTTTAGGAGAGAGTAATGGATCTCCTTATTGGCAATCATAACAGAAAGGTCACAAATTACAGGGCATGGAGCAAGAATTGCCCAATCCTGATGTCTCATCCAGGTCAAGGTTAGGGTGTACTGCAAACACCACAGCATTTGGTTTTTTTTCTGTCAACAACGTCTTGTTCCTGTGATAAATTAAGAACTCAAGGCTGCAGGTCACTTTTGAACCCTTCATCAGTTATAAATTCCCCTTAATAATAAGCAGAACTCTCATATAAAACCTAGTGATTTACAGTAATAAGGATGCCTGTACCATTTTTCCAGAATATCTGTCAGTTTACTTTATAATAGCTAGTATTTACAGAGCACTTTACTAACATAAACTAATTAATTATATCCTCAAATGTTTCAATTCAAAATTCTAATGATGTACTAAGTATCATGAGCACTCATCAAATGCCCACTGAGACTTCTATGCTTGACTTACAGCATCAGATGAGCTCATAGAAAGCAGCCAGGAAATCCAAAAAGATTTTTCCTTATTTGCATCATCCAATTATGTTTTTCTACCATTCCTTCAACTCCTCTGTGTAATCCTGTTGGGCATGTCAGGCACATGACTAATTTCAACAGCAGCATTTTTTACTTTGAACTGAAGGATGCATCAGTACACTCTGAACTCATTTATCAAGAGCTTGCAATTCGAGCATAGTGTTTTGCTTAAGACCACCAAATAGTAAAAAAATGCTCAACCTTGACTCATAACAGCCTCAAGATTACAAAAAAAAAAAAAAAAAAAATCCCAAAAGCACAAACCATAAACAAACCACAGAACCCCCTTTAAGAGTCAAGGATATTCTGGAGTTACTGCTTTTGTAATCTATACTGGTTATCACTTTTAGCATTCATATGTTGGAAATTGTTTCCTGACATAAATACAACTTCTTACAAAAAAAGCTTAGCAAGGGGTACAAAAATGGAGGTATTCACTACTCTCAAGCATACCCTGGAGCTCTGGAGCTTAAAGCATTCTAAGTCAGTGCCTCCTAGCTATTTCTCCTATGATGCTTACACTATTGTCCTCCTAATGGGAGGGCAAGGGCAAGAGAAGAGGGAGGAATGTTAATTTTGGATACTTATTCTAGCTGGGGAAAAACTGTCAGGGAACCTTTTAGACTCGACAATATAAAACCAGCACTAAGTATTGAGAGAGCAATTGAAAGCCAATTTTAGCAAAATACATAGGAACTTTAACTCTGAGATGAATCTTATGTTTCCATTAACATTTTCATTAAAAAAAAGAAAAAAAGAAGCAGGTATTGGTAATACAATCATCTGTATATTATCAGGTGCTGTTAATCCTACATTGTTACAGAAATTCTAGTAAGTAACTCATGTGTCAATTCTCTTTATATCAGAAACCTCAAAGTTTCAAGTGAGGATGAGAAGCAGAGAAATATACTAAATGCATAAAGATGATAGTTTATAAAAAGTAGGTGACAACTGAGGTCATGCAGATTTCCTAGATGGAAAACAGTTTGGCCCAGGGACATTCTGCATCCCCTAATTGCTGTTCAGGGACATATTCAGCCAAGGACAGAACAAGAGCCCTCTCTGTTACTCTAACCTTGCGTTTCCCTGAGTGCATTCCAACATCTCCAAACTGCACAAGCCAAAACAATATCCAAAGGACCTGAATGAGAACATTTTATAGCTCCAAAGAGAAAGAAATGTGCATAAGAAAGTTTTATTCAAATAGGTCATTTTAGGGTCAAAAAAGTAATTTAATTTTCAAGCCTTTTTTGTCAGCCTCCATTGCTGCTAAATAAACAAAATAAATAAATACAGATAGATAAAGGCATAAGAAGGAAGTTGCTGAAAAGTTTCCATCTATTATAAATTGGATAACATCATCACAGCAGATTATTCCACTTTCTAGTCCACAACAACCAGGTTTTATATCCCTTTAAGGCAGTTTCATCAAGTAAACAGCACTGGTACATTTTTGTGTTTCTCACAGCATAAACAACACTCTGACAGGGAACACCTCTTAAACCAAAGCTGCACCACACAGACAAGACTGCTTTCACAAAAGAGAAACCAAAGTGTCAAATAATCCAGAATAAAAGCTCTAAACCTGCTGCTCAGAAGGATGCTGATGACTATATCACAGCTCACTGTATTATGATCAACACATTCACAGGAAAGAGGTTATATACTCAGTGAAGCATCTGACCACATGATATTTGCATTAGGAAATTAGCATCCCACAAATTAAACTTGGCACGTACTAAGTGGATTTGAAACTGGTAATTGATAAATCCAGAAAAAGAGATATCACTGGGGAATCACCAATGAAAAAGCAAGTTCCTAGTGGAGTCATGATGGAATTGGTTCACACCCTCAAAACAATTCAATACCTGCCAGTAATTGAGAAGAAAATATCAGGTCATTACTAATTCAATTTTCAGACAACACACATTGCTGGATAATGAAGTGGCAAGCAATCTATACAAATAAACATTGCTTTGTAAACTGGGCACAGTTCAAGATTTATGGTGAGATCATGTTTCAAAACAAACAAAAAAACCCCCACAATAACAAAATAGAATATTATATTGTAGAAGAAAAGGGAAATAACCCAGGGAGCACAACCTCCTGATTTAACAAAGCTGATAAAAACTACTGAAATGATATCTGGATATAAGAAAATAGCAGCAAAGATGGTTACTCAGTGAGCAAGTGCCAATGATTAGGCTATTCCTGTGACATTTTGACCAATATTGCTGTCCACACTTTCAAAGTACACTAAAAGCCCCACAGTTTTTAAATTATTCCTATGTCCTTTTTGTGAAGTTTGAAAATCCCAACTTATAATTTGATACTCAAAAAATTCAAGATGCTAAAACTATCTAAGATGGTAAATATTTATGCAAGTTGCATTTTTCCAAGGCATTAGAGAACATTAGATGGTGACATTCCCCTTCCAGAATTTAGGTATTTCATCACTACAGGTTGGGACTAGGAAAATTCAAATTGAAAGTTAATGGATTGAGGGTTTGGGTTTTTTGGGGGATTCTTGCTGTGTAAATGAAGCACACTCGCCAAAGTATTCTGAAACCTGAAAAAAAATTAATCACTCTAACTTACTTCCCTCAAAACTGCCTCTGGATCCAAGGACTGTGGATTTCAGGCACTCCAAAACCATCAGACTGCCATCTAATCAGTGCTTGAAAGCTGCACTTAGGAGACAGCACCTGGCAATGTGAATCCCATTTTACAGGCATTCCACACAGCTATGCAAGGAAAGTAAATGTCAACTGCATGAAACACCTGCAATATTTAAGACATATGACTTCTCAGAAATACCAAAGAATGTGGTGTGGGCAGCAAAACCTTTTTCTCTGCATAATATCCAGTTTGTATAATTTAAAAAGAAATGTGATCTGAAGTCCAACAGGAACAGAACAACTAAAATTCACTAAAAATGAAGTTTTACCTTTGGGTCACCTCAATATTAAAACATCCTAAGGGACATGTGATTTCCTTCACCTGAAATCTTTACAAAGCCATCTCAATATTTATTCAAAACAACATATAACCAATTCAGGTCCAAAAAAAAAAAAAAATATGCTTTTTCCAGCCACATATTATTGATGCTGCTAAAGAAGTTGTGGCTTGGGTTATGCAGAATGTCAAACTACGGGATTTTAGACTTAGTTTATTCAAATTATATAATTCAACACCAAAATGGCAATCCAATTTCCCTTGCTCAGCAAGAATGTAATTAAACACTTTTGAAAATACAGCTTCTTAAATAGACACCCACATACAGGGTAGGCAATAGTTCTGGAAAATAATAACTACTAAAAACTGTGCTATGTTTTAACTTTTACTACAGTTTTTTGAGAGAGAAATATACATTTAAAAGAGTTGAATCATGTGACTGGCTCATTTCTTCCCAAAGCTCACCTGCACCTGCTATGTTGTTTACATGTTGAAGGCATCCAGAAGGAAAGCTGTCCAGGCAAAGGGTGCTACTCCCATGGTGGAGAAAAACTTCCCAGACTGTTACTATGTCTTGTTTTGCTGTTTGACTGCACTCATGATAAAGAAAACATATATAAGTACACATTTGTGTGTCTTTATGTGATCATTCCCAAAACTATCTTGAACAGCACTGAAACTTGGCTAGTTCCCCTCTCTACTCCTATTTTCCCTCTCCAAAAATTAAATTAATTCAAGTCAATTAAGTTTACTACTGCCCATAAATTGCAGAAACCAAACAAATAGGTAACATCATTAAAACATGGTTCTAACAGTATCCTCTGATTGAAGAAAATTCAATATTGCTTTACTTTTCAAATATAAGAACTGCCTTTCCCCCTCCCCTCCCACCTGCTTTAGTGTTAGTTAACCTCTAAATTATGGTCAATTTGCTACCACCACCAATTGCAAGTTGATGTTCTAGTCACGATTGCAAATGATTGTCCCATCAATTCCTGCTTTTGAGGCTGTCAGTAGAGTTGTCAGAAGTATGGAATTGCTGTATGAGACCCTCACAACTGGCATCTCCTCTGATCTGTGGGACACCTCAATTCCACAGCTGTCACAGTGCTGACACCATCTCCAGTTAATGATGCTGCACCATCTCCCTGGCTCGTTTACCTGCCGACCCTGCAAACAAATGGAGACTAGAAGGGAAGATAGAGAAGTGAGCAGCAGATACCACACTCATCATAATCACTATGATACACAGTAGAAGAAAATCAATTCCTCTTAATCGAATAGAATGACTTATTAAGGGTTATAAGTCCTAGCTGGAGAGCTCTACTGATTGGATTATGCTGGGAGAGAAATTAGCAATGAGCTCTTGAACTCTCTTCCTTTTGTCTTCTGGCTCAGAGTTGCTATTAAATTATTATCTTATGAGAATCTTAGTAAGCAAGTCATGCTCTGATCAGGGAGAAGAGCAAGAAGAAGGGGACGGAAAAGGTTCCTGAAGTGTTGACAGACAGGGATGACAACAAACAAAATATGCCCATCGCAGCATTTCTGACTCTTGATTGAAAGAGCACAGCAATGGTACCTGAGACAAACACTTGAGACTTCCCAGAAAAACCCTCTTCAGTTCAGTACTGACTCAGCCACTTGACAGATTGATAAGGAATTGCTTTGATTGTGACATACTGGAACTGTAAATTAAAACTGTCTCAAAATCCAGTTTACTACAAATTTTTCTTCATTTAGGATTTTTTTTCCAGATTATATAATTAGTTAATCAAACATTAGTCTTTAAGTGCTACTTAAAATATTAGGAGACAAAGTAAAGGTAGAATAGAGCTGGAAAATAAATATTTAAGATGAGAACTGGCAAAAAAGAGTTTGTCTTTCCCTTAAAACAGCAGATGCTATTTGGAGCCTACTTCTGGCTCTTAAGTATTAGAGTAAGATCTAACAAACCCTAATAGGAAACCTGGGACTAGGAGTTTGTGTGTTTAAGCTGAAGAAAAATATGCTGTCCTAGTTCTGGGCAGGACAGAGCTCATTTATGTTACAGCAGTCAGGTGCAGTGGTGCCCACCTGTACCCCCAGCTGCTGGGAGGCTGAGCCCAGGAGTTCTGGGCTGAGCGGGCATGGCCACTCCTAAATGTTATTTAATACCATCTTACCTCAATGCCAGGGGGCCGGGCAAAGGGACTCTCTCACTTCCCAGATGGAAGTTTTTTGACCATTGTTTTTCACCACTGGGCTTGGTGAGTGTTTTGCATGTAAATCACCCGGCCTTTCATTAGTACTAATTTTTTGCTGTTACTGTTTCTTATCTCACTGATGTCTCCAGTAAATTTTTCTTAATTTACCTCTCCATTTTTACCTTTGAGTCTCCAATTCTCAACTCCATCCCCAGAGCAGGAAGGGGTGGGGGAAGAAAGTGAGCAGTTTCTTGTTTAGGAGAATCACTTCTGGGGCACTGAACTGGGGAGTACTACTCCTAAATCAAGACACATGCATGGAAATGATGCTTCCTTTCACTTTTCAAAGTGAGAATCACTGCAATTAATGGAAGTTTTGTGCCAGCAATCTCCAGGATAACTGCTACAGATAGGGGGAAGGTGCACCTTTTTTAACCAACAGTATTACCTTTTATTACCAACAGTAGGCCAGGCCATCCATAGTGCATTCCTACGGCAAAATTCTAGGGAAGCAAACATACAGAGACCATGCACATCAGCTAATGGTCTGCCTCACTAATCCTGAAGCTCTTTCAACAGCCAAATTCCAAAGGGCAAAAGCTTGGGAAATATAAAATTTCATTACTGCACTTCTTAAAACAGTCTGTCTGAAGTTTTAAGTTTTATGCAGTGATCATATTCTAGCAGAATAGAAATGAACTGAAAAGAGATGACAAGCTCTGGATCTTCTTTTGCTCCCACACCGCAACAGCTTGTGCCTAACATTAGTATTCCCAGACAGTAGAAAACCAGTACTAATACCTTCCACAACGCTGTGCTGGTGGCTTTAATCACTATGATTTTGCTACACACAATGAAAGAAATATTATTGAATAAGGATTCAGAGATTAAAAATAGAAGTTCTGACAGTTCCCAAAATGTCCTTACATTTGTCCCCTAGGAAACCCAGAAACAGCAGTAATATCCACGTGATGAATTCTATTTTGTCATGCACATTTGACCACCTCAACTGCTGCCTGCATGCTAATCCATCACTGTGGGAATTATTCAACCATTCCAGGCCCCTGAGCTTCAAATGACCACCATTAGAACAAAGTTAAAATTGCTGGGAATAGCTTGTCCACCAGGGACTGAACACAAGTCACACTGATGAAATCTTCAGGGTATGTAACTGCTTAGGAGCTCAGGGACTGGTAGTTCAACCCCGTAAAAAGGGAGGTCTTGAATGGATTTTGACAGCCAAGTGAAAGGGAAGTTTCTGGTCCTAAGTATCTAGGTACTTCCCCCTGCTCCAAAATCCTTCCTTAGGAAGGATTTGGCAAGAGGTATTTAAAGGACCCTGGCTCATAAAATGCTCATGTCTAGAAATGGGCAAAGTTTCTGCCCTGTTTCCTTCCTTTGCGTTCCCCATCACAGCACTCACAAGAAACCATCCTGAAGGCAGAGCCAAACTTGGCTCTTCTGATGAAGAGATCACAACTCAGTAACCTGACAGACAACAAGAGCTACTCTGACCTTGGAAACAAAGAGTAGATGGTGTTAAGATGACAATAATAATGATCTGGAATATAACAGATACATATGGACCACACACATCCATATAGAAATTTACAAAAATGTACTAATACAGACGAACACTTTTTCAATTCTTCCTCTTTAGTATTTTCTACTATTTTAATACACTTACTAGTTAATACTAACAGAAAATTAAACACTATTGCAATTTGTCAAAGATCTTCCTGCTCTACATAAACACAAAATTTAATAATCCATTCACTAATCATATTTGCAGTTCACTCTGTTTTAAGATGTTACAGTAAATTAGGTTTCCTCCTACTGCATTACAGAAAAAGTTTGTTGAATGAATGCCAGCAACTGTACCATTCTGCAAGGAGTAAGTGTACTTTTTCCTGTAAGGCTAGAGCCATAAGAATCATTTAACTCTCAATACAAAACCAGTTCTGTCAATGTACTTCCCTTTGACAGCTGTTAACGACTAAATCTATTTTGATTATAACTTCAAATATAACTTAAATTGACTTTTTACAGAAAAAGTTCTGTATTAATCAGAATGGCCAAGACCAGCACTCACCAAGAAGCCTGAACTTGGATCATCTTATTGCCTTATTGTGCCAAATTCTTCAAGTGACTGAAGTTAGGAGCAAGAACTGCTTTGCAATGTCCATTATTATGGTATTACTCAAAAAATTGATACATTTTATTACTGATTATACAAAACTGTATCTTTGTCACCAATTAATCCTGTTTACAATAAATAGATCAAACAAATTGAATATAAAACTGAACTGATTCTCACTTGTAGAATAATATGAAAGGTGTGACTACAGGAATACATATATTAAAGAAAGTAAGAAAACCATGTTCATTTTTTAGATACTAAATTTAGGAATGCATACCAGACCAGCAACTAGCTCCATCTCTTTGCAGCTTCTATGAAACTATTATTTGAAACTATTATTATCCAGCAAATCTAAGTTCCTCCTCAACCAAAACTACATAGCTATACATTAATAAAGGCCCCACTTTTACATTTTTCTGGGGTATGTTCATATAGGAAGCATATTTTCATAAAGCTTGCTCATCAAATCCAAAAGAATAAACTGCTTAATAGCATTTCTGTTATTAACTGAATTAAAACTATGTTTTCCAACATAAGATATTAAATATAGAATGAATTGGAAGAAAAAATATATTGAAAAGAGTGTTTCAATTGAATTTCTTCTAAATTCATCTACAAAATTGAGTTACAAATTAAAACTTAGGTAAAGAAAGACCTGCCAGTCATTTTGGCACTTTCTTTGGCCCAACTTATCTGAGGCAGCTGCAAAACTGCATTTAAGGGTCATATATTTTCTTTCAAATCAGCTTCCAAATGCATCTCAGAGAATGGGCCATGACAATGGTTTAAAGCTTTTTTCTCCTCTGCAGCTACAAGTCATCACAATGCTGACTCTAATCAGGTTACTCTGCATCTGTCTGCCACAAATAACCTAGTAACAACTAAATGGATTGCCATAAATCTTTCCATTAGAATTTATAACTTTATTAGCACAATATTTTTGAACTGATTGCATTACTTTGAAGAGCAGCTTTCATTTATTTTGTCATTTGGGGGTCAAATGTGTACAATGGCTGGAAGCTGAATACACAATAGGAAGCCTTACTTCAGCTTCACGGTGGTCTCCAGGATTTCCCTTCTCCAGAGACTACAGCCAATTTTTAAAAGGAACACTTTGTTGTTGTGCTGAGGTTGAACCATGGGGTTTAATGTGACCCAGTTTCTTCATGACACACAGGGGTCACACTGCCAGTTTTATGGCCCTGATAAGGCTTCATAAGAGTAATTTGCCATTGGGTAAGTTATCAAAGGATTATACATATTTTTTTGGTTTTGTTTAGAGCTGTTGAAATCCATGCCAAGGATCATATCTCTGTACAGGGTATGAGGATCGAGCAATATTCAGTGATTCTAACCAATGTGGTTTGATTCATCAGTATCTTGAGGTGTAGGGAGGAAAAATACAAAATGCATTAGTTTCCTAAAATAAATTTAAGTATTTCTTTCACTGTGGCGTAAGTACTCTGTATTTTCTTTGCTGAACTACAACAATTCCAAAGGGTACATATTATGGTTAAGAAGAAGAAATCATCTAAGCAGTTTGCATGGATGACAATAGTTCAGCATTTTGACAGCACTGCTGTACAAACACAAATTATGTTATATACATAGCCACACATACACCCCAAAAAAATCAAGGCACAGCTTAAGTGCATTTTTGTTTTAAGGGATTAACTTCTAAAAATTTTAAGCATAACAGACAAAATTTGAAATTTGGAAAAAACCTAACTTGAAAATTCAAGAATGAAACTGTATTAGGGTAACTGAAGCTAAAGGCACTTTCCCATCTGAGGACTGAAAAAGGTCAGGAGTTTCAGTGGGAAAGAGAACCTTCATAAGATAAAGGCTCAGAAATAGCCACACATTCCTTTGTGTTTTGTTCATTATTAAATGGGAGTCTGCACAGTTCTGCAGGGTTGTTAACATACATTGGATTCTCTGGCAAGATGTAAGGATAATTTATCAGCTTTTACTGGCTGCTTAGGTGCAAAACTGTGAGCACAGACACAAATAACAGGTCATTCATTGCTGAGATGTAGATGAAAGGTGCAAAACAGGAGAAAAGTGCATGTACAGAGACACCATGTCTAACAAGGTGCTTCAGATCATACTTAGATGCTGCAGAACAAAAGCAATTAGGTAGCCCACTTGCTAGAAAGACATGGAGTCATCAGTTTTGATTTTATTTCTTCCTTGCAAACACAGAAAATTTTGCACGAAGAGAAAGAAACCTTGATAAGTAAATTATTACATAAAGGAACAGGTTTATTACAAAGCTGCCCCGCCAGACCCCAATTAAGACCAGATCCACATAAGACTGTAACATAGGAAGTGAATCTGCCCTGCTTTTTGTTCTTACTTAGAGTATTCAAATGGAGGCTTGCAGCCTAAGACATTCCCAAGCACCCCAGAAAATGAGTCAAGACTTGATATTTCTTTGAGCAACGTGGATCTGTCATGACAGGAATCATGAGTGCCTCTCAAACATGCACAGCAACCAAAAGCCACAAAGAGCCAGAAATAGAAAATCAGGAGGACAAATCACCCTCCTTGCTGCTTCCACACATCTCTAATCCTTAACTGACCTTTCACCCAAAAGAAAATTTGTTCAAGATAGTCCAGGAATCTTGAACTAGCTCATTTCTTAGATGCTATGGAAGAAGTGTCAGTTGGTAGAAATCACACTGCATTAGTTTTCAAACACATGTACCATAAGGAGCCAAAACAACTTCTGGGTGATCCTTACACACCTTTCCTTTTCTGTTATAAGTTTAGGAAAGAACCCTTAAAAATGTTAAAGAGTTAAAAAAAAAAAAATTCCTTACCCACTAATAAAAGCATGTACTAGCAAGATAATTATCTTCTATACTAGAATACTCTTAAATCTCTAAAAAAACCAGGAAAATGTACTTAATATAATAAATGTTCATGTATTGTCTAAAAATGACAATTTCTTGTAGTAAAACTGCTCTTCTGTTCAAGAGCATCTCCACAGGGATTCTTAAGGAAACAGAGTGGTTAAATTCCTTAAAAACAAGATAAAATAGACTAGGCCAGTTTTTTCATTAAACTGCTCATAGTTTACATTTAAGAAGACATGGCTTGATTCTCCATTCCTGATTCCTCTTCAGATTTAATTACACCCAAAGTCCCACCATTTCTGAGTGCACAATTCCCTGTGGCTCCTGGCTGGCCACCAAAATGTCCACATTTGTCTGTGTTGCCCACATAGAACACAGGCAGTAGTGCAGTCTCATCCCAGCCTCCGAGCCTGTAACAGGAGCTGAGCTAAGAAAAAGGAAATACAGGCCACCTGTGCTCAACTTTTAACCTGTCAGACATGGTTTGTGACATGATTTCACCAGACCATTGTGCTGTCAGGATAAGAGATCTCAAGAATTTCTTGACTCTACTTTAAGGCTTGCAGTGTTAATAAAACAGTATACTGAACAAAAACACGAGTTAGACCATAAAGCTTTCACAGTCTTGGCATAAATGTGAGCTGTCTTTGTTTTTTTAGCTCTGAATCTAACAATGTAAGCACTGCATCTGCTTTCATGAAGCTTTCTGAATTTTCTTCTCAGTATTTAGTTAGGAAAGTACATTAACACACCTAGATATTAGAGCAATGAGCATCATCCACCCCAATAAAAACTGTTACAGATCATTCTCTTCCGGAAAACAGTTTTCATTCTTAAGCCCACCTATGGCTACCTAAAAACTTTCTCACAACAAACTCTACTAATTCATAAGGATTTTAAAACTATTTCTCAATACAATGAGCATGTTCAGTTTTAAGAAAATCAGACAAAACTTACGTACCTAATTTCCCTCCTGTTTAAATTCCCTTTTTATTTAAAGCTAGAAGTTTCTATCAGTTATGACTACATGTTTTAAAAAGCTTATTTTTAACTCAAGACCATACTGCTATAAAAGCAAGAAGTACTAAGTGTACCTAAAACCTCATTAGATTGATCTGTATTATCCTTAACCACTGAAATGGAAAACTAAGAATATTAATATGGCAGCTTTGACATCACAACAATTGATGCAAATTCTAGGGTCTAACTTGATAATTCCTGCATGCTTCCCCCAGTGAAAGAGCAGAACTATTGTCATAGTCTGAGCATATGTGTAGCTTAACCTTACTTGGTTTTTATAACGGGGAATTGTGACAAAGAACTGGAATTCATTTTCTAAAATAACACATCTTATGTGTCAATAAAAAGAAACAAGAGCAGTCACAAGAATTAATGAGGCTGATTATAAGTCAGATCTCAAAAGGATATTATCAACTCTTGAGCAAGTCAAATGTCAAACTTGGGTTACAATACATTCTTCTACACTTTGGGATAATCCCCTCTAGATTAATGCCTTCTTATCATTTTTCCCCTCTCAGTTTATTCAAAACACTTATCAAAAGAAAAATCAAGCAGGCAGTAAAAGCCAAGGTACTTCTGCAGTAAGAAAATAAGCAGCCACAGCACATGCAGCCTCTCAGGGTTAAAAGAACAACTTGTGAATAAAGCCTTGCCTGGGGATGAACACTGATCAGATTCAGTGGGCAAACACAGCTCTTTTATCAACAGGAGCACAGTGTCCTACAGGTACCTCTAGTGCCAGCATTACTGAGGCATTTCACACCAGCAGCACACCCAGCTCCAAACTCTTCTGGGATAAACAGGTATTATCCAACAGTTTGTAAAATAAGGGTGGCAACACCTAAAAACTGAAACCATAGCACTTTCTCTTCTATACTAATCAAAATCCCGAAGGAATATTAGCTAGAAGGAGAAAATAAAAATGAGTACTAGTAAGTACTTTATGTAGTAAATTGAATAAAATGGAAAAAAAAAAACCCAACCAGTTTCTACAGCTTATACAAAGTTGAAATTCAGATTTATTTTCATAGTGACAATATTTTTAAGCTCATGAAAAACTTTAGATCTTGAAACAAGATCTATTCAGTGGCTAATTGATACAAGAACTGAATGTACGGCTTGGTCTTGATTTTAATTTCAGTACTAGTAATAAAACTGCAGTTTAATTCTCTGGAAAAAAATATAAAAATCAATCAATTTACCTCCTCTCAAAGCATCTTTTCCCCTTGGCTGAACATGACATTAAAGGTTTCAAATGTCATACTTGTAAACTATGTGGAATTAAAAGATGTCTCTATGGAACTGCTATATTAAATGGATCTTAAAGCAGTTTCTGATTCAAAAGAATGACAGAAATTAAGTACTAGAAAAACCTAAAAAGCAAAAAATAGGGAAAGAAACAGTCTCTTAAGCATTCCAGACATAAAACTCACTAGATTAAGAACTGTAAAAATTAAGGATTAAAACTCCCTAAACCTTAAACATTACATCCACTACAAGTGCAGAACATGAACAATTTACTTCCATCAAGACATTTGTTACAAGCTAGTATAACACCAACATAAAAGCTTTATTAGACTTTAATTGATAAAAGCAAGGTTTCCCTCCAAACTCTCTCATCACATTCATGATGTCCAATAGATTATAGATTAAAAGTCATATTTGCTCAAATCTACACAGTCAAACCCCGTTCTGGCTCTGTTGTCTGGATCACTTTGTGCCTTGAAGAATAATGACAACAAATAAACTTGAAACATCTTGGCTGTGTTAGATTTCACCTCACTACTGCAAACAGCATTATTCTCATCTTTGATGTCAACAACCCAAGAGTATTAGATAAAATTGCTTGACTGTCAACATAAGAATCGTATTACAAGTGTCACAATGAGGGAAAAAAAACCAAAAAAAACCCAGCAAAAAATCAAAGCATGCTTGATACTTTTTTTTGGGCATTTTTTCCCCTGTTAATTTTCATAATTTTCCAAAACATTAGCATCCAGGGTTTATTGCACTTGTTTTCTCAGCAAATCCTGTCCATTATTTCCTTCATACTTCTTATATAGTAGGTGATATGTATTTGATATTTGGGCTAAGAAGCTGGTGCTATTTCTATTATTAATGAAGAATGTTTTCACTTCCTTTATTAAAGTTCTTACCATAAGATTGAAATCACTTGGACATTTTCACTTGCTTTAAATCAAAGAAGGAAGGAAGCAAGGAGGGACTGGATTTCTTACCTCACTTTCTGACACAAAGATTTTTTTTCCTTGCAGGTACAAACAGATTTTTGAAAATAAAAATGTTAACATAGGAGCACTAACAACTGACTGATTCATAAATAAATGTTTTTTAACCTGGAAATACAATAGTGTGGCACCTCAGCTGGGCTTCCCCCAGGACTGGACTCCATAAAAATCCCCCTAGTCTTAGATAGGCTGTCAGACCACAATAATGAGATTCACTGTGTAACAGAGATGAAATTGTTAGGTCTCTAAAAAGATACCTACTTTGATATGAATTTTTCAGTTTCAGACTTCAAAAATCACTGCCTATTTTCTGTCTTACAAGTGTCCAGTAGCACTAAAGCCAAAGCTTCTTTCCTTCTGAAAAGCACTTTAATTTCTTGAAAAGCTCCAAGAAAAGACAAATATCACTGCATTACAGCTTTGGAATTTACAATGTTTGCCACTGGCCTGAGAACACTCTTCAGTAGTTTTTTCAGTAAGTGTGTTTATCAGCAAAAGAGATGATGCCCTTCTAATTCCTGTGACATCTGTCCTATCAATCCTGAGCATACCACCGCCGGTTCCTAGAGCCATGATCACACAGGTAGCCGAGCATGTTACTGCTCAGGCAAATGTGTTATGAATTCTCAGATGATGAACTATGGTAAGGCTGCATGTCAGAGGTGATGAAACTGATAATCCATCAGTAATTTTCTAACCACCCCAACATCTCTGACCCATTGAACTAAATAAATGTATTTAATCACTGACTAGTCAACTGATCAGAAGGTGCCACAGGGTGAAATGAGTGTCTTGACAAAGGGAAGACAGGCACTACCTAAACCACTGTCATAACAAACATATCTCATCCACAGCTTACCCACACACACAGATTCAACCTTAAACCATACTACAGAATAAAATTTTTGTTTACAACAAAACACAAAACTGATCTCCTAAGATTATCATTAAGAAAATAATTCTGGCAAGTGTTCCAGACTCTTTTCTTGTAAACAGACTAGGTTAAAACCACAAAAAACCCCCAACTCTCCAGTCACTTCTGATGAATCATAGCCCAGATAACACAATGCAATCAAAGGATGCTGCTTCCATAGAAGGTTTTTCAGCGCCTTTCAGGTCTGACTGTTGCCAGCTTAGTGACTAAGAAGAATGGCAGGACAAATCTCACACCCTTCACAGAAGTCTTAGGCAAACTTTTCTTGGCACGCAAAAACCGGATTGCATAGAAAGTGGAGCTTTCCCCAGGTGTTCCTATGGCAAAACAACATGCCTGCCCAGCACTGGGTTATTAATGTCTCATTCTCCTGATGCTGTGTGTTGGCAGCCATGACAGAAAGCTTTGAACTTGTTTATTCACACTTGTTTAATCCTGTCTCCACACAGCACATCACAGCCTGTGGGGCTTGGAAGATGGATGAGTGAAACCAAGGCCACGAGGAGGTCAGGGTCAGGGTTGTCTCTGAATCTCAATAACTCCATCACTCACTGCAGCAGGCACTTCAGAGGTCACCTCAACCGAGGAGTTTGGGATAGATGTGCAAAACAGCTGGCACAAGCATACACATATTCCCTGCAGTTGATGCTACACATGGAAACAAGTATAAATCCTTACTCTCACAGTGTCTTGAGCTGCTTTTAGTCTACTTGGTTGCAAAAAGGAAAAGGAAAAGGAAAAAAAAATTATTTTAAAATAGCAGGCGGGTATCAAGCAGCAGCACGCAGGCAAAAGAAAGAACCACTAAAAAAATCAGAAAATAAATATGCCAGTTTAATATTTCTGCTGTAACTAAGGGAGAGGAGCAAGAAGAGCACATGATGTTGCAGACTAGTTCTAGTACACAGTGACAGTGGAGGGCAATACATTTCATCCCACTTGCATTGTGACACATTGTGCCTGACAAAGAAGCTTCTTTGAAGCACAGACAGCACAGATGACACAAACTCCTACTCTATCCATTGCACAGGAATTTTAATGTGCATCAATGATAAATCCTAATTTTTAGAAGCTTTCTGTTTAGAATATGTATATGTGCATCATATACATACATGTATTTCATGCATATAGAAACACATATTTTTATATATATAAAATTAAATGTCAAAAACATACAGTAGTAAAATAGCTGTATACTGCTCAGGTCCTAAACTATACTGACAATATTCAGCATAATTTGAGAGTTCTTATTCACATAACTTTAGCAAATAATTATGCTGTTCATATTGCACACTATATCCTGTTTGTTCACCTGTTCTGTTTGTCACTGGCAGGAACTTCATCACATGCTGATACAAAACTGTTCCTTTCTTATACCTCTGAGTTTGTGCTTTCTACCTCATAATAAACCTCAAAATAAACCACTCTGCAAAAGTGAAATTATGTCCAAGAGAGTTGGAAATTAGTATTACTTCCTATCTTTGAGCACACGTGCCGCACTGCAATTAAAAGCATAAATTTGATCCAACCAAGTTCTCATTTGTTCAGAATGCAGGTGTATAATGAGAAAAGTGACATATAAACTTAGATCTGCACACATGCACCCAGTGTATTTATCATAGCCAGTCAAAATATTTTAATGAATAGGAAAATTAGGAGGTGAATTATATAAAGAATAGTCAAAGACAAGCTTTTATTCTAGGATGAGAAAACAAGTCCTTATAATATGACCAAGCTATTTGAGAAGAAAATCCAGATAAATAAGAAAAACAATAACAGGGCTCTGCCCCAGTCTCTCTAAAAAATGTAAAAACACAGGCTTCAGTGCAGACATCACTTAGACTAATGAAACTGGCAGAGAAAGAAGTAGTTCTACAATAATTTGCAGATCCATTTTTTATGCCTTTCTTTCTCTCTTTTCTTAAAGGGAGGGCAGTGGAACAGAAGTGATTAGAGTTTTGATTTTCTTTTTTTTTTCCAGAAGGTTGGTTTGCTTTTCGAAGCATTTCCGTAAGATAGCAATTTCTTAAAGACAAAGGAAACCTTTTTGTTAGGATTGCTGCAACTTCTTTCCCTATGGTCCATTTTCTCAAAAGTTTATTTCTATTAAGTGCTCCTAAGGGGGAAGGTGGGAACAAGGGAGCTGTATTTTGCACAATTTTCAATAAGACTGATACAATCAAAGTTTGTATAACACATATAAATATCTATTAAGGAGTCCAAAATTTGGAGTAACTGATACATTCAGGATCAGATACTGCTCAAATGGGAACACAATCTTAATAAAAGCATGAAGAAAGTCACCTGTCTTTTTTATAGTAGGCAGAAGAAGGCAAATAAAATGAACAATATCCCTCATATTTTTAAGATATCATACTACCAATCAAAATATTTGGCTTCTGTCTGTGGTTGGGCAATCAGCATGATACATGGCTTCAGACAGATGGCTCTGAGTCTCAAAGAAAACATGACTGATGTTCAGTATTGCCACCACTGATTTCAAGACAGGTATCTGTGGGAGAGGAATTTACAGGTCTGCAGCAGGTAATTAAGTTGCTTCTGCAGTACAATAAGAATTGTATATATGCTAAGGGAGGGATCTGGAGCTCAAAGGTACAAATCTTCAGTGGCTTCAATCACTTTTCCCAGCTGAGTCTCCAGACTACAGGCTACTTAACTTCTCCTCCAACAATCTGAATGAACAACAAGATTTAGACTACTTGAGGAAAATGTGACTTCTACTTGCTCATTCTAAATTTGAAACATAAAAGAAATATATAAAAATGAGAAGAGAGTTAAAAAAAATATAGGTAGAACACAAAAGCAAATAACTTGAATTTGTTTTCACAAAGTAATTTTTTTTTTGCCATTTACTCTCTAGTAACCAAGATGCTTTGCTAAAAGAAAAACCATTCTGACAAACATTGTCAAGTTTTAACTGTCCAGTTTGCTTCAACAACCCCAAATTTACATCCAGACTGTGCTTTCCTTTGGGCTTTGTAATTGACTTAATTTTACAACATTCTAAACACTCTATACTTCAAGAGAAAAGCAAGGTGCACAAAACCAAAAGAAGTTTAACTCTGTGCAAGCATCTTTTTCATAAAGGGAACCTTACAGTAATGATAGCATACATCCCAATGGCGGAGGTGACAGTGTTCCACCCAGGTGCTATCAACTACTCCAGGTTTTCCACTACCTGTGCCTTTTTTGGATTCCAGCCAAGAAAAACAACTATAACTGTCCAGAATCCATGAGGTGAGTGAGCCATTTAAAGTGCTTAAACTTCAAACAGATGAGCTTAAACACCTTGTGTGTTCTCTAAATCAGGGGTTTTTTACTATCCTAGATGGACCACTGCCCTACATGGGCCAACTGGCGAGATCCAGTGGGCCATTATGTCACTGCCTCCCATGTGAAATAAAAGACATGATATGTGACTACCTCAACAGTGCTGCTCTGGAGAAAACACAGGAATTCTCACATTCTAAACATACCCAAAATTCCATTTGGCATTCATCACTGCGAAAATACAAAATGATCATCCTACTATCTGTCAGCTTTAAGAGATTATAATAGGAAGCAGATGGGGAATTTTTGTATACATTATAACCTGAAAAATAATTCCAAGCTTAGCCAGTACAATTTCTTTTGCAAGGTTGTTGCTCAATTTATCCCCTTTAAACTGGAGATATTTTTCCTCAGGTTCTCATGTATGGTTTGTCTTGAGATTACAAAAGAAAGAAACTACTTCCTCCCCACAAGCAATGTTTATTTGTTCTCAGCCTTGCTGGGTTGGCAATCTCTTCATAGGCTGACAGAAACTTGTTTCCTTCTCATTTATTTCATTAAATGGTTTTGCATATGAAGTGATCAACAGGCAGGTTTGAGTCCAATTAGTAGAAGACAAGTCCTCCAGCAAGATGCAGGTGGGTTTAAAGAACTGCCAATTTTGAACAACAAGGCCAACATCTATTTTGACATGCAAGATTAGTCACTGAACCCAGCAGCACCCAACAGGAGGATCATTAGGTGGGAAGAATGGGATGACACTGAAAATTAGTATAGGAGACACTAATTGAAGTGGAATAACAGCAAGTGCAAAGCCATATTCTTTCAAACCCATCACAGGGAAGTTTATGGCACAGTAGAGCTCATCTGTTACACATTACAGAGGAAGAGAGAGATCTGTGTCTGGTTAGTATAAAATCACTATGAGTTGCAAAATGCTTTAAAAAAGTTAAACATGATCACAGGACTGATGGAACAGGGAACAGTGAAGATAGTTATTAACATCAGTTCATCATGCATACCATGCAAGTCTTGAAATAGTACATGCAATCTACCCACTCATGTCTCAGAAAACAAATGCAGACTAAAACAGGTGATGAATGACTACGAGGATCAAGCAAATATTTTCCAAATAAACTCATGAGCTTTTCCTATTTAACTTAGCAATAGTTGAAATGAGAAGTGACACCACTGTGCTCTGCAAATACAAAGGAGAGAAAACAACTCCAGAAAAACCAGATCATAGAATAGTTTGAGAAGAAATTAACCTTGTAAATGTCATCTAGTCCAACCCCCTGCAATTAGCAGGAACATCTTCAACTCCATCAGGCTGCTCGGAGCTCCATGCAATCTGACCTTGAAACTGAATCTGACCTGTTTCAGGGTTTTACCACCTCCACAGGAAAAAACTTCTTCCTTATATCTACTCTTGATCAACCCTCCTGTGGTTTAAAACCATTACCCCTTGTCCTAATGCATCAGGCACTGCTAAAAAATCTTTCCCCATCTTGCTTATAAGCCCTTTTAGGCATTGAAAGGCTGCTATAAGATTTCAGAGACTTCTCTTCCCCAGGCTGAACAATCATAATTTTCTCAACCTTTCCTCATAGGAGAGGTGCTCCAAAAATCACAAGAACTAGCATAAATCAAACATGTTCCTGTTTACACTGGAAATATGAATTTTTTTTTCTCACTGTTAGAATACATAAGTTCCAAGACAGGCTTTCAACAGAAACGGAAAGGAGCGAGCTTGAGGATGAAGGGGAAGGCAATCAAACTGCTTTTCAGACTGCAGCTTGAAATGTTTCTGAAAGGAATTACAAAGTACAGCTGGGTAGAATACAGGAACTCAGCGATCCAGGACTCCGAGTTCTTTACAACTCTACATCCCTTTGTACAGTGGCAAACAGATCTATGAGACAGCAGAAAGTGACAGTGTACGCCTCCCTTCTCTATCACAATGAAGCCATTTCCCAACTATCAGTACACATTCACATCACTGCCACTTGAAATACTCAAGCAAGAAGAGTGGAACCAAACCAGCACTTCGTTTCCCACATAAATTTCACCTATTAGAAACTTACATGAAGTATAAAATCTGTGGGAACTTATGAAGTAGCGCCAAAGCCATGATGAAATTTTAGTCCTCTAAGAGTAAGAGCAAGGGAAGTTCATGTCTGAACAAAGACAGGAAAAAAAAAAAAAAAAGAAGGTTAAGGGTTTCTTCAAAAAATAGGGTGATTATCAGAATAAAAATCCGTATCAATATATATACATAGAGAGAGAGAGACAAAGATGTGTATATGTAAAACATCCACCAATCCACCAATTATCATCCTGATAATTACTGTTAATTACCACAATACTGAATCTTGTTAGAATTAAGATCATGAAAAATTTGCAAAGGCATAGTCTGAGCATTGCTTCAAATGAGTATTTTTTCATCCTGACACTACAGAATAATGCATGCATATGCCAATAGCTAATATTTCAAATAACATTCAAAGAGTGCTTATTGTCTCCTCAGCAAAGAGAATGGAGTTGTAAAAATTCGATGGTATTTTGTTCTCCTTCACTTCCCATATGAACTAAAAATCAAGAGAAATGTCAACAAAAAAAAAAAAAAAAAACAGCATGTGATGATGCACCAGTTAACAGATCAATCAGGAGCTGATTTCTTTCAAGGTTTCTGCGAAGTCTTCAGTTGCTCCTTAGCTGTCAACATTTTCTCAGGTAGACCATTCAGAGAGATGTAAATAGCACATCTGATTTTTAAAAAAATGTAACCAAATCAAAGTTAAGGAGAAGAAAGAAGCTGATAAAAATCAAATAAGGAATGGGCAGCAAATTATTAGAAGCAGAATCTGAATCAAATCAACTAGAAATACCTCCTAAAAACGTATTATAAGAAGACCACTGTATGAGAAAAATGAGAAAAAGGCGAACAAAAACAAGCCCCAGAAAAACCTGCAGGCATTGTCCAGCTTGATATTATGAGTGATTGAATTTTAAATATCTTTGGAATTTCTTAAAATGTAAGGAGTCCTTAGCTCTTTTAGCCTTGAAATCTGCAAGCCCATGTGGAGTTCAATGGCTAAAAAGTGAAGATGTAACAATGTGATGACCTGTCTAAATCCTAATGGATGATAGGGGGAAGTACTGCTTCTGCCCACATGGAATGCATCAATGCTATAGCATAAAGGTAAATACTTTGTGAGAAATGTGCTAGCAACAGAATCTAGGTTATTCTGATGAAGAGCACCTCTCTCCTAAAAATTCTAGTTCATTCTGGCTATGAACAAAAATCACACCCTCTAAAATATGTAGCTTTCTTGTCTCAGGTGAATTCAGAAGAAATAAAAACACTCAATTAAAATCTAGATTAATAAATTAAATAAGCAGAACTATTTTTTTTGGCACAAAGAATACTTTGCAATAAGATATCAAGTCAGGTTTTGGTTTATCTAATGTGTTTTCACTCATTTATATTTAGTAACCTCTAACTTCTAAAAGTGACTGAGAACTACTGCCCTATACAGAAAGGCAATTTTATGTAATGTTTTCAATTAATGTTGTTCCCTCTGGCTTCACCCTAATCCACAGAAAATTGCTTATTGCAAGCTTCAAAAGTACAGAGAAGTTTTAAGGTTTCACACCATCTTACAAAATCTACCTTTCCCCAGATTATGAAATCAGATTTGTTCTCCTCCACAAGGGGAATTTACTTTTCCTTAAGCATGCTGTGATAGTAGCCATGATTTGTTCAATTTCTTCTTAGAGAAAAAACGATGAGAAAAAGCATGATGCTTTTTCAGTGTCCTGATATTGGTCATAGACCAGACCAGAGTCTCCAGCATTCCAATTTCTACAATGATTATTCTGTCATGATGAGAGCAGAAGAGTGCCAACTCAGACAGAAAGCCTTTCATACTCTGCATAGAAGGATGAGAGAGAGATAAGTAACAGGACATGCTCTCCACATATAAAAGTAACCTCAGAGCAAATCAGACTTCAAAATTACCAGTAACAAAATTAATAATGTGTTACTGCCATACATAAACCAGAAACTAGATGGAAAAAACCATCCACCCATTTTACAGTCACATACACTGTGCTCTTCTTTCACTCTGAATATCTCATAGGAAATTATTAACTCCATTATTATGAACACATTGCAGCCTCTTGCACATGCTCCAGCAAATAGCCATTAGCATTACGATTCAAAGGTGATTGCATTGCATATATTTTATATCTCTCAGCCTTTATTCACTGAACACTTCAATATATCTGGTTTATTTGTAAAATTACTGTCTCCCATGTTTAAGATGTGGCTTAGGCTTGCTTTGCAGAACACCTATGACTTCACACTAAACTCAGTGTACTTCTATAACCTCTCTTGTTACAGATAAAAACATAATTCAGTGTTGACTCTAACACAAACAGGATCATTATGTTTAGAGAGTGTTCCAAAGCCCGCTATCCAAGCAATCTATGGCATATAAATAATGCAAGACCCCTTCTTTCTCCAAATGACTTCAGTTCAAGCAGAGACTCAGAAAGATGGAAGCCCAAATTTATACTGCCATTACAAAATTCAATCTATTTCTGGTTCTTCAATTGAATTATGACTCAGAGGCTTCCACTATTTTCTGCACCAACCCATACGTTCCTAACCCACGCAGAAAAGAATCCTATTTGTGAATATTCCTGAGCTTTATTATTATTATATTAAAATGGCAGCAAATCTCAACTAATCTGAAAAGCTTTGTGTTTGCTTTTAAAGGAAAGTAAGGTAGAAAATGGGTCTGATTTCCCCTCCCCCCTGACCTCTGAACCACAACCTCCTCGCCACTAAAGCGTTCAACACCTCATTTAATCTCTCCTCGCTGCATTGGCACAGTGCTGCAAAAGGAAAAGGGAAAAAAATAATCTGGGGACTTCATCAATTTTTCATGAATTTTCATTTAGGCCAAAGCCCCCTGTAACAGTGGTCGATAGATCAAGCTGCTGTCACATATTTAACACCTGGAGCTACAGCTGCTCTCCCTGGGGGCTGCCGCTGACTCCGGCTGGATCAGAGGCAGCCCCAGCCAGCGCAGGGACCCTGGTGCTCCTTCCCCAGCTCACTTGTGGCGCCCTGGTGCTCCCAGCTGAAATCCTAGCTATACTCACTGCTGCAAATGTGTTTCCTGATATTCCCACTGGAAAACCCCACCACGCAGCTTCGATTGCCTCAATGGGAGCATTGTTAAAAAAAATGTGCTTTTATTTTAGGACTTCTGGCGTTCGAATACGAAAGCGGTTCGGTCAAAGATTAAACTATTTCGAGCCTACTTCTAAACTCTCCCAAGAAAATCTGAACATCAACATAGATCTAATAATGCCAACCCTTGTTCAATTTCAATTAAAAAATTCGAATGGACAAAATCTAAAGAAAGATGCTTTACTTTTTTGAATACAGCTCAGAGGTTTTAAGGCTAGAACATCTGTTTTTAATTATTTAATCGTAAAACAAAAACACTACATGAGAATTTGCCACATACAATTTGGAATACTTCTTTGACTGGTAGCATTAGGATTATTTTTTCCTTCTCAGGAAGCTCCTATGGAAGAACTTGTCTACATGAAGCACACCATGAATTAATGAATTAAAACAATTAAATAGAATAAGCCATATCAATCCTAAACTGTGCCTTCAAATAACAACTCCTCTAAATACCAACTATTTCTTCTTAAATGTCTTCAGGAATTAAGATATTCTAATTAAAAGCAAAAATATTCTAAAAGCATATTCAGTATATTAATGATGGTTTTTTAAGTAAGGTTCCAAATCACAGTTCTCCACAGTTTTACTGACATGGACAAATTTTTCTGAGGATATACATCAGTACAAAAAACACCTGTCCCGGACTGTATGCACGTGCTCTAAAGAGGCATGGATGTAGAGGCATACCTTATGTGCTTCATAGGGGCTGGTACCTAAATTCATGTCTTGGAAAGGTGTAAACAGTTACTCAACCAAAAAGAGTTTAGGGTTTTCAGCAACTCGAATAAAAGTAATTCCTTAAAAAAAAAAACAAAGGGCAAAATGACTGTGTTCAAGATGGTTTGAACCACTCTATGTCTCAGTTGAATTTAACTTCTATCTTTACACATAAATATGGATATATCAGAAGACTTTCCATCCCTTTTATGGCAGGTGCTCATGGAGGTAAAAAAAGGAAATAACAGAAAATTAATCATATTTCACCCTGTTTATCATATTATTGCATAAGCACAAACACATCTAACTTACACAGCAACCAAGTAGATATTTCTTCATAAATCATTCAAAAGTTGCAAGAACACATTATTAGCAGCTGCCAATTTAATACACAAAATAAAACAACTACAGTTTCTTACTCTAAAAGAGCCCACTCAAGCATTTCAAACCTGTGAAAACCAGCAGTTTGCTCCTCATGGCACTATTTGAGGCCACCTACAAGTCAGATAACAATCCAGAACCTGTTGACAGCCAAAGACAACCTCCCTGTTTCTGGTGATGAAAAGAGCTTGGCTCGGTGTGGAAAGGAGAGTTTTCAACACCATGACAGAGAGCACGAGTCAGGCTGGATCGCGTGTGGCCCCATGGACAGGGCTGCAGCATCCAGGGAACTCAGCAGCTTCCCAGCAGGAGTTGAGGACAGGTGAATGGGGACTCGCTGCTGACAACAGCCTGTCACCAGGAACTCATTTCCTGAGCCTGCCAACAGGCTGCTACAGACCTGCCCATCTTCTTCAGCCCAGAAACCCTGGCACTAGAAAAACAAGTAAGAGACTCCAACTGTTCCCTGAAAGTCACTTGAAAACCTGACTTATCTCAAACCCAGGCAAAAACTGTAGTTTTGCTATCATCTTCCAAAGGATCTCTTTGATACACACCAAACACTGCCATTGCTTTTAAAAATCACAGCTGAAATCTAATTTTAAGTAAACAAGCAATGTATGTTTTATTTACATATTTCTCCTTTGATGAAGGCCTCTCTGTAATTGCAGCCATGGTACTGCTCAAACAACGATAAAGCACTGTTGAAGTGAAATAGGAGAACCTGCTTTAGACTACTAAACCCTTTAACTGGGGAGTTCAGGAAGTTGAATTTCAAAGCTATGGAAAGAGTAAAAGCACAATATTATTGCAAAACCTTCGGCCATGATTTCAGATCTCAGTTTCATATTCACATTGCTCCTGCCGTAAAACACCGAAGTAGAACAGCTTTATTATTTTTAAAATTTTCTACTATCTCCCATGTGAGATAGTAGAAAATTCATGCCTGACCTGCCACCAGCTGCAGCAGTTAAAATCCAAAGATGGAGGATGGTGTAAACGAGTCTTGCAGCAGTGAATGAAGTAGGGATCAGTGAAAACTGACAAGATATAGAGCACATTTAATTTTCAAAATAATCAGTCACTTCAATTAGGTGACTCAAGTTACAACAGGAACAATCCTTTAAACTTCAACAGGAGACCCTGAATCTCAACAGGATTACAATAAAGATTTCAAGTGTTTAGGTCTCTGTTTAAGGATTTCTCAACAGGTGAAACACATGTATAAGAACACAAATAATCCAGTAAATTTATCTAGTAATACTCACCCAGATTTCTGCCTTCCTTAAGCTGGTTTCTCCTCCATTCCCAAATACCAACCAAAACTGAAAAGCTTTCTGTGATGCATTTACTGGCACATTTACTTCTGCTTTGATAGTGTGCCAAAACTGTTTTTATTTTGTGTTTGACACAGTTTTGAATCTAGGTTACAACAGGAGAAATGCAGTGAAAATGTCTGTTCTACTTGGCTTATTCTGCCATTTAAATATTTTAAAAATGGCATTTTCTTCAAATTCTGAGAAAACAGAAGCCTCAAGATCACACCACATTAGCTACCAAAGTCTGAAGACTGCATTAGGAACGTAGATTTCTATGCTTCCTCCCTTTAAACATACAATCTACTGTGGACTTAAATCCATTCTTTATCAACTAAGAAATACATATGTGTTCTAAAGCCCTACTTCAAACACATTTTAGGGAAACTACTTTCAGATGAAGAGCTGTGGGTGAAAAACTCAAGCCCAGCCAGGAAGAGAGCACTCATAAATGTATTAAAATACAATTATAGGCAAAGATGCACATTCTGAATAAAAAGATCAGTGTTGAGTCAACCCTTATAACTAAGCAGCAAAAAAAACCCTCATGTGTAACTGATTATATTTTATGTCTGATGACCTTGTTTGCTGTGAATACAATGAATCTATCTGCTAACTCTACTGGAAGCAGACTACCCATGTCAGGTGGGCTCTGAAAGAGCCCTGTTGACTTCTCTGTTAAGACAAAGAGAATCGATAAAGACCGAGACTGCTCTGGATGATATGAGAAATGGCCAACAATTTCACTTGCCATTCACATAATGAATGAGGCCAGGGTCAAATTTATGACTGAGGAGCTTATATTGAGGTTTCCAGCAGTACAGAACATGAGTCACCAAGATGCTGTCTGCTTCTGTTGAGGTAACAGATTATGAGATAAAGAGAAACAGACACTGCACCTTAGATTAAATGATTGGTATTTTTCCACATTAGTTCCAGTGTAACCAACTCTAGACATCACTTAAAAATTAGATTATTCTTCAGAGGAAGATTATCCTTTGTCCATGTTTGTGCCAATCATGATTATACTCTTGCTAGAACCTCATTTCAGTATAAATCACTTAGTCTGTACGATCACTGCTACTGAGCAAACACAAGTGAAAATGCCTTGACTAAGAGCAAGAGCTAATGACAAAATGCTGCACTTATCTCCATTTGTCATCTCCCAGAAGTGTGTGCAAGTGCCAGATGACAGCATAAAAGCCACCATGAAGTTTCCCAGAATACTAAATAAATAAAACTACTCACATGCCACTTCCAGAGATGCATTGCGACTCACAGCTTCTCCAAGGTAGTTCCTTGCTACACAAACGTAGCTCCCCTCGTCAGGTTTACTCCTGCGCCCGTGCACGATGCGTAGGAAAAATAAAGATCCGCTGGGCAGCAGCATCCGGTGGGAGCGCGGGTCATCCTTGTCCGTCTCCACCCGCTCGCCGTCCTTGTACCACTCGATGGTGGGGGTGGGCCTTCCCTCTGCTTTGCAGTTCAGAGTGGTTGGCTCTCCTTTAGACACTATCACATCTGAAGGATGCTCAACAATCCGTGGTGGAAAGTCCTCTTGGCGGAGACGGGATCCTAAGGAAGAGAACAGAGGGAAGAGAGAACAATTTAGGCATCATGAAGAGCTCTCGCAAGTTACTCCTTTAATGTTACAAAAACTCAAAAAGACGAAAAAATTAAAATCTGCACAAAATCTGAAATTGCTTTGTCTGATATGAGAGACTATCAGACACTCCCCTATCTAAAAACCTGAGATGGACTGACAGAGATAACCCACTGTAGTGTTATCAAACCCATACCAGATTCAGACTATGCTTAAAGGAGGATCTCTTACACATAGATGTATGACAACCTTTTTTTTTCCTGATAATCTTCCTATTTACATTTACGTCTAGATCACTGTGTGCTTCCAGATTACCCTCATAGCTACTTCTTTCTCATCCTTTCATCTTTCAGATTCAATAGGAGGACATACAAAACCACAGTTTCTTACCACCCATTAGTTAATAGTTCTTTGCAGTTTAACATGTATGCTTGGTATCCCTTTTCCACAAACAGTTCTGGTATGGAAAGACAAGGAGAAAAGAAAGCCAAAAGGGAAATCTCAAATGTCAGCTCACTTTAGAAATGTTCCATTTCAAGATTACATGTATACACACACATATAAATACAATATAACCAGAGAATCATAGAATGGCCTGGGTTGGAAGGGACTTCTAAGCTCATCTCACGCCAATCCCCTACCATGGGCAGGGACACTTTCCACTAGAACAGGTTGCTCAGAGCCCAATCCATCCTTAGCTTGAACACTTCCTTCCACAATAATGGTACAGACACTTTCCACTCTTGCATGTCTAATTAGACTACATGAGCCTGGAAAAACATTTCTGCAACATTCACAGCAGTTGGTACCGCAAAAATAATCTTTTCTAGCGTGGATCCTGAAAATCTTTGAGTGGAGCTGCCACACTGCTACAATTGGTCTGCACTTCTTAAAAACAAGGTAAACCAGCCTCTGCAGGTTACCGAAACATTTGTCTCAATTTTCTGATCAGCAGTTTTGCTGAGTGGTAGAAAAGCAAATGTCTTAATTATCCTCTAGGCTCTACAGACTTGAAAATATTTTCAATGCCTCATTTACTGCAAAAGTTATGAGGAAAGGCATAAGGATCCATTCAACAGAGTGAATCCACCTTTGGACTTCTCTTTCACTAACACTCAGGTCATTAAGCTAAGGCTTTCCACTGCAGTTAAATGTTACGTTGCTGCTGCACAAGTTGGCTCTTTCAGTGGCTTCCAGATTCTATTACCAGAAAAGCAAAGAAATCTATAATCTGCAATGCCTGTACATGAAAGAAAACCCATAATCTATAGCTAAGCACAGATGAACTTATAGGAAATTTGGAAGAGAATTATATTTTTTATTCTCACTTCTACTGACAAAAAAAAACCAAAAAAACACCCACCTAATAGGAGAATCTCCAGCTAAAAAATAACCAACCCTAGTCCTTCATACACAACATCAAAAAAGACTGAAATCACCATTAAAGTAAAAGATAAATATCAGATAGCACATGGGACTAAAAAGTCAATTTCACACTCTGATTAGAAACATTTCTATGTCCAGACATGTGTAAAAACTTAATTCATTGCTTATTCTCAAAAAGCAAACAAAATCCCCTAGGTGTGTTAAAAAATTTCTATTGACAGTATCAGGAAGAAAAGGAAAGCTGAGGTGTTTCTGCAACATGAGAGACTTAAGTCAGAAAACAGATACAAGTGAATTTTGATAAATGCTTAACATAGGGTAACAAAATCAGTAGCAAGAAATGCGAAACACAAATCCAAAATATTAGTTTTGTTGTACACAAAGGTTTGTTGATAGTGTTCAGAACTCTTAGAAGTATATCCTACACAGTCTTACAGGCCATGTTTACAGCTGTGCAAAAAGCTTTCTCCAATAAAAAGTTTAACCTTATAACTTATACAACTCAGTTAAAAACTCCTCCTGAGTTCACCATAGGGCTGATTCTTCTTCTTCAGTATTAATGTTTATCACAAAACTGGTGCTTACTCACTCCATCCTCGTGAAACAATTTGTGCACAAGAGAGGGCTGAGATGTGAGCAGCCAGGACCATGCCAGTGTACAATGAGAAAGGCTCAGGAGGTGTTTCAAGGGGGGATCAGACCACACATTCCTGTAATGGCTGGGTGCACCTTCAGCTATCCAGGGCTACAAGGAATTCCCCTCATCAGGCACTTAGAGGAGGGGAGAAGCAAAACGCACACAAGATCATTCACAGAGCACACTGCACTCGCTCCTTCCAAAGTGAACTGAGCACCAGCACTCATTCCCAAAGGTTATGCTGACTTCAGAATAACAAAGGAACCCAGAAATTTGGCTCCACTGCCTGTCTCTAGACACTGTCCACATATCAGAAAGGGACTGATGCAAGTGGTCTATATTCTAGTTTTGATTCTTTCACTATGGTCCCCTGCCCAATTCTCTTACGAGTACAAGATCATTTAGAAGGAACTATTCGAAGTTCATTTAGAAGTTCTATTAACCCATGCTGTCTGGGCAGAAGATGCTTCTGCTGCAGAGCAAGATGAAACCATGACCTTAAGCAGGCAGCTGGGGTATATCCTGGGCTACCCATACAGCTTCCTTTTCTGTTCCTCCCCCCAGGATTTCCATCTAGTGCATGCACAGACCATATGAGCAACCCCTGAATTTAGGAGCCCTTCAGTTTTTACTATGATCATACTCCCCTGTCCTGTCACTTCAGGCTCTTGTAAAACATGTGTCTCCATCTTTCCTTTAGGTTCCCTTTAGGTACTGGAAGGCCACCAGTACCTAAAGGGAAGAGTTAGATCACTCCAAAGCCACCTCTTCCCCAGGCAGAACAACCCCAGTTCTCTCAGCCATTCCTCCCAGCAGAGCTGCTCCATCCCTCTGATCACCTTGGTGCCTCCTCTGGCCTGGCTCCAGCAGGTCCCTGTCCTTGCTGTGCTGGGAGCCCAGAGCTGGATGCAGCCCTGCAGGTAGGGTCTCAGCAGAGGGGCAGAATCCCCCCCTTGCACAGGGCATTGGAGGTATCCCAAGGCACATTTGGCTTTCCAGGCTGCCAGCGCTCAAGGCCAGCTGATGTCCAGCTTAATGGAGTGCTGTGGCATGTTTATGTGTGATTAAATTAATCTTCACTTAAGTTCACTTGAAACTGAACATCGAGTTATCAACTTACACTGCCTAAGATACCTCAACACAATGTTTTGTCACTCTAACAAACACAGATTTCATTTTCAGACGCCAGAGCCTGCTAACTACTGACAATTGCTGACCTGATAAATGCTGACTTATGGGAAACACTGTAGTTCTTATAATAACTGGTGACATTATAGATTTGTCATAAACTGTCACTTCATAAGTAAAGAACATTTTCATTCATATCTACTTTTATGTGAATAATTTCTGCAGCAGTCACTGTTAATGTCCTTTGAGGTCAGGACAGAGAACAGAAGAAGCCCAGCCTCATATCAGAACCAAGAAAAAGGAAACTGCTGGGGGGACACATTTTGTCACCAAAAAGCAAAAGAATGCTCCAGTTTTTTTACGTCCCGGTGCAGCACATGTATTGAAATATATTCACCAACACTTCTTACACTCTCCTTCCTGTATTATGAATTTATGTACTTATATATTCCTAATCAAGGTAGGGAAAGAAAGAAAAGTGAGGAAAATTGACAAAAGCAGAAAAAAAATGTAGCCTGCATATTGTACTTCAGGTGTCAACACTCCCCTACTGTAACTTAATTCAGATGTGTTGGACAAGAAATTCCCTGAGAATCACCTCCAAGACTACTCCTTTGGGAAGTGTAAAAGACAACAATCACTCATTCATTTCAACCACTTCAACACCAGGGTGCCAGCTAATTTAGGTTTTCCCCACAATAACCACCGAGCCTCACAGATTTGCTATTATATGCTCAGACTTCCTCACAAGGGACCCAGTGTACAATAAAGTTACAGCTACACTGGTAGCATATCAGCAGAAGGCCTGTTATTTTCAGTTTAGTCTGGCTGATCCTACAGTCAAATAACCCTAAAAATTTTTTTGGATGCAAGAATTTTTATTAACAAATGAAATAGATTTATTGTAGAGACACAGATGCAAGTAGGAAAGGAGACTAAAGCAAAGAGTCAATACTACATTCCTCTTTACTATATTACCTCAGAGTCACAACGCAATCTGCCCTAAAAGCAATCATAGAATGGTCTGGGTCCATAAAGATCATCTAATTCCAAACTCCCTGTTATGACTTGACCAGGTTGCTCAGAGCTCTGTCCAACCTTCCTGGGATGGGTATCCACAACTTCTGTGGGTAACCCGTTCCAGTGCCTCACCACCCACCCTCACAGTTAAGAATTTCTTCCTAATATCTAATCCAAACCCAATGTCTGTCAGTTTGAAGCCATTCTCCCTTATCCTGTCACTCCATGCCCTTGCAAAATCTCTCTCCATCTTTATTGCAGGCTCCCTTCAGGTGGGAAGGCTGGAAGGCTTCAGTTGGGTCATGTGCTCTGTGTCTAATATACACAAATCATCACAGAAAAAGGCATTTGGCAATTCACTTTTTAGTCCTCCTACTCCACTATCTTTCAAATTTCTAGGAAGAGACTTTCATTTATTGCACTTCACATTCTTCTACTTTTAATTTACTTTTCATAAAGACCAAATGTTGATTTAATCTATTAAGCCTACTCTCTAAATAAGCATCTACAAAGCTAATGGTCTGTCATACCAGAACCAACAATACAGACTAAATTCAGAGACATTTAACTCATTTCTCAAATCCACAAAACATTCATGGCTGCTGGGCTGGCAGTGGTTAAGAGACAGGTTAGCAATTTCATTATAACTACTGAACAATTTTAAAGAAAAAACAATATTTCATTAGTTTACATGTTAACACTCTGAGCTGGTATTTCATAATACAGATTTCTGAAATGCCTTTAAGAACCCCCTCAAAATTCTCTTTCCCCATCTGACATTAGCAGCACCTGTCACCATCTGACATCACATTTAGTTGCATTTCTCTTTTCCAACTTTTACCTACCTGACTTCCTATCTATGGAAAAGCTCTTCCTTAGCTGACCTCCAAGACTACTAATCCTTTTATACCCTTCCTCAAGGCTCTCATTTTGATTCCTTTAGCATTACAAACACATAGCTTTAACATACTTGGATACTTACCTACTCTCCAATCTACCCTACTGTTCTCATGTTACTGCTGTGAAAGGGATGCTCAAAATGGAATATGATGTTTTACATTGCATCAGATATTTGAAATATTCCCAGCTCAGGAGTTCTAACAGGTCACACTGAACAGGTGTGTTGCATATTAAGTTCAGAAAATAAGTATTGCCAACAAGAGCAACAGAAGTTGTTGCAACAACGGACTTGAAAGACAAACTTATATCACAGCCACAAAATCCTTTAGGTTGGAAAAGGCCTCCAGGACAATGAAGTCCAACCTTTTACCAGCCACCCCCCTGTCAACTAAATCATAGTGCCACATCCAGTCATTTCTTGAGCATCTCTAGGGATGATGACTCCATCACCCCCCTGGGCAGCCCATTCCCATGTTTAACAACCCTTCTATAATGAAATGCCTCTGGTCCAGCCTGAGTCTCCCCTGGCACAGCTTAAGACTGTGTCCTCTTCTCCTGTTGCTGGTTGTTTGGAAGAAGGGACTGGTCTCCCACTGGCTGCACCCTCCTTTCAGGGAGTTGTAGAGATTGATAAAGCTTCCTTTTCTCTAGGTTAAACAGCCTCAGCTCCCTCAGCTGCTCCTCATATGAGTTGTTAGTTATTTCATGCCTCTGATAGCCTTTTGAATGCATTCCCTCCAAGAGTTTGCCAACAACACATGTTCTCCCTGAGACAGCGCAAAAGGACTGTTTATCAAGGAGACAAACAGCAAAACTGTGATAGGAAAAAATAAATCTCCTACAACAGAAAGCTATAGATGCAGGAAAAAAAGGCCCTGTGTACATTTGATTCTACAGAGAGGACAGCTCCAAAGTTATATTTATGCCAAAGAACCTTCTTTTATGCTAGAGTCTTGGCTTATTTTCACTGCAACAATAAAGAAAAAATGCAACTGAAAGCAAGGTATTAAAATCCCAATTAAAAGAATCATGTGCTTTAAATGGATGGACAGCTACAGAAGTGTCTGTAGAATCTCTTCTGGCTACATCATATCTGTCACATGGCCAGGCTCCAGCTCTTTTTTTGACTTATGCAGACTCCACAAAGACAATCCCACAGCTACTTAGTTAAATCTACTGAAGGACAGTCACTGTTCATTTTCCCACTTCTTCGTATGCCTCGTTTCACAAGATAAGTAATTATCAGAAACACCTATTGCACACATTTGTTTGATGTAATGACTAAGTCTGTTGCTTTCACCACCTTTTTAGGCACAGAATTGACTGAAGGCAAGCAGAGATCTCAAAAAGAGATCTCAAGAACCTGTCAGCCACATCTTAGTTCAAACAAAATATAACATGGAAAAAAAGTCAAGATAATTGGAAAACTCAACTGGAATACAGGCTGATTATTCAACATGCATTCCTCTAGGCAAAGTGACATGGCAAGGACGACATTTTGGAAATTTACACTTTACAGTCTCTCCCCCCTTCTGAGATTTGGCAGATGGGAAAAGACTCCAGTGATACAACCGTTTCCAAGGTAAGGGTTTTTTTGTTCAAAGCTGTGTCAGCTATGACAAGGTCCTCTGAAAGCTTTTCCTTGAGCAAAATTAATCCATTAAACAACATATCCTAACTTCCCCAGGACATGTGCCTGCAGATAAGTCACCTTTCCTATAGAGTGAGTCTGCCAAGAGGGAGAGCAGGAAATGCTGACAAGAGAGATCAATAACTGTCATTAAAAACATTGACCAAATCTTACTGGAAGGTTGATTTCATTAAGTTTCTCTTGTATGGAACTCTGACTTTGCTAAACAAGGTGTAATCAACTCTACTATTAAAAAAAAACACTGTAAACAAAATGTCTTTTTTTTAATTAATGTGGCTAATAATCCAGTGCCACAGTATAAGCACCCTTTTCCTTATATTAAATTTTTTCAGGGGAAACATTCCAAAATTGACATAAAAATTTAATGCAATTTTACTTTAATTCACTTTTATTGAATTAGAATTAGTTTCTCATCACATACAAGCATTTGAGGGTCACATTTCACTTTTTTTGCAGAGCCTTACCACACCTTAAAATTTATTTCCAGCACACTGCCAGGGTTGGAGCAGCATGTTAGGGATGCAGTCAAGAGAGCAGCAGTGAGAACAATAGCCCTGAAAACTGGAATATAGATTCACAGGCAAATGATTAATCTTTTTTCCCCAGGTGAAAAGTGATGTTATAAATACAAGTCACTGCTTCAATGAGAAAGTTACATCGATTTGTTTATTGCAAAGCACAATGGTTTAGAGTTCAAGTCAAGAAATAAAATATTTACCAGAGCTTTGTTCCCTGAAAGAAGATAAGAGACAATTATTTGCTTAATAACACACCAATGCTTAATGACACACCAGCACCCACACACATACACACAGTAAACCCCAGCAAACCCAAACCAGCTTCACTTTTAGGTTCTTTCTCAAAAAAGCTCTAGGTTTTGAAACTAGAATAGTTGCTCCAATTCAAGTGTGGATTTCATTAATGTTCACTGACTCCAAATAATGAGATTATAAAAATGACTAAGAAGTGAAGAAGATAGGTAGAGAAGAGGAGCACCTCTACCTGTGAAAAGCAAAAAGGACAATGTTCACATGTATGTGTGTGTATATGTCTCTGTATTTATATACTGTGTGTAGATACATACCACATCTATTTTGACACAATGTACACACACACAGACACCTGCAAGTGCCAGGTGACCTCCAGAAGTCCCTTCTAATCCAAATTATTCTATGATACATACACAGCATACAACAAAGGCATCAAAGACAAAAAAAAAAAAACAAAACTCTCTTCATCCAGAAGAGCTCAAGCACAACAGCTCTTCCCTTGGGAGCCTTTCCAAATCACTCTGGAATTTAACAAAGCAAAGCATAAGTGTACGCCCAACTCTAAAAACATCTTTCTGCTATTTTCAGGTCAGGGATGGAAGGTAAAAAAGCAGATATTGCTTACAGAGAGCATGGTAGTTTATTGTACAAGGGGCACGTTATCATAGCACTGGGGAACTGGCAGTGGCTCCTTATCAGCCAGGCAAAGAGAAGCTTTGCAGCTTCCCTGATACCACTGGAGAAACCAGTGGCACATCAGAAGCAAGTAAACTTTGCTTTTGCATAGAAGGGTTGATAACCACAGGCTCTCCAAAGTCTAAAGCTTTCTATTGATAGATGATAATGACCATCAAAGGCAACATTAAAAGATACATTTAAAAGCTTTAAAAAGGAGCAATTAGAAATACACATCAATTTTAACAGTGTTAAGCTAAAACAACTATAAAAAAGCTTTTAAATGACAATTGGGTCCAGATCCCACCACGAACCATGAGTCAAATAATTCTCAGAGTAGAATAAAATCACTACAGTCTGTGAAATCAGACTACATTTGTAAATAAATTCACCCATCTAAAGCAGTGTTAAAGTAATAATCTTTGAGGAAGACAGGATTTCTACAAGAAATGCAAGCATTTAATCTTTGATGTTCTGAATTTTATCCTGCAGCCACTATGTTTGTCTGCTGACACTGGTCACAAAGATTCCCCAAACCACACCAGTTATGAATGTCTAGGGACTTAAAAGTACACAATATCCATACTTGACTTAAAACTTGACCCAAACATCCTAAAGAAACTTTTCATGAAGTTCCAAGTAACTGTCAGCCAATTAATATTAATTTTGCAGCAAAGCTCTCAGTAAAATTTAAAGTAGTATGATATATCAAAAACTCATTGTAGTATCTTGGTTTAGAAATCTACAAATTACATCTTTGTGATTTGTCAAAGACTCTCTTTGGAAGCTTCAACTAGTTTGGAAAACTTTTTCCAAATATCCATGGATGAAAACATAGATCAAGCTCTGTGAAGTAAATTCTAATCCCACTTTTTCTAACCCCATATTGAATAAATAAGCCCAAAAGTAAACATGCACAAAAATCGAAGGCTTTTGGGATTAGCATGAACTTCCTCACAAGCTGTATCTCTCCTATCTATGTCAACAAAAAAGAAACAGGTGAATAAGTACAGGCACTCCAAGACTTAGAAGTATGTTTATAATTGCCCTTTCATTTCACCTTTTGCTAGCTGGCATTTTAAAAACTCATTCAGCCCCCCAGTGCTTGAAAAAACACAACTTCTACAGAAAATTCAGTCCCATGCTATTTCTGCCAATATAGGTCATGTTTATAAACACCTCATATATCCCCAGTACAAAAGATGACAATTTTTATATTGCTGCTTTACAGCATGCATTTGTCTTTTTATATATTTAGAAATTTGGTGTTTAGGGTTTTTGTTTGGTTGGTTTTCCCATGTTTAAAAAGTAAATAATTTACTGCAAATACTGCATTTTTTTTTGTTTGATCACCAAAATGTCACCAGCTTTTCAATGGTTATCACACTGATATCTGAAGGTCATATTATTGACTCTCTTGGTATAAAGAATTCTCACTGCTAATAAAGGGAAACCTCACACAAAATTCAAATTTATGCACAAACATCTAAGTATCCTAACTCTAGCTTCTCCTGATGTATGCACAGCACAATTATATATACTTTTATATAAATAAATATATATATGAGAGAGAATCTTCTTTTAAGAGAATATTTGGAGCTCCTCTGCACCAACATCCTCTCCTGTGCGCATGTCCCTCCCACCCCCAGAAAAAAAAAGGCAAAAAACACCACCTTTTTCCTTGTCCTTTCCTTTTTGTTTGCTCTCCATACATGTTCCACACTTCCTTACTTACCTCATCATTTGTATTTTAATGCCATTTTTTCTACTTTGCTATTATTATACCTGTAGCTAATAAAATTACATTGCTTTTAATCCAAAACAGTTCATCAACTCCATTTACAAAGTGAATCTTTTCTCCTTTCATTCTCCTTTTCAGAAGCCATCCGGTTATCTGTCCCATTAGATAACAAAACACAATTCTGCAACTTCTGCAGCCAAAATGGGATTTAATGTTCTTGGGCCTGGTGACAAAAAACAAACAAACACTCCAGTATCTGTGCCAACTTATATATCTTTTTTTTTTAAGCAGCCCTCAGTGATTTTTCTCTCACCTTTGCTGTTCCACATATTTACACCAAAGCTGGCAGAAATTAGGGAAGTCTTTCCTAGTACTTTAGGATGAAGGCACAGGTCCAGGGAGAGGTTTTATTGGCTCTTGCTGTTAGTGGTGGAAGAGTCTTGCTTTTCAAGGAATATGCATTTCACAGGATTTTTCTGCAGCTCTATTTTACCCTTTATTAAAATAAGGAAGATTTTTTGAAACAGTAAAGTTGCAGACACTGATTCAGAAACCTCTGTTGTCTATCCTGTTTTTATACAGATCTGTTGATTTCACTAATGGAGCATGGATTACTGATAAACAACCACCTCTCAGAGCTGTGGAATGGCAAGGGGACTGCTGTGACCTTCTGAGAGCTTCTTTCCAGCATGTAACTTATTTACTCTTTTTCTACATCACACAGCACTATGCAGAAGCACTGAAATAAGTGTGTCTGGCAGCACAGTAGGCCAAACAAACAAAAATTCCCAGGCAGTTCTCAATGTAATTACTGTAAGCAAGAAAATTTTTGAAAATAGCAGTAGAGGAAGTAAATAGAAAACATAGAGGAAATAGATTCCACCTTAGACTTCTAAATCACTATATTTAGCAAATATAACAAATGCTGTGTAGACAAACTTAGGAAATAAAATTCCATCTTTAAAGTGGTAGGTTGGCCCAAATGACAGCCAAATCCAGCTGCTCATTCACCACCCTCTCCCATGGGATGGCGAGAAAGTAGAAGGAAAGCAAGAGACTTGTGGATAGAAATAATGGCAGCTAAAAGGGAAGGAAAACACGGTGGACACAAGCAAAGCAAAAAAGAGGAATTCAATCACTATTCATCAGCAAACAGATGTCCAGGCACTTCCTGGCAAGCAGGGCCTCAGCATGCAGGACTGTTGCTTGAGAACACAAACGCCAAAACCATCAATGTCCCTCCTTTATCTTCCTTTCCATGAGTTTTTATTGCTGAGCATATGATGACATATGGCACAGAATATCCCTTTGATCATCTTGAATCAGCTGTCCCAGCTCTGCTCCATTCCAACCTCTTGCCAGCCTATGCCTACTACACTCTTTGCTTAGAGGTAGAAATCAAAATTTTCAAGACACAAGATCTTTTTTGTAAATGATTTATTTTCAACAGACAAAAAACCCCCTCATACATGCCCCTTTTCTTCTGCAAAACTAGTTTGCAGTGAATCCATTTCCTCCGGAACATATAAGCATAATGTGAGACACCCTTGCAGATGCCTTTGTCATTTTAGGTTCCAAAAACAGAGCAGTAACATATTTTTATAAGTAACATTTCTCTGATTGGTAACTAAAGGACTACAGCTAGAGTCAGCTTTCTAAGTGAAGTAGAATCAAAGCTTCCTTGCCATGAAGGAAAACAAATTAAATCTATATGGGAAAATGCAAGGAAAAGTTTAAGGTTGACACTACAGTGATGCTCACATGGAGCATTTGCCAGAGTCTGCCCTCTGTGTGTGAATATCATAACACAGCCTTTCTGCATCACACCTCTGTGTGCACCTGGGGAAGGAAAGAGTGAAAAGTCCTCTAGATTTTTGCTAAGCATCCTTGCAATATCTCATGTTAATTTTCTGAAGCCTGTGGCTAAAAAGCGAATGTAACTACATTCCTTCACAGTCCTGTTATATTTGTTAACTATTCTACAGGCATTTTTTTTTCCTTTCGTGCTATTTGCCCATTCAGCAAAAAAACTCAAGCTATTATTTCGGGTAACTCTTTCAGAGTTAAAGACACCCCAAATATTTTTCTTCTAGAGTAAGAGAAATGTGCTTAAAATCCAACACTTGTGTCATCAGTCAGTTTTGCACACCTGAGGACATGCCCCACATCAAGTGTTTCAAGTACAGCACTCTTCCTCCACACACATTTCTCTACCCAAGATCTTAGAGGGGCACACACACAAAAACTTTCTTAGTTTTCTCCCTCTATTAATGGCATATCTAAAGTTTGGTCATTAGCCAAAATGCTATGCAACTACATGAAATAAAATATATTGTACCTTATTAAATATGTGAGAAGGAGGCTTGTCAGTGGTAGCTAGCTGTAGAGATCAAGGCAGGACTTCAAAAACTATGCTGTTGGATTTATGAAGATCGGTTTATTGTAAAACAAAGCCCAATAAATTTTATTTAGGCCAAAAGCAGCAGCAAGCTTGAGGAAAATGACACAGGTCTAGTGTAGCAGTCAACTGTAACTAGCTCGGCTAAAGAGAGATTTCCATTTCTTGGCGCGGTAACAAATCCTCAGGCAGAGAGGGGCTACAGGGGTGAGATTTTTTCCTCTGTAAGTAACTTAATGAATGAAGTACTAATTAACATTATGGCATTGATAAATGGAGAGAGAGATTAGGGATGTACTCGATATTCAGGCCTTCCCAGATGGACCGTCAAAGCCACATTAATTCCTATCTCATTGGAGCATCTGCTTCTCCCATAATCCATTGCCCCTTGGTACAAACAACACAAACTGTTGTGACTCAATTCGATTTATATCAATCTAATTTCTTTTAATCCAATTTGTATTCCAATCTACTACCTTCTAATCACTTAAATCTTCAGCCTCCATCTGGTAAATTTTCTCTCAAAATTAACCGAGCAGATGCCTCTGCAATTGTCTTCCACAGTCAGGCTAATCATGCCCTGGCAGTGGCCTACAGAGCTCGCTGAATAGGTACGTGACTTACAGCATTGCCCTTCTTATTACAAGCATGGCGATGCAGGAAGGCCATTTTGTCTGTCATTAATTGGTTAATTTGCATAACACTGCCAGGGAAAGATGCCTGGGAGACAAAAGCCAAGAGTGGAAGGCTTCAAGAAGGCAGCATGACATGCTCCTCATTAGTCACATGGCCATTACACTTTGAACCATCTATTGTTTGGGGTAACAAACCCCAAAGTGCATTACAGCTAAATACATAACAAACATCTACACACGATATTGGACTGCATGAGTTTTGGCACTGCTGCCATTGAATGTGCAGAGGACATGGGGGCTGTCCAAACAAAATTCCAAGAAAAGTGTAGGATGCTGAGAAAATTAGAAAGCTCGTTTTTTGGCCAAAACTTCCAATTCTCTCTCAAGTAAATTAACTCTCACAATGCTACAACTACACATGCAAACAAAGCCAAACTGGCCGACTACAAAAAACTTCCCAGGACAGTATGAGCCACAGATTATCCAATACATTGTAAATAGGAGGAGTAAAAGAATGAAGCTAACTTTGTCAGCCAAGGACAGGTAAAATTCTGAGCCCTAAGCAAAATGCAGGAAAAAGTGCCACTTCTTTAAAACTGGGTGCCTCACTAAGAACACAACGTTAATCTTTCCTCTTGATCAATGCTACAACATTTCCAAAAAGCTGATGGTATTTTCAGCAAAAAGTGGATTTCCTCATTCAAGTGTTCACATGATCATGGATTTACAAAGTTAGGAAGCTTTTTTAAAGTCTGTTATTCAGTATCCTGGGAGAACAAAAAGGAAACCATTCAATGTGGCACTTGTGTTCCCCAAGCAAAGTTAAGTGAAGAGAAATGATGAAAACACAACAGGTACTTAATACATAGTGAGGGAAACATAAGAAAAAACAAGCTGGTCCAGTAGAGGAGGACCAAGAGCAGCTTCTATCACAGACAAGCAGCAACAAAAGGAGCAAAGAAAACTTCCACTTGGCACTCAGTCCCTTACATCATGAGCTACATTCTTGTTGGCCCACAACCACTTATACAAGATAGCTATTAACAGTCCTCAAATTCAGGGAGCCATAATGCCCTTTTGCCATCACAGATAATATTATACATAAAATTTCTTGCTTCCCATTTTTTTAGAACAGTATAAAACAGACTAAGATGGAACAGTTAAAAAAAAAACTTGTGTTATCCAAATTTTCAGTAGCTGAAAAGTGAGCCTACCAGAATGATTTGCCTGGAGCTCACTACTGCTTCCTCCCCTCCTCTCAATCTTTCACATCTACACCTGAATAAGAGGTTTCACTTACCAGCTAATAGGTACCTAGTAAATTTTTTATAACCTAGGGATAGCAAACAGTATAAATATAAATACAATGGATCCAAGCCAGAGGATGCTGAAGAAGGAAAGAGAGGGTGTGCTTGGTAAAGGAGGGGGTGGGGTGGGCAGTCTTACTTCCCCTCCCACAAGCTGTCAAGTCCTTCTGTGCACACCCCCTCCCTCATCCCTGCTAAAAACCTTCCTCTCTCTGCCTGCCATGACAGGTGGTCCAGATTTTCACTTAGAAAATCTGGCCACCCTATGTTTGCAACACCTCCCCACTTAGTATCATCTGTGAATTTAATTAGCATGCAGTTTACCCACTCGTTCAGATTATTAACGAAGATGTTAAACAAGACACAATCCAAATAAAAAGATCCCTGTGACAAACCAATTGATGCCTTTCTTTGCATCAGTTTCTTGCTATCTATTGTAACCCTTTATTTACAGATGTCAACCAATGATTCATCTACACGATAGCTTGGACAACCAAGAAAATCTGTCTTTTGTTTTCCTAGCTAATAGGCTGTGATACACTGTATATAGTAGAAATATGCATAATAATTCCCATTTCCCAAATCCTGTGTCTCATTTACTACACATATAATTTCATCACATGAAGATGTTTAGGCCCTTGCTTCTCCTGGTTCATCTGTCACTCCTCAGCCATGTGCACAGAATCAGTGCTAAATGATGGTCAGGAAAAATCACACCATTTGTGATCATTTCTAGTGTCAATCTAAAACCAGTCCATGGAAATCTGGCAGAGGGAGACAATGATAAGAAAAAGTAAGATTGTTAAACATATTGAATCTTGCCCAGTTTTATAACCTGGATTTGAAATGAAAGTTTAGCAGCAGTGGGAACTATGCAAGGAATACATAAAAAAACCCATAATTTTATTTATGAAAAGGAATGCAAGAGCACTACTGAGTCACTAGCTTCAATAATGGCATTATTACAAATTTACTCATCAGATGAGCAATACTACAGTATAATGTCTGGATAATGATATTTAGGTTTTGAAATTAAAATAAATGTAATGGAATTTCACTCATAAAGCAAATCCCATTTAGGAAAAAGACAAACAAGAATAGCAGAGAGAACCCTCCATACAACTGAAGACTTAGAAGTTGAGAAAACATCACAGAACATATCACTGAATTTACACACATAAAAAAACCTCTATCTATATTACAGACATACATACAGTTTTGCTCATAAACCAAACCCACTCATAGCTTGTAATATTAGGCAGAGTCTTCTGTGATACAAGAAACAAGTGAACATTTGAACATTCAAAGCCAAATGCAAATTCTCTCTAAAGCAGGTGGCCACACATCAAGGTCACAAAACTCTCTCTGAGCTTATCTATGGAGTACTTGTTTGTCTTATAGACCTTGTTGCCTGGAGGAGTTATTGATGCCCCATCCATGGAAGTGCTCAAATCCAGGTTGGATGAAGTAAGCAACCTCGTCTGAAGGAAAGCATCTCTATCCATGGTAGGGATGTTGGAACTGGATGACCTTTAGTGTCCCTTGCCACCCAAAACATTCTGTCTTTTCTGATGAGCATCACAAAAAAATTTCCTCAAAGCAGTTCCAGTGAACTTAATTTAAACATTACAGCTTCCCTATTAATGTTACAAAGAGCAAATAGGAGAGCTCTGGCCCTTCCATGGAGCCTTCCAATTGTCAGCATAAAACAAAATATTCTCATCTTCCAAGGTAATAGCACATTAAAAGTGGAGAAAATATTACAAGAAGCATAACAGGTTTCTAAAGCTATCTTATGACAGAATGTAACTAATTAAAGCAGAGACTAAAATAAATTCACTAGTCTATAAATTCAGTTTATGTTGAACTAAAAATGAAACTCAAGCAGAGGTCTGCAACCTCCTCTTACTGACCAGCAGCACCCCTTAGCAGCTCCTAAAGAAAACACTCCATACCATGCTAACATACACACTGTGTTTTTACAAGCTCATGGCTAAGAACATAATTTACTTTAAAGACATATTTCAAGCAATATAGTAGTAATAGAAACCCAGCAGAAGGGAGAATATATACCATTGTGAAAATGCTTAGAAAAATATTAAAACAGTAATTTTTGCATGCTAATGTAATTCTCAAGTCAGTTTGCTCACAGATATACACTTAAGAAGAACCTAATTTTACATAGCCTATCTTAAGAGACCTAATGCACTCTATAATGAGTGAAGCACAAGCAGAAATAGTTATTTTCCTTCATATTACTTAAACAGTGCAAACTGACACTTTCAGAACTCAGCTGTTTTATGGTTGTTTCAAATAAACCATATGTAACTTTGCCTGAGTGGAAGTTATCACACTTTTACACACATCATGGTTTACCATAAACAGGAAAAACCTCAGACACTGGTGACCTATGGCCATATTGTGAGAGTCTTCCACTCTCCAGAACAGACACCACTACACACTAAGCCAGCTCAACCTGAAGATATTGCAGATATTCACAAAAAAAAAAAAAAAATAAAAAAGGGCCACTGTCTAACCATTAAAATGAGTAAAAGAACCTACAAAGCACCAGTGCCACATCTGCTGCGTCCTCCACACCAAAGGAACAGTTGGTGCTAATGCACGATTAGGAGCTGAGAGGAATGCAACAAAAGTGTATGCAGGTGGCAGAGGTCACTGAGGGACAGTATAAAGGAAAGAGAGGGTCAAGTTATTATCTGGAATGCATCCACAGGGCACAGCCATCTTTTAAATCACTTTTTATAATAGCTATCCCTGTATTGATTTAATAATATCTTTATGCTACGGATTTACTGAGCACCTGGTGAAGAACTGCATCAAAGACTGAGTTGTGAAACCAGGGCTTGTTTCTTTTCCTTACACAAGGTAAGGAGCATATGTCCTTCCTTGAAGGCTCCATTTGATCTATTTTTCATGTTTTATTAGCTTTGTTTCCTACAAAAAGGCAAAAATCTGTCATCCAAACATCATCAAGTCTTTCAGTTACAAGTCTTTCAGTAAAATAACACAAAGACCCCAAAAATTAAATTTGACTTTTAAATCAAAGCAGCTGATATGCCTCTGTGTACATGGCAACTGAAATATTTGGTCTTTCACCTTTAGGCCTATATTATTATATACATAAAGGTGAAATGGAGTGGAAGGAGAACATCCACTTAGAAGTATGGTTGCATCACAGTGCGCAATGCAACACTTTGGAGTATCAGGCCTTGAAGACAAGTTTTCAAGAATAAGTAGGCATTGTATATTATACAGACACGGCCGATTAAATACTCATAGACACTCTTGTAAAAAGACCGAGAAAACCTGCTTAAGGTTAATGCTCTACCTAAAGGAAGGTGAGAGCAGGCTGATGCTGGCAATAGGGAACCATTCCCAAGTCAAGCCTCCTGGGCACGTAGAAACCAGTTGAAAAAAAACGATTCCTGGTGTACCAGTAATTGCCACTGACTGCTTGCTCCACCACTTGCCTCCCTCTCCCAGAATGAGAGGAACAAGAGCAATAGTTCAAAGAGGCAGAAATAAACAGTAAGGGTCATTTTAGGGCCTAAGGTCAGGCTTTATGTTTCAGGGTAGGGGAACCTGAAGTAAAAGAGTTACAACTTCCCAGTGACCCTGGAAAGGAAGTTAATTAATATTCATGTTGACAGAAAAGAAAGGATTAATCATGTGGAATTAGCATTTTCATTGAGGAGCTTGGTTGAGTCTTGTGTTCTACTTTGAGAGAAAGACAACAGCTTCACACCAGCATTTTACACCTCTCATTTATCGAAACATTGCAGCTTGCTCCTAACTGTCATTAAGAGATGAATAATGAAAGACTTCTTTATTTGTACCTCAGACTAATCATGCAGCCCCCTCCATCTCTCCATGCCTGAATGTATGTTCTGAACATTAAAAAAAAAATTGAATAATTTTTAATTAATGTGGGGTAAAGAAAACTCTAATAATATTTCAATTCTATTGGGAAAAAATGGTCTCAATTGAAAAGACATCACCTAAGTATTTTCTCCTCACAGCTTTCAAGTGTCACTGTGCACTATCATTTCTCAAATTGTGTCACATCTGTGCTAATTTCAAGCCATCTCTTATATTACACAAACAAATTATTTAAAAAGTCATCCCTCCAATTACCTAACACAGAGAAAAATGGTGTAACAATTAATTGAAACAAGACCAACATGTAGACTTTATTATCACAAAGTAAAAATACAAAACATTGTACAAGTAATACAATAATGTCTCTCAAAAGAATCAGGCCAAGACAACACAATGCTTTGCAGACCTCTTCCTGTTTCTTTGTGACCTTTCCACAATCTCCATCTCCTTGAAAAATCTATCAATTATATAACAAATAAAAGTATAGCAATCATTACAGTAAAACACAACTGTGTTCTCAGTGTTAAATGCCTAAAACATTGGCCCTAGAAAAATTTTTAAAATACAGTGGACTTTTGTGGATGTAACCAACCAAGGATGAAATCAGCATGTTTTCTTTTCCTATTAAGCATCTTGATCCATCACCTGCAGACTGATCCCCAGCTTTATTCTGTCAAGTTTAAAATTACTTAAATGGCAGATACTTCCCACTGATGTACCATAAAGAAGGTTCCACATGGGCTAACATCATGCACATAATGCCAGTGCATCACATCCAGTTGGGCCACATTCAGTTACTCTTCTCAAAGATTTGTAATCACTACAGCACTACATTTTATCATTTAACTACATATTTCCTTATTGTGTTACCTCCCTTTTTAAATTTCAAAGTTTAGTTAAAAAAAAAAAGATGTAATATTGCAAGTAAGATACAGACACATCTAAAATGTTATCCATCATCTAAATTATTTTGACCCTAAAAAAAGAATGAAATATGAGAAAATTTAGTAGAACTCTTTCAAAATAGCAACAGCCCTCCTGATTCTTTTTTTGTCTCCTCTGGTATATTCTCTTTCAGTTGCTCATAAAACTTCTTCCAAGTTCTCACTAATCTCTTGCCATCACCTGGGAGTTGTCTCTGCTGACATAGTTTTAAATCACGGGACCTAGAACTCCACATGCTAAAAAGCTGAATTTCTCCCCCCGCCATCTGCAGAAAGCTGGCGCAAACTTTCAATTCCATTGAAGTTTCAGCTTCAGTCTAGTCTCTTGCAAAGCTAATCTTTTTTTGCAAAGCTTGCCATTCCCAAAAATGCTCTTCTAAGCCACATCACCATGTTGATCCTTCTGACATATGATTTGACTATTGATTTTTTTTTATTGCAACCCATTTTCTTTCCTAACTCTATTACAAACTTCCTGAAATCTTTTTGTATTGATAACTGTAACTTCCCTCTCTTCAGATCTCAGAGACCAAATCAAAATTTTCTTGCTCATTTTAGTGTAAAATTTTCCATTTAATATTATCTTTACCAGGAACATTTCCATGCAGACTAAACTCATATATATCTACCATTAGTCTTTGCTTTTTCCTGCTACTGCTGCCTAAAAGAAGGGGTATTATCACAATCTGCAGAATGTACTCTTTCAAAGCAAAATTGAGAACTCTGATTATTTTCAAAGGATACGTTAAAATGAAATAAAACAAGTAAAATTGTTTTATTTGTTGTGTTCCAAAATTGAACATGTGATTCTCTGCCTAACAAAAAACAAAAGCAAGATGCATTTACTGAGCAACATGAATGGAATCTTCATTCTTCTGCTGTTATAAAAAGTGTGACTTCTTTGACCATCTCATGTATCATTTTCCTCCTAAGATCTCCCCTGGAAGTATTTTTAGACTTAAACTGGCATTAGATATTATTTTCATTAATCTTACTGGTGTTCAAAAACAAGCTGGACACTTCCTCACTAAAAGAGTGTGGAAACAGAACAGCACCAAATGTCGATGTTTATGGCACAGCACCATACACACAGATTTGCTATCCTATGGATCAAAGAAACAAGAAATTCTGTCACTTTGAGACACGGTATCATATATCAGGACAGCTAAACACAGTGGGAGCTACAAAACAGCCTTCCCTATTTCTGTCACACTTTTGTTCTCCCTGTGGATGACAACCCATTTATTTGCTTGGATTCTATGCTCGTAAATTCTTCCAAGCCACACTGGTTTTGTCAGGGTACAGGTACTGCTCCAGCACCCCCATGGGCTCCTGAACACACAAGATATGAGTTCATCTCCAGACTCTACCATCATTATGGTACCTGGAGATACTTCACTAACCTCAATTTTTCTACTTTTAAAATGCAGATGTGGCCACAACTCCTTTGTGAAGCATTTTGAGATCCACTGATGGAAATCCCATGGAACAAAGAGCACTGAGAGCTTACCAAGGTGTCTTCCTGACCTCTGCCCTGCATGCACAGATGGGTTACAACAGTGTGTGAACAATGTCACTGTCCTGCTAAGCCACTGAACAGTCATAGGCAAGATAAAGCTTCTTGATCTGCTCTGAGTTTTACCTTCTGTCCTCCCAAAATGTCTGGGAGCTACAGGTTTCTAGAGTCATTCAGGGGCAATTTTGGTTTGTCAAGCTGATTTCTCTAATTTTATTTTAGTCATAAAACAGAACTGTTTCATAGTTTCAAACTAATTTTACATGCATCACATGGAAATTCCCAGAGTACTAGCTTTTAATACTATCTTAAACAATTTACATATTTGGAGATGCAAAAAGCCCATTTAACAACTATATCTATTCACTATTTTTTACATGATATATGCACATATATAGAGCAACAAAAACATTCATTGCTGAATAAGCAAGAGGTATTTTTTTCCTAAAATGCCTAGAGATGAACAACATGACAAATCTAGAAGAATATTGAGAATATTGATGCAGTAGATGTAAACTAATTGAGAAATTAAGGTATATGATGTTTCAGAGCAGGGTTTACACCAAAAAAATAAACCTAGCATTCAATCAGGATCTGCATGTTATATTCCCCCCAACTTAGAGGGATAATGTCCCAATTTTTATCACGCAGAATAAGCAAAATGCTGACAGTATCAACAGTTATTTTAATAACTGGAACAGTTACTCTGGAAATTATTGCTCTTTTCTTATACTTGAACAAATTTATCAGTTTCACAACTGATTTCAACAGGAATGGATTACTAAGCAGTAGCACTTTTTATTGGTGAAAATCTTAACCAATCTGAGAAGCTTTCCACACGTTGTCAGTGAAGACCAAACTTCAGACAAGACTGTGCTATATGTTGCAAACACAAGTGCACTGCCTCCAACCACACCACCTCAGATTGTAGGAGGCACTAGAAAGATCAACAGAACTTTTCATATTGAAGGACTCACAGGGACTCTGTAATTTATGTTTGCTTACAGGACTGCACATTTGTGTTCCTGTCACCTTTATAAAAACAGTGAAATGTTGTTTTACTGCCTGCATTCTATTTCTCAAACAAACCAACCAAAAAAAGCCATCTAATTATGTTTCAAGCATTCCTAATATTAAACAAGTTGATTAAAAAGCAACAAATAGAAGCTGCTGCCATGTGAGATGCCTCCTCAAAGACAAATAAAGCCCAGCAGCCTCTAAGCACTGAAAAACTGCTGTCCTAAACAGCGCTTCCTCCAGCACTCCTCTTCACAGCAGAGTGCAAGTCCTACCAGCCTCAAGACACTCAGTAGCTGTAACCCATCTGTGCACTTCGTAGTCTGCTTTCATCCCTTCTTTTAAAACTTCCACGATGTTTTAAACCTCACCCCACAGAAGTTTAGGACCAGCACTGCCCAACTGTTTAAACCCTTCTTAATAGTAAAATGAAATGAATAATTTGAGAGAATGTTACAGCCAACAGAAGGGTGGATACAAGTTGAAATGCATTTTAGGTAGGACGCTTTTTTGGTTTTTCACCAAAACCCAAGATTGGATTTTTGTCAAAATGAATCTTCACCAATTCTTACCCGAGATAATAAAGGTAATGAAGAAAGGTTCACATCAAGAGTCATATCACAACCTGCATTTAACACAGGGTGGTCTCACACAGCACTCTCTCCCCCCACTGCCCATCTGTGCTCCTCTGCAGCTCCAGGCTATTTCCCCACATCAGTATCAAGCTTTTACTTTGAAGCTTGTCCAGTTGGTGAGTTATTCTCGCTCAAAAAGCTCAGAGTGATTTTTCTAACTTTGATAAAAATGACTCACTTCCTTAAGAGATTTTGTGCATCTGAGATGAGACCTTATTAGTAGGCACAAGAGGTATGTAAAGACTCTCCCAGAGCCCACTCCATTAGTACTAATCAATATTAATTTGAAATTGCATAAAGGCAGCTTTTCAACTAGAAATTATTTCACCCTTTCTCCCCCTCTCCTGCTCCCCAACAAAAAAACCCACAGCTTTCACAATATTTGAGATATCAGGACACTGGGTCTCTGTCCAAAAGTAAATTACAGATTATATCCAGAATGGCCAACCAAGTAGAGATGATATTACCCAGAACAGTTTGATGAACCTTGCTCTTCACTTCTTACCTTGAAAGCATGTGGATATACCTAAGCATGAGGGATGAACTGCTTTTAAGAATCAACACAGCAGGACTAGAAAAATATAATTGCTGTAATGGTCAAGTGGGAACAACTGACGTGGCTCAGGGTGTTTCAACCACTTTCCCCTCCCCGATTGCCTCAAGGAACTTCAGCTGCTGCTGCACCTATAAGATCAATGCTGCTAATTGTGAGGAAAATTATTCAGGACAGCACCGAGCCTCCTATTAATGATGCCTGCCAGTAGAAAGTCAGTTTATCAGCTATGCTAAAGGTTAACATCAATACAAAACGCAACAACCTCACATGACTGTATCACTGACTTTCAGAGAAAATCACTATGGTGGTGCAGTAAACTTCAGAACTGGCTGCACTTTAAAACCATTTTGGTGCCCTGCTTATGTTTGTTAGGTAATATTACTTCATTTGACTGCAGCAAGGAAAAAAACCCATGCCTCTAGTAATTCTTTAAATTCTGTCAGTATTCTTTAATGACACTGGGCAAAAGAACTGATGAAGGAACAGATATCAGCTCATAACACAGGAAATGGTTTGCTGAACACTTGTGTTATTTCTAATCACAAAAACCTCAAAAAGCAAATAACAAGTAAGAGTTGGGTTATAAAAAAAACCAAACCCAATCAACTGGCTACATTCACCAAAGTTAACCACAAAAACAGCACCTCAGGAAGTCAACAAGACACAAACACTTAGAAGCTGGGAAGACTCAAAGTGCTTGTCCCTTGTTTTTATTTTCCAAAATGCATTGTTTATCTACAGTGAGACAAAAAAAAAGGATCTTCTTTGTTGTAACTCAAGCCACACACTAATGAATTTGAAAAAAAAATCTCAACCATTACTATAAATTAAGTTGAAATAATAAGAATAATCTACAAAACACAAAATCTATAGTAATAATCTATAAAATAAATTACATACAATGTGTACAGGAGAGTGCATAGCAGCAGAAAGACCAAAGTCATTTAACATACTGCAAAACTTGAATAAATTTCTTTCTGAATGCCACGCTCTTAATAGCTTACACAGCTTTACAGATCATATTCTGGTTTCCCAGAGCAATACCTCTACCCTTCCTTATTTAAAAACTGCTTCTTTAATGACTCCCCATTTTTATACTGAACCTCCTTAAAAGAGAATTCCTTGTTACAAGCAACATTTTTATCTTTTCCTACAAGTAAAAGAGAACACATATATCACAACAGCTCATTTAATAATTACAATTATATACTTGCATGTGCATAATCATTAAAACAAGTAACAAAACCAGTGTATTTTGAAGAGCACAAAAAGTTACCTCAGGCTATATGAGCCAAAATCTGGTCTAAAACACCTTAGAATCTGCTTCAATCTTTTACAGCAAAAGCTGCATGTGAAATAGAGCTCTACCAGAGCTGTCCCAGAACAGACCCTGCAGCTCATACAGTAAAAGGGCAAGGGAAGGAATTAGAGGCAAACAAGAACATTTCTTAACTTTTGATACCTGCTTAATCTCAGCCTAAAATTCAGTGTGTTCTGACAAGATCACAAATCCTCCAGGAAAAACGCAATAATTTAATGAAGCTGCACCCACCCATGTGCAGCTCCTGCCCTTCCCAAATAATAATGACACAACTCAGCACCCAAAGACAGACTGACCTTGAAAGCAGTTACTCCTACATCTTCCTACATTTCAGTGAAGAATCTTCTTGCTCCTGCTTGGGCTTTGATTTCTTGTTCCCTTTTTAAACCTTGATCATGCTCACCTGGCCTTCATCTACCAAGCTAATGGGTTGTTTACAGAATAGAAGCAAAACAGGGGAATTCAATTTTTTTTTCTGCAAACTAATCACAGAGAAGATTAAAATAACCTGCATCAGCCTTTGAAAACAAATTATATACTGGCTCAAGTAGTGGGATCTAGTCCTAAGCATTTGAAAATGAAGTATTAGAAGAACAAAAACTGCACAGGTTGCCATCACAGCCTACAGTTTGACTGCCATGTGTCTGTGTCCATAGACTGTACCTTACTGTCTGCCAGCTACTGTGAAACTACTACAAAAGCACAGAAACACCACAGGAGAGTGAGATCCAATTACATTTATAGAATAAACTAAATTTATAAGTAAAATGAAAGGGGGAAAAAGCATTTAGGACAACTAGATAGAATAATTTCTGGATCAACAATTCACTTTCCTTTTCTTCTGCTTGTCTAAGTGTGATGTCTTCATTAGGGAATCCTGGGTGTAAGGTTAATCCCTTTCAGCTGCTTAAGGCTTAGAACAGCTCACATCTCCCCATCTCCCATTCCTGCCAGTAGGTTCCACACATGATACAGCAAAAGACTAAATGAGATGCCTGCTTCATTAAAACTGCACACCTAAGGAATTTTACCACAAATTTCTATCCATCTCCTATCCTTAAAAATCAAAGTAACTAAGCAGCATGAATATTATGATGAAACAGTTCATTCCATGTTTTGGGAGGGATTTTGGTAACGGGAGAAAAGTGATTTGTTTTCTTTTTTCTTCCCACTCCCCTCCCCTCCCATTCACCCAGACACCAGTTATTGAAACAAAAGGTGCACACTTTGAAACATGTGTTAAATTTGACCAAATATTGACATGTGTTAAATTTGACCAAACTTTACTGATTCAAGGCATCTATTCTAACTTCTTGTACATAATCCTGCTATGGACACATATGAGGCAGTTTCTCAGATTCCTTTGCAATTGTACATCTCAATATTTTATAAATATTAACCAAATAGTACTATGCCATGTAATTTTCAAATTCCTCATATAAAATGACATCTGACAAGCTAGAAACGTTTTGCAAATATTTTTTCAAAATCCTTTTTTCTTTTTAATATACAAAAAAATAAGAGATTTGTGTTCTACTTTCAAACAGGAATATAAGCAAATCTGCACTAGAAAAATGCTCTAATCTTCCCTTACTTTTAGAAAATTGTTCCCTTTACATCAGAGATGTAAATAAATATATGCAGTTTGACAACATGCCATTTTGAAGTTGCTCCTCTTCCTAGAAACACAATGCAACAAGTAGAAATTAGTGCATACCCATTGTCATTCTGGAAGTTTTTCCCCAATTCCTGTACTACATAAATATATTTTGCATCCTTTTCTCATCTAAATCGAAAGATTTTGGGAAAACATGGCCTCCAAGTATACAAAGACAGCACTTAGGATACTGACACCTGGAATGCTGCCTTGGATAACACCACACAGAACATTGGTCAAAATGTGGATGCAGCTTCCTTCACTGCCTCCCAACATCTCCCATCTCACTTGGGGATTAAAAGGAGGCACTGAGTAAAGCTGTGCATTTGATCCTTCACTCCTCCAGATCATCTGACAGCTAAGAGAGTGAGGTACAGGACTCCTGTAGCTCCAGAGGTTCAGCCCAGAAGATATCAGAGTAAGAGCAAGAAAACAACAAAAACTCCTCAGCCAAGAGCAGTATGACATAAATTGCTTTTCCCTTGGAGGAGGAATCACAGAATCATTTGGATTGAAAAATACTTTTTAGATCATTGAGTCCAATAACAAACATAACACCGTAAAGTCAACCACATTTTTTTACCATGTCCCTGAATGCCAAATCTACACATAATCGATTCATAGAATGGTTTGGATTTGAAGGAACTTGAAACACCATTGTGTTCCATTCCTCTTGGCATGGACAGGGAAACTTTCCACTAGTCCAGGTTGATCAGAGCCCCATCCAGCCTGGCCTTGGACAGTTCCAGGGATGAGGCACCCATAGCTCCTCTGGGTAACTTGTGCCAGAGCCTCACTAATAATAGAAAAGAGGATGAATTCCAATTCCTACAGAACCTCCAAGGACAATGGAGAAGGAAATCTATATGCTTTCATTCACTGAAGTTCAACCTAATCCTAAGTAAATAATAACATAGTCTACATTAATTTATCTTTCTTTCATAAAGTTCAAGACCATCATTGAAGGCTATCTATCATGAGCAAATGGTAAGTTAGGCAATTTTAACACCTCTGAGCATCTGGATTCCTACCAGATGTAAGAAAATAAGGTCCAGTCTCCTACTGATTTAATTTCCTTATACCAAAAGGTATTTTTTAAACTTTATTTAAAAGAACAGGTATAGCACCTAAAACATTTCTGACAATTCTGTCAGCTATGGATTATTAAGAGAGGCAGGAGCAGATTTCCTACACAGACCCAACAACGACATTTACCCTGACCTACAGGGAACGCCTTCCTAAGCAATAAGAAATAGTCCACTCTCAATGACAACTCAGTCCTAAGAGAATGCCAATTATGCCAAGATTGCACAAACAGATGTACAGCAATTTTGTGGTACGGACTACTTTACACCAGGGACAAAGCTAAAACCATTTATCTCAATTAACTTAGGATCTAAGGAGTAATTTAAGCTGTTGCCTTAAAGGTGAAAGGCCACCACTTGATCCAACTATCCACCCATACCTCTTATTTACACTAAATATAAATCTTCATTTTTAAAGTTAGATATGTCAGACTATATTTTTACCCTCAACTCTATGCCTTTTATGTCTTGTACAAAATAAAAAGGCTAGTGCCATTTTTTCAGTCATTTTCAATAGCCCTGTCATGGTTTGAAAAGTTGGCCAATTGCCCTAAAATAACAAAACCTAATCAATAGGAGGCATGACGATAATTGAAATTCCTCAAATTAGGAGATCACTCCTAGCTTACAAATAACACTAATAAGTGACATCAGATTCCCAGTCACCCAAGAGCTGCTGGAATTGAAAAGCATTTTGAAACGTGCACAAACACAATAGAATGAAATAGTAAATGAAGGAACATAGATTAGTGAATGAAAGAATCAATTCCTCAAAAGAATATTCCCACAGAAAAGAGCTATCTGTAATATAATGGTTAATAAATCCACCCAAATTTATAAACCTGGAATTGCTGCTGTTTCAGCCCTACCAATGTGTCATTCAACAGTCAGGCCAACCCTGTGCAGGAACATCACACAGTTCTGTCAGGTTAGAGCCCACAGTATTCCTCAAGGTTTTGACCAAGATCTAGTACTAAAGACTGCAAAAGGAGACAGTCTGGCACATCCTGTGTCACACAGCCACTGTGAACTCCCTCCGCTGCAGAAGTGGACAATTGCCTCCTTCACGAAGTATGTCATCCTCACACCACACAAGAGCTGGTACAGATCATGGCCTATCAATCTTTGTACAAATGAAATGTGACACACAAATGAATGTGACAAGGTATGGCTAGAGTACTGGCCGATGAAATCCAAGGTATAGCATCAAAATATAGGGCCTCATATACCAACTTAATTAGAATTAATAATATCTTATATCTGGGGACCAGCAATTCATGGAGTATAGAGTTAAGACACCAATAAAGACACCAAGTAGTTAGCTATATCTCTATTTTCAGAGGCCTCTCAGTGAAGGCAGAGCAAAGATTTAATTCCTTTTTTTTGTTGTTTTAAGTGCTAGTTTTGAGATACAGGAGTGATCCTTCTTTTAGCACTTTGTGTTTTAACATTACATGAATGTCCAGCTAGTGAACAGGCTATAATTGTGTGCCTAGACACGAGCCCAGTTTTGCTACAGCTGTCAAGATTTGCACCCTCTCATTTTCAATATAAAGCCAGATAAATATTCAGGGAATTTTAATTTTCTATTGTTCAAGTGACTAGCTTATCTATGGTCCAAAAGATTATTTGCATTAGTTATATAATAGCTCTCAGAACTGCAGTTAAGATTTATAACACATAAACTCCATTCCATTCACTGTAAGTTTTTAACAAAATACAAGGACTGTTATTTGCAGGCATAAAATAACTCAGTATTTTTTGAAGGGATTTTGAAATCTATTTCCTGCCTGAAGAGATTTTTTTTTTTTTTTTTGGTCTCTGCTTTCACTTGGATGTCTAAACATGAAATTGTAACTTATACTGTAGAATTAGTGTTGGAGATAAATAAAGAAATAAAAAACTTCTTTCCTTGAAAGGAGAAGCTTTATATACCTAGTTCTACCTAGGCTGAGATGAAACTTAACTTTGTTTCATTAATTCTTCCCACTGTGCAGCTTGGAGGTATTCTCCAGCTTCTACAGCAAGGCTAATTCGATTACCCCCACCACTTGGAAGATTAAAAATAAACATAGATTGTAAGGTATACTGTGAATCTCTTTATACAAACAAAAGTTAAAACTCTCTAGCAAAAAATTCAGCAACTGTAATGCTCTCCATTTACTAATTTTATTAATAATTTTATATAACAACATATATATAAAAGAAACATTTTCATACAATAAATTTATTATTATATAATAAAGGGATCTCACTAAGTCTCAATCTTCTGAACTGGCAGCTCTCTCACCTCCAAAGTGTCTCACCAGTGTGGGCAAGAAGTGCCAAGTGTCAGGAACACCATGTTTTAACAATATTTCTCAAAAATTCTGAGGATTTGGTTTTTCAAAGAGACAGCCCCAGTGCCACCCAGCCAGGTCTATCGTCACTGTCCACCTCATTTTATCAAGGGAAAGATTCTGAAGCACAGGCATCAATTCTTTATCATGAGCAGGAAGGGGAACAAGAGCCAGTGACATCTACATTACATTAGGTATACATTCCCTGAACACTCAAACACTTTAGGACACTGATCTATCTTATTTTTGCCATATTTACTGGCAATGAGTAAAGCTTTCAAAAATCCTTACAAAGCAAAAGCTCTTCTATTACTGGAAAAGTAAAACAAAACCAGAAAGACCTACTTTTAAAGCTGTTACTGAAACTACAGCAGTATTTTTGCTGATTTTTAATGTATTTGGAAAGAAGTAAAAGAAGGTCTGTAAGACAGTATTTATTTTTCTATCATGCTTGTTTTCCTTTGTTAGTTTTAAAAACTGCTACTATGATTTGTATTTTTTCCCCTCCCTCTTGGATATATCTTTTTTCACTAAAAAACTCACAGTATTAGCACTTGGAAAAGTACTTACAAACCCTCTACAAAATTTCTTTCTTGAAGACATGGAAAGAAAAAAGTCATTTTTACTGACAATTTATCTACTTGTCCCAATGGTCAGACACTATTAACAAATATTTTAGGAAGGACATTCATAATTCTCCTCAAAATTATTTAAGTAAATACCCTCCAAGCAATTTTAAGGCCTGTTAACAATAGCTGCATTTGTCATTTAAAGCAAAAATAAATGCAAGTGAAAGTAATAAGCAATATCTATTTATAGCTCTCCAAGACAGCTGCACCAAGAATACAACATGCAATAGAATAATTTTCTGATTTATTTCTTTGGCTTATAACATCCAGTTAGGTTTTATTTATATCACATGCATATGCAACCAATTCATATTAATTTAAAAAAGCTTATACATAGGAAAGTAAATTGTGATCTGAAAAGTCTTGTGACACAGCAGAGAATATTAAAGAATCTATTTTCTCCCAGGTACTCAGTGTACAGGCTGAGCAATTTCTTCACTGAAAGGTTGATTAACATTGGAATGGGCTGCTCAGGGACAAGGTGGAATGACTGCTCCTAAAAGTGTTCAAGAAATGACTGGAGATGGCACTGAGTGCTATGGTTCATTTGACTAGGTGGTGATCAGTTAAAGGCTGGACTTGCTGACCTTGGAGATCTTTTTCAACGTTGACTTAATGATTCTTTTTTCTTTAAATGTCTGGTAACTCCTGTTTCCAGGTGAATTATAACTTATCTTATAATTACTCACAAGAGTTATAACTCCTCATCCAAAGAGTGACCAAATTTATTCTACCCTTATCCCTGTTTTGGGAATACCAAGCAGTCTAGTAAGACAGCTGGACACAAATGCTAAGAAGCATGAAGGAAATTTGTTGTCAAATAATGCCCCTGCTTTTCTAATTTGCAAATTGGTTTTAAAATAGATTTTTGTCTCTCTAATAGTGAAAAATTTTAGCCCTGAGGACAGATGCAGCTAAAGGTGGTTACCTTAAATCAATAGCCACCCTCTATTTGAAGATGAAATAAATGTGGCTTTCATGGTGGTACAGACTTCTTTCCCAAGCTGCTGACTGCACTGCTTCCTGCCTAATCTGTTGTACATCATTGTCTTGGGTTCCCACTGGTTTTCTAATGGAGCACAGGTGAAGCTTCTGGTATCTGTTAACCTCCTTTTTCTGTTCCTCTGAGTGGACTCTTAACAGCACAATTTTCTTTTTTTTTTCCTGATAACAACTTCATACTTAGTTTTAATTCACTCTCTTAAGCTTTGTATAATCATAAAAAACAAAACAAAACCAAACCAAAACTTCCTTCTCAGCACTAACCTCCCACACAACCTGCCAACCACACTAACCTGGTTGGCACTAACCTGCCAACCACATCAAAACCAAAACTGTGCCCCCACTGATGCTGATGACAAAATTCCCAGCATCTTCTGCTGAGTCAGGGTTTCATCTACATTGCACTACAAAAAGGAAAATTTGTTCTTCAGTAACATTAGGAGCAAATGTGAATTAAACAAACAAACAAACAAAAAAGCCAACAAAAAAAAAAAAAAAAAAACCCAGAACAAACAAACTTTCTTCCCAAAATACTTCATCCAGCTTACCTAGTAAATTAAGAGAATTCTCTCACAAGATGTTTTGTGTAGTACATATTTAGAACTTACTGCATTATCATAGAATCACAGAATATTCTCAGTTGGGAGGGACCCACAAGGATCATCACAGTCCATCACAGTTTACTTTCCTATATATAATACCAGTTTATAAAAAAAGCTTATCTATAAGAAAGCAGACTATGCACAGGACATCCCCAAGAATCCCACCAAGTACCTGAGAGTGTTGTCCAAAAGCTTCTTGAGCTCTGTGAGGCTGCTGCTGTGACCACTGCCCTGGGAAGCCTATTCCAGTGCCCAGCCACCCTCTGGGAAAGAACCTTTTCTTGATAGCCAACCTAAACATTCCCCTGACACAGCTTCATGCCATTCCCTTGGGTCCTGTCACTGGTCACAGAGATCAATTTGCCCCTCCACTTCCCCTCATAAGGATGATGAACACTCCAATGAGGTTTCCCCTCAGTCTCCTCTTCTCTTATACACATATATCATGTATAGATTATAATAACATAACAGAAATTAAGTCCTCAAATAATACCAATTATTTCAAGAGTAGTATCAGCACAATAATTTACTCAAATGTTGCTACTAATAAGTTTATGCCTACCCAGTATCTCTTACCTTTTAATGTTATTTTTCCCTAACAACTTTTTAGAATACTAAAAAAACCCAGCCATTGATACTTAAAGTTTATTATCCTTCTATATCTCAATGTTTTATAAATGGGGAAAGCTCAACCATTTGCAAGAATAGGAAACCTAACAAATCATGAATAAACAGGGTTATCTGTAGTTTTCACTAGAGTGAAAGAGACAATTCTCCTTGACAGAGGAGAAACTTGCAGGTTTTAAAACTAAATAGAAGACTTAAGATATGGTTTAATTTTCAGGAAGGTACCTCTTTCCAACTTCACATAAAATTTGGCTTGCACATGTAAATTTTGTAAGTTTAATTTATTTTAATTTCCTCAAGGCACTAGTTAAGTATGGCAGAAAATTATGACTGCACAGAACAGAAGTCTCTATGCAGAGACTTCACAAAGTAACCCTGCCAAAGGACAAAGTTTCTTACAATAGTACTTCCCTCATCAACACTGCTTTCCCCCCCCGCCCCCAACCCTTGCTGTCCTTTAATTCTTCATATTCGAGCAACATGATTAGAAAACAGCAGCCAGAGAAGAATGAACAGAACAGAAAAGGAGCTGGAAAATAAACTAAAGCAACTGACAAGAAAACGAGATAGAACAAACTCTTCAACTTTGAAATACAAGGAGGCAAGTGACATGAATAAAACACAGAAGATGAAGCAGATGAAGAGCACAGGGAATGAAAATCTGTAAACACAAGAGCACATTTTTCTCCCTGGCCTAGAATAAATCTGGAAGTTTCAGCTCCACTGATTTCTGTGTAGTGAGCTAAGACATTTCTCATTTTCTGGCCTATGCAGAGGAAAATGTTCTACAATTAGAAAAGTAAAGCACTGAGAATGAGGAGATTTCACATTTGAAACTTGACAAGAAAGTCACACATCTGTCATCATCACAAAATGCTAGGAAATAGACTTAGAAGGAGAGGAGAAAGAAAATGTAAGAGATGGTCACAGATCTGTCTCATATGAAAGGAAAAGTTAATGCAAACCTGCCTTCCTTACTTGCTTTTCCACTTCAATACCATAGCTATAAACTGCTCCTTATTTAAATAAATGCAGGCTACTTAATCTGAAAGAAGTTTATTCTACAAAGGCACTGGGCTTGGGGAACAGACAAGATCTCTGGAAAATGGTCCTTCCTTCAGCATGTTAAGCTGCATGAATACAGACAGGAAACAGGAAAGACAGTCAGCTAAATGTCACCATTTAAAAGAGGTTTCCTCTCATTTCAGACAAGCCCACAGCTACCACTTCCTTCCTGACTCCTTCCCTGGCATATTTAGATTTCCAGAGGCACATAGCTTAGGACTGAGGAGAAGCACAAGGAAGGACAGGCATTGTTCAATGCTTCACCACAGCAGTGCCTGCTCCCCTCCACAACCCCTGTCCCAAGCCAGCAGTGCTGAATCTCCCTCTACCTCTTCTTTCCTTCTTAATTCAGTGTAGCAGGACTGTAACAGTAACAGGAGGGAAAATTATTACTAGAAGGCATATTTAATGGTCTGTGATTCTTGCATTCTGATCCTCCTGGACCTCAAAAGTTGCCTTGTTTTAGGTGTCAGACAAATAGATGTAGCAGCAGCAGAAACAGTTCAAGTCACACTTCTTCCTCAACTATAAACAACTGCACACCTATCCCACCATCAGCTGTGTTCTTGGAGACCAAATCTCACTACTCCTTCTGCCATAAAGTTGCCAAGTGGTACAGGGCATATCCTTTATACTAACAGCTAATCCAAATTTTTTAACCAATATCCACATTCAGAGACAAAATCGTGTCAATTTCCCCATGCAAGTCTCAGCAGGAAGAACAACAGTGCTTTGGGGGTAGCATTGAAGAACAACTGAGGCAACATCTGCTGTGATTTATGGAGGGAAAATTCTCAGTCTCAGCACTTGCAGCTTTCATGGAAGTAACTGAAAACTCAGCTGTACTTTGGTTGGTATTTAAACTACTCCTAGAGTCTGTGTGGATCAGGAAGAAAAATGAAAAAAACCCACTACCCCCAAAAGAACTACACATATCCCCTCCCCCATTAGCAGTATGTAAGATACAGTCAGTTCCCTGTCATTTAACTTACAACACTTGTATCTTCATTTTTCCCTGGAGGCAAATTCAGCCCTGACCTAAACAGACACAAATTCCATTAAGCTACACTGGGATTCAATCCAGTACTGCCAGGTCACCCAACAGCCTTGAAAATATGGGTGAAGCCAGTTTTGCCCCTATGGGAATAACAAATTATTTCAAGTTGCTGCACTGTTTTTCCAAGTACATCATCACTGAATTTCTCTATTATCTGTATATCACTAAATTGAGTCAACAGAACATTTTACATTGGTAATGAGACCCTTGGCCACTCACCATTTACTCCTGGTAAGGAACGATACAGGGGCCTGTTCTGTCCACAAGCAGTCAGCTGTTTCTACAGCCCAAATCACAGATCTCAGCAGTCATATGTTCAGTTTCCTCCTTCACAGGAGTCACACACAGACTCTTCAGCAATCTTTCTTGAGAGATATAATTATTACTTTAAGACTGCTCTCCAGGCTAAGTTTCATTAAGCACTTGAGGAAAAAATATATTGTCTATACATTCATCCTGCAATCAATTTCAAGTGAAATCTGCCACAGCTCTCATGAGTTTGATAGTCTATTAATAAAGACAATATTACCAAATAATTTATACCTGTTACATCACCACACACAACCATTTCTAAGAGACAAGGTTTAAAAGCAGCCAATGACATTTAGATAAGGCCACTTTTAGATCACTGCAGGAGGTGATGGTCAAGTGATTCTTGCCACAGCACACAATTATTTGAAAAAGTATGATTTAAAAAGGAATAAAGAGTTTCACAAACTAGAACAAGAGTACCACAATTATTATCAATCCTTTCTGATTTTAACACACATAACGCAACATTGCTACTTGAATGCTTCAAGAGCACTGAATGTTCAGCTGTTTGAAATAGTTTGTAAACAACTTCAATATCTTGCATTAAAACTGGCAGGAGCACTATGAAGACTTTTTGCACGCTTTTCTAGTTCTAGCAAAAACCAGAAGGTATCAATCACCCAGGTTCAACAGCAGCTGACTGGAGCCATTCATTGAGCTGTGCATTGCTACCACTGTGCCTCCATGAATAAGTCTCAAAGTCTCCCCCTCCTTTTTTTGTTCCTCTGAGTGGACTCTTAACAGCACAATTTTCTTTTTCTTTTTTTTTTTTTTTAACTTTCTGAATGGCTTCAAGAGATCAGCTGGAAAGAAACACCATTAGTAAAAACAAAAGTCTCCAAAGAAAAAGTGGGAACAAAGTGGACACATTAGAGACAAGTTGTGATTCATGGCCTACACTGTGCTTTGCCCCTCTCTTTACCTCAATACACTTTTCAGTTTTACTGCTGGATAAGAACAGGGCAGACCATTGCACTTCTCCTAGCAACCAAAAATCACTTAGGGGAAAAAAAGGCATGTTGTCTGCTGAAAGGGGGAACAGAGATATTTGGGGTCATACAAAGACAGACATATGTTCTTTTGCATTTGATTCTAAGTTGAGCAGTTGTCAAAAAAGAGTCAGTAAATAATAACACTAATAAGCAGCTCTGGTTTACACTGATTCATATTTAATTAAATATCTGTTTGCCTACTCATCACACTTCATTTTCCTTTAATTCAGTGCTTTAATGCTTCCTACTACTGTTTAGAGTTTTGCTTTCAGGGACATAAATTCTATCCCATACAGTTTCTAAAACTACTTTCTATACTTAGATCTACACACACTTCTAATGATCTCTCCATACAGTTATTTTGGGTTTTTTTTTTAAGCTAGATCTATACACAGAAAAAACTATTCTTATGGATTTAAACACAATAGCACTAATAGACAATTTTAACATAGGATCCTCCTATTCTAAATTTTATCTAATAGATACTATTTACATGTTACAGAACACATTGTCTGATCTCATTTGGTAACGACCACAACGTACAGTTTAAGATGATGAAACAAGTTCAAGCAGAAGGAAAAAACCAAAATTTTGTAACTCAGACATACATCTGAATAGCCAAGTCACACTGACTAGCTTAAAACCAAAGCATTATAATTTAAAATCCAGTTTGGGGACAGAACAGATGCATACATCAAGGATAAAATGCAGCCTGCAGTACTTCTGATAGTTAATTTTTTTCCCACTGGAAGTCCTTTGCTTAATAGCTGTTGCCTTGACACAAATCAACCATTTTAGTACATCCACTAAATTCTTCTTTCATATCATAAAAACACATATACAAAAAGCTCCAGCCAATTTATCACAGCACTTCTGCAGTACATCAGGTTAAAGTGAGCTCAGACCTTGTTCACTCCATCAAACTACAAATAAGTATTTTTTTGAAGCCACTCCAAACAAACCTGGACTAAAACAATTGAACAGAAAAGCTTATTCACTTCATGGATAAGTGATGTACAAAGAGCACAGCAATGATAAAAGCCTAAACATACTGAGTATGAAACAACCCTGAAGTGTTCAGGAACCAGCACTCCCCTGGTAAGCATGACAGAGGTGCTTTGCTCTCCTGTTCGTTCCCTACACCATCTAAAACCCAGTTCCTCTGTTGGGTATCTCTCTCCATCAAGCCATGAACCTGGAATCAGGCTACTGTTCCACTCTTTCTCCCAATTACAGTGCAATTTCTCTCTCCAGAAAACTGTCAGAGCGGGGCAGTGCTACTGTACACACAGGAACAATAAGCAGCTCCAGGTCTCAAAGGTGACATAATATACTCTGGAAAGTGAGAAGGAGGATGCAGGCTTCATCTGCAGGCTTCTACTATGGAGTGACAGTCACAAAGAGATCAAGTTCTCTAGGGAAAGGCAAGCCAGGTGAAGAAAAAACACTTTTTCAACTAGTTTGGTCCAAAAGCTTTGCAATGCCATTTGAATTTTTTGTAATAATGAAATGAAGTATTATCCATTTTTTAGTTGCAGAACTCTCTTCAAGATAAAACAAATTGTTAAAACAGGCCATTCCACTTGCCAGGATGAAGTCATCTGGGCTACAGGACATGCAGACCTTGAAAACTGCACAGAATGACAGCCTGAGAACCCATGATTATAGAGCTCCTCCAGCACTGAATACTTTTCACAACTGCTTTTTAACAGTTGACATTTTCACAGCAGTAAAAAAAGTACCTCTGGTAGCCTGGCATGAACTGTTGTTCCTCCATTCACAATGAATGAGAAACAAGTTGACTGATGTCAGTTACCTGACATTTTGGTTTCAAAAGGTTTAATTTTTTCCACTCAGTTTCTCTTGTAATCAATGGCAAGCGATTAATATGAGTGAACCACAGCTCTGTGTTTTACAACTTGCTTCTGGTCGTTAATTCCTTACTTATTTGTCCAATCTGCATTTATGACAGGCACATCACAGAGATGCTCTTCTCTCCTTGGCACACTGCACTGAAGCAATAGAGGCCATGCCTAAATACAAATGAAAAGACCATATGCTGCAACAGACAGGGTGGCACAACCATCTAGGTAGTCCCTAATGAGTGAGACCATACTTGGCTCTTGGCATGCCCACTCATCCTACCAGTTCATTTCCATATATCAGACCAAATAAACTGTTCTCCGAACTAAGTGAGGAAAAGTGACAAAGGAAAGTAAAAGCAGGGTATAACAAAGTATGAAGTAGCACAAGGGCGGGTCCTTCACTGTCATCAGACTGAAGAATTCTGCTGGAACTGAAGTGGGACAATAAAAACTCACTGACGAGGGTAATTCTGCAAGCAAATACCACATATCCCCTAAGGATGCTCCAAACCAAGCCTGGAATAGTGTCTTGTACTTGTGCACTGAGCAACTGAATATGATAACCCGAAGACATTTTGTGTTCTTCCAGTCATCACTCAGGGAGGTAGAACTGAAGGAGTATCCCCACAACCACGACAAATAACAGGACTGGAAGTCTGCAATAGCACCTGCATGCACACAATCTCGATGGGTTACAAAATACACACTGGAATCACTAGATAAGGGTGACCTTCAGTTATCAGCAAGCCAGAGACATGACGGCTCCTGGTAGAAACAACAATGCAAACAAGCACCAAGGAATAATGTTTGCCAGCCTATCCAGTACATAAGCAGAAAGCTTTCCCACAACCCAATTAAACAGATGTATTAACTCAGGGATCTGCAGATATTAACTGCTATTTAGTTAGTTTACAGAAAAAAAAATTGCTTAAAAAAAATAAAAAATGACTGGGGGAGAGTGGCAAAGAGCTTAAAGTTCAAAGCACATGCACAAGATACTTCTGCCAGAACAATGTTCAGATGAATATCTTCACTTCATATTTGCCCAGAACCCAGAGATGAATCTCAGTAAGTCTTGGCCATCAGAGCACAGCAGCTCAATATCAGTATCAGTAAGTTCTTACATGGGTACTACTGGTTAGTTTGCCCACTGGTGCTCATGTATTAATTGATTAAGGCTATAATTTTAATAAAATTAAGAGAACACCTTTGATCGCTTCCATGGCAGCAATGCCAAGATAAGCTGCAGAGATGGAATTAAAAAGCCATTTTTTACTTCATGAACTTTTGGCTTGAAAAAGCATTAAGAATGCATATCTTTACATACACGACATTGTCACAGTATATACTGCAGTAGAGATGGTCACAATACATAGAGTATCACCATACAATTTCAGAAAGCTCCCACCCATACAGAGTAACACCATACCATATCAGAAGGCTTCAGGTGTCTGCCCATATAGAGCAACATCACATCACTTCAGAAGGCTCCAAGTGTCTGTCCCTCGTTCTTTAGCCCAACCTTTTACACCCTCACGTTCATGCACTGCACTTGTGTGTCCTCTGTTCCCTTTGTGATTTGTCAGTGCCCCTGGGCACTCCAGGGCTCACTGCTGTCAATGCTGCTCACCTGCTTCTCACAGCTACAGCCCATTGAGGATGAGGCTGGACTGCAGCCCCACTCCCAATTACCACAAACTGTAGGCCTATACAACATGGCACAAGAATTATCTTTTTTGTTACAAAGGGCAACTTTGCTCTACTAAAGAGAGCACTGTAGAAAGGAGTGAGAGGAACTGAGGCATCAATACACACTTGTACCCTTCTAGTATTTTTGTAGTTGTTGTAGTGTTGCATGCAACAAGAAGCCAACTTCATCCTGTGGCAAAATTACAATGACAGTAAGCCAAAATAACATTGCCTGCTTTCTCAGTGTTCTGTGAACTCAGCAGCACAATTCCTACAGATTTCAGTGGTGCCGAATCAGGACCTAAATTAATGGGCCTTATTTAATTATCCACTATAACAACAAAAGTTATTAACCATGGGTGATTAGCAGTTATTTTGTTAAGGAAAAGGTTTGAGGTGAGGACAACACTAAACTCAATCTTACTTCTGAACTTATAACTCCAACTGTTCAATTGTTGTCCACAATACATAATAGAAGACAGTTGTGAGAGTACAGATGGTGACACTAAAATACACATCTGCAAATCTCTATTTCTATACAAATATTTTGCATTCGAAGATCTCAGAACTAACAGTCCACATGACTATCCTGCATAAAAGGCATCCTCAACATTCTCTCTGAAGAAGTGATTTAGGATCAGATCCTGTACCTGTCCACATACCAAAACAAATTGTTTTGAACATACAAGGCATGTGTACTGTCAAAACATAAGTACAAAAATCCTCAGGCAACAATAAAAGGGAACTTTAAAAAATTCAGTTACATGTAAGAAACCAAAAAGCCAACATATTTATTTATTTATTTATTTGGCAAGAGCAAGTACTTGCCGTATTCTGCCACCTTCTTGTGAAATAAAGAGATCTCTACACAAAGGTAGAAAAGCACACCAGTAAGGGAGTCTCTTGGCAAGAAACAGCATCAATATGATCACTAAGTATCCTCCCCAAGGTTGGTGTGAGAAGCGTGAACCAGATGGCAGCCACGGGAAGAGCATGCTCAGCCATGCCAGCTGAGATAACAGATAAAACCTGACAGCAGTGTCCTCTTAGGTGGCTGAAACAGAATGCACAGAACCTGTTAGCAATCTATTTAGCCCAGATCAATATTTGAATAGCAATTCAAGGGTAACAAATGGTTAAAAAGCCATTGCATGCTCTTCAGTAATTTCCACTAAATGGTTCAGCAGTGGACAGAGCACGTCTCGAATTCAGGGCTATGAGCCCACATAGCATTGCTATGGTAAAGAGACTCCTGCAAATGGAGCTGACTGGACAGACCAGCCAAAGCCTCCTTTTTCTCTCATCACACTTTTCGGCACATCTCCTTGATACTTTTTATGCATCCTTAAAAATGTACTTTAATTCTTTTGTCTACTTTTAAGTTTGCATACCTTAGCCTGCATTGCTAAAACTCAATTTCCCTGAGCAATATCAATCTCATCGTTACAGTGAGCTGGTAATGGAAGGATCATTGAAGTCAGTGCAACTCAGATAAAGGCTTAAAACCCCCACATTTCAACTTTTCCGGAAGATTTGTGGAGTATCAGATCTTCTGCAGAGCTCCAAATTACCAAAGACACAAACCAATGAACCTGGATTATCATTTACTTTTCAAGCAAATCCATCTCTGGAAGTACAATGACAGGGTTCCCTCCTTGCTTATCTTCTGCACATAAAAACATACTGTTGTAATGGCGACTTACAAGACAGATAGTAAAGAAAGCAGAATCTTAGGACTAATTCAGCAAAACCTGCCATCATAGGCATAAATTCATCCTTACTCAGCAAAGTTTTAAAGCCTATGATTAATATGAAACACGTTTTTTAATTCATATTAACTTCTGCAAGACTGTGGCTAAGAGTTAGAAGCACTTAAATGCTCTGCAGAACTGGGTCCTATGGAAGAACAAGGTAACAGAAACAAAACTGCAAACTCTCCAGAATTTTACTCTTAAGGCATTAAAATGCACACATTCCACAGAAGCAAAGGTTATCCATCAACAGCAAAACTCACATGAGAGATCAAGACCCTGTCAGCTCAAATATTCACTGGAACAATATACTCCAGCTTTATATGTAAGCCATGTTCTCCAACAGGCAACAGGGACCTGCACAAGGCCACAGATGTGTAGCTCATTGGCATGAAGAAATAAAATGAATTTTTAAAAAATAAAAAGAAATACAGAATGTTTCAGCCACCACACCATTTCAGATGCACACTTTCCATTAAGAAGTGCTTTTGAGATATATAATATGGTGATAAAAGGCTGTCTTTTCAAAATTATTCTCATAGATCTTTACCACCTCCCATTCAAGAGCATCACACTTTTAGTTTTCAAGGGACTAAAAGCCAGCTCTGACATAAAAGATTGTCATCTTCATTAAAAGTACTTATGAGTCCTACCAGGCAAGAGTCTGGCTCGCCAATACCTGTGTTCACATCAGTTGTTACCTTTTAATATTTGTTCTTTTAAACGTTATCAATTATTGGAAAAAGGACAAAAACACACAGAACAATGAAAGAACAATTAATTGAACACTATTAAAAATCCACATGTAATCAGCTCATTTAACTCCAGTAGCTGGTGGCTTACTTTATGGTGCAGATTCTGTCTAGTGAAGTGTTATGCTGTTTGAGGGAGTTCTGTCTGTATTTTGGTTTTGGGATTTTCTGTGTTTCATTTTTTCTTTGTTTGCTTTGTGTCAAGAACAATAACCAAGACTGATAGCTAAAGAAAAAGATAATGGAAGTTATTCACTCATCAGAGTACAAGAACATGGGCAGGGTTACAGGAAAATCAAAAGCACAACAATGAAACCCCTAAAATCTACATACGTGTATGTGGCACCAGTTTTCTGCTACTTTCATTGAGCAGCGTAATTTTCACGTGTTCTAAAACCATGGACAGCAAAAATAACTTTAGAAGAAAAATATTATCATTTTGATCTATAACACTTTTCAACTACTAAATAAAAGGAAACTTCACAGGGAAAAGGATGGTTAACATGCCTCAAATGCTACAGTGTCCATGTCTGGACCTCTTGCCAAGAATAAAAACAAAAACAACCAGTTAAGCCTAACAACAAAACCCCCTCAAACCCAGAAATGCACTAAGAGGTAACTTTCAAACATAGGAAACAAACAAAGGACCCATAAACAAGAAGTCTGTTGGGTTTTGTCTTTTATTCTTAAACTAAAGCATCACAAATGGTGCTGATGTTGATAGAGTTCTTTTCAAAGCAACTAGTGGTACATGTCAGCCTAAGATGTGATTGTAATTACTATGCTTCTAAAGAGACAAAAGCACTGTGTGCCAAGCTTGCCTGCCAGGATTTCTTCAAAGCTACTTGTTAGTCATTTCGACAATAACAGCTTATATCTACTTGGTCATGATGTGCTATCCACAAAGCTATTTATTTATTTATTTCAGAGAGTTGTTAATGCAGGCAAACTTGACAGTCTCTGCAATATCTTCCCACAAAAGGGGAGTCTCACATATATTCCGGGAGCTGCTTGGCCATTTTTTTCCTAATGGTCCGGCTCTAAATTAGCTGTGTGCTTCACCTGCACCACCCCACCCGCATAGAGCTAAGCCAGAACAAACGTTCTACATGTGTTCCCCATGACAAAACTCGAATAAATTATGTCGTGCTCCTGTCGTTCCAGCAAGCTGGTTAATTGCATTTGTTTCATATATCTCCAAACAGACTGGTACTTTAATTACATTCTGTAACACCAAGCTCCTCTGATTCACTCTGTCACTTTCACTGAGCACTTTAATTGTATTCCTTCTAGCTACATACAATTTTAAACACTTACTAATAATTACATTTCTATAACCTGATGTTTGCAGTTTGTACACAAAGATACCTCCAATATCAGTGGCCTTAAAGTTAAGTATCTTTTGTTACAGCAAGAAAAATAGAGCAAAGCACAAAACAAAATCCCTTCAGAACTATGATTGCACTGACAGACACAAATGTTCTGTTAAATCCTTTCACAGTTAAAACTTCTCCTGTTTAGTTTAGCATGTTCATACATTATGTAGAAATTTTCTTATCGACTGACAAAACCTAAGATTTAACTGCAGAGCGTATGATGCACCCAAGATAAAACTGCACTTGAATCTGTCCCTCTTCTGTTTTGCCTCCTTTCTTGCTAGGGGGTGGTGGAGAAACACCCAAAGCGTTCTGTGACAACAAACAATAAACCCCGAGCCCTTGCCTTGGGACTGATATAGCAAATGCTGTCAACAGCTTCTTGGAACAAAGTTTGCTCTGACAGGCAGGCAGAAACATCCAGGGTCCCAGACACTGCATTCACCTCAGAGGTAAAGGGCTGTTTAGCGCCTCTAATACCCAATGCTAGCCGGGCTGTCGAGCATTGGGGACCAGCACACCCTCTGTAGGGCGGGATGCTCGCTCCTAGTCGTGGGCTTGAGCTGCTCTGGTGCATCCACGGCCTGCGCAGCAGCACAGCGCCCACCCCTACTCTGAAAGGCAATTTGCCCTTACACTGAAGTTCTCGCCCTGCTAAACCGTACTTCCCCGAGATGGTAATTTACAGCTCCCCATCCAGCACTTAAACTCGAAACCACAAGAAACATTGCCGAGCACACCCAAAGGGCAGGGGGAGGGGCCGGCGTTCATGAGGAAACCCACCCTTTCCCCAGACGTCGCTAAGCTCCATGCAAACCCTCCCTCCGGGGAGCTCGGCGTGAGGACGGAGCTGCAGGGGGGACGCAGCCGCCCCACCTGCCCGGCTCGGCGGAGAGGGGCGGAGGCGGAGCGGGGTGGTCGGGGCCGCGCCGCCGCCGCCGCCCCGCGCTCCCCGCCCTCCTCCTTCCCTCCCTTCCCGCCGCTCGCCAGCGCCGAGCGAGGCGGTGAGGGACTCTGGAAATCCGCCAGTCCGCCTCACCTGGAGCCCAGGCAGGGCTAACCTATTTATTTCATCAGCTGGCTCTACGCGTGGAAAGTTTAACAATAGAAGGCGGCAAAGTAATACCAGCTACAACAGCGCTCTGCTTTTCCTTTCCCCTTCCCGCTCCCTACCCTCAAATAAAAGATTTATCACGGTAGTTTTTTACTCTTTGCTCGCCACCTCAAGCTGACATTATTCCATTCATAAGCTGCTTTTCCATTAAGTTAGGAGACGGGAAGGGCTGCTTATTGGAAACATATATTCTCCCTCTTCCGATCCCTCCCTCCCCAAATACCATTTTTATACCAGAAACAAACTTAGGGTTCTGTAACGTTAAAGCTTATAATGCCATCCATGTGCTGTCACAAATCAAATTCAGATGAAGGGGATTTCTGCACAGAAATATCTAAAATAAGCGAACTTACCATAGACTTGTAAAAACGCAAATCCGAAGAGCAGGAGTGGCGTCAGCAGACCCATTTTGACATATTAAAAACAATCCCGATCGCTTGCGAGACCAATTCCACAGAGATTTAAAAAAAGAGAAAAAAAGGGGAAAAAAAAGAGAAAAAAAGGAAAAAAAAGTATCCAAAGCCAGTAAGAGGTAGGTTCAAAAGTTTTCAGTTTCCTAGCAGCTACTTAAAGTGGAAAGGGAAATCTTCAATTCAAAAGCTGGAGATGCAAAGGTCTTGAATGTGACACTTTTAGATCCATACAGATTAGAGAAGCAGCGAGTGAGCTCCGAAGGCTTCTGCTTTGCACACACGCTCCTTCCTAAATTCCCACCAATCCAGCCCAAGCAGGGGAATTATTCAAGTGTGTCTAAGACTCTCTTTAGGATCCATGGCAATCCAAAAGCAAGCTCTTTCTTCGGAAGACAAGGAGAGACTCTGAGAAAGGACCTGATTCCTAGAAAGTGCTCCACAAACTTCCCGGCACTTTGCAGGAAAACCATTGGTTTGGTTCGGCTATTTTGCCTTCCTCTCGCTCTCGCCCTCCCCCTACCCCCTTTCTCTCTCCCTTTCTCTCCCCAAATCAGTTCAAGCTGCAGAGTTTCTCACTTAACTTCCATAATAGGAACGCCCAGGCAATGTGCTACACGGGAGGGGAAAGGCTTGCTTTCTCAGCATCCCCTCAAAAGAAAAAAAGATAATGAAAAAAAAAAAATTAAAGCCGTGTCCCCTGCACCTCCCTCTTCACTGGCAGAGGAGCGGGAACTGTAGGAGGGCAGGACCCCGGCGCGGTGCCGCGGCTGCTGCCGAGCGGTGGCGGGGGCTGCGCGGAGTTCGGGGCTCTCCCGCCGCCGCGGCTCTCCCGGGCGGCCCCGGAGTCCGCCGCTCCTCTCTTCGCTCCGCTCCTCTCTCTCCTCCTCTCCCGCCGCCTCCGCCTCCCGCCGCCGCGGACACACCGGCTGGCAGGGAGAGGGAGGAGAATGAGCGCGGCTCCCGAGGCTGCCTGGGGAAGGGAGGCTGCGGGGTGTGGACTAAACCACTGCGCTCCACACCCACGCGTCCCTCTCTCTCTCCTCCCGGGCTGGGGAGATGGGGACGGCGATGCCAGCAGGCAGCCGCAGGGCTGGGAATCAGGATCGCTGCCTCCCCTCTACAGTTGGGTGTAGGTAGGATTTACATGATTGCTTCTCACCGCTTCCTCTTTAATGGGCAGCTAATTTTTCGGTAAGTGATTTTCATGGAACTGTTCTCTAATTATTCATTTTCCCTCTCGCGCGCTCACGCAGGCGCTCGGGAGTGAGACCCTTGAAAGGATATTCCCCAGGGATTTCTCTGCTGGCCCGCTCTGTGGAAAAGGAAGGGAATGTGGCAAATAAAATAAAACTCAAAACAAAAGGTCGCACGTGTCCCACAGAGCCGGCGGGCTCTGCCGAAACCCAGGAGCCTCCAGCCTCCCTTGGGCCCCTCGGATGCAGCGCAGCTCCCGCCAGAGGGAAAGTTTCGAGGTCCCCGGAGGCGGCAGTGACGGAGACGGGAGAACGAGCCGCCTCGCCCCCCAGGAGCCGGGAGAACAGCCCCTCTCCCACAGACGCTCGGAACAAACCCCGAAGCACCGCAGCAGAGAGAGGGAGGGACACGGGGGAAGGAGCCAGGCGGAGGAAAGTGGGTTGTAAGCGGCTCCTGGTGCCGGAGCGGGGCAGACCCCGAGAGGGGGCAACAGATATCCCGTGAGGAGGCTGAGACAGCCCGTGAGAGAGACAAAGATACCCAGTGAGGGGGAGCACTGACACCCCGCGATGGGAGCTGAGGCGCCCCGTGATGGAGCACACACCCTGTGAGGGGTCACAGCCAGCCCGTGATGGGGGCACAGACACCCCTAAAGGGGTCACACACACCCCGGGGGTCACAGACATCCCTGACGGGTCGCGCACAGCCCTGAGGGGACACAGACGCCCCGCTGGGGCACAGACATCCAGTGAGGGGTCACAGATACTCTGAGGGGACACAGACACCGTGTATGTAGAGGCACATAAACACCAAATGAATGGTCGCAGACTCCCCATTAAAGGGACACAGGCACCCCGTTAAGGAGTAACAGACACCCTGGTAAGGGGTCGCACACACGTGTGGCCAGGGGTCACAGACACCCCGTTCAGTGGTGCCACGAGCCCCGTTAAGGGGACACACAAACCCCTCTAAGGGGTCGCACACACGCCGCGGTAGGACACAGATGCCCCGCTCAGGGGTCACCCGCCCCGCTCGGCGGTCACACACACAGAGCCGGGGCGGCCCCGCTGTCCCGCCCGCCGCGGCCGGCGGCAGCGGCTCACGGTGAAGCCCGAGCGCCCCCTACTGTCGGGCTGCGGGCAGCGGCCGCCCCCGCGCCCGCCGCTGCCTTTTGTCGCCGCGGCTTTGGGGTCCCGAAGGTTTCATCTGGCCTTGCTTCCCTTCCTTTTTCTTCTTTTTCTCCCCCCACCTTTATTTTGAATATGCTAGAGATTTATTCATTTAATAATTTCTTCACGTAAAGGATCCGAGCCGTATCTGTGCATAATGTGCACTGCCCACACATACTCCCATAAATGGACCGCAAGTTAATTCTTCCTTAATTCTTGCGTGCAGTCAGTGACAGCTATTTTACGGTTCCCAAACGTTGCAGTGTCAGGGTTCTTTTAAGTGTCTGAAACGATTACAGCTACTTCATACCAAGCCAGATAACAATTCCAAAGCCTCTTGATGCAAATCAGGAATGGTGTCCCCTTATACTCACAATACGCCCTGCAGATAAATACCACAGAATCACAGAATGGTTTGGGTTGGAAGGGACTTTAAAGGTCATCTAGTTCTGAACCCCCTGCCATGGGCAGGAACACCTTCCACTAGACCAGGTTGCTCAGAGCTCATCCAGCCTGGCCTTGAACACTTTCAGGGATGGAGCATCCACAATTTCTCTGGGCAACAGTGCCAGGGCCTCACCACCCTCACAATAAAGCATTTTTCCCTAATGTCTAATATAAACCTACTCTCTCTCAGTTTGAAGCCCTTGTCCTGTCACTCCATCCTCTTGTCAAAAGTCCCTCTCCATCTTTCCTGTGGGCTCCCTTCAGGTACTGGGAGGTCCCAATTAGGTCTCCCCAGAGCCTTCTCTTTTCCAGGTTGAACAATCCCAGTTCTCTCAGCCTTTAATCTGCCTGCTTCATCCCTCTGATCACCTTGGTGCCTCCTCTGGCCTGGCTCCAGCAGGTCCCTGTCCTTGCTGTGCTGGGAGCCCAGAGATGGATGCAGCCCTGCAGGTGGGGTCTCAGCAAAGCAGAGGAGAGGGGCGGAATCCACTCCCTCCTATGCTGGTCATATGTTACTACACCTGAAGATTACCTCATGAAGAAAGCTATAAGCTGTAATTAGGCCAAAGTGATCAAAAATTTGTTGTTTGTGGTTGTGTTTGTGAATTGGCAAAACAAAAGGACCATACCTACCCAATGCCAGTCTGTATAAAATACGTGAAATATTAAAGAATATTTCCCTTTTTAGTGGACATTTGAAATGCAATGGCGTTAGTGAAAATGCTGACTTGTTCAAAGCAAGGTTTTACATTGTAAATAGCTTAACAGTGTACAGTTCTTTTCCTGCTTCTCAAATAAACTTAAGATAAATTTAATAATAGCTGATGTAGGCAAGAACACTTTGTAGATATATAGAGTCTTCAAAACCCTTAGGTACAGAGGTAGCCATAGAAGAGTCTAATGACCTATACAAACACTGCCAGTGAAATTAGTGGATTATCCATTTTAGCTCCTATTTTATTCATTCACTTCCAGAGAACACCCCTTTTCAACTATTAAACACTTTGCAAAACTTTGAAAAGTTTCAGCCAAATTCAACCAAGCATTTTCATGCACAGATTTTGCTCATGTGTGTATCACTGATTTTTTTTTTTCCTTTGAGAAGATTTAGCAGTTCCCCCAAACAAAATAAAAGGTCATCCAAAGATGTGCAGGATCAGTACAGCAGAGGCACAAAGGTGTTATGGTTTACAAGCACAGGGCAAGTCACAGGTCAGAGTCACTGGCCTGTGAGCAAGGTTTGCTAGGAACAGTGTGTCCTTCCATTCTGAGATGTGGTCCAGATACTGGAATAAAAAAACATATGCTTGTCTCTCTGGTCTTTCAACAACCTCCAGCAAGCACGGCCAACAGGACAGATGTTCTCTGCTTGAATAGCAAAGTCTGTACAGGGGAACTGAATGTGCCAACTATTTGTTTGGCCACGAGCAATATGCCACCTGATTAAATACTTGTGAGGGCAGGATGAGGAAAAGACTTGTCAGGAGCAGTGCACATAAAGCTTCAGTTCAAAGGGTGTTGTTGAGAGGGGACTTTAGAACAGGGAAATGGCACAGTAAGACTGCACTAATTCATACTCGGCCAGTCATCAAATCAAGCAGGACTAATTTGGTAAAGCAGCAGTGAGATCGGATTTGTCAGTGTTACAAGTAAAATTCATTGCTTTCCCAGTCTGATATTTCATAACATTGATTCCTAGACCTATACATCTGCATTAAAATATATATTTAGTGTATGAAAGATTGGATCCAGTGCTTAAAGAACCAGTGTTCTAAGCATAGCCCTCTATTTTCAACCATTCACTGAATTTTTCTTCTAAACCAAAATTACCATTTCTGGTGTTATATGTGCATATAAAATACTCTATTTTCTGGTTGCCATTAAAACCCTCTTGTTATTATCTCAAAGAAGAAAGGATTAAGTTGAGGTGGGTCATACAGAATTTCTTGTAGATGACAGAGCTATTCACCCAGGCAATTACTGAAAGTGAATAGAGGTCTTAAATATCAAAAAACATACACATGACGCCTAATTTAAATGTAGGCAACTAAGTTAAGAGCCTGGTCCTTCTAGATTCTGAAATAGGGCAAAAGGCAGATCCAGAAACTAATTCAGAGCATGTAATGTTAGGCAGCACCAGAAACACAAAAAGAGAAAGGAAGAAAAATGACACAGTGAGCATGGACCTTCCCAGAGAACAGACTTTTGTCTTCCTCTCTGCTTTTCTGTTCCAGGTCACTGGCTTCTGATGCCATCTGACTAGTGAATACATGATGAGAGAACAGAATTTATAGATTTTAATCCTTATAAATGCTGAAGCATGATTATTATTCCTGCTACAATCAATAAGGTCTTCCACAGGAAGATTGGTCATGTGAGGTAAATCAGGAGCTGGAAAAGAAGACATGTTGGAAGAAACTGTGTAGGTTCTGTGGCTAGATGTATCTCACAAATCCCCCTGAAGAACAGTTTTCCTGCTGTCCTTGGATACCATAACTCTGATAACTCTGACTAATCTGCTTTTCTATAACCACCCTTGTGCATTAAAAAAAAAAAAAAAAAAAAATGTACCAGAAGCATTTGCTTTTTTCCTCTGTCTCACAGGTGTCTCTTGCAGCACAGTGTGTCACCTTCTGCTACAACATTAAAAAATTCCTGAGTTGTGGCATCTAACTTCAGAGTTTTTCTCTGGAAACACCAATCAAGCAACAGTAAGAACCCTATTTTGCAATATCCTTACTTTGCTAGACTGAGTTAGTATGTCTGCACTATTTTTAGTTACTAGTACACCTACAGTGCTTACCACATATATAAGAATGATCTACAGCATTGGTAAGATAAATATTTGGCAAATTAAATTGTTGCAAGTTTTTCATATACATCTTATGCTCAATTTAGGGTTTACATCCACAGCTCATTAAATGTGAAAAAATGGGAATAGAAAGATGGTGCAGTTTCTTGATAATCATTAAAACAGCCTCACCTAAAATAAGTGCAATTTGATAATTTTAGAGTGAGATTCAGAGTAGGTAATAAGCACAAATACTTAGCTGCAATGTGGGAAGTTTCTAGTTGGTGACAGGAAACAGGATTTACAAGCAGGTGTCTGAGGGGGCTGTGGAGTTGCTGTCCTTGGAGATACTCAGAGTTTAACTGGACAATGTCCTAGACATTGAAGGTGAACCTGCTTTGAGTTGGACTAGAGGATCTCCAGGGGTCTCTTCTAACCCAGATTTTTCCATGGTTCCATGATTCTGTGGCTGGCAATACTGACAAAGCTCCAATCATGCAGATGTACTTTGTTTTACACCAAACACCAATGTTTCTTAGCAGAGAGTTATGTACTCAAGTGTTCAGTAGCACTCACTTCCATTACAGAAGTAACAAAAAACTGCACATACAAACTATAAGTAGAAGAATTGCTTGATTTTCCTCAAATGTAAGCCTGTAGAAATAACAGGAGCCTTTGCTGAGAGATTCCTACTCAGACTGAACAGTGAACATTACAGGAGTAGAAGTGCTTTCCTTGCTCTCTTTTGATTGGAAGCACTTTCCTTAGGAACTGCAGTATGTAGCATTAATAGCCTTTCTGCCAAGTGCAGTAAGTTGCACATCAGGCTTATGGCTGTCTCCACAGTAGACTGCAGCATTAATTCATTATTTGCAGCAGGTCACTGCATCCCTTCCAGTCCTTCCCATGACTACATCTGGCTGGGCCTTTCCCATGTCAGGAACTTTCTCTAAAACACTAATATTTTCATATTGGTCTGTCTTAAAACATCTCCTGTTTGTAAGAGCTGTCAGTTTGCCTGTCTGCTGCATCAGGAATTTCTATTCCCTCTCTTATATCCAGAATTCTGTGTAAGTTATGCATTTCTTTGTCTAATAAAGTAAAAGTGAATTACTTAATAAGATGAAGGCACCAATTATGATCTGTGTAAATAAGAACATCAAAGACACATTCTATCAACTAGAAATAAAATAAGACTCCAAGTATTTTAGTTTATTATTTCAATAGTGTGACCTCTATCTGGACATATCTTAGTTAAAAAATAACAAAAATTCACTCTGCCCTAATTGACACAAAAAACCAAAACCATTCCTTAAGTGTCAAGGTAAACGTAATTTCTAAAGACAGTTTGGCTTTCCAGGGATATAAGGTGGTCATTGTGTAATTCCAAAAAAGAATGAGCATTTATAATTAATAACTGGAAGGTGATAAAATCTTACCCTATCTACAGGAGAGATGCAAAAGAGAAATTCTCATTAGAAAAATTTATTTTTTCATAGTGCAATCAGATGGATTCACGAGAAATCAAGTGTAGCCACTGCACCCTGACTTCCAAGTATCAGAAAATCAGGTTATACTTCAACACATTTCTAACTGTACACAATGATACACAAATGAGTCTTAAACTGAGCTCCATATTCCTACATAATTATATTAGAAATAGCATGTTATGCTCTCTTATCAAGTGACATATGTCACACTTTCCATAACAAGTGCTTATTGACAGCCAACTAGATTAGCCAACAATATTTACACTTTAATTACAGCTTTTAAAATGGAATTATGTAACTATAATATGTACATAAGTTAACAGTTGGGCTTGATATCTTAGAGGTCTTTTCCAACCTTAAAAATTCTGTGATTTTACTATATGATATGTTAACAGGGCCAAAATTCATACAAGTAGATCCGTGTGTAAATGTCCATTATGTGGATACCCGTTTGTAGATGGGCAAATATTCTTATAATAGGCAGTGTTTAATTTAATAAGGTAGGAAACAAGATTTATTATGTCATTAAAAAGTCAATTGACTTGGAAATTCTAATAGACACGTCCAGTATTGTTGCTCAATCTTAAATGGCCTTTGAATTTAGCTGAATTTCATAGTGATTGTTCTGTAGAAGACAGGCTTAGTGTGTTCCCTTTGTTACCTCTGGCCTCCAAAGTGGCACAGATAGGTTAGGCTTAGCATAATTTCTGCTTTATTACAGTCCTCAACTGTAATCATATATTAGTCAAAGCCAGGACCAGTTGTGGTACCAGAGAGCTTCTGATTTATGAAGACGTCAGCTCCCAAGAATCTGGCCCATCATTGTGGTGGCACCCCTAACAACATTAGAGGGTTGTGCTTGTGTCTATCAGTGGATTTGTAATGTTCCCAGCAGGTTATGATTCTTTTTTTTCAATATGGTGCTGTCAACACTGTTCTCATCAGTTATACATATCAGTGGATTATTAACAATATTTGTCAGACTTTTATATTAGTTTTGTCCCACAACAGCTTTGCCTCACTTCAGCAATAGAATTACATTTTACATTGTCTCAAGAAATGCTTTTAAATTAGAATTGATGTTTCAGTTGTATGATTTTTCACTGTTGATATAATTTAGTTTTCTATCTAAATTTTTATATGAGTATATGACTTATTTTTTAGAAGTGTGATCCTATTAAAGACAGCTGAAACATAGAGGGTTCCTGCAGCAGAATTTGGGCTAATAATTTTCCCATGCATGGCAGACTAGAAGAGTGGTCAAGACTCATGTAAATTTCAAAAGTAAATGGAAAAGAAACATAAAACAAGAAAAAACTTGAGACCTCAGAGTAAGACTTCTCCTTAAAATGTGTGCATTTAATCAAAATGTTGAATACAGACAAATGTAAACATCAAGTATCTTGTAGACTCACTAGAGGAGCTATCATATTTTGTTTATACTGCAGCTAAAGCCATTATAGGATTTGATTGCTTAAATTGTATATAAAATCACCAAACTTTTACCAGGAAAAATACGTGGGAATGTTTTCCTCTATGCTGTTATCCCATTATACTGGAAGCAGCTGTGCCAGTACACAGCCCCTTTAAAACCAATAAAACTGAACATGCAAAGGGGCCAGCTCAGAGCACAGAAGCAGAAGCCAACGATTCATTTGAACGTCTGTCTCTGAACTGAAACACAAAATAGCAATTACCTCAGAGCTGCTTGCTGCCCCAGCTAGGAAGACTCTCTCACATTTAAAGCACATTACCCACACAACAAAAAATAGTTGGTTTTTTTTTTTTTTTTTTTCTTTTTTTTTTTTTTCTATTCATTGTACAGCTTGCAGTGCTGGGCTGATGGTGGAATTTAGCACATTTCAATCTCAGGCACCAGTTCAAACCTTGCCCGTGATGGTGACCAAAAGTTATTACTTGATTCCCACTTAAATTATTTTACAGTCAGCTCCTTGTAGACAAGAGAAACACATTGTAAGCTTATCTTACCCAGACAATCAGCAATAGCTCAGCACTTTAGGACAACCTAGAGAAGAATAGGGCATTTTGCATTGCCATGGCCCAGAAGGTTCTTATCTCGAGAATGAGGAAAGAATTGGGTTTCAACAGCATCTACCACAATGAGATCCTGTTACCAGGACTGTGTCTCTGTGGACTTCTGTAATATAAATAGTAATTAAATCCCACTGCCCCATTACCAGCCAAAAGATTTTCTAAAAGAAACGTGTCTTCCATGATTCTGGCAAAAAGTTATGAAAAAAATTTACTCTTTATAATTTCCCAAGGGAAAAAAAAAAAACAAAACAAAACTCAAGAAAACAAAATGCTCTTTAATCTGTAAGTGGCATATCTATTGAAATGTCAGATTTAAAGCATATGAGACAATAAGGGAAGCTACAAGATTATTTTTAACTAAAAAGGGTAAATACCACTACATATTAAATTAGAATTTTGTAATAAAGCTTATAGATATGTAGGTGGCATCAAATAATGAAGAAATGTGCAGAATTTATTATTTTGCTATTAAAAAAAACCCCAACAATCCAGCCTGAAGAATAGAAGGAAGGAGATAATCTCATCTAAATTTGCCCAGAATTTACTTCAAAAACTTCCACAAGTGCTTACAGGGCTTGAATTCTTATATAACAAAAACCACTTTAAGTCTTTTTCAATATCCTTTGGAAGAAGTAGCACAGCTGATATCAAATAATTTAAATAATGCAGCAGACCACCTGAGAAATTTTTACTCTGGGAATTGTAGAAAACCTTTCAAGTGACCTCTATTTCAAAGAAAATTGGCTTAAAATCCACTGTTCTTTTACTGTTGGCCACCACTGTTCTTTAGTGCTTCTGCAGGCATAGGATAGAGCTGGTTATGTCATCACAAGCAGTACTGGCTTAGAAATCTGAGTACCACTTTTTTTCTTTTTTCCCTCCATAAATCCATTTTTCCCTTTTATCAGAAGCTGTACTGATAGACAAGGGGGAATGGCTTCAAGCAGAAAGAGGACAGGTTTAGGTTAGATATTAGGAAGCAAATTCTTTACTGTGAAAGTGGTGAAGCACTGGAACAGGTTTTCCAGAGAAGTTGTAGATTCCCCACCCCTGATCAAGGATAGGTTGGATGGGGATCTGAGCAGCTTGGTTTAGTCGAAGGTGTCCCTTCCAACCCAAACCATTCTATGATTCTGTAATTCTAATTTCCTTAACACATGGCCTGGAAGTTTGTCAGTGATTCCACATATGCTCTGGTAGAAGTATGGATCTATTAATTTACAAATGAACATAAATCCACATTGCCCAAATGAAATGTACAATGTCTTCTGAGTCAGGGAGGAGCTTAAATCTTAGCCATCAACAATTTGCAGTGTCTACCCTTAAACTACTTAACATGAAAATCTAAAGGATTCTAATTCTAAAATTTTGTGGAGGCCGGAACACATCAGTGATCAGCATATTTGCAGAAAACTTTCCATTTGCTGAAGTCATATCTTGGACAAGGAATATGTAGAAAACTGATATAAGCCTTTCATAACACCAACACAAGAAAAATAAAGGAGCTGGTGTCTGATACACACTGAGATGTCTCTTCCACCAGAAATAACATTATGGATACAAGAGTGCCACGAGAAGGCTACAGCATCTGAGGCACTGAATCCTGGGTTTGTAGGCAGTGACTTAATTCAAATACTGCCAAGTGAAATCACAGTGGTGGACCAAACAATTGAGGAAAATATCCTTAAAAGAGTGTCAAAATGAGCAAAAAAATGAAATGAGTGCTGAGTGATAGCAAGTAAATGTGAAGAACCCCTGGCATCTTATATGTGTGTCTTGAAACATCTTAAAATACATTGAAAATTTTGGATTTGAATTCTTTAAGTCCCTAGAAATCAAAACTGCAATAATTAATAACCACCTTTCATAATCTAGGCAAATAGTGGATGATAGTTCTTTTATATAGAAAATGTATCCCTTATTGCAGTTTCAAAAGTCTTGCTTACCATTAACGTTTTAGATATACATCATATTTAAGATGCTTAAATCAAAGTGCTTAATATTCTAGACAGACAGGCTCATTAAGCTGAACAGTAGGATTGCTGTCATATGCCCTTCAGGCACTGACAGTAGGAAATTTTCTATTTTTAATTCCAAATGTTTAAAGGAAAGTTTTTTTCATTAGGACTATAACTGTACTTCTTTTCTTTGAGAGGCATTACTGTGTGTTCAGCATCTCAACTTTGTTTTGGTGGTCTCTTACATTCTGAACTATTTAAGCAAAAGAGTAGTGACAGCAACAGTTTTGGTGTAGTAGTTACCCACTTTTTTTTTTTTTTTTTTTATATCCATTCATCATCTGCCTGTCAATATTAAAGAATCTTCTACTGCAGCTATAGGTGGTCAGATTGATACCACTGTATACTAAGTCCCATTTGGTCTATATAATTTTAATGCATTAAAAATACCTACCAAATTTTATTCGATGTTAAGAGCAAAACCATTTTGCAGAAAAAATGTTTCTCTGAGGCCAAGCCTATCAAAATCATATAGAGGTGCCTCACAGTGGCGTAAGGAATTGTGTGGAAGCCTCATTAGTGCTGCAAGTCAGTGTGAGTTCAGTTTCTAGCTGTTAGTTTCTTTTGAAGGTTCTTAACGAGTACCTATCTAAACATCTTTATTCTGTCCATGTATAGAAACTTCCCCTCATCAAGATCATCCTTGATCTGGAGATCTAGAAAATAAATCAAAGACTTTTTAAAGGGAGTTTGGATTGCTAAGTACTCTTCTTTAAGATCAAAAGAAAAGTGCAAGTACAAATCTTTTGAGTAGTAAGATACCTATTATTAAATAGGAATTAACACAGGATTCCTCGAACAGCGTTGCTAGGGTGGGTCAGAAGTTGTGTTTTGTGATTACTGGTGAAGAAAGCAAAGACAAAAGGCCAAGAGACAGGGAATAAAAATGTAATGTATAAAAACTGACATGAGCAGGAGCAGAAAGGCAATTCCAGGACAAAAGTAGGAACACAAAGGTAATTTAGCAGTCATCTGAGGAAAGAAATTGCTCCTAATGCTACTTTTGCTACTTTCAGAGAAAAAGAATCTCATATAGTCTATGAAGAAGTCAGGAAGGACTGAACCTGCTTCAGTGTCACCCCATTAAAAAAAAAAATCCACAAAATATGTGTAGAGAAATTCAACTATTGGCCATATATTGTTCTTTCATATTTTCAATAAGGCAAGAAAATAATACGGATTTTAGAAAATATTTTATCACAATATTAGATCTCTACTCCTATGTTGCAACAGCAGCTGATAAAACCATTCTGTTTTTTCTCCTGTCTTCTCAGGAAGCATCATTATAAAATCAGTTCAAAGAGTCTATTTGTGGATCAGTACCTTCACCATTTTTTCCCTAATTATATAGAAGCCAAAACTGTAACATGAATAGTAGCTAAATCTCACTTCCACATTAAATCTGAGTGCCATGACAACATGTTCTTGTTCCTAGAATTGAGTTGGTCTTCTCTGTCTCTTCCTCCCTTTCTTTGTTGAGATCCAGTGAGAAGAGTTCAGCTGAATGACTCTACTGCTTGGGAGGTTTGGCCATAGGGTTTGCTGAGACTACTAAGGAACTTCAAGATAAAACATCCTACTATTTTTCTATTCTTGTCAAACTTGATTCCTTTACTATTGCATCTTAAAAGTCTAGTGGTGCCATTTTTATTCATGCAAGCATCCACAATTTTGTGTTTGTACTCCTGTGTGTGATTTGGGGATGTTGCTGCCATTTCTCCTATGATCAGGTTTCTGAACCGAGACTCGTAGCCACACCAGATTCATTTAGGCTCATTGAACTTTTTTTCCCAATAAAAACAGTCTAAAATTCATCTAATTGGTGATTTGGATTTGATTTTATAAGACACAGGGGCTGTAAAATAAAAAAAGATTCTGTTAAAAAAAATCCATTGGCAATCTCAATAATACTGTTCTTTCTACTTATTTTGGCTCTTTTTCCTCAGTGTAAGGTTGCATACTGGAGGCATTTCCTCTTAAAGTTAAAAAGTGAGGTCACTGAAACCATTGTGATAAGATATTCTTTCTATCTGAAATTAGATACGTCTGTCTTATCTCTGTTTGATTAATTCCACTGCAATAGAGTCATCTCTTGTTTTCATATAAGATCCTTTCAGCTTCCATTTAACTCCTTCCTTTTTAGTTTCCAGAAAAGATAAGTATTTTAAGAGAATAATCAAAACCAAGTAAGATTTTAGTGGGGAGATTCACATACTAAAAGTAAAGTTTCCAATTTTACTCTTGAAAATAGACAGCTATCTGGTGGATCAGTTTTATTTTTCTTCCTGGTCTGCTCAAGATGAAAAGTGCTAACTCAAAAAATTGTCTATGTAATTTGGTAAGCGCAGAGTCATAGAATGGCTTGGGTTGAAAAGGACTTTAAAGATCATTTAATTCCACCCCCCCTGCCATAGGCAGGGACACCTTCCACTAGGTTGCTCAGAGCCCAGTCCAGCCTGGCCTTGAGCGGGGATGGGGCAGGCACAGCTTCTCTGGGCAACCTGTGCCAGGGCCTCACCACCCTCACAGGGAAGAATTTCTGCCTAATGTCCAATCTAAAGCTTTCTTTGTTCACATTGAAGCCATTCCCCCTTGTCCTGTCACTCCAGGCTCTTGCACAAAGTCCCTCTCCAGCTCTCTTGAAGGCTCCCTTCAGGTGCTGTAAAGGCTGCCATGAAGTCTCCCTAAAGCCTTTTCTATTCCAGTCAGAACAAGCCCAGTTCTCTCAGCCTTTCTTCCCAGCAGAGCTGCTCCATCCCTCTGATCACCTTGGTGCCTCCTCTGGCCTGGCTCCAGCAGGTCCCTGTCCTTGCTGTGCTGGGAGCCCAGAGCTGGATGCAGCCCTGCAGGTGGGGTCTCAGCAGAGGGGGCAGAGGGGCAGAATCCCCTCCCTGCCCTGCTGCCCACGGGGCTCTGGATGAGCCCAGCACTCGGGGGGCTCTGGGCTCCCAATGGCCGGGGCATGTCCAGCCTCTCACCCACCAGCACCCCCAGGTCCTTCTCCCAGGGCTGCTCTGGATCTGCTCATCCCCAGCCTGGATTGGTGTCAAGGGTTGCTCTAACCCAGGTGTAGCACCCTGCACTTGGCACTGTTAGGTCCTAAAAGAAGTCAAGCATTTACTTTTAACAGATACAAACTCCAATGCATCATCAGATATGATTCATCTTGTTTTCTACAAGAAGCAACTACCTCGAGATAAGCAAGCGCAATAACTCTTGGCTAGGATAGTTTGCATAAAGCAAAACACTCATTCTGTATTAACAAAATACTATAAAACATAAAGCTTTTACCAGACTGCAGATAGCAACCCTAAAATAGATCTCCAAACCTCTTTTATTCCCATTTCATTTTGCAAGAAGATACATTATTGTTAAGCCATGTGTTATATCTCACAGAAAGCTGTGGGGAAGTCCAAACATTGACTGTAGTATGAATTAAAACACAGTCATCGTGGAATCACAGAATTACAGAATATCCTGAATTGGAAAGGACCACAATGAAAATCAGTGTGCTACTCCTGGCCTCACACAGGACAGCCTCAAGAGTCCCACCAGGTGCCCAAAAGCATTGCCCAATCACTTCTTGAGCTCTGTCAGACTTGGTGCTGTAGCCACTTCCCTGGGGAGCTTGTTCCCGTGCCCAGCCACTCTCTGGATAGAGAATCTTTTCCTGATATCCAACCTAAACCTCCCCTAAGGCAGCTTCAAGCTGTTCCCTCAGGTCCTGTCACTGGGCACCAGAGAGAAGTCTGTCCCTGATGAGAAAGTTCTACACCACAATGTCTCCCCTAAATCATGAGGCAATGATAAAGGTTTGAACACAAAGCACTTTCCTTTTTGCACCATTACTCTCACTGAATTTAAATTATTCCTAGTAATGCTATTAAGTAAAAATTAAAATCTACTTAAGAACTCCTAGCCTAGTCTAAACATGTGAGACAAGTTTGCTTAGCAAGAAAGAAAAGTTATTGGAAAATTGTGACTTGGGACTTAAAGTTTTGAATAGTACCTTCTCACTTCAGTGCACTTCATTCTCTATAATATGTAAACATGAAAAATCCAGCTAAAAATAGGGCTTACATTTCATAAATATATTATAATATGACTATGGGATAGACCTGAAAAACAAAATTTGCATAGTCTGGCTTTGATTCATGGATAGAAGGAAAACTTTAATATTTAATGATCCTATAGCAACCTCTGAGAGGTTCCAAGGAGACTGTGAATGAAAATGGAGTGTACTGTTAATACATCACTCACAGACAATGAAGAGATGTAATCTCTAATATATTGTAATTTTCAGGGTGTGCATCTTATAAATTTGAGACAAACATACAAAGGTCCCTACCTTGGAAATCAGTTACACACTATTACTGGTGGTGTTATCCCCTCACTCTCTGCATATGTATATGTATTTAAACACCTCACTTAAATAGAATTAACCATGGCTAAACTAAAAAGCACATGGCTTTGATAAAATAAGAGTCACGCCTTCCAAACTGATTTTGGATTCCTGATTCATTTCTTTTTAAAGTTATTTGCTCAATTCCTTCATGGTCAGCTGAACTAGAAGGAAAAAAAAGGCATACCTTGGCTGTTTTCTGCCACGTGCTAAAAACATCTTTCATTTTTCTTGTATAGTCATATGGCCAATTTTTAAAAAAAGCTAGCCCACTAAAAAAAAAGTGAAATCAAAATTCTAACCCCATAGAAAGCAAAAGTAATGTTTTACCCACATAGTTTGAACTATCCCAAAGCTCCCCTTTCCATCTTTATCTGCCCAAGGCTGTCAACTTGTTCATACAAAGAAAAGAAAAGTGAAAATTATATTTTTAAGAAAGCTATGGTGATATTGACTGATTTCACTAGAGGTGCACCTAATACTTTTTTTTCCTACTGCTTGTTCTTTACTCTGTACTTTCTGAGAACTCTGCAAAAGAAGTGTCTGTGTGACTTAAAAATTAGCGTATAGTATTAAAAAAACATATAAGAATTCACAAATGTTGTTCCAAAGGATTGTTACTGTCACATAATGTAGTAAATTCTTGTCATTATCCCAGAAGTTGGTCTTAAATTATTTTATTTTACATTTGTGGGATAATTCTATTTCAGGATAGTTCCCAGAGCCTATGGACACTCACCCTTCACCATTCCCCTAAATGGGGTTAGAAGACTGTACACAAGGTGAAGTTCTTCACAGCAAGTAGTTACTCTGTCACCCTATCTTTTCTATATGAAGATTGCTGCTCTAAAGATCAACATCAAAACTTTTTTTTTTTTATTTTTGTAATAATAGCCACATGTAATTTCTTAAGGGCAAAACACTTCCTTAGTGTGGAGAAATCGCTGTGTCTGCTGGGAATCGGTATGGTGCAGTCTCTGCTTGGAGTGATAAATTAAATTAATGTAGACAACAATGAACTCATTTTTTTGTTGAAAGTGAATGTTAATGACATGTATCCTGTACTTCATGATAAATGCATTTAAAAGACCAAAATGCTGGGGGGAAAAAATCCTGTATTTTAGGAAATAGGCTTAAGCTGTTCTTTACTTGCTCAGTTACAAACTGCTATGAGCAGCAGCAATACATATTTAAGTTGTTCTTTAAATCCTTGTGTCTATCTGTTATATGTCTAAAAAGGTTTTTGTAAAAGTGTCCTGGCTTGCATTTTCAAACTGAATAACTGTTGTTAGTAGTTCATGGTATATGAATAATTGGTTTTACAAAAAAAAAAACAGTTTGGTGAATGTAGGTATTAATGCACAATGCAATGGTCTCATGCTCAGGGCTATTTAACTAAGAGTCTGTTTGTTTCTATTTAGAATTCCTTTGTCACTTTGAGGGTGATGCTACATGGTATAAGGGAGCTGATCTGTTTTTTTCACTGCAAGTGAAGGATCTTCCTCCTCTTTCCCAGGCTTTTGTCTTCTGGGAACATGATCCTGACCATGCAGTCCTCAGCTTTCCTAACCTAGCTAAGGCATGTGTTTTTGGTCTGCAATTTAGCATTGCTGAACACACACCTGCCCATGGGAAGCAGTGAATTGATTTCTTGTTTTGCTTTGCTTTTGCTCTCCCCATTAAACTGCCTTTATCTCAGCCCAGGAGTTTTCTCACTGTTACTCTTCCAATTCTCTCCTGGATCCTTCAGGTGATGGAATGAGTGAGAAACTGGGTGGGACTCAGTTGCTGGCTGACATTAAACCATGACAAGCTCTTAAGCTTAAATTCACATGACTTTATCCACCAGAAGCCTACCCTCCACAAGACAATGAGCTGATTAGCATCTTGTTCCTACAGAGAACAGTCTAGCAACATTTCTTTCCCCTTCCCAGCACTTAATTCCTAATCATTTTTCCCTTTCCTTCTAGCTACACAGCCTTATTTCCTCCCCTTAACTGAATCAATATAAATCACTAAAATTGGAAGGGAGAAAATAAAAAGCAAACAACTTTTGTTTCTTTATGGTTGGCTAATTTTCTGTGATTTTAGTGAATTAAACAGGCTTGCAGATGGCCAAGAAAATTAGCAACAAAGGCAAAGGGAAGATGGATTAGGATTCCTAGCCAAAGCTGCCCTATAGGTCTGTCACTCACAAGCACCTCAAACCAGCTTCAGCTTCACCCCATCCTTATCCTGCTTTCTCCCTTCACTGGAATCAGTGTTTCTGTCTATGCACCATAAACAATTGATGAAACAATTTTTTTTCCCTTGTGGGTCTTTTTTGTTTTTTCAAATTTGTTTGGGATCTTTTCCCCTTTGCTTTAACTCAGATAAGCCTTTTCTTTAACTAAATATTTTGGGGAAGAACATTTTTTTTTTTTTACAGAAAACTTTTTCCCCCTCTACCTTCCATATTATTCAGTAAGTGCAATGAAGATGCAAAATCTCCACATTTGCTCTCAGTCAGAAACTTAAAGAATTTTATGAATTTCCTTTTTGTTGCCTTTTTCATACTCACCCAGGTTTAGAAGTATATTAAAAATTGTATATATTGTTGTTTAATTTTATAACTGGCATTTCTCCAAATTTTTCAAGTTTGAGAAAGAAAACAGAAAAAATGAAGATATTAAAATTAAATAAACTGGTGGATTTCTAGAACGGTCCATTCTGCTGGGTTCAGTATTAAAGGCAATGATAGGAGAGGAAAAAATAATTAAAAAAGAAGACAGGTGCCTGTATTTACATGATAACCTTATACTTACATTTTCTGTTATATATATGAATTCTCAAATAAGTATATGTGTATGGAAAAAAATCAAACAGCTCTTATTGCCTGTACATATTTTCAAGAACAGATGAGTTTTGGCATTTTGAAGAGGGAATTAATTTCACCTAGCTCTGTAAACTGTTTAGTGGGTAACAGTGGTTTTTTGGAGGAGGAAAAAAATTTGAACAGATACTTCGCTAGTAGTGAAACATAATTTAGCAGGAATGTAGGTTTAGATCTATGACAATATGAGCTGCAAAGCAGTGTCCTTAAGATCCTGGGAAAACAGGGAACAGCTATGCCAGTGTTCTTATAGTTTATCAGAATGACCTGAAATTCTTCTGCCGAGATTCTAGAAAACTACTCCTCAGCTAATAAATACCTCTTGCCTTGCCATGCCAGCTCCTATCCTTTTCAGATTCCATTGTGCTTCATTTTTCCTAGGCTCTTGCAGAGTTTGTTACTTAATGTGTCTGAAAGTATTTCTGCATTAAAATTCCTTAAGGAACTAATCTCTAAAATGTTGTATTTACTTGAGAAGCTACTTTAAATATAGTGGGGTAATTAGCACAATTTTCAAGTGCTAGTGTTTATTTTGAAGGGAGAAATTCTAAGAAAAAACACAGCAACCCAAAGTTGCTTATTACGTATGGCCAAGTTAAGTTTACTCATCCCCCTTTCTTTTGAAGAAACTGACCCTCTCCTACAAGACATTTTTCCAGTTTTTGATGGATAGAACATAGTTCTTCAAAAGTCCTGTAAGCTGAATGAACAGGCAGTCCTTTTCACTGCACAAATCACACACACATAAAAAAAAGAAAGTGAGGAAATCTGAGCTCATAGTCCTGTATAAAAGCTGAGGTTGTAGTGCCTGTTATGGTGGAGGTAACAGGTAATTCTTTGTTGGCAATGTGTGTAACCTCTTGAGGGAGATAAGAGGTTTGTTGACCGCTTGAAAAATGATGTGGGATACAAACAGCAAATAGCAATGCTCTGTGTTCTGGAATTTGTTTGGATTGCTTTACTGGCATAGTTTCAGAAGTGCCACAAGCCTTCTATTGCAGGTTTGCTCACTGTAATGGGAGTACAGAGAGTGCGACCCTGAACACTGGCAATTCCTGGCTGCAGAACAGTCCCTTGCTTCCATGGAGAGTATCAAAGGGTCAGTCCTGCTTCTTTAATGAATTCCCACAACTGGCATGGTGTATGACTAACTATACACTGAAAAATGAAACAGAGAACTTTAAAGAAGTTAGTCCTAGATGTCTGCTGAGAGAATAAAATCCACAATTACATTCTAGTTTTAAACAGACAATCCTATCAACTTTTTCTATGATCATTATTTCAGCTATTCATTTATAGACATATTTCAATAAAAGCTGAGTTTTTAGTATTACTGCTGTGAATGACAGTACTATGTATTATAAAGGCACCAACTGCAGTATGACAAGTCAAACTGTTTCCATCTGATGAATAATAAGCTATTTATTTACTTAGTTAGAAAACAATAGCAGGTATAGATCACTTGATACACTAGGTTGCATGAAGTGTATCAAGATGGTGTTAAGAACATCCAAAACACAGAAAGGATATATTGCCATTTTTCTCACAGTTTAAAAAAGAAAAGTCAAAGCAAAGACAAAAGACTGCTTTGATTTGGTTGATTTCTGGTTTCAGAAATAGTTTTTATCTCCAAACTCCATACAACTTTTTGAAATAAAAGAGCTGTAATTTTGGGGTAATAACACTACATATGGTTAACTGCATATGCAAGGCTGGAAGCTGAGAGCTGAGATGTGGAAGTGAAAGGAAAACAAATGAGATGTCAGCTACATGCTCAGTGTCTTTTCAGGCAGCATGTTTGGACAAACAGAACAATACTACCATACTCTGAGTTATTTGTTACATGATACCAAGGAAGATTCAGGCAATTGTTTACTATTACAATCTGTCCTGTGTGATACACTTCAGAAAAAGAGGTACTGCTAATATATGGCAGTATATTTGAAGGATCTGGTGAATAGCCTGAATTGAATTTGTTGGGCACTATTACCTGCCTGGTGTGTATATCTGTCTGTTGTTGACCAGAAACAACAGCTTTGCCAAGACTTAGTCTGTACCTGTGCTTTTTAACACCCTGCCTCTTACTGAACTTTTTGGCTTCAATCCCAATTATTACACTTAATGAGATTTCTTTCACTATCAAGATGCTGTCAGATATACTAAAATTTTTGATAATTTCAGGTCTTTGTCAAAACCATACTATCAAGTACTACTGTACTGTAAATAAACAAACATTAAAAATGTTATGTGTTAGATAATTTTCATTATAATTATCTTGTTGTATAATTTTTAAATATGTAATACCTAATAATGCCTTAAATATATGATGCTTTAGGTGGTCCATGTGATCAATTCTTATATTAAAAAAAACAACCACAATTAAACTGGCAAATCACAGCATTGCAGAAGGAGAAAATTACAGAGGAGTTGGGTTTTTTTTCTATGTGTGATGTGAGAATCACACATTAGTGGCATGATCACTCACAAAGATCATGGATGCCTATAAAGACACAAAAGTAAAGATGAGAGCGCTGTTTTATCTCGTGTCAGACAGTAGAGTTCTCCATCAGGCTTTAGCTTCTGCATTCCTAACTAGGAATGATTCAGTGGAGACCTGCCAAATACTTTATTCAGGGAATAATCTAGAAAATTTGAGTGTAAAGATTTTTTAAAATATGAAAATATTAGTATTCATTTATAAATCTTTGCACATAGGAGCTGAGGAAAGGCTGTTGTGGTATGCTTCTACTCCATTTGTTAAAAAGCCAGTCCCAAACACTCAGCTATTACCCAAAAGTGTATGTTATTCCCCACTATCTAGAACTAAGATTGAATGTTCTTCTCTGAGACATCAGATCAGAAAAAAAAAAGTAATCATAGTAATTGTCTGTAGAGATTATTGAAGGATGCATAATATCTAATTCATTACAGGAAATCAGAATAGAAAATGTTATTTGGGCATCAGTCCTTGTGTTTATGGAAGTGTCCATTTAGCTGAAAGGAAATTTGAACTGTGGTATTCCACTTCACACAGGAAGTTGTAATTAGATACATCAAGTACTTAGAATATATCCTGATTGCAAATATGTACAATCTCACATTTTTATCCTGCTGTGTCTCATGAAAAATCCTAGCAGAAGCAGCAGGTCTGCTATGGAAAAAATCTCAGCCACTGTGATCTTGCCTCTTTTATTGGTTGCATATGCTCTCAGTTATCCCAAGCCTTTAGCAGAGTTTCTGAAAGGCGAAAAGGACAAAAAGGAAGTTGCATGTTTACACATGCTATTCCCCTTTTACTCTGGACTGCAAAAAATTACATTCTTTTTTTATAACCTTTTTGGGGACAGTTTTGGATACCTTAGGTGGACCTCTTAGAAGTAGAAAAAAAAGCATGTTCATTCATATAAAGCTATTTACTGAACAGCAAAAAAATTGTAGTACCTTGTGTCATATACAATCAGTGAGGTAGAATTTCTCCCTATACAAACACAGGGTTCTAGAAATGCAGGTATTTTTAATTAATTTTCCTCTACTTCACACATAAAGTTAAAGAAATTGCATTATGCATCAAGGATCTGTCTTTGATTTTATTTCTCTCTCTTTGTTGTCTCCCTTCCCATTACAAATTTTTGGGGTTTTTTTTCATCATTATTATTTCAATTATTAAACCGTTCTTCAACCCACAGGTTTAATTTTGTTTCTGATTCTCCTCCCCATTCCACTGGTGGTGGGGGTCAGAGGGTGAGCAAAGGGCTGCAAGGTACCTGGTTTCTGGATGAGGTTATAACATGACAAATGTCATGTCTGCAAATGAAATGACTTTTTTTTCCTTTTTAACTGCATCAAGTCAAATCAAATTTAAACTGGACAGCCAAAATAAATGCTTTCAACTATGATATACCACGTACTTTTATATATAGGGGTCTACTGTCAGCTACTTTTGATGCTATTCTAAAAATTGATGAAGACACTAGCAGCCAGAGTATTGGGAAAGACAAGTTCACAGGAACAGGAGAAATAAAGAGATTCTCTTTCTCTGGTCAACAATTTCTATACCACATTTCTGATGAAGAGAGAAAAAAAAAGATCACACTGTGGAATTCATTCTCTTCTTGTGTTAATTGTTGAGCTGTTTTCATGTGTTTAAAAAAAAGAACAGAAAAATCACAGTAATTAGTTCAGTCCATTAATTCACTTCCTTGACAATGTGTACTTACAACAGGCTTTTCAAACTTGTGTGTCAAAGTCTAATTCCCTTACTCAAATAAATACCACGTAACAACATGAGTAAAATTAGAGGAATCTGGCAGTAACAGGTATGCCAGACCCTATTTAATACAATTTAAAATGGTGCTTATGTCTTAACTCTATTTTGTGCTCAAAAGATCTATAATCATCACATTTGTTTATCAGTATCCTGGGAATGCTTTTTCACTGGTTCCATTTATGATTCACTATACTGAGAAACAGTATATTTCATCCACACCTCCAGAATTATGTTTATGATCAGAAATTACTTTTAGATTCTGGGAGGAAAAAGTGTTCTTGAAGGCTTTCATTGAGTTGCTGGACTGTTTCAGTGAGTTCAGTAGGTCATGAATCATGTGAACTTGTCTGCCACAATTTGCAATTCTTTTATTTAAGATCAGAATTCCACTGTGGTTTGAAGCACATTGTAATGATCATTCATTGTAATGATCACAAAACTATTTTTAATATTTATGGAATGGTACTGCAGATCCCACTATAAACTCAGAGCATATGTTTACCACTGACAAGAAACAGAGGAATGTGCTAAATTTTATGAACTGTTAATGAGTCAATAAATTGACTGCTTTGCAGCCAGAACCCTGTTACTACTGACATTGTCCAACATTCCAATGTGGATTTCTTATGGAGAAGGAAGTTCTGTTCCAAATTTTGGTTCTATTTCTTTCCTTTATTCTTCATCGTAGACTCTTGTGTTTAAAGAAGAAATACTCAGTTGAATGAGAACCCCAAGGGATGTTTATTGCTATTGTAGAGATAGGAAGTTATGAGAATATGAGTCTATTCAGCATCACTTATTTAATATCACAATCACATCACATAATCCTCTTCATAAACTTTACAAGCTCCATTTTAGATGTAGGTGGACTGTAAGACAGTCCCCAAATTTTCAGAGCTCTAATGTTTAGGGATATTCCTCCTTTATTCCCAGCCATATAAAATGACCTCTGCCAATCTTTAAAGACCTTAAACAGCTCCTTACCTTTTTTTGAGTTTTTCCTCTGACACTTAGTTCCTTGCTACACTGCTGTTTGCTGTTTATCTAGTTCCTCATCTATCCACAAGTTTTTTGTCTACTAACACTGAATTTCTCAAATGAAGCATTTTTAATATGAAATTCACAAATTTCATTACAACCAAATTCGCATCTCCCCAGTTAAAGCCAAGATTCTTTTAAGTATCAGTAAGATGAGCACAGCCAGAAGCATATGAAGGCCTGGAAACCAAACAAAATGGGATGACAGAACAGTGAGAAAATATGAGATGACAAAGTGCTGCTGTAATATTCTGTTTATTAAGGCTTTTTTATAACTGCTATAAACAGAATAATGGCTATAGTTCTGTTTCTAAAATTCAGCCAGTTACAGACTATGCTATCAGAGCTGTACTAGCAACTAGTGTTGCCTATTCCTCTGGTGGTAGGAGTCAAGGGGAAAACCTAAAAACAGCTCTTCATTTTTTACTTGGATTTCCTTGTGTTCTGTTTCTTCCAGGCCACACTTTCCTGCAGTCTATCCACTGTATTTTTAAAGGTACCTAAAGCATTATTCTAGCACTGCTGCATGCTTGTCAGAGAATTTAACAGTCCCATTGCTACATTTGTCATTAAGATGCTTGACCAAGGAGCTAATCTTTTCATTGCCATTTAAATCCACCAGTCACAGAGATATTTCCAATATGTTCCTAATTAATTGCATCATATACTTTTATGTTAGCTCCACACTAAAGGCATGTTGGCCAGCATATTCCTTATGATCCAGTTGTGTGACTTACAGTGAAGTGTCACTGAATACAAAGACAGGTTTTATAGTGTAGCTGGATTAAATCTAAAATATGTAGAACATGCATGCTGCAAAGACACAGGAAAATATGGACTTCTCAATCTAAAAAGAATATTCTACTCTAAGAGGGAAAGTACAGCTGGAAAAATGGAAGATGAGAATAAAGGAAGACAGCCATCCAGAAAACCATGTTTTAAGAAAAGTTTTTTTTAGTTTATAGTAGAAAATATGAACACTCACTTATCTGCACAAACCTATTTACCTCACCTTTGCTATTGCAAGAAGATATTGTAATATTTTTTCTTACCACATCATAGGACAACTCCCAGCTTACAGTCATAGAAATTTTCAAACCTGGCTTAATGTATTGGGTAGAGTGTTTAGGAAATTATTCTGACCTGTCACACTAGGATAGCAGAGAGGCCTACATTAAGTAAAATAAACACCACTTCAGTAGGAAACAGGAAGTTTAAACATTTTATTCGTTTTGGATCAAAGAGATAAAAGAGAACTGTACAAACCAAAAAACTGTGAAGACACCAAAACTGACAGAAATGTGTCAAATGAGGTGGTGAAACAGTGCATGACCTTCTGGGGCAGAAGTTCACCGTTGAAGCAATCTGCAGCTGATAAACAAGCAGCACCTCACAGAAAGATCATGCCAGTAGTTTGAATTATTCTACTGGCATTTACTTTTGTATAAACTGAACAATTAAATGGCAACAGCTTGGGATGCTACGATTCAATGAGAAATGATTTACATCACTTTCACAGTCATATGCCAAGGCCATCTGCATATCCAGGCTGGCCACAAAACTGCCTGAGTTGAAGTTATGACTCATATCACCAAATCTACTGGGCCAGTGGTTGTCTTTTAATTACTGGAGGGAGGAAAGCTCTCTCTTACCTCTAAGAGCTTTGTTTAAATGTATTTATGAGACTAATAATGTCCAGAACACAGACTAAAAAAAGAGGAGTAGCCAGTATCCTTACTAACATTTTACTTATTCTCTATTTTATCCAGTTTTTTTCCTTCTTATTCCAGTCAGGGAAGGGCATCTGTACACATACCTTATGTGTTACATTAATCAACATCTCCATAGCAAGCACGAGCCAACATGAGCAACCTGATCTAGTGAAAGATTCCCATGCCCATGGCAGAGGGGTTGTGCTAGAGGATCTTTGAAGGTGCCTTCTAACTCAAACCTTTCTATGATATCTTAAAAATTTAGTCCTTAATACCTTTACTGAGCAGACCAGGGTTCCTCCAGGGCAAAGATACACTTTCCAGGACAGGAAAAACAGTAGATGGACGGAATACACTACTCAGGTTTTTGTTATGGGAGTGGCTTGCAATTTAAAGCAGTTAAATAGGCAGATTTTAAAGTTCATTCACTACATGTTGCTGTTGCACTCCTTTGTGAAAACTCCACTAGGAGCCTGATGGCAGCAGGTGTTCATGCACCATTACTAGTTCCAATATCCCTTACACTTGAGGGAAAATCCTTCCTTTTAGACTGCAACATATGATCCTGCATGATTCTTCTAAGGGTTAAACATCCAATTTCCTTTTAACATGTGGTATTGGATATTAAAATCTACATTTGCACTTCAGAGCAGCAAATTGTTGTTATGAGTCTCAAATAACATAATCTCATATAACCTTTTTCAAATAAAAATGACATCTATTAGGTGGTTGTGCCTTTTGCGGTTTCTTATGAAGGTGCTAAATTTACTTTCTTAGAAATCTATTAATTGTGATATCTTATGGTGATTCTTATTTTATCTAAGTGCTCACTGCCTAATAAAAAACTGACCACCTGACATTAGTCTTCTACTAAAAGTACAGGAGAAGCCAGAAAGATGACAGATTTCATGATTCCTCATGTAGACTGTATTTATTTGCAGTCAAAATTGGCAGAAAAAATAAAAGGTAGTTCTCTGCTGGAGAGCAGACAGTCTGTAATAAATACTGCAAAGCTCTGCTTTGAGGACACTGGTGAATACATTTCTCCTAAGGGTCAAAATTAGCATCCATGGTGGCAAACACCAAGATGTAATCCTGTCCCCACTGACATCAAAGGAAGCTTTCCTCTTAATTTCAGTAGAGCCAGAATTTTCTCTGACAAGTCCTGCAGCAGTGGCAGGAGAGTATTTCCTACTGAGCGAGTAAGACAATAATTTCAGCGGTAAAATGGATTTGCACTCATTGTATTTATCTCCTCCTAATGCTTTTAGTTCATTGAAAAGGCTTAAGCCAGGACTTTATCCTGCTAAACTTAAGAAAAAAAATCGTGAATGATGGTAATGGAAAAGTAATTTATTTTCAGATTTCGATTGCAATGATAGCTTTGGTAAAAATTCCACAAATACCATTCTATATGCATCCTATCCATCTCTTCTTAACATACAAATGAAAAGATTATGTAAGAGCTTCTGTTTAATCTCCTCCACTGTCTGTTAAACATTCCAGAAAAAGAAGCCATTTTTCTTGAAACAAGGAGGTTATTGACCCAGATGGCATAAACCTCACATCTACAATGTCAACAGAAAAAATTACTGCTGAAGACATGAAAGTACTATTTGCCCATGTAAATTCAAAGGCATGGCCCCTTTTTATCTGTATGTTTTTCATGTTCACTGTTATGTGAAAGTCCGATTAAAAGCTTTTCAAAATAACCTGAGTGTGTAATTAGGGGGCACGCAACTCCCATCCTGAGGTTAATATCCTCACAAACATGCAAAGTACAAATCTAGCAGAGAACCAATCTGTTTCATAATTCAGCTGCAGTGTCTCTCCCCTGCACTTAAAGGCTTCCAATGTTTCACAGAATGATACACTCATTGTTGGTTTATCAACTTAGAGAATGAGTAGTTGTTGAGATATTCATGTTATACATACTAATAGGCTAGTATTAATATTAATAAGTTGCCATGTTCATTTTCATCTGGATTTGAAGACTAATATTTCACCCAAAAGTCAAGAGGGTTTTTTTTTCTCCCTTTTTCTCCCTTTCCCTGTGTCATGATGTAAAAATATGTTTGTATACAGTACACTTCAGGAAGTCATAAAACAAACTATTGTTCAAAAGAAATTATTAGACATTAAGACATCCCAGAAGTGGTGGGTTTGAATTCTGTGGAAAAAATTTGAGGAAAAGACTTCTCATGAAAAGACTCACGAAAGAAAATACCAAATATTGATAGGATCTGAATAACCTATGCATATTCACAAAAAAAAGCCAGTATTTGAGGAGGCAATTCTTTATTACTTTTTAACCAAAAAAAAAAAAAAAAGAAGATGAAAAGCTCCATCAAAAATGGCTGCAGTCATGAAATGGCAGCACTAAATAAATCTACGTTCTGGCTGAAAGGAATCGATCTGTAGCTTTGATAGCTGCATTTATATCCACAAGATGTAGGGACTTAAACATCTCCTCAAGATGTAGTCATGAATACTCATTATACAAATACAGACAAAGGTTAGTGTGAAAAATAAAAATTCACCCAATGACCTGTACTGAACCATGAAAGATGGGACTGTGGCTTCAGATCATTTGGCATCAGATCATTTTATGTCATTTAGCTGCCTCTGCACTTTTCTGTACTTCCTTTTCTATCAGCCTGATCACAATATTTGTGTGTTTATAGAAGGTTTTCTCTATCTAATTTATTCTTACTGTCTCTCACAATTTATTCTCTGCTTAAAACATCAAAGGTTTTAAAAAACAATGAACTTCTGTACACACTAAAACAAGAGTACCACATCCCACAGAGGAAGATGTAATGATAATCAAAGGCCAACATGTAAAATTCTATTTTAAAATATATATTTAAAAAAATAGATACATGGGAAGGAGAAATGCTGAGCTTGCTTCATAGAAGCAAGAAGGAAGATTATCTTGTTATATAAGTATTTTCTGAACCATTATTTCTCCCCAATGACTTTCCAAATAAAGTAGTTTATGTTAGTTTCTCTTGCTTATTTGTTTTTTTTTTTTTTTTTTTTTGAGGGGTAGGGATAGTATTTTTTATGTCCTTGTCATTTATTTTAACTTTTATAAGTGATTGGCACATGTTTATGAGAAAGAGAAAGAAATGACAGTACGTGATACATGTCTTGAACTAAGGTGGTGAGTTCAATTAGCAATAATAAATAATATGCTATTTCAGTAAGAAGATATGGCAGAGCAGACAAATAATTCTGCCAGAGAGATCAAAACCCTTCCATCACATTTACTCTGCTTTGTCTTCTTTCCCAAACAGAGGTATCAAATTTTGCATTGTGCTGATAGAGTAAGAGAGGTTCTGTTACAAGTGGGTTTTCTGGGACAGCATCCAAGACTTGAAAGTGAACCAGTGGATCAGAGAGCACTCCCTGGGTGGTGCAGGAGGTGAGTTGCTGCAGCTGATTGCACAGCTCCTGCCTTATCAGCCACAGGTAGGAGTGGAGCAAGAGCAGAGTGGGAGAGGCAGTGTGTTATTAAAAGCTCTGTCTCAGAAAAATGGGAGCAAGCAAGAAAATTTACACTTGTCAGAGGGATTCAAGATGAGCTTTGGGGTCTCTCCTGTGAGAGAGGGGTGTAAAAGTGCTCCCCTCTGCCTTTACTGGTACAAAATATCCTTCCCGACTGCTTAAAGCAGTGCTAAGATATTGATAGGGAAATGTCAATGCAGGCACATGAGTGAAGACTTTGTTGTGCCACTGATAAGGAAGCAAATGACAAGGAAAAAGTGAAGATCTGCCTGGAGGCAAGCAAGTCATATCACAACTAATTAAATAGTTCAATCAAGAGGAAAAGGCAGACAAAACCTGGCTCCCTTCCTGCCCTTTGTCCTATTGCTCTGGGTACAGGAGCAATGTTTATCAACAGGAATAGTATAAATAATTCTATGAACACATGTTCTTCATAACTGGCAAAGATCTCTAGAGGACAGTGCATTAAATTGTGGATATTATCTATCCAAACCAAAAATCAGAAAAGCATGAAATTAGTAATTGACTCAATTTACCTCATTTATTAGCAGCCTAGACCTCTGTTGGAATTAATATTGCCCAATGGAATTTCAAGTGGTAGTGACATGGCGTAGCATGACACAAATTAACGCCTCTTCCCCCTACTGTACTGCAAGCCACCCATATCTCCAATTAGGTCTGTTCTAATCTAATCTACATGGTTTCAGCACTCCTATTGACAGTAAAATATGACTGTTTTGCCCTTCCTTCTCTGATGCCCGACTTGCTTTACCAAGCAGCTGATTTTCCTAACAGCATTTGCATACAGGGCACTGATAGCACTCTCTGACTATCATGGATTTGGTTGCTGTGGGCTGCACTGTAGAGCACGTCCAGTCACAATTAAAATTGACATTTTGTACACAAGATACAGTGGTGGCCTAAACAGACATCTGACTGCACCACTGTCCATCATTTTACAATATAAATGATACAATTTAATGCTTCTTACTTATCAGCTCTTTTCCCAACCAATAGTGAGGTTTGCCATTTTTCTTCATCACTAACTTAAAATGGAAATGTTTTGTTTCTTAGTATGAATTAACCCTGACATTGTACTAGATACCCAAAAAAGCATTTTGATTGTGCCTGTAAACAGGGCCTGATCCACAGGAAAAAACAGGTTTTCTGTTGATACTGAGGGGGTTTTAGGTCCCTAGAAATGTCCAAACACTAGTGTCTTTGTATCCATATTACATCTAGTATTTAAAAATAAATTATTTAAGAGGATGAAATAAAGGATGAAAAAAAAAAGCTGGTTTGTTTTTTTTTTTTTTTTTTACTTTAGAAAAAAGAATTGTAATAGCAATCATGACCTTAGCATTGGGAATTTCCTGGGGATTTAATAACCAGCCAGGGGGTAATGGCCCTTGGCTTTGCCTCAGGCCATCAGCTCTCCCAGCTGGTTATTAATCCCTAGAAAATGTTCTGGATGTCAATTATTAATTGTTTTGTGTAGACAAATTCTTGCTCTATTCCACAATTTTTAAGCAAATAGAAGTAAAGACTCAAAATCATGGGAAATGCAAGATTGAAAAAAATAGTGGCAAAATATATGTTTATATTGCTAAATAAATTCACACTATTTTATGACTGATCTGAGCTAACTCATTGTTGCTCTATTTAATCCTGTCACCTTTTGATCAGGCCCAAGAAGTATTTCTATGACTATAGATTTTATTATGTTATAATTGAAATTTCTGCCATACAGATATCCTACAATGGTGATTACCAGTCTATGTGTTTCCTTCAGAATTCAGTGTTTTCTCTTTCTTTCTTCCCTAGCAGTGAATTTTGATAATAATATTATCCTCTGAATGAAGAAGCCCAGCAGCAAGACTATCACACCTATGACTACATAAACCTTTTTTTTTTCCCTTTGAGAGAATGAGTTTGGATCTCAGTTCTGAAACAAACTCACAGGAAATGGAGGTGAATTTCATGTACCTGTTCTGAATCAGATAGAAGCCTTGCTATATGGAAAAAAAGAAGATGCTTGAGGAAGACCATAGGTTATGGATTGAACTGCTTTACAGTGACATGAAAAGCTTCTAGTAACACAGGAAGGAAGTAGTAAAAAAGAAAAAAGGTGTATTTTCATGCAATATAATGATCTTTCCATCTTGTGTGGCTTCAAAATAACTTGATCTATGATTGCAGTTGATTACTTGCTTATTTTGTTATAAAATTTAAGATGATTGGCAAAAAAAGGAGTCATATTTTACATTTTGCTTTATAATGCAATACCTGAGGGTTTTATAGCATCAGTTCCATTTCCTATCTCCAGAATATTTACTGTGTACATTTTATAATTAAGCAATGAGATGAGACAAGCAATACACTTCTGCAAGATTACAACCTGCCTCTGGCGGTGTTATATGGGACAAGGTCATATCTAGAATTACTTTAATCACCCAAGTATAATAATTGCTTGGAAATACACTCCCTGCAGTGTCTTATTGCTAATAGAATTGTAGCTGAGTCACACAAGGCGAGCTATAGTTAAACCTGGATAAGTAATTCTAATGTAAAGAGTCTTTTGTTACAGCTGCTTGTAACTTCCAAGCATTGGCCTTTTAGTCTTACCTTTGACTGGTAGAAGCTTTGTGTAGTATTGAAGTGCTCAAGGCCACCTCACAGGATTCATTTTTATTGATAACCAAGCCCATTATTTGAAAAAAAAAAAAAAAATGAAATCATTAATTAAATTTAGTTGAGGAACATTTGTGATGGCTTGATAGGGAAAAGAAAGGGCAAAATAGTAAAGGCTAAAACACCTGATCCCAAAGCTAAGGAGAATTCATGGGCATCACAGAGACTTCCCTAAACTTCCATTTCCTGTTTCTACAGACTAAGTCACCCTGTTCCCGAGATCCAGCCCAAAGTGCCTTTTATTTCTACAGTCTGGTCAACTTTGTCCAAGTGTAACTTAAGAGTCAGCTCCTACAACAGGAAGAGCCAAAGAGAAAGTACCAGCAAAATAAAAACACTGAGATTGTGAAAACCTGGCTTACATTTCTGGAAAAAAAAACAGGTAATATCTGCTTAACATGATGCACAAACTCCCTCCAAGCCAAGACCAACAGCTTTTCAGATTTGGATAACTCAAATCTGAATTATTGTTGCTGAGGTTTGGAAATACATCTGGAGATGAAGTGAACACCCATGCACAGGGATGAGAAAATGAATCTCTTTTAGAGCTTAAGACAATAGCTGCTTAGAAGAGTTGTAGTGACATTTCTGGTCACAAGAACCAGAGTAGTCTAAACCTACAGTACTAAGTGACCAGGACAAAGGATGATGATTAAAATCCCAGGTTAAAGAAAGGATAAACTATAAAAGCTAATCTGGTGACCCACAAAAAAGAACCCAAAACAAAACAAAAAACCATTATCCTAACCAAAAAAAGCTCTTGTTCTAATTAACAAATAGGTGCTATAATAAAACTAATATTGTCTGATGAAAATAGAACCAATTATGTGAGACATGACGTGTCAGTTGTGATTGCAGTACCGGAACCACCAGGTGTGCTGTACATTTCCAAGGAAAACCATGGCATCTTGGCTAAGTTATAGCCTACTTGTCTTCATACATTTTGCCTTAAACCTGTGTTTTACCAAGGATGAGGAGATCATGAACTATAAGCTGTAAAAAAAATAGGCAAGTAACGGATACTCAGTGCCAATTCCAGCACCAGCAGCCCTGTGTGGCCCAGAGATCCCCTTTGGAGAAAGTGTGGAGATTACCAATGAATAAAGGTTTTGGATTTTTTATCTTTTTACCAAAAGCTCCTGTTTATAATTTCATTATCTATGACTTCCTTTTGAAGAAGCTCCTATGAGGTGAGAAAGAGAACAGTAATGTATTTTATTGTCTAGCTAATCTTTAAGTCATAATCTTAATGCTCCAGCTATTCTTGTCAGGTAGAATTATTATTTCTCCTACTTTACCTTAAAAGTTTTTTTTTTTTTAATATGCCTCTAATGAAGAGAATATAGTCACATGCTTGGAAATGTTATATGTCAAAATCTATTATATTTTACATTTTCTCAGGAAACAATTAGATTCAAGCCACTGGGCTGGCTAAGTACTGATAACCTGCACTTTTGTAGCATTATATATATTTGAGCACATTTCCTGAGGTATTTATATCATGTGAGATCTTGTGCCTGTACTCCATTCTGTCAGCAAGGAACTACTATTATTTCTATTTGCAGGTAGGAATATAGGAGAGTTTATAATTTGATCAAGAAGAAGTAATCAAATTTAGGCCTCCTAATTCCCAACAGCTATTCTTCTCACACTAATTCAGCTTCATTTAATATTGCTTAAAGATGTGCCTGGGGTAGATAGAAGATGTGAATATGGAGGACAGAAAAGCAATTTTATATTTACCAGCAGGAGTTTAAAGTTCATCTGGAAACTTTTTTGAAATCAGGTATTTGGAGATAGATCATGAACTTGGAGAAAAATGATAAGAATGATCATGAATCTGGAAGACATGTCAAGATTGAAAAGGTGTGAGATTGTTTACTGCTGAAGAAAGAGGAATAACAGCTGTCACAGTAATCGTGTATGAAATAATGATGACACAAAGTTTCTCACATGGTAGCATGAGAATAAAAAAAGCAAAACAAAAATGTTTTTTCATAAAGACATATTATCTGACTGAAGAACTGATTAGTGCTGCCATCAGGAATTCAAGACTCAGAGACATCTCTACAGAAAATATTTTGTTATGATAAATATTCGTAATAAAATTGTGGAAATAAATTACCCTTCTGGGTTTAAAACAACCTTTAAGTATAAGCGATCAGTGTCAGATTATCCTACACAAGCCATCTGTTAGGTTATTATAATATTCCTTAAAAGCATTTTACATAGGATATTGCCAGAAGAGAAGGAGCTTGGATCTGAGCCAGTATTCCTATTCCTACACTCTCGTGCAGAACTCTCTGAAGAAGTGAGGCCGTCGCTCCTTCCCGTGCCCCCTGGGGGAACACAACCACACATTTCTGGGAGAGCTGAAATTCCTGGAAAGATACTGAGTTCCTAAAATAATAACAGAATGGAGAAGCCCCATTTGCAAAAGTAAACAGAACCATCTATAAGGATGGATCTGTAAGGGTCACATTAGGAAAGGTCATCATTTGAGCAATGAAAACTTATTTTAAAGGTTATTGATAAATAGTAGAAATATGATCTATCCCACCTGAAAAAAAAACTTCATCCATTCCAGGTTCTCTTTCCTTATACCTTAGCACAGCACAGAAATATTGGTATTTTTGTTTGTCAATATCTAGAGATACCATCTCAAACTTTTCACAGAGTTTTCTTTAGAATTAAACAAATCAAACTTTCCTGAAAGTTATGTAAGCATGCCAGTCTTAGGCAGGAGGGACTGTTGCTTCTCTTGAGTTTAAAATTATTTAAAGAAGCAAATAAAAGTCATAAAGAGGCAATGGGGTGAAGCCTGAAATGGAAACATCAGCAAGCAATTGGGTTGTCATTTTTTTCCTTGGATCAGAAATATGAAGTTTAAATGTTACTTCATTGTACTTCAGCATACACCACCATATGTTATCTAGCATAGCCTCACATAGGTATGGCCACATTTAAGTATCATCACAAGCCTTTATAGGACAACAAGGAGTGATCTTCAACCAAAGTAATCCCTGGGAGTGGCATAGCATAAACAGCATTCCTGAGTTAACTGTAGGATATACTGATATTTTAAGTCATCCACTACAAGCTTGATTCTCTCTTTTTGTAGGTAAAAGTTTATTTTCTGCCACCTTTTAAAGCTGAGAAAAAAGAAAGTTTATAATGTAATTCTGTAAATCCTTACTGCCATGATAAGTCCTCAGAACTACACTCCTCAAACATGCAAGAAAAAGCCATGTGCTAATGGGCTTTGCAAGTGGAGATGTAAGATGACTGCTTCAGAAAAAATTGTTCATGTCTAACAGCCATCACCTTCACTTTGTTGTGGTTATCTGCCCCATTCACTTTATTCCACCAGCTTTATTCCATTCCATTCCATTCCATTCCATTCCATTCCATTCCATTCCATTCCATTCCATTCCATTCCATTCCACTCCATTCCATTCCATTCCATTCATCTGCCTGAGAAAATAACCAGCATAAAGATGCCAAAGCATGCAGATGATACAAAATTATTCCTCGTGGTCAAAAATTGTAAAAAAAAATAATCCTGAAGGGTCCAGAATGACCAAAAGCATTTAGGGAGTGATAGTTAAAATAGCAATTACAATTCATTATCAATAAATATGAAGGCTAATAAAAAAACCCCCAAACCTACACAACGCTGGATTTGATTTAGCTGTTACCCATAGCAGTCAGGATGGCAAACAGATTGTTGGGAGTTATTGGGAAAGGAGTCTGGGTATAAACAGAGACGTATTAAACTACTTGTGGATCTTTGGTGTGCCCACACTGTAATTACTGTGTGCATTGCTGGCTAGACTGTCTGAAAAAATCATATGGTCCAAGTAATAAAAACATAGAAGGCTGACAAGTGTGTGCAGGGGGTGCAGAACAAGTTCTTCAAAGAGAAAAGACTTGATAGTCTCCAGTGAATAAAGGGGCAACTGGAAGGGTATTTGAAATTAAGGAAAAGGAAATCCTAAATGATGTGATGCTGATCAGTCAAGAAGCATTTTTTCACAATGCAAAAATTGAGTCCAGCTTAAAAAATTAGATAATAGTTTTAAAGCAAATGAAAGAAAACAATTTTTTTTTTTTCACAGCAATGTTAAACTGATGGCCATACTGTATTCAAAATGCAAAAATAATACTACACACTTAGATGAATTAATCCAGAAATGATAAACTAATGGCTCTTAAACATGACCATCCAGATTATGATCCAAAGCAAGAAGTTCTGATGCTGCTGGACTGGGAGGGTGTGCTAGCAAAAGACGTAAGTATGACTTAATTTTTAAGTCTCTCTGGGTGTACCTTGATTAGTTACAGCAGAGATAGAATATTGAGCTAAACAAGTCTGCTCCCTCAGAGTGGAGTTGGACTGAATGACACATTCCTGTTTTCTTAATATTCAAAACCTGAACAAACACAGCTCTAAGTTAATATTGCCATCATATTTTTAATAATTATTTGCTTTAATATCCTCATGAATTGTTATAAAATATTAGTTTTGCCTGTTTCTAAGTGGGTTGTATGTAATTCACGACGGCACCCAAAAATTTTTTCTATGCACCCAAAATTGGGGTAGGTTTGGTTGTTCATATGATAAAATTATTAATCTCAAATGTAGGGAGCCTTTATGCCACATTATTTGAGGTATGAGGCATTCTTCAAAATTAGGATATCTTTTCTGGCTTCTAAATTGTTTTTTTTTAATCTTTGCCTCTATCTAGGGCTGTCTCTAGCTTGTCTTCCTAAAAGCCCTCCCAGAATTGTTTCCAGTGAAAATGTCTCCCGTGCCACTGGACTCACTATCCCATACTGTGGTTATTTAAAGCATGCACAAGTTTGTCAGGGCAATGGAGGTTGCACTGACATTCCTGAAGTTGGCAGATACATTTTAGACACCCCTGCAGTCTTATGCCTCTTGATTTAAACTGTGTTCAGAGTGGGCATAATCCCTGCAGCACAAAGCAAGTGTGCCAAATTCCATGGGAACTTCGTTCCCTGGCCGAGCAGAATATTACAAATCCTAGCTAGTGAGTTGTATGTACAGCAAAATATTAACCAAACTTCAGAAAATTAATTTTAAGTAGCTTTGATCAGGGAGGAACAGACACAAGGAGAGGCACACACATATCAGGGCTTGTTCCCATGGGATAGTTTGAGAAGGAATCACACAACAACTTCAGAGGCAGAATATTGAAAACTACTCTGGAGAATTAAGACCACTAAAATATTTAGAGCTCAAGAATAGAAATATTATAAATTATTTCTTAAATTTGTTTGCAACATATTTCTTGGATTTCCAAGTGACACAAGAAACACAAAGTCATTTGATACTTGAGAAATGAGGCCCATGGACACAGTCTTCCTGAAAGTGGCAAATTCATGTTATTCTTCTATAAATGCTCCATAGAAAGTGGAGAGTTTGGAAATTAAAGGGAAATTAAAGTGGTTTGAGGATACATACAACTGAATAATTATGAACTCCGCTGAAATTTATTCCATTGAAAACCAATTAACAGCCTTGTCTATACATCTCTTTCAAAAGCCTGGTAGTAGAAATGTCTATTTTGGTATTGATTTCCATTGACTCTCATACACTTGCCTGCCATGTAAGCTATTTAAGTAAATTATTTTTTTTTTCCCCCAGAATCTACTTTTGAACAATATTGAAGTGTTAAAACATAGCAGCATTGTCTTTTAAACCAAAATACCCCATTAATAACATTGAGTATTGCACCTCTATATAAAGCAGGAAAAAATGTGTGTGTTTCCCTGTGGTTTTACACACAATATTTTTCCTGAGAGCAGTTGAACAGCCCTCTGCCATCCACCTGGGGTACACTAATCACAAGAAGAAAATTCTCAGTATGCACATGCCTATATAGCCAAACACAGCAAAGCAAAGAATCAACCCAACCTGTATAAAGTATTTATAAAAGAGAAAAGCAAGAGTGAAGACATGGACTTCTAAATGAGAGAATTTTACATAGAAAACTCTACTTTTTTCCAATAATTCCAGTAATACATTTCTGAAGAAAATGTGCTGAATTTTCACCCTGTAAATCTTATCTATAAGGTGTCCAGTTATCATCTCCCTTTCCCTCTTGTCTTTAAACACCTAACACCTCTTTTTAATCCTTCAAAGGACCCACAGGGCACATATGAAGCTGCTTTTCAATCTCTTAATTAAAACCTCAGCACTGTAATTGCAAGTGTAAGGAAGGTAAGAATGGGAGGGCTGGTTTTGGCAGTGATGGTTACTGTGGCAGCACTGGAGGCACTGCTCTTCCCAAAACAGGGAAGAGGGAAGCACTGCCAGGAGACTGGCACACCACCTCCCTGCCATGGCAGCTGCTTTGACACATACCTCATGAAGTAAACTAGAAAATTAAAAAAAAAAGTAATGATCAGTGCCCTAAGTAAAAGCAATTAAATATCATGCACATGGTCTTTTAAAGGAGAGCAGGAAAACATGGATCTTTTCTGGTAAAAGAGAAAGCTATTCCAAAGAGCTCTTTTGTTTTTATTTTGGTACTCAGAGCAGCTGCTAAAGTGAAGGCAAGCTTTGAAGAATATTGCATATATTTTAGGGATTATGATATTATAAAGGGAAAGAGTTTTAAAGTTGATGAAAAGAAAGGACAGAATTTTTTATCCATATTGCCCCAAATCTTTTCTGTTTGAATGTTTTAACTCAAACTCTCAGCACACACTTAGAAGAGAGATCGGTGGGCCTGTTGCCAGAGCTTTTATGTGCAAAATCAAGGTCTCTTGGATTTTCAAAAGAGGACAAAAAAGCTAAACTGTTCCTGTTAGTTGCAAAATACACACAATGTGCCAAGCTGACAAGTGCTTTTGCTTCATCTGGGTTTGCAGTGACAACTTCTAGAGAAAACAGCAAAACAATCTTGTTCCACATCCACTGAGCTAATCAGCCTTTTGAGAGAGAAAATCCTCAAAAAATACCCTCCAAGAGAAGAAAAAAAGCTCTTGAATATCATCTTGCTTAGATAATAAAGAATATACAATAGCGAGCTAAGCCATGGAAAAGGGCAGGGGCAGAGGAACCTGAGTATAGCAGATCTGCAGTACTTGGATAAACTGCACCTCTCCAATAAAATGCCAGTTCAGCCTGGGAAGGGAATGTTAGTGTGGGAAGCAACTTGTGAACATTTCTAATGCTGCTGCTTGGCTTCTGAGATAGGTGCAGTCCTATCCCACCTACTACAAGGGGAATCTTTTCACATGAAAAGAAAAAGGAAGAGAAGAAAAATTCTTTTGCCGTAAGTATCCTGGCTGTTTGGCGTCTACTGTGCCTATGGCTTGCCCCTCACTGCTCCTTCTCCACACGCTTTCAACTTCCACTGACATCTCAGATTTTCCCTAATGACCTCAACAGATTAATTATTGTCCAGCCCTGACAAACTTGTCTTCTTCCACAAGGAATGTCTGCTGAGAAAGGTGCTACTCTACCAAGTGGTAAATAACAAAGGATGTGAGAGGACTCGATACCCTTTGGCCTAAACCCTTGTTTATCTGAGGGAATATTCCATCTGCATGTAACAAAGCAGGCACTGTTCTTTAAACCACTGTGGAAACTTTTCTCCTATACATTGGGTCATTCATTTCCAGCATTTTTCAGACTGTGATTAATTTCAGAAGTGAAAATGCAGATGTTTGTCTAGCCAAATATTTGTGTGCACTTAATATCACATCACATTACGTAGAAACCCTTACCCTAATTAAACTGAGGCATGAGCAGTGTTTGGATACACTTGAAGGAAAGGGTATAAGGTTAGTTTACACAAGTGCTGAGTAATCCCGTTTATGTGGAACAAGATACTCCATTCTTCTACAAAAGACCTGACTGGAACTGCTGAGGTATTTTTGAGCACCCATCTTGTTTCTTGCTTTTCCTCAGTGTCTGTTGTCTTTTCTTAGCTGCTTGTAAGCTTTGGTGGAAGGTGATAATAAAGCCCTGGAGAAATTAACTAAGTAGACACCCCCAGAAACACCATAAGAAAAAAACCAAAAAGATTGACATTACAAAGTCAGAGGAATCCTAGTGGACTCAATTTGAATGAAATCACAAAAGCTTACTGATTAATATGCTTAACAGACTTTATAAAACATTATAAATCTGCTGAATACCTCCAATGTATAGATTATAAATATATTAGTTCAAGAAGCTACCACGAGAGGATTTCTGAAGTTATAAAGCTGTGAAGAATTTTCTATATTTATTCATAAAGCTTTAATCTTTTATGCTGATAAACAAGCGTCCAAAAATATTCTGAATCACTTACAGCAATTGTCTGCCTTTCAAATGTGAAATACAGGATAAACCCTTCTTTGCAAAATGCAAAATAAAAAGAGCTAAGAAATATGAGCAGTTTTTGCTTTCCTATGTACAGAATTTAAGAACCGTATTTATTGCATTAGCTATGCATCTGCTGCACATAGACCCAATATCGACCTGCTTCCTTGAAGGAAGAGTGACTGCCAGTTTGCATTTAGTTCTCCTGGTTTGATCAAGTGGGTTTAAGTGAGCTAAAAGGACAACTGGACATTTAGCCACTGCACACAGCCCTGCCCTTGTCATATTTTCACAGAGAACAGGAGAGAGCTGGTAGTGGCTGCAGTTGTCCTGAGCGTGTTTGCATGCAGCAAATGCCATCATCACCCAGCTTTCAGTCCTCTGGAGTGCATCAATAGCTCCAGATCTTTTGATAGGAATTTATTCCAGCTCTTAAGACTGATGGCAGCTCAGGAAACACAGGCTGGGCAGTGAGTGCTGTGATTTCTTAGAGCTTCATTTACCACTAATGCAAATCACATATGTTTCTTCATATGTTTAATGCTCCTACTGCTGACAGAGAACATTTCCAAGACTGCCAAGCTTGTATTTCTATAACCTCCTGAAAAATATATTACCTAAATGCTACCTACCATTCCAAAGGGTGTATGTGGTCTAATCTAGGATGTCTTTTTAATTATCTGTATTTTCATAGAGGTATAAAAACTAAATGTAGAAAACTTAAACATCGTTAGCTGCCAAGGATTGTCATAAATGAGGCAAATTTAGCATTTGAAAGATGAAATTTTAAGAACATCTTGAATATCTTTTGACACACATATAGACTAGAAGAAGCCTTCCATAGTCTTCTTCAGCATAAGGAAAGGGTAAACAGAGTTTTAATGTAAAATACTTACTTTAAACAATTCTGAAGCATCAGATCTGGTTACACATTATGAGACACAGCTGGCAAAAAACACCAGAGAAGTGGAGAAGGGAAAAACTACAGAAGAGGAGTTATAATAAAGACCAAACTTACTGAGAACTGCACAGAATGAAGAAATGCTCTCATAGAAGACCTGTAGCTAAAGAGCTAAAGATCAGAAAATCCACTCTAAAACACAGTGCTAACACCCAAGCAATCATCAAATTACTTACACACTTTACTTGTACTTATCTTAAAATGTGGAGGAAACACAACTAAAATTGTGCTTATCATCTCTCTGGGGATATTTTATGTTTGGATTTTCAATGTGTACAGGCAAGAAATGTGTTGGGGTTCAAATGGGTGTTCAGCATTTAAATGTGATTGCACTCCAGGCTTAAATTAGTGAACTTGTGTTCTGTTGTCTTTCATAAAAGTGCAATTAGTTATGCTATTTGACCCTTCCTGTGCCTGAAATTCTAGCTGACCTTGCATGCCATGACAGTGATGTTCTAAGGGAGAAGTGGGGTCAAAGTTTTGCATAACTGCAATAAGAGATTACTTCAAAAATAAGCGGAACATGAATGCGTTTGTACTATGAATTGTTTGAAAATTATGGAATAGATCTTCATTTACTTGTGTACCAGAGTGAAACAGGTTTGAGTCTGGACTTGGATTCTACTTTATCCTTCTGACTGATGGCTGAGTGCATGCCCTCAGCTTTATTCTCCTATGTTTCTGGGTTTACTGAGGTGTAATCTGTGGGAAGAGCAGCAATTATAGGCAAATATATCCAGAACTCTCTTTCCCTTCTGCCCCCTCCAAGGAGGAGTTGATTTGTTTGTGAAGACAGCTGATGAGAGCCTAGAGAAGCACATCCTGCCCAGGTGCCTGAGGGATGTTTAAATTAAGGGTGTCAAAAATCCAGTGGGTCTCAGAAGGGAGAGGAAACCACGTCCCTCAGTGCACATCCACATCAACATCTTTTAAACCCCTCCAGGGAGGGTGACTCCACCACTCCACTTCCCTCAGCAGCCTGTTCCAGCACTTGATAACACTTTCTGTGAAGAATTACTTCTGAATCTCCCACCTAAACCTCCCCTTACACAACTTTAGGTCATTTCCTATTGTTCTGTCACTTGTTACCTGGGAGAAGAGGCTGGCTCCCACCTGGCTACACCCTCCTGTCAGGGAGTTGTAGGGTGTGATAAGCTCTCCCCTGAGCCTCCTTTTCTCCAGGCTAAACACCCCCAACTCCCTCAGCTGCTCTTCACCAGCCTTGTGCCCCAGACCCTTCTCCAGTTCCATTGCCCTTCTCTGGATTTGTGTTCCAGCCCCTCAATTTCTTTCTTGTAATGAAGGGCTCAAAACTGAAGGTAGGATTCAAGTTGCTGAGCACAGAGGAATGATCAAATCCTTAGTCCTTCTGGCCATGCTTTTTCTGACATTTATGTAGTGGTAGAATAATTCTAGATATGGTTTTACTCTCCATCAAGCATTGTTTGTCAGACCAAGCTAAAGGGTTTGTTTTCAAACAGCAAACATTCAGCATCAGTAAAATCCCTTAAGAGTAAGTCCTGATTAAGTAAATCTTTCTGCTTTTCAGTTCTTCTAAGAAATACAAGCAATAATGCATTCAGACTCTGGCAGAAAAACATCTGATGAAGGCTTCAGTAGGTTTTTTTGGGGGCGGGGGGGAGACCAATTGCATTTGCTATTGTATATAAAGAAATACTCATCATCTATTTAAATTTTCATGATACCCTCAGTGGTGGCATGGACAGCTTCTCTGTAGAAATCCTAGCTGGTGATTTCTGTGGTCAGTAATCAGCCACATGTTCTATGGCAGCTCTATATAGTTCAAGAAACCTCCAAGTATTAGCAGAGGCAAAAATATGAAGATTTGAGACAGTAGGATTGAACTATGATGCCAGGATTAAAAGGGACAAGAATAAAAATTGTGAGAAAGAACCAGATAAGATCAGAAATTATGTTCTTTCCTGGCAGTAAGATAAAGACTTGTTTTCCATTTACCTTGCAAAGTAGCAGTTGCCTATCCATATACATACTATATGTCCATTTATCTATATATATCTATATGTGTGTGTGTGTGTGTGTGTGTGTTTACATGTGGGTTTTTCTACCCCAAGAGAAAAGCTGTAACTCAAACACTGCAGGCAGAGCAGGTACTGAGAGTTTGCCTTCCCTAAAACTGATTGAGGTTTGGCAGAGCTCACTGGAACCTGCGAGGCCTCTGTGACCAAGACTTATTCTGACATCCTCCACAGGCATTTCTTTTCTTTTTCTAACATATCATGGTGACAGCCACTGCTACTTGTACAGACAATACAGAACAACACAGAGCAGTATTTCCATGTTTTCCAAGCCCTGTATAAATGACTCCTTGAGTTAAATCCCTGCCTCCCCCAACATATGAGTGTAGAAATCATTCTGCATGGTTGCAAGGAAAAAGTAGAGATTAGCTCCCCAAACTCTACAACACTTTTGAAATCCTAAAGATAAACCTAAAATAAATTATTTATTAGATGAATAAAATATTTAGATTAGAATTATTCTGTATATAACTGACATTTAAAATCAGTCACAAGCAAAACAAGAGTGCTTAACTTTTATTTTTTGCCCACAGAAACCTGAAAAGTGTATTATAGTGGGAATTTTGAATGGGAAAGATGTTACTGTTTTTAATACTCTCATGTTTGAACCATCTTTTGGGTTGCAATAGCAAGCTGCCAGTTATTTCCTTGCAATAGCAAGCTGCCAGTTATTTCCTTTATCCTCATGCCTTAGGCTAAACAGCACAATTTAAGAAGTCAGAACTACTCAGAGCACTGAGAGCCTTCCAGATTTTCATACTGCAGTTTTCTCAAGCAGGAATCATCTGTTCCTTGAAGTTTGGCTATGACAATAGGAGGCACTGCCTCTCAATGCCATTGTGAGGCATAAAAAACATTTTAGTCAGCTGCATCTTGGGGCTGCCTTGGTTTTAATTTTGAAATCCTTGTGCATTCCAATGCTGAAAAATGTTAAAAATGAAAAGGAAAATATCCAGGAAAGGAAGACTGAGTTGTGAAACCCTGGTCATGCAAGAGAAAGCAAACAAGCAGATGCCTCCACCTACTCCTCCACTTATGTGGATGTGGCATCAGTCCAGGAGCCCTCTGATTCCAGGAAATGGGCCTTTATTGTTGCTGGACTATTAGTGATATCAAATCAGCTACAACATTTATTTTCATATTGATAAGTCCTTTTTTTTTTTCTAACTGGAGAATCATCAGACTGTTTCAGCTGTCCTTTTAAAACACTGGAGATGAATCAGCAAGGTTCAAATCACAGTGATGGTCTCCATTCAGCGTGAGGCATCTGAAACACATTCCTGCAGTTTTACTGTGTTTTTCTTCAGCTAAAACATAAGACATGTTTTATGACCAGGCCTAACTGGCTGACAAACAGCCTCCTGTCTGTATCAGGTAATCAAAGTTTAATACCTTTCCTATTTAAGCACACCTTGCATCTCCAGTTGCTCTAATATAAAAATATTGAACGTACACATAGCTGAGCTGCCAAGCTGTGCTGTAGCCATTTGAAGAATTTACAGGAAATGCATTAAACAGCTTCCATGAGGACTATATGTACATTTACACTTAAGGTTCTGAAATATCACTTGGTAAGTTCAGTATTACAAATAGAGTTTTATATCCCTGCTGATGGCAAAACAAGAGGAAAGATAATCTACATGACAGTCAGAAACTGTGGGATACAGGAAACGACCAGGCAGTGCATTTGGAGGGCAGTGAACTGCCAAGCATCACACCAGGAGTCATGATATGCTCAACAGGGTGCAAAATAATTTGTGATAATCTCTCTAGGAAGGATATTATGCACATCATGTGTTATTATTTATTGTCTTCTGGACAGCAGTGGCTGACTCAAGGCCATCAGAAGAACGTTTGCCTGAGAACTGTGAAGTAAAAATTCAAAATAAAACTGGAACAAAAACGTTAGCAGTCAGATTAAAATAAAGCACATTCTCCACAAAAGGGATTCAGTTATCCTGAAATATAACCTCAGCTTCAGAGATCTCATCAGATTTATTCTTGGCTTGATTTCTTCCACCTCTAAATCAAAAGTTGTAATGCTGACATTTTTACAGTGCAGCACCTCAGGCGTGGCCACAAATCCACATTTAGTTACTTGGTGAAAAATAACTCAATTGGGAGTGGTGGTATACTCGTCCAAAAGTCCTTTTTCCTTCCACTCCTTAAATTAAAGAAGCTGAATTCTTGATTTTTAATGATAAAACGTTCATATTAAATTATGCTTCATTTGTTTGGGTCAAAATCATCAATGACAAATACAAGAGCAAATACAGAATAAAAGCAGATCTTCAGCAGCCAGAGATAATTCAACCTAGGAAACATGAAGATTAACCTTCTTTTTCTCACATAATCTTCAGGCTAAATTTAGTCTTTTTCTAGATTCAATTTAAGACTTACAGTGTTTGGGTTTTGGTTTGCGGATTTTTGCAGGTGTTTTTTGTGTGTTTTTGTTGTGGATGGTTGATTGTTTTTTTTTTTTAAGTCATACATTGTTCACAGTCCATAGAGGTCAGGATTCATAAAGTAGAAGACCACAAAAGTTTACCAAGGACCCAGTCTCTAAAACTATGGGAAAGAACCATAAAAAGAGCTGGACTAGAAACACATTTCTTTCATGCTTCAAGATCTAGCCAGTATTTTATGTGCAGTTTATAGTTCATGTACTTGCTTATGCCAACATCAAAAGGGCCATTTCTGATTCAAAGAACACTGAGGTAAAGTCTAAAGAACAAAGTTTCCAAGCAGTTAGCTCCTGCTGCATGGCCATCAGCATAAAAGTAAAAGGAACTTAAAAAAGAAAGAAAAGAAAAAATACAGATAAAGTATTCTTAATGCATCCAGGGTCAAAAGGAAGTGCTTATTCACATAACACGTAATTAAATTGTGGAACTCATGGCCACAGGATGTTGCGAAGGCCAAAAGGATAAATGAGTTGAAAAAATAATTAGGCAAATGATTAGAAAAAAAAAACTCCATTAAGGCCCATTAAGCACAAAGATGTGCATGCAGCCTCTGGCTCAGAAAATCTCAGTGCCACAGATTGTCTGAAAATGAGAGAATATACTAAGAAAACGCTCAGTGTTTAGCCTTTTATGAAACTCTTTTCCTAAGCACTTTGCTGACTACTCCCCAAGGAGGACAGTGACTGAATAACTTAACTAGTACAGCTGTTCATATATCACCATGCACTAGCTGGGTATGGATAGCAGCTAAATAACTCCAGCAGCAAAAAATGTTCTCCCACACGCTAAATTTTTAGTTCCTGAATAATATTAGCTTTTTTTATCATTTTAAAGTGCATAAATTTTTTTTTAATTTTCAGTACGCAATTTGCATGTAAGAATATTAAAGAAAATATACAGTACATGTAGATAGGGAAGAAGTTAATTGCACAATGATACAGATGTTGCTACAAAATTAGGTATTCTGCCCCCAACATAAGTCACAATTTCTGTCAGAATGACAGTAAGAAGTCAGTGTAACAGATTTCTACTATAGATGTATGCTCTTTATATCTGTATGTGTGTCAGTATGACTGCATGTGCAGAGACAGAAAGGGATTTATGTACATATATATAGGTATATAAAACACACAAGTCTCAGCAATACCATACTAAAATACCTTTTGTTTGGAATGAAAAATCTTTTTCAGCATCCCATAATCACCCTGCACATTAATTGAGTATGCAAATGTCAGCGGCCAGATTGTTGAGGTATATTGTATTTAGATTGCAATTAACTCCCTACCATCCTTTTCTACTCTGAAAAGCCAGATCTGTGAGGTGCTGTGTGCTCCTTTGTTTTGAGCCAAGGAACATCAGGAGAGGATTCTGGGTACTTGACTTATTCAGCTTTCTTCCCAGCATCTTTAACTGGGTACTTTCAAAGGCAGAAGCCTGACTGTGTAATCTAAACTGATATTTCCATCCTTCCATTATCTGTTCAGTGAAGATTTACATGTCTTACTGCCCACCACACATCTGCATTAATGTAACCATCCCTCCTTGCTCACAGTCCTCCTGATTACAGAGCTTCCATTTGCTCTTCCATTATTAAAATTTCAGTCTGTGGTTCAGTGGATATTCAGGTTGGAGCCCCGCTTTGCGATGCACTGTGAAATCATGGCTGCTCCCTGAGAATGCTTACGTTTGACAAAACGTGACAGATGGATCAGGCAGGCATATGAGATGTGAGGCTGGTAGGGAAAAAGGCTAATGGAGTGTCTGCAGTTGTTAAATGAACCAAATACTCTGCTCTGAACTTCTGTGGCAGTGTATAAGCAAACCTGAATATTTTAAGTGGTAGGAATCCAGTCAAGTGCTGCACGATACCAACCTGCTTAACACAGTTTGGATTTTTTTTATTTTGGGAGTTCTTGGGATAGACTTAAGCTGGGTTGCACACATTAGGTCCTTCAATTTTTACTGGAAGAAAATCTACAGAAAAGAAAATAATGCTACACTAAGGAACAACAGTGTTTCTACCCTAATCATCCATAAAAGCTTTGGTGCAGTCATGCTTGGATCAAGTTTAAAGGAGGATGAATCCCTTCTGTACTGAAAATCCACATCTCCAATTTAAAAATCAAACCTGCTATTGGTAGTGAATGCCATCACCACTCCTGCATGAGGACAGCTTCTGCATTGCTAAGCATCTTCAAATGGACCCCAAATTCTGTCACATTGCATTTCACAGATGATAAATTGGCTTACAGAAGACAATAAATCTGTAGTAATTTGGTTAGCCTTATTAGCAGCTACTGATTAAAATGAAAAAAAAACCCAAAACCAACCCACAAACAATTCAAAGCACTCACAATCACAGGGATTTGTTCTTCTCCTGAGATTTTACATCTGTAACTTATCTTACTGCTGAATGATAAACATGTTCTGAGTGTGGGAACAGAGATGGCATGTTTTCAATTAATTCCATATAAATTATAATATTTAATTAATCTTAATTTGTGGCACCAAAGATGGATGGAAATTATATTAAACAGTTAATTGTTGACTTTGTTTTTCCCTTACAACTCAGCAACACTAGAGATGTAGCTGTAATCACAGCTGGTGGCCTGTTTAGCAATCCAACAAAATGGGAGGATGTAGATGCATCCTAACTTTGCTCACTTCTCTCAAGATCTTTTTAATCTCACAATTCTCACTGCCTCTCAGGAGACTGCACATAAAAAACTTAAAAAAATCTTCAAACCAGTACTCAAGCTTCAGAAATTTTACATACCTGAACCAGGTATCTCTTATTCCATTAACAGATATTAACTATTTATCAAGTGTTGGCATCTGAGATAAGCAAAATAGCAAACAAGATTTCTATTATGAAAACATAAACCCCTATGAAATTACCATCATTTTCATAAGAAGAAAAATAATTAAAAGATATTGAAACATTTTCAGTTGGCATACAGCCACACAAAATGGCTAAAAAACATCTTGGAAGTAAACCAGTTCCAAAATGTATGAGAACTAGATATGCAAATTTAAAGCTTACTCCATTTTAGCATAGGATTGTTTGCTATGCCAACATTTCAGTGACACAGGTAATTCTCATTTAATGTGTTTGAAAAAATTTATTAATTTTACATCAGTACTGGCTTTCAGTGTATAAATATTACACCCCAATTTCTGATTTTTTCACAACTTAAATTTTACCACCTCTTTCTTAATTAAACCTCATTAAAATATAGCTTGAATTTCATAGGAGAGCTTGTTTCTTTTAAAAATTCATCTTGAGTATAAACCCTTACATTTGCATTTTAATATGGGGTCTTTTGAGTTGCCTAGTACTATTTTTGAGTGCACCAAAACATTTTTAAACATACTGGTTTTCAGTTTAGTTTTAGTCGAAGAAAAATCTAGGGCAAAACACGGTTGTGTTAAGTCTAGTGGAACCATTCACTCAAAAGCAGAGAAATTGCAGGCAGACAGAGCATGCTCAAATAAAAAAGTAATATAGTTTTTAATTTCATTAATTCTCTTGAGGATAGAGCATTTAAATGACCTAGATAGGCTAGAAATGGAGGTCTAAAATATTTTATTGATTTACTTGTATTTATAGATCAATTGTATACAAGTTCTTTGTTCAGTTATTGCTTCACTGAAACAAGTAAATGTTAGGATTTTTAGACCTAAGTACCCATCTTCAAATTAAATTGAATCCACATTTAATTTATTCCTATCTCTTAAAATACTTTTTTTATTTCCAGGTACAAATGGATTTTAAATCTGAATTGTTTCAGGTACATCAGTTCTGGAATGTAGGTGACTAAGGAGTGTTTGGTTCAAAGTACATGCTAACCACAGAATTAGCTCAGATTCTGTAGTGAAATATATGATTCTTATGCGACCTCTTAATAAGCTGAGAGGTAAAAGTGAGTAGGATGTTTCAACACCCCAGCTTCATTCAAGATCTGTAGAAAACCAGCAGCATGTTTCAAATTCATCACAGTGTAACAGAAACTAGTGGTGAAATACACAGGTGACTGCATTGTCTCATTATTTCTTCTCTGAGTTTCAATTCCCACAACACACACAATTTGTACTCTTTGCCTACTCCAGCCCTCATTGAGTTCTATGAAAACTTAAAACATACAGGAATGTAGGGTCAAACTTTCGACTTAAAATGAACCTTGTCATAAAACTCTCAGTAATTTCTAATTGGCCTCAATATGAATCAAAAAGTTTTGTTTTGGAAGTTTGTTTGTGTGCATGTGTATCATTCAAACAAGGAACACAATCACAGACCACCAACTATTTATTGAGGTTCCAGCTTTTCTGTACATCAAAAATAAACCACACCATGAAAGCCTCAAAACTCAGGCAAAGCCAAGGACCTGGTGTGTGGTTTATTCATAAATCAGAAATAGAGTCCAGATCCCTAAACCATTTGGGAAATTTGGGCCAAGTTTTGAGTGAATTTTGGAATATTATAGTTTTTAATGAAAAATCCATGCAAATAATGTTTTTGACATTCTCATATTTTGGAAACTTTAAAAAATGCTAACCTTGAAATAAAATTCAAGAGATCATAATAAAAAAAAAGACTTACTGAACATATTAAATTAATTTGGAAAGATATGTTTATACACACACACTTGGCAGATTCTCTCTAAATTGTTTCAACAGTGAAATGTGTAAAAGATTGAGGTTTTTTTTTCAGTACAAAGCCTAAGAATAATAATGTTTAAGAAAGAGAAAAAACATTTTTAGCATTTTTTAATTTGTATCATAAATAATGAAATTGTTGCAGTTGGATGGGAGTGGACTATTATTAAAAATATTTTGGACATTTTCAATATGCTTGCAAGGACCAGGAGTTTTCCTGGAGGGATTAGAAAATGCATTCTTGCAGCTGAACCTATATGGGAATCTCTTTTCTCAGGAAAAGAATTAGGTTTCGAAATTTTTATGGGTCCACCTGGGGATGAAATTTAGAACCATGAAACCTAGTGTTGATGTACTTCCAGTCAAGTAGAGAAACAGCTTGGGTATGGGTCTACCACCCTCAGGAAAATGCTGTGTTGCTGATTATATCTTTGTCTCGGTGTTTTAGAGGGAAGCTTTTCCACTTAAAATGTCTTGCATCTGATAAGCTCCCATTAAAACCAAAGGGATGGCAATATAATAAATATAATAAAAGATTGTATGTAGCTCCACAGAGCTGTGCAATGGATAATGGCAGCACATTGTTAGCCACTAAAATGTAAATCCGAAGCTCAGTTACTTTACTTGAAAATCTTACTGACTTCAAAGAGCTGAAACAAGTAAAAAAAACCCTAAACAAATTAAGCACCCCAAATTACTTCAGATTAAGTAACAGTGATATTTTCCAGTAATAGTGCTGATAAGTGTGTTCTCTCAGATAAACTCTCCACAGTAGAGAGTAAGAATTATATACGTGCTTTAAGAGAGGAATAGTCTTGAATTTCTTTATGTCAACTTTCTCACAAAAAAAAAGAAAAAAGCTATTTCATTTGCCAATGCATTTGTACTTGTCTTGTACCTCCTTATATTAGATGATTATATATGTACGTGGGCCTGAATATGTTGTTTGTTTTCTCTTCTATGCAGCTCACACAAAGAGTGGCACTGCTGATACTCAACGAACCAGCCACTAAATTTGTCCTCCACAATGAGCCTGAGATCAATAACTAATTTTGAAAACTGATTAGTTTGCAGCAGGGAAGTAGACACAGTCCGAATCTTGCCAGAGGATATAATCAGCCAGTAAATAGCAATATTAGTGCTGTAGGTAATAGGCTGGGAACAGCAGAGGAAAGGAGTCTGGCCCAACTCTCAAAAATAAAGGGCTTGACATGAAGGCCAATTCAAATTTTTTTTTTTTTTTTTTTTTTTTAAGTCACATGACTTAAATGGAACTCTTTTTCTTCTTCTTCTTTTGGTGCAGGACTAAAGCTTATTTTTATCACGTTCCCTGCCTGGAGACTAAAGAGTGTTTGTAATGCATCCTAATAAAGCTTGCAAGTGCAGCCTTGGGTGATTATTAAAGAGCTACAGACATTTTTACACATCTTTGCTGGTTGTGAACTCCAGATGTTTCCAACATGAAAAATGTTGTGTTCTAACAGTTAATGTTGTATCACCAGCCATTCAGAAGATGTATCTTCTTATTATAGCTGGAATGTTGCTATGGTGATAATTGTAAAACTGTGACCTAGAAGGAAGAAAACAAATGTATTTGGCACAAAAGAGGATAGGTAGTGTATCAATTAGGCCAGTGAATGAGAAGATAACAAAAAGGTGGTAGGAAATTAAAAAATTACGCAGGAATCTTGGATACCATATGATGTACTGTATAATTAGCACTTTTATTTTCATGTGGAATGCATCCTCAGTTACCTTTGGGGACAGACAGCACCCTGTCTACATCCAAAATTACAGAGCTTTGCCTTTTCCACAAAGCCCATCCATAAAAAGCATCCCTATGAAAGACTTGCTCACGTAAGGCTTTTTATAATTAATTAATGTTTTGTATCTCATGTTTTGGTGCTAAAGACAGAAGTAGATGGTGTCAGCAGATACAATTAACTATAGGTTTTGAGCCATCAAACCTCAAGGATCAGAACAGAAATAGACTTCATGGAAGTCTGGCCATGGATTATTTGGGGAGCAGTCTATGCTTAGGATCACCACAATTCTGCATTTCTGCTGAGTCTAGCAGGGCTAAATCAGCTCAGGGGAGTCATGCAGTCCCTGGGGCTCACACCACGGAAGGACCTGAGTCCTCTGCCACCCCTGCCAGCCCTCTGCTCATCACCTTGAGCTAGTTTCCCTCTGTCTGCTCATCCATTTCATCATTTGCTCAATAGGAACCCTTTTTACAAAGAGCTTTTTCAGATCAATGGATGAAACATGCTCCCAATTTCTAAGCTCATAAGCAGACGCATATGTGGAAAAACAGCAGCTCCCATTATGAGGGTAATGATCAAATATCCCATCTTCAGTCAACTGCTATTGCTGCTGCAAACTGCAAATGCTTTCCAGCTCACAAGCAAAGAAAATTTCTGGTATGTGCTAAAGACATCACCATTACCATTCATCCCAATCAGCTTGATTAGGCTAAAAACAAACAACAGGAAACCATCTATTTGTGTGCACATCAACCCTGTTCCAGGAGTCCTTGTCACTGAAACAGAAAGAGAGTGAAGCCCTGCCACTTGTTCTGTAATGTATATCCTCCATAGTTCTTTCCTACACATCAGGAAAGGAAGGAAACGGAGTAGATTACATTTCTTATTAAATTTATGTGTTATAACAGTGTGCAATGTGCTTGGAAATAAATCACAGAACAAAGGACAAAATTACAGATTGGACTGGCACACTGTAAATCTCTTGATGTTTTCAGATGGAAACTGAATGTCTTTCTGCAAGTTATGCATCAGTCAAAACACTATTGAGATAAAGGCTTTCAAGTGATATTTTCAAGCCATATTAGCAGTCCTGTAGCTCTGCACTTCACTCAGACTGGAAAGTAGCCAACAAGCATGGCTTGAAATCTGTTAGTTTATGTCTTGAGGGATTTTTTCCAGCTGTATTAAAGAATTAAGACCAAGCTCCCCAACCCTCTCTGCACTGCCTGCATGCTGATCTGGGGCAGGAAAAGAAACAGAGGCATGGTGAGGTAAAGGGATTAATCCAAGGTCAGATTGAAAGTTAAATGTAGGATATAGATATAGATGCTTGCTGCTTGATTATGTTGAAGTCAGGGAAAACAGTGAAGCACTTTTATTTTAACTTCAAAGAAATACAACTGTTTTGCACATGGAAGTGCAACAGCGTGGTACTGGGGAAGGTCTTACATCAAGGCAAACCACAAATATGACTCAGACCAGAAAAATCTCACATTAAAGTTCTCCTAAACTTCGTTTCTCCACACATATACACCTGGTTAAATGGGCTTTGAGTGAGGAATAAAAAAAATATGGGAAAGAAATAGAAAACTCGAGCTGAAAAGGTAAAAATAAACAGAACAAAATCAAGCATAGCTGGAACAAACAGAAGCTCACATGACCTAACAATTTGAATAAGACTGTATTTTTTCCCTTTGTATCTTTTTTTCCTCCTTCTTACTAGCTGAGCCAGGGCTAGTGACAGGCACAAAGAGAAACTATATGAGGGAGACAAAGGTAAAGATAATGGTATTACTGTGCCGGTGCAAAAAACGCTTTGCTAAAGCGTGCAAAAACTAAAGGTCACTTATAAATGTGTTTTTCATTTTCTCTATGGAAAAGCCAGAGAAATGTAAAGAATCCTCTGGAACTATAAGCCAAGAAGATTAGTTTGATTTTTTTCATGATAATGAAGAAGAACTACCCAAGAATATTCTGGTCTGGCTGTATCAGACCAAAACATTCTAGGATTTTAAAACCAAAACAACTACAGCACAAAATATTTATATTCAAGCAGTCCCTGGTGGAGCAAAGGCAAACCTCTTTTTAATATTTATATTTATATTTATATATATTCAATATATATATTCAAACCCACTTGCCTTGCTCCTCTTGGTCTCTCTCTCTGATGCCTCTCCCCTCAGAGCTGTTAGTGAAGGTACTTGGTGCTGTTCTTACACCTGCACCCAGTGACCAGCCCTTACCTTCTGCACCTGGGTCTGCTGAGAGGGCAGGGGTGAAACAACTCTCTTATGGGTAACTAACCAGAGATTAAAACTCACATAATTCAGAATTCTACAGATAAACCTGAAGAAATTAAAGTGAGTAACAATCTGCCAGTTGTGAGAGCTAGCATATGCCAGCCTGCAATGGATGCTTCCTTTAGGTATTGTTCTTTGTTGTAAAAGCCATGCAAAATAAATCTACTGCCTTTTTTAAATTTCATTCAATGGAAAATCCCCTTTAATACTCTTTTTGATATCCTTAAATTCCCAGTCATGCCACCCTTAACAGATGCTTCAGTGATAGATTTCTAGACCCCCAAAGGAAAAGACAAAAAAAAGCAAGAAAATTACTCAAGAAAACAATGCATAACTAGGACAGTGCACTAAAACTCTTGGGTTTGTGGAGGGCAGTGGTAGTGAGGACCTGCTGTAAGCCACTGTCCTAACCTTATCTGATTTTGTGTTGTCCAAGGAAAGCAGTGAGTTCTAGCTGTGTCTGAGGAAAAATTAGTGATTTACCAGCTAAGAAAGCCAAGAATAAAAAGAGGCTAGACAGCTAAAAAAGACAATAATGACCTGTTTCAAGACTGCCTTCATGTCCTTCTTGAAATAATTGGTAATTGCTATATAATGGAATAGCAAATGTACCACTGTGGTGCTATAGCCAGATGTGCTGGCTGTGCATTATTTCACATTGTCCACACTAAGTAAATACCTTCACTGTCATGCAACAAAATTTTACTACATTAACATAATTTCAGTAGTTATGATGAAAGCATGCAGATTGAATGACTTTATTGCTTTAAATTTTGCCCCTCAGCCCAGGGTTCATCTAAGAAAATTCAGCCTCCCAGCCTCACAAGCCTATTCCTTACTTTTCTGGTCTGGCAACTCCCTTCCTTCCACTTTTCCTTCCAGTGCCTCTGGGTGTTTACCATACATGACAAAGTGACAGTCCAATCAATAGTTGGGTCACAGATTTGTTTCTCAGGCTCCTTCAAATCACTGGCTATGACTCAGCAATAGCTTTTTTTTTCATAAAGGAACACTGCTTGGGAGACTGCAGACCAGAATCAAGTCAAAACTGAGCTTCTCAGGGTGTGTTTTACTCCAGCAGACCCTTAAACATTTGCATGCAGGAGGAAAAAGTGCTTGAGAATAAGAACCATGTACCCAGGCAGCCTAGAGGGACTGATGCTCCACAGAGTGTTCATGCAGCAAGCAGCAAAAAACGTGCCTCAGTGTATCAAACACTCTGTGAGACTCCTGAATAGAAATTATTCATGTCATGATTATGGTGAAACAGAGCAGAAAGAAAGAGAAGCAGAGTAAAATAGTAAAGAAGGAGAACAAAGGCACAGAGTGAGGAAAACCAGAGGAGAAAAATGGGAGAGAAAAGAATTGCCAAGCACACAAACTAGCTAAGTGTAAGAGAAAGAATGAGAAAACCTTGTCATGATGTGGTTAAAACAAAATATAAAAGGGAAATGTGGTGCTTAAACATGCAGTAATCTCCTTTTATCCAGTGTATAGGAAACAGTCAACCAATTAAAGTGCACTGAAATATTTTACCTATTTTACACTTGAGAAAGCAGAAACAGTGGGCTTGTATAACTTGTCCAGGTCACATATTAAGTCAGCAATGATCCAGACATGGCTCTCTGACCTGCCTCCATGAAATACTCCTTCTCCAGGGGAAGTAAAGGACATGTTTGCACTCCAACTTTTCCCCTACACGCAGCACTTAGGGGCCTGTAAGGAACCATAAATCTCAGCAGTTCCTCGTTTAAAGTTTGCTTGCAAGGAGATTTAACCAGTTTGCAAATAAAGCAGCTGCCCTCAGTTTCATGGTCAGGAAAGCCCCACCACATCTCACTTTTTCTGTGGTTTGACATCCAGTCCACGCTGCTTCAGGTCTTTGGCACTGAAGAACTTGTGCTGAAAGTGAATGCATTTCCCAGCCTTACCTTCACAACAAGCTACGTGCAGCACAAAACTTTTATAATTAATGGAGGCCAACACAGTATAGAATGCACAATAAACACACAAATTAGCTTCCTTCCAGGGTCCATCCACTCATTCTTTGATTTTTATCAGTTAATTAAATGGCTTGTCAGAAAAGTGTAATGTGGTCTATCCACATATGTGTTGTGTGTTATGTACTCTCAGAAATTACTGATGCACTGTCTAGGCAGCATTGACAGTTATTATTAAACTTCAGCTGGCAGAGGCAAAGTGCACCCCTATTAGTCAACTAGTAATGACCTGTAAAACTGGTAAAAAAAGTAGGAGGAAAACAATTTGCCACCACACAAATTAAAGTAGTGAATGTCCTGGTTTAGGAACACTGGGTTGCATTTGCTGAAGAACTCAGCAGAGAAACAAAACCTTGTGATCACTGACAGAGAACACTTGAGTATGTATGAGTTCTATGATGTATGGCACATGATATATGCTATAGAAATCCTTACTGCCTGGAAACTGAGGGTGTACTTTGCAGCTAGGACTTGGAAATGAGCTAAATCTAAGTTCCACTGAGTTCTTTATGTCACATTACGTACTTTACACAGAACAAACTGACCACAACAAAGGAGCAATCCTATATTTGACCTTCTTGCCCCCAAATGTCAATGTTTCACAGAAAATTTATATTCCATCTGACAGAACTGGGTAACCTTGACCCAGAGGAATAAGAGGTATTGGATTAGGAAGGCATGTGAGTACAGAATTTCTGCTTTCTTTGAGAGCTTACAAATGACTGAAGGAGAAAAATAAGTGGTTTTCTGAAGCTGCACAGTCAGATTCTTTCAATTGCTAAGTCTGCTTCATGCTAATGTCAATGAGCAGCACACCCTGTGCACAAGGATTCTATGGTTTCCTTCAGTTTTCCATAATGCCTTTTCCTGCCAGTGAAACCAGATCCTGCAGTGTTTGGTCTTGAGTGAAATATTTGACCATGATTTGTGAGCAACTTTAACACAGACTGAAAACTACACATAACACTGGAATTGTGGATGGCCCAGGGATTAAGCCAGTGGACTCAGCTTACTGGATATTTTGGCATGCAATGGGAATGCAGATGTGCTGCTGGGCACTGCAATAGTATGAATAAACTTTGTTCTGTAAAGGTGTACATTTTAACTGCATAAGTGAGTCCCAACCCCAAATCAAAGGTGAGGACAAAGATCTCAAAACTGCTAGCATAGTTAATTCCTGTATCCTTCCTAAGGTTTTCTGGAGTGACAAGGGACTTAAACAACAAAAGAATATCAACAGATTGGTAAAGTCCTTTTAGACACTAGTATGGTTTTTAAAAAAAACCCAACTCTACATGCTGCACTTTTATAGAATGTTCCTATCTCCTTTTTTTTTTCAGATTTTTTGAGTTTTTGGTAAAGCCAGGAAGCTTGCTGCTTGCTGACAGACACAGCAGTAAGTAATAGTGAGAATTCAAAGGACAAGATGATTGACATTTCTAAGTGTAAACACAGATGTTTTCCAACCAGAGAGTGGTGCTCCTTGCTGGAGGTGCTGATAAAGCTTCTGCCACATACAGAGATGAGTGGTGGGCAAGGTTAGCTCGAGATAAAGAGGTTACAGCACTGTGCAGTGGAATCCCCTGCATTTGGGCCCTGTGGCAGCAAAGTGAAGCTTTGCAGTACAAACCTCACTGACTTCCTGGTGACTAAACAGCAGAAAATAGCAATAATAAGTTACTGACAGAATATGTAAAAAAAAAAAAAAAGAAAAATCAGCCTACAGCCATGCTTACAATTTACATTTAAATTTCTGCCTGTGTTGAGAATGGTTTGGATACAGGATTTGCTCTCAAGTATAGAGTAGCAGTAGAAAAAGTTACCATTACTTTAGTCTTCTGGTCTTTGTTTAGACAGATTAAAAAAAACAACAAAAACCAAGAGAAACTTTCTGGCAAATTTGTAGCTCTGTCTGGTTTGAACTAAAACCAACCTCATCTATAGGAGAAACTGCTATTTTCAGTCCTTTTTTTCCACCAATCCATTGGGATACATGTCCTTCCGTCACCAGCTGCTATGCCCAAACCAAATCACTTCTTCTTGCACTTGCAAGGTGCAGTTCTAGGAGGCAGGAAGACACAACCTCTGCTACAGCCCTACACTGAAAGGACCTCATAGACAAGATCTCTTCTGGGAATCCACCTCAAGGGCCTGCATGGATGAACAGCACATTCCCAAAAATAAGTCTTGTGTACCAGGGACCAAGGAAGTTCAGCTGACTGGCCATGGCCACTGCTGTGGAACCCACTTTGCACCTGGAAGAGACATTTTTCTTGGGGATTTAGCCAGAGCACATCCTCAGATTCTTTCCCTTAAATTACCAGAATGCAGCCCTACAACAAACTTGAAAATGTATGGTGGATGCAAATAATGACTTCCTCCAGGAAAAACCAGAAACATTTTAAGTGTGGGATGGGTGCAGACCTTAGATAGAGTTTGAAAATTAAATTCTGTATATTGTAATAGTTGAACTCTCATCATGGGTCTTTTTTATGCAAATTTCCATTTTTTACTCTTCTACCCAAAATGTTCATACTTGTGAGGATTATTTAATCAATTTACACATGAACAAAGACAGTTGCTATACAAAAGACCTACAATTACAAAAGTGGACTGTGGAGTTATATAAAAAAGTTTAAAATAAGCCTCAAGGATCTTAACAATCACTCATGGTTTCACTCAAAACGTTTTCTTTACAGTGGCAATCCCTTTTCATAACAAGAAGCAAACCCAAACCAAACTAAAGAAACAAATCCAATCAAACAAAAAAACCCAGCCTACCTTCCTCTCAATTCACATTGATTCATGCATCAACTTATCTAAGTTACAGAGCTTCTGGTCTCCCATCTACTAATTCCTGAATAGTGGGGCTTTCTTTGAGAGGCTGTAAGTAATAGTGTGCCCTGTTATCAGCAGAATGTGTGCAAGATTTGCCTGACAATGACAAGAATAGAAAAGTCATGATTTCTGCTCCCTGGTGGTTTTTTTGTTTCCCTCACCATCTGAATTTGAGTTGCATCTGTTTCAGCATGAGCACATTTTTTGTTGTTTTCAGATTTTTAGACAAATTTCAAGGCCTAATATCCACTGCAGTCACACAGCAGTAAGCTGTTAACTACCTAGGTCAATTTCTTTTTGAAAACTTAGAATTTAGACTCAAATATCCAGAAAATACCTGTTTCTTGTCAGTCCAACCTCAAAATGCTCTCCTCCTAGCTTCTTGTTTCACATTTTTCATTTCATATGTTGCCTAATCTAGAGCAGATGCAGCAGCTGGCCAAAAAAAAAAAACAAAAACATATATAAACCTCATTTTAACCAAAAGACTTCCACAGTGAAATTTCATAGCATTTTGGTGATGTGCATGAACATACCAAGGGCTGGATTGATGAAAAAAAAAAAAACAAAAAAACCCCCAACATATTAACCTACCTCATTCTCTTGAAAAGAATGTCAGTCCTCATGTCTTAATAAAAGAACATGTGGTACTGATTGGTGAGGGGTGGAGGAGGGTGATTTTTCCTATTTATGGGAGCCTGATGATGATTCACATTTTACCAGGGCAGGATGATAGGAATTGTTTCACTTTCTGAACCTCCTTTCTGTTCCTTGCTTGCCTGCATGAGCGTTTCTGTGCCTGTTTAATGCTATTAATGAAGAGATGTGGTAGTAAGAAGAAATTGTGGATTTGGCATCACTAATCCAGCCCTGGTGAAGGCAGCAGGTGGACAGTGTTGGCATTCTCTCCTTTAGGATTCACTTTCCCAGATAGATCCAAGCCAGTGCAGAGACACAGCAACAAGCAAAAAACTGGAATAAACAAAAAAACCATAGAATATTCTGTTCTTTTGCACTACATTTTCACAGAGCCACCATGCAATTCCAGTCCTAAGGGGAATCATTGAATGGCCTGTGTTGAAAAGGACCTTAAAGATTATCTACAGCCTGCCTAAACCAGGTTGTTCCATTCAGCCTGGCTTTGAACACTCCCAGGAAGGGGAATCCACTGCTTCTTTGGTCATTTTTTTCCAGTGCTTCACCACCCTCACCTTAAATAATTTCTTTCTAATATCTCTTTTCTTTTAGTTTAAAAATATTTCCACTTGTCAGTAAGAGAATAAGTATGACTTGGGGAAAGGATACATACATATACATATATACATATATAAAATGTCTGGTGTTATGTAGGAAATTGCATATATAAAAATACTAATTTACAAAGGCAAAACCACTGGATATATGGCATTACAACAAAGCACAAACCAAACAAAAAATGTCATTAATTATTAACTTTCATTGACTCTTCTTTTTTGTACAAATATTTTTCCTGCCTATTGCCATGACTTTCTGGGCTACCTATCAGGGGCACATGCCTTTTTTTACCTCGTGGAGATAAAAAGAAAAATCCTTGTGAGTAAAGGATTTAAGCACCAGTGAAACTGCAAATGTTCTCTACTGTAAGAGTAGAGAAGAATCTGACAAGTAGGCATGTCATTCTTTAATAGTGTTTGCAACAGGAAAAATGTCATCTCTAATAAATTTTTCTTTCCAGTTGCTTTTTGAGAGGAAATTTTGGGAGTAGTTCAAGCCATGAAAGTTATCCATATTCAATGTAGAGGATACACACAAACCTACAGGTATTAGGATGTGCTAGTCTGGTTCATGCTCACTTTTAAACCTAGGTGCAGCCTGGAGTGAGTTTAGATTTTGCAATATTTTATAGATTGTTCTAACAGATGTGACTAAGTTCATTACTTTCTAACTTATCCTCAAGCAAATGAGCTCTTTTCAGTCCCACACTAGTCTGAGAGCCAGGCTTTGCTCAAGTCAACAGTTTCACCTTGATTTTCACTAATTTAAAACAACACCTTCCTCCTATGTATTGGAAACAAAATGCTCAAAGACAAAATTTACCACCCTATAATCCTCTCTTTTCCACTTGGGGATATTTTTATCATGCTTTCCAAAGGTTAATATTGGAACCTGTGAAAATAAATATTTTTAGCAGAAATATTCTAATCTCAAATATAGTAGCACAATTGAAACTGCTGTAATGCAGAAATATTTTTGTGATAGAACTAGCTTGTAGATCTGTGTAACTCTGGCACTTAATGATTTCTGATGTCTGGAAGGTATTAGACTGTGGTTGTAATAATCTCTATAATTGTAACAGTTCATGCTAGCTAGAGTGCACATCTATTCTTCATCTGTCCTTAAACTAATTTGTTCTACGTATGAATATATCACAGTCATCAATTTAAAGTGCCATCCTTTGGCTGTGCAGGTGATTAAGGACTATACATTATGTATGAGGCAAGCACACCAAACTTACACAAATGCTTTTAAGGAGTGTGCCAAATAGCTGCTTTCTGTAAGAGTTTGTAAGTTATTATTCTAATAGGAATACAAGTCACAGCTACAACTAACCAGCAATCAATTACTTCTTTCCATACTTAATGCCTTGGATGATGAGAGTTATGCTGTGCCTCCGTGCTGAATTCTAAAAACAGGTTTAAAAAAAACCAAAACAAGCAAACAAAAAAACCCCAAACAGAACAAAAAAACCCCCACACCCACTCCTCTCAGACCCCCAATTCCCCAAAAGAAAAAGAAAACCCAGCCTTGAAAATCAGGTGATAATAAATTTTCCCACTCGTTGCTGCCCATAAAGTTTTCATTGCGAATAGTGAAATGCTGAGCTCTTAAAATTCTTCTTTTTCTGGAAGGGTAATTATGCTCTACACTGCAGCTAAGTATGCAGAGAGCATCTATTAGAACATCTAGCACATGTATTTCTCTGGTCATGGGTCTGATAGAGAAACAAAGAAACTCTGAGGTCCTGATTTCTTGTAGGACATGAGTCTAGTCTGTAGACCCAAAGGTGTACTTGGCAAAAGCATTCTAAGGGAGACTGAGGACTTGGAGAAGGCCAAATGGCACTGGCAGAGGGCTCACAGGGTTAATCTGTACCAGGAGGGTGGCTCAGATAGCAACACTGGATTACTACCTGATTGATATAGCTGACAGCAAATCAAATACTTTCAAACATTCAGTTATATTCCCAGCAGATGGGCAGTCAACACCAGGGAAACATACAAACAGAAATCAGTCCTCTAAGGAGCCCCTGAGTACAACAGGAATATAAAATTAGCCCCTTATTTCCAGTCTTTGCTTGGCCCTTGAAATTTGACATGAGATGTTGCCAGAGCTTCCTTTGCTCTGGCTCAGATTTGTGTTCACTTGCAAGGTGACCCTCTTCCTGACTGATTATGGAGATGAACAGCCAGATCTACCTATGGAGCACTTATCCCATGAAACTGAGAAATAAAAGCGCTTTCCTCTTCATGTTTCTGAGCTGTGCATGCTCAGAGTCACTGAAAGGAAGGATGCACATAAAGTGAACCATTTCCTGCCAGTACAAGAGGAGCATCTCTTTGGGGACAACATCTCCAGGAGTGATTAAGTGCCAATCACTTCATTCCCACAGTTAGGTACAAAGAGCAAAACCCAGTCCTTGGAAAATTAAAAAGGTTGACAGCACAGAATTCATTGTGCATCTAGAAGCAGTCAAAAGGAAGAGAGAGAAATACAAGATGTGTTGCATTTACATGGGAAGGGGAGGTCATCCATGGGATGAGACAAGCACACCCCTTGCTCCTACAGGCAGGTAGTGTATATTTTATTTTTTCCAATGTTTTACAACCATGCTCAACAAACACTCACAGAAACCCATTAATAGTGCTCTATGACTGTGACTAAGATTTAAAAAAAGCCAAACCAGATGTTACAATGAAAACCCATTAAATATTGTATCAAGAGTCAGTTGCCAAAATATACAAACTTAGTGTTTTTCTCAGCAAAAATTCACTTTGCCATATACTTCTGTGTAGGATAATAAGGCAATGAGTCACACAGATTTCATATATTGGCATATATAGTGGTCATTTCTTCTAGTGTTACTTCTATAATGCTATTGTTTTTTTGGTTTTGGGTTTTTGGGAGGGAGGGAGGGAGGGGAGGGATGGGAGGGAGAGATGGAAGGGAGGGAGGGAGGGGAGGGAGGGAGAGATGGAAGGGAGGGAGAGATGGGACGGGAGGGAGAGATGGGAGGGAAGGAAGGAAGGAAGGAAGGAAGGAAGGAAGGAAGGCAGGAAGGAAGGAAGGAAGGAAGGAAGGAAGGAAGGAAGGAAGGAAGGAAGGAAGGAAGGACGGAAGGAAGGAAGGAAGGAAGGAAGGAAGGAAGGAAGGAAGGAAGGAAGGAAGGAAGGAAGGAAGGAAGGAAGGACGGAAGGAAGGAAGGAAGGAAGGAAGGAAGGAAGGAAGGAAGGAAGGCAAGGAAGGAAGGAAGGAAGGAAGGAAGGACGGAAGGAAGGAAGGAAGGAAGGAAGGAAGGAAGGAAGGAAGGAAGGAAGGACGGAAGGAAGGAAGGAAGGAAGGAAGGAAGGAAGGAAGGAAGGACCTAATGAATGATTATCTACTGATCAGACTATTTTCACCTATTTTATCATGTAATAATCATCACTGAAAAGTTAATTCTTTGAGTCTCTTGTTCAATGGGATAGTCATTACATATCTAATGTCAGGAGATATGGGGAACCAGGAGCCTGGGAAACAAAGAAGGAAACACAGTCATTTCACTTTCTTTTGTACAGGAGCCAGGTTCTCCCTGCAGAATAGGAAACAGCTGAGAAATCACCATACATGGTGCTAACAGTGAAGTTATTTCAAGAGTGAAGGAGACCCTTTTCACCCTGGGAAAATGGTGGAAGATTCTCATGCTTAATGCAATTGGTTCATATAAAATTTGGTAGTTAATAACAGCTACAGAACTCTCCCAAGTATTTATCTTAGATTAAAGGAGGCCATAATTTGTTAATGACAAGCTCTGGCTGAAATGGGAGATAAATTTCGGTATTTTCAGGCCCCATGTCCTTTTTGAGAAGATGTCTGATGTTTTCTTAGAAATTTGGGTTAGGTTGCCTAGATAAGGTTTCTTAGGATTCATTTTGCTTTTACAAAGGTGATATCAGGTCTGATTTAATAGAGCATAAGACAATATATTAAAAGTATATTTAGATTATTTTCTTCAGCCTTCCCCATCCCAGCCATTTTCATATTAATTTGTTAATTTGGAGACAGAGACTGCATATCAAAGGAAGGCTGTAGGCAATAATGAAGGCTGCCAATGTTTGCTGTTTCAGTAGTTACTGTTTTGATTTCTGAAATAGAGGGCAACTGTCATTATTAGCAAACAGTAGAAGAAATTATTTGAGAAAAGAAAAAAGAGAGATAAAGAGAGCAAGGCTCATTCTTTGAGAGGTAAACCTGTGTGCAAATTCTGAGTAGAGAACCTCTCCCAGTATGAAAGAAGCATCCTGCAAATTTAACATTAGAATCAGATGCTCACTTTCCTGCTTGAGAAATATATTCAAAACATAGTTAGTGTAATACTTCTTTCCCTATGCCAATGTTCTGATTAAGAGAGTGCCACACGTATTCTGAAATGCAGAAAGCCAAACCATCCACTGCTTTCTCCATCTTCCTTTTCTGCACAGTGATATCAGACACCAAGAAGTAGTAAAAATTTACTCCAGAATTGATGTGCTTTTCATCAATATATGATCAAGTAACCCAATGCATTCCACCAGAAGAAACCCAAAAAACTCCCCATAAGACCCCCAAAAAACCCCAAAAACCCAAACCAAACCAAAAAAACCCACACAAAAAAAACCCAAACAAAACAAAACAAAACATCAAACTTCATTATGCTAAAGGAGTAACACAAAGCTTAGATAAAACCTCAGGTATTTCCAAACCTTTGAATGCAATCCCAAATCTGAGCAAAGACTCCTTTGAGCAAGCACTTTTAAGACTGAAAATGGCCTCTATTATTCCACTGTAGAATAGACTGATATGATTTGTTTTCAGTGTTCATGTGGGATGCATTTGGTTTGGAAAATGGTCCCTCAAGCTGAGAGATATGTTTCCTGATGTCATGATACTGTTAATGTGCCATAAAAATGATTTAGCAGTTGGGATCAATGTTCTGCATTCTAACAAGCCAATAAAATAGCCCCTATGGTATCCCATCCTTATTATAGGGTCCTATTAAGAAAATGGAAAAAAGAATTGTTCATATATAAACTATTTGGATTCTCCATGCAGGAAAGCTGTATTTCAACAGGAGGGGTGCATTTTAACAGGCTGGAAAGGAACAATGTGATGCCACAGCTCTCATAGTTTTGAATTAGATGTCAGCACAGAGTTTTTGCAGTGTACAAGAAGCCTGGATGTGAATAGAGGAGGTATGATTTTCTGGGTGTTACAAAATAATTTTATTTTCATCTGCAGAAAGGTGAAAAACTAAAGAAAACAGAATAAGCCAACAATAATAAGAGGCATTTTCAGAGTAAAAAGTATAATTTAAGAATATTTTAGAGCAAAATCAGTAGTTCTAACAGGATAGATTAAAAAGGAATAATTCAAAATATACAGTGAAGTGTTAGTATATAAGAGGATTAATGTCTTTTCTGCAAAACTTTACTTGTAAGATATCTTCAAAGACTTGTTTTAATAAAGAAAATGCTTTACATCTTATTGTTCAGTAGCAGTTCTTCCTTGCCCACTCATGCGAGTTTATTTCAACACTCTAGCATCATGCTTTTCAGAAGATCACTTCTCTTCAAAGAGATGAAGGGCTCATTTTAGATGCTAGAGTAGATCAGGACACCAGGTACAGTCTCAGGTTTCAGAAACTTGCTGCTACACACACAGGTGTAGCCCCTTGGCTTTGCCCTTGCCATAATTCCAGCCCCTGGAATAACAGTACTGACAGGTAATCTGCAAAATAAAACTCAGGTGTGAATTCACTCACACGTTTGTGGGTGCTATCCCGGGCATCCTTGGACTGCTGCTATTTCTTTATTACAAACAGGAATCAGCTTTGAGATTTGGTCTAGAAGCAAAATCAGCAGAGGAAGTCAAATGAAGTAACTCTGGGTGCATTCCAACTGTATAGACTTAACGTAGAATGCTTGGCAATTTCTCATCCCAAATATCCCAGAAATGTTTTATGGGAACTTCATTTTCAACCTGTTAACCTAAGCAACTGGAATTTCCTTGGAAACTGGAAATTGCTATAGTATCCAGAGTCTTCACAAAGTAATGTGAAAGGATGAAAAATAATCATGGAAATAGTTAACTCACAGAAAATTAAATAATAGAAATTGTGTGATATAAAGACATGGTAAAAAAAATTGTAAAATTTTTACTGAGTTTTCATGGCAAAGTTTTTGTGGGTGGAGCGAGAGCTACAGAGGAAGAAGCAGCAGAGACATTACATGCACAAAATTGGGAGTGAAGTTGATCTTGGAAAGAAGGGAGGTGTGGGTGAAATGTTTTAGTATTTAGTTATCTTACTGATATTTGATTGTATTAAATTTGATTATATTAAATTATTTTGCCCCAAGAAAAGTCTGTTTTACCTGTGACAGTTCTCTCTTAGCCCTTATCTCCATCCAAAAGCCTTTCATTGTATTTTCTCTCCCCTGTCCAGGTGAGAAGGGATGGTTTTGGTGGACACTCGGTGTCCAGCCATGGTCAAACCACCCCCCAAAGTGTAATAATTGTTCTCATTTTTATTGTACGATATTCTAATGGTGCCTACAGAAAATTGTCCTTTAAAATAACTATATTTTTAAATGTTTATATGCATAGATGCAGTTTAGGCTTTCATTTGATCTGTTTCATGTGTGTGAAAAATTATAGGTTGAAAAATGGAAAAAGATCACACTGATTACAAAACCCAAACAAATTTTGCCCAGTCCAAATTCAGTTACTTCTCATGTTGTAGTTACTGTAAAAAAATACCCTTCTTCCTAAGAAAAGCATGCCTGAAACAAATGAAATATCATTTTTCTTAGAGTTCCTTATCCTTAGCATAGTATCCTTATGTTTGTGTTACAAACATCTGTAACACATACATGGACAACTTTCAAAGGGATTGAATTAATGCTATTGAAATGTACAGACAGGTTCTTCCCACTTTTCCACTGGGAATGTGAATGATAATAGATTTTTACCTATAGAGTAATTTTACCCCTGAAGCTGTTTTTCATCCTGGTTTGGTTTTTTTTTTTTTTTTGTTTGTTTGTGGGTTTTTTGTGGTTTTGGGGTTATTTTTTTGGTTTTGTTTTTTTTGGGGGTTTTTGAGGGGGTTGGTTGTTTTTTGTTTTGTTTTGTTTTATTTTAAATCTGCCTGATAATTTTCAGTCACTTTGGGAGTACTGATCAGACACCACCACCCCCAAGACCAACCAGACCAACTAAAACTGAGTTTTAGGTTTCTGGGAGTTAATGCTGGCTGAGAGGTGAATATTTACTGTTTGTATGGAATCACCAGCCTCCCCCAGCTCTCTTTTCAAAGTGAAAATCAAAACCTAGTGAAAATTGAATAAAATGTGAAAAAACCTGGGTGCCCAGGAAGCTTCCATGAGTCTCTTCCAGTTGCTCCCCCACCAGCAGAGCGCAGAACGGAAACATGGAAAAGTCATTGTCGTTGCACTCTGAAGGGCTCCTATTTCTCTGGCTCCCAGAAGATTACTTATAGAAAGAATATACCAGAACTGTAATACAATAAGCTATAATGTGAAACAACTGTAAGCTCTTGAAGACTTTTAATACAGATGACACACTGGTCTTTTAAGGAATGAAACCATAATTTATACAAGAAGCTGTCAGATACACAGGACCCAAATGGCATTTGAGCACACAGCTTGCTTGCTGACTTGTAGGGATATCAATCAATTTATTAAGAATTAATCTGCACCCCAGTGTTCTCCTAAAACTGCCTAATGTCTTGGCAAGCTACTTGAAAGGGTTCAGTGAGAATTTATAAGGGCAGCTTGGAATCAGGATCTTTTTTTTCTTGCTCAACAAAGGGGATACTGTTTCCCCTCTGAACATATCTCTGTTATAGTTTAACACAGTAATGGATAGGTTTGCCAAAAATCACAGTTTTTAATGGCCTTCAGCGAAACAGTAGATTTGTCTTTGCCTTCATACTGTGTCCTGCATTTATGCTGTTAGAATGGCTCTTAATCTGCCTGGAAGTATCAAATACTCTTGGCCTTGAGAAACACAAACTTGTGCACACACTAAAAAGTACAGTTTGTAGAGTAACCACATTTTCCATGCATGCAGAAGAGTAAGCAGGACTGAAACTAAAGGATCTAATTTCGAGTACTTTCCAGCTTTTGACATAAAAATGGCAAGAAGGCCTGGGCAAATTTAAAATGTGGTATTCATATAGCCTACATAAAATGTGCTAAAATGGCTTGAATGATGTCACTTGAGCAGCAAATCCAAGCTACATGTATTTTTGAACTCTGAGAGTACTGCATGCTTGGCACTGACCAGATATGCAGGGTGTGTGAGGCTGCACACATAAAATCATCTTACGGCTATTTCAAGCCATTAGCAAATAATGCATGGGTTTTACCTACAAATAGCAGAAAGGGATATCACACACGTTATGCAAAGTTATTGCATCTTTCTGATTCCCAGCTTTCAAACATTTCACTTTGACCAAAGCAGTCAATGAAACATCAAAGGGCTGTGTGGAAAACATGAACCTTTACTTGTTCGCCCTTAAGTTCAAGGAAAAAAATAAACAGATAATGGTTATCAATGGTCTGTCAGCTCTCAGGACTGTTTTCTTCTTTTCAGAGATAATGTCTGTGTGTGCACACACAGACACACATCTCTGATTTGGAGTATTACAGGAATACCCTGTAATACAAAACCAGCTCATTTTGAACTACACTCATGAAAAAGTTTGGTTCATGAATATTTTTCTCAATTTTGTGAAAATCTCAGGGTCTGGCCATCTGCTCAACCAGTTTCATTGTTTTTCACTTCAGTGGCTATGTCCTCTAAAACATCAAATGGAAATGATGGACTTGCATTTCTGGAAAAGCCTTCCATTGGTAAAAAACTCTCTCTTCCCTCCTAGAATTCATCACCCAGGTGGATAGTCTACTGCCCAAAGAAGGATTGTTTCCAAGGCCAGAGACCTATCCTTTGCAGCAGGATTATGAGAGCCATGCCAAAGTTTCTGAAAAGGAAGCTTGTTTATACCCATGTTTATATTTAAAAAATGAAACATATTTTTTCTTATCAATTTAAATCCTACAGCTGCCATTTTACTGAAATAATGACAACATTCAACATATTTGAATGCTAAACAAAGAAAATGCACTTTAAATTACTGATATTTGTAGGAGAAAACAAATTGACTGCTTAGTGGCATAATGCTAGACAGATAAATTGACCTACTATAAAACAAGCCTGCCCCTGTTTCTGACTAATGAAATATAAGGCCACAATAACTGTTAAATACTACCTAACAAGTTTGATTCTAATGTCAACAAAATCGGAATTGCTTTTTTTTTTAACAGTGTGTTTCAACCAGCATATTTTTTGTGAAACAGCTCTTATATCTTCTCAATTCAAGAGCAAGCAAAGAATTGTGAGGATGAAACTGTGCCCTTGAAGAGAAGTTCATATTCTCTATTCCCTTTTCCCTCTACCTTATTAATTCAGAACTTTGCATGAACAAAGTGGCAGTAATTAGCCTTGACATGGACCAGTGCCAGGCTTTTCTATCAAGTTTCTTTCCTGTTTATGTTTGAATTACTCCGGGGCTGCCTCTGTGAGCCCTTTGGTCTCAACAAATGTGTTTTTTTCCCCCTTACTCTCATGGTACAAAGAATGTAATCTTAGTTGACTGGAGTCTGCTGAACATCACATTATTTCCTTGACTCAGTTAAAGATTCACAAGCTGGACTGGAGAAAAATGTTTCTGCTAAATAAAGGCTGCAAAACTAAGAGAGATTCTTCTTTCCAGAGAAGAATCGCTTTGCCTGAAAGTTTTTTGCTCGGCATTGCTCTAAAATTTTGTCTAGAAAAATCAGTAAAATCTTGTCTAAAAGAATCAGTATAGATAGGATTTGGATGATGAGGCTCCCAGTGAGTGGTTCTCCCCCTGCAAATTTGGCATATAATGGCTGTCTAATCCTGAGTGAGAGCCACAGTCCCCCAGGTCTGCTGCCTTATTTCCACCTCCTACCATGTCCTCGTAACCAGACACGGGCTGCTCTCATGAGAGCTTTACCGTTGAACCAAAACCTGCTAGGATTGCACTTCTAATTAAAAAAAAGAACATTGGATTCAGGAAGAATATGGAGTTAGTTTAGTGAAGGAAGTTATTCACTTTTGGATCTGCAATGACTCAGCGCCCATCTGAGCTGTTATTTGCTTTCCCACAATGATCAAAAATTTTGATCATAATATTAAAAACCCACAAGGAAATGAAACAATGAGCATTTTTTTAAATCCCAAAATCTGCAGGGGAAATGATTTTCATGAGCAGCTATCACAATGTACTTCAAGTTAAGAGTCATACATAAAGGTTAAAAGAAATCCTTCCCTAGAAAAGGAACTCATCCATAGGGATTAAGATGGCAATAACTGGAAACATTTCAGGAGACAAAAAGACTAATTTTTTTTGCTTACTTCTAGGCATAACCTTAAAAAAGAATTAGGAATTTAAAGTCTCTCTTCTTCATTTTAGCACTGAATATTTGAATCCTTCAAAATGATTTTCTTTTGGAAGAACCTGGACCAGGTAATCAGAATTTGCATGTAATATACAAAAAAAATTACTTGTACAAATATCAGCTTTTTCATAAGACAGAATTGATTTCAGATTTTAAAATTGTTTCTGAACTGTGATGGTTAATTATCTTGAAATGTTTTTGGTGTCACCAAACCCCCCAAATCTCCTTGAAATATCGTTGAGAACTATTAATTCTTGTTTTGGAGGATTTGGCTTCCCCACATTATGACACCGAACTTTGAAAGCCCTTCTCTAAAATCTTCTAAAACTGGATTCTGGCCTAAAAATCAAACTAAAAAATTAAGCCACGGATAAAGGAATGATGTGTCTGACACTGCTTCAATAACTCTTTATACTTACTGGGTTTTAAGTAAGGTTAAGCCTCAACAAAAGCTTGAAACATCCCATCAATATGAGCATATATTTATACCTGAGTGATGTTTTAGTGCAACCACAAGCTGCTGGTGCAGCAGTGGTCTCATCTTTATTTTATTCCTGATGTATTTGACTGAAATTTAGTTGTGGGACACAGAAAGGGCAGGAGTTGAGACATCCTGCTACTCCTCTGGTTAGTTATGTTCCTAAACACGTTTTGATTGGATGACCTAATTGAGGATTGAACTGAAGTCCCCTGGCTTCTGTCTCAGTACTGTCATAGGTGACTTAATGGGTCAACAACTTGGTCTGAGCTGTCTATTCCCTGAGCAGACATAATTTTTCTCTGTCTAATTCCTCCAGCCTCCAGCTATTTACATAGGACCCTATAGATTTTTTTTGTGTATGAACTCCAAAACTATCCCTCAGCTATCATTCTGTTTGTAAGGTTCACTGCTCTCAAATCTATTCACTGTGAAGGCTATTCTGGAGAACATTATGTGTGGAGTTCTCTATACATACAAATGCATTCAATGCACAGATATTCCCAGTGTCAGGAAAAGCTCATTTGTGCTTTTTCCTGGCCACACGGGAAACCATTTTCCCTTTCAGATAGCTGGGTTATTGCTTACTAAATTCTAAACATGAATTTCAAGGTTAAAATAATAATGAAGGTTAAATTATTATTATTATTATTATTATTATTATTATTATTATTATTATTATTATTATTATTATTATTATATTATTATTATTATATAATAATAATAATAATAATAATAATAATAATAATAATAATAATAATCTTCCCAAGCTAAAACATCCAGAGGCTAGATCTTCCTATTACCAGGTTACAATTGTCAGACTTTGTAAGAGCAGATTCAAGACAGAATGGGCCTGATTGATTACACATTAGCTATTGTTATTATTCTCTATTATTATTTTAAATATTGTATTGTATTGTGTTTATAATGGAAGGTAATGTGCCTTGGGAATGGAGCATGCCTGAAACTCATTAGAAATTAAATATATAGAATGAAAGTATGAGAGATAAAATTGCTTTTCTGCCTGCCAGTATAAATGGAATGGTGTATGACAGGGATGGAATAATGGGATGCTCTCAGCTCAGTCTATGTAGGAACATCTTCACTTCCTGCCAAAGAAAATAAAATTTAACCTCATACACAAGCTCATACAACCAAGAAAGCAAACGCTAAACTGAGGAAGGCGAGCTGACTAGAATTCAAATTCTGTCTTGGTAAAGATGGCGAATGTCTGAACCGTAGTTTTTTTTACCTTTGGGATCTTGGCATGAATCCAATCAGAGGTTCTAATTAAAATGAGTTTGATGGTCTCAGCCTAGTTCCTAATTGATGGCAGTTCACACTACAAAACGTATAAGAATTTATTAGAGTGCTTATCTGGAAATTACTGCCCCAAGCGAGCAAGAGGAGGTAACTAAAATGGATTCCAGCAACTTTCCTGCATTTTAGGTAGCATAGTCCTTTCTGGGCAGTCAAAAAAGTGTCATCAATAGAGCATAAGGGATCAAAAATCAAAGCATTCCTCTAGAATTAACTCAGATGTAGAATTGTAAATGTACTTCCTAGTCATTTATTTTAAGACTCAAAACATGGATATAGAAATTATGGCATGTTCCAAGAAGAAATCTGCACAGTATTTCTTGGCATTAAATTGTATGTCATGTTGTCAAAATACAAGTCACTTCAAAGAGAATTTTCTACTTACACTTTGCTAAAAACATTTTATTCAAACTCACAAGAAATAGAGCCTTTTCTTTTTGTTATCCAAAAGGGTAATTTGGTGTTCTGTGTTGAGGTGGCCGCTGGTTCTGTACAGATAAACAGCAAAATTTTCATGTTTATTAAATACGCTGGTGAGAAAAATTATTTGCAAGTTCTAATGCCAGCCAGCAGAAAGACTGTAACTGATGTGTAGAGACCCACACCATTCAACACTTGGGGAGAAACAAACCAATCTTTATATTTGGGGTTGTTTTTTCTTGGACCTAAATAATTTCTTTTTCTCTTGAAACTTTGGGGTGCTTGTTCAAGGTGGCATGCTCTCTTTGAAGAATTTTACCACTGCTAATGACTTATATACTCACGTACAACTAGAGATTTTGGGTAGATCCAAAGGGAACATCTACCTGTAGGTGGAACATTTTGCTTTATCTTCAGCAGACCCACAGCGTGCATTTAGTTTTCTTTTGAGGGAATCTTATCTAATCTTCCTGGGGGAGCAGTGAGAATGGCGTCATTGGCCTCAATGGCTCCAAAGAACAGACTAAAAAGCTAAGGTTTAAGTTTAGTTTTCAGTTTAGATGATGATTATACCCAGGCCTCCTGCTGTGTCTCAGCATTTTTTGTCTTACAGAGCTCATGAGTCTTGTCTGTAAATGAATAGATCTTCCAGAGAAGGGCTCCAGAGAAAAAGCCCAGCAGATACTCCATGATAATCTGAATGTGAGCAATGCTGACAACACAGAGACAAAATACAAAGTGTGAAGATGAGGAGCCTTGAGCAGAACACAAAGTCTGCTACCAATGCACCATAACAACAAATTGTGGCCAATAATTTTGTCTGAATCAAGTGCAGGTCTGTAACATACCTCTGCTATTTTACCTTAACACTGTGGTGGCATAGCTTCATGTCATTTTTCTCAACACCTGGAAGGCCCCAGATTGGTTTTCTGAAGCACAAACATTCCTCACTCCTCTTGATTTCTAATCAACTGCCAGAAATCATGGGCTGAATTACCAACAAAAATCCAGGATATTCATTGAGGCACTTCATTTGCCCAAAAGAAAGGAAGCCATTATTTTGTGCCAGGTGCACTTTTTCTCCTTGGTGAGTGGTGCTACTTGCAGGATATAATTGTTCCAGGAACAGCACTCACTTCCTACTTGTTTCTGGACAGAGTTCAAGCTGTTGACAAGGTTTCCATGCAGTCATTCATATTGGCAAAAGGAAAAGTGCAGGGGAACATTCCTGATGCTAAAATTATTTTTCTTTGGTAGTCAAATTAATTCTATGTTGTCAGAGCTTTAAAAATAGCTTTTCCTAGACTCTTTCTAATATTGAAAAGGATATGCAATTATCAGCAAAACAGGCTTTTGCAGGAAAATGTTGCTTTTTGGGTTTTCAACCTCCTGTCTCTCAGTTTCAATTGACAAATTGACATTCTTCTCAGAGCCCTGTTATTCTTAGACAACAAATTCTTTGTGTTGCTTTAAACACAGGATTCTAAAATAGGAAATTCAAAGTGAAAATAAATCCCTCATTGTACAGATACCCCACTGGATAACAGAGGACAGAAGGCTCTGAACAGAACCGAAGGCTCTGGGGTCACCCTATTGAAGCCTTTCAGTATTTAAAGAGGGTCTATAAGAAAGATGGGTGCAAACATTTTGGGGTAGGGCTTGCTGCAATAGGACAAGAGATAATAGTTTTAAATTAAAATGGCACATTTGGACTGGATATAAGGAAGACATTTTTTATGATGAGGGTTGTGAGGCACTGGAATTGCCCAGAAAGGGGATGGATGCCCCATTCTGGGTAACATTCAAGGTCTGAGTAACCTGATGTAGTTAAAGGTGACCCTGCTTATTGCAGGGGGCTTGGACTAGACAGCCTTTAAAAGATCCCTTCCAACCCAAATCCTTCTGTAATTCTCTGATTCTATCAATAAGCTTCATTTGGTCTTTAAAGACCACCTTATTGCCCTCTCAATGCATATGTATGAATCAGGTCTATATTTGCAAGCTTCATGCATTTTGAGAGATAAATTGTGTCTATAATAATTGCGTCTATACAGTACATGCCATTTAAAAATGGCTTGACATTTTCAAAACATTATTTTGTCTAGCACTTGTGTTAACAAAAATAATATTTCAGTGCACTTGAATCACAAACCATCTATTCAGAATGTCATCTAGAGGCAAATGATAATAAAACAAAAAAATGAAGCAACATTTCTTAGTGCATTATCCCCTTGCCCTGGAGCTATGTAGGGTCTATCTCCCAGTACCTTCCCCCTGACCTCCAACAGCTCCATTTCATTACAGAATTACCTTCCAACTAACATTTCTTTCTGGTTGCTCATACCTTTTTTCAAAACACTCATTCCTCACTTGCTAATCACCACTGACTACTTTTGCCTCAGATTTTCCCTACATATCAGTCCACAGACTGCAAGCATTTCTTGCCTGGAGTATCATTTTTCTTTTTACAAAAGTTTAGCATCACCCATGAGTGTATTCAGAGACCTGTACTTAAAAAAATCATATTATCCACTGGGGTTTTTTCAGGTGAGAGTTGAGTATTCTGTATTCTGTAGTCTGTTAACAGGGGGAAAACCTAGTGGGTTTCTTGTGCTAGTCCATCCATGAATCTGAGAGTTTCCTATTTCCCATCACGTGTTTTGTATCTGTTGCAAAAGTCTCGTAATAATGTTGGACTACTGCACTAATTTCACAGCACCACAGGATTTTTGCTTCTGCAGATGAAAAAGAAAGGCTCATGGCGAGATTAAATAACTTTTGTAGAGTCCCTGGATTGGCAGATACAGATTCTGTGTTCCAGCTCAATGAGTTTCTTAGAAGACAGGTTTTAAAATGTAGGTTTTAAAGAAATGAAAGCATTTTACTAATTTTAAATAATTGAAAGCTTAAATTTATTTTAAAGTTTCAAAGAATACCATTAATAAAAAACAAAAATAAAAGAGCCTTTTCTTTCTCCTTTGAGTCTGGTGAACTTCTTTACCCAAAACAATCTGAGTTAGACATGAGTCGATGGCTCTCTTTGCAACTGTTTTCATTTTGAGCAAAGTCAAAAGTAAGCTTTGATTTTCACATGTTGAGCAAAAGCATCCAGTCAAACAACACCTCCCAATGTAAAAAATACCAATACTGAAATTTGAGCCATAACCAAATCCTCACTAGCCACATACAAAGCATGAGCTGTATAAACTTTTATGTACACATCCAAAACCGCACACAGTCTCTGAATTTCTCCTTAAAAGCTTTAGCTTTCTATTATTTGTTCAGAATTATAACAATCCCTCATCTGTAACCAACAATTGGCTGAAAGCATTAATTTAAGAGGGGGGGGGGGGGTATCAAAGCAAAAAAAACCTTCCTGGCTTTACTCCCAGTGCTCTATGTCTGCACAGAGATGGGGAAAGCTGAGGGGGTTTGGTTTGGGTGGGTTTTTTTTTTTTCTTTGGGGATAAGGAGACCATTTGTAGCATATGTCCTACATCTGGCAGTAGCTCCCTGATAAACACGTGTAGCAGCAGGAACCCAATTATCCCTGTTGCCCTTTTTAGAATTACTATGAGTTGTGCTCTTCTAGGCAGCGGAAATAACACAAGAAGGAAAAAGGCTCTGTTTTAAAGTTTCCACAGCACATTTCCTGGCACTACTCCACAAATTACATGCAGTAACACTCTCCCAAAGAATCTTTTGCTACTTAAATTGTGGTAGGGCCTGCACCACATTTCAGCTGTATACCTTACAAATATTGCATGTAATTGTCAGTGAAGAAAAAGTAATTGTTGCAATTTCAAGACAAAATTTTTATTCATTGCAAAATATTATTTATTCTGAAAGGGGATCTTTTCCTATATTTTTTTTCCATTTTAGGTCCTTTTCAGTTTTAGATTCTACATCCCTCCTTTCCTTCAGTCCCTGATCTTGGGCTGTTTCTAGGCCACTGAGATCACATTGCTCTGTGCTGCAGACAAACCACATCAGCATGCTCAGAAATTCAGATCAGGAGACAGAAAGCACTGAGGTCTTTGTCTTTCCTACTCTCATACTGTTGCTTGTAAGACAGTATAAACAATAGCCTATTAGTATTCAAGAGACTCAGCTTCTAAGCTGGGTAGTTTGAAGAAAATTACATATTAAATACAGAGAAATATAAAATTGCAATATTTGTATTAAATTGTCTTCAGGAATGAACTGTATTTCTGCACACTTTCATCTAAACCCTTTTTGAAGTCTCCTCACATTCAAAATGATTAAATTATTGAGATTATTTTCCAGGCTCATATATATTTATATTACCAAAAAGAATTCAAAATAATAAAACTCCGCATTCCAGACATTTATTGTACAATTAGCAACTAGTTTTTCTGTTTAAAAAGTATTATTTTACTTTCTGTTTTAGATTGAGCCAAAATGAGCCAGCACTATCTTACTATATTCAAGGGAATCATTGGTCCTAATGAGTATCTTACTATAAGAACACCTATAGTATCTTTATAAAATGAATGTCTGTATTTACTCTGGACATTCCTGCTTGGATGGCTGAATTGTGAGAGCAGAATTAAATTTTCCTCATTGTTAAACTGGTATAAATCTGAATAATACATTTATTTCCTTGTCTGTATTTCAGCAGCTTTTCTTCATCACAACAGAAAACTAAGGAGGTAACCAGTTATAACAGCTTTTTACTGCCTGCTTCTATGGGACTTCTGGAAATAATGGGGAAGATGAAAATTGTTTTGAGCAAAAACTGATTAATTGCCTTCATTCTTCTTTGCTCTGATCATCCTCCTATATATCTCTGCTTAGGAAGTTCATTTGTGTTCATGTCTGGGGTGTTTGGGACCAAGGGAAGCATTCCTCCATCTAAGGCCAGGAGGGAATGGTCCAGGCTGCTTAGGAATGTGCTTGCAAAGATAAAGCAATTCAGAATCCCCCTTGGTTAGCTTAGAGGAATGATTCTTCATCAATGTACACATATATATGTTATTGTAACTACTCAGAAAGTCCCAAGTGCAGCCACAATTGAAAATCATTATTCTTGGCCATAGGAACACTTGCAAGAGTTCCATATAAGAGCCACCTCAAAGTTTTAAATGAGAAGGTTAAAAAAATAAAAAAGAAGTATTATTATATTTATTACATGTATTTTAAAAGTGGCAAACTCCTTAAAAGGTAGGTATCTGAGCAACCCATGCCATGGCATTGCCATGAAGAGCTGCTGGGGCTGGGATGAGGATGTGAACCCATTCCCTCCCAGCCCCGGATGCTCACGGCCTGCAGTGCAGCTGCAGGATCCAGCCTTTGATCCAGAAGCCTGCAAACACATGAGTGGCAGAAATGTGCATCCACTGGAGCTTGAGCAGAGCACTGGTCTCTGAGGGAACATGACAGAACCCACACATCCCTGGAAACACAGCCTGCTGCCTTCTCTCCTGTACCTGTACATGTACAGCCATGCACCTGTGGCTAAAATCCCACCTTTCAATTAAGATGTTAATTCCTGTAGCCTAAATCTTAGAATATTTTTATCCCAAGAAACCTTAATTAGTGTTTCTGTCTTGCTGTCACTGTCCATGCTGGTGGTAGAATTTCCAGGGAATTCACATGGGTAACTGTGCCTCCATGAAACATAAACTTAGAATGGTTTAGGTTGGAAGGGGCTTTAAAGATCACCTGCTATAGTCAGGGACACCCTTCCCTAGTCCAGGTGGCTCAGGGCCCCATCCAGCCTGGCTTTGAACACTCCCAGACATGGCATCCACAGCTTCTCTGGGCAACCTGTGCCAGGGCCTCACCACCCTCACAGGGAAGAAATTCTTTCTAACATCTAATCTAAACTTATTCTCTTTCAGTTAAAAACCATTGCCCCTTATCCTGTCACTATTTGCCTGTACAAACTGTCCCCCTTCCTCCTTTTTATAATCTCCTTTCAGGTAGTGGAAGGCTCTAATGAGGTATCCCCAAAACCTCTGCTCCAGGTCGAACAACCATGGGGATCAGAGAAAATAAAAGACCTCATCTCTCTTTTTGATCCTCTCTGTTCCTTTATGTAACAGTTTGATTGGATGCAAAGAACTTGTCAAAGGAGATAGAAATCTCTTAATTCCTTTAAATACACTTGCACATTCTGTATATTCACAAAAGGTTAGACTGCCATCATCAAGCATGAAAGCACTAGTGAAATACAGCAACTATGCTGGAATGGTGCCACTAGGGAAAGAAATAATATTTAAATGAAATTAGACAGAGATCTCAGGCACACAGAACATAAATATTTAATTTGGAATTTCACCAAGACACTGGGGCTAACACCTTTAACTTGGCACATGCAAGGTTTTTAAATGACCACAAATTTTATGAGGACCTCAGATTTCACTGCCCCTTTAAAGGATTGTCTCCCCAGTGGAAAAGATCTGGTGAGAAGCTGACTCTTTATTAGCTCAGGTGGGAATTTGGTCTTTGGTTCTTATTTCATTAATGTAACAGAATCACAACACTCATGCATAGAATTTGGTGGTAAACAAAATTTGCTCCTGAAGGCTTTACTGGGAATTCATTGCAAGAACCAATTAAGCCAAGCATATCTTACCTATGAAGTGAATTCAAAAGTAAATGACCCAAATCTTACAGAGGCTTATTAATTTTTGCAGGAAAAATAAAAATAATCTGCTCTTTTCTCTTTTTTTTTTTTAACCATCCTCCAGAACTTAAAAATAAACTAAAATCCCAAAAAACTTCAAAGGGAAGAGAATTCATAGGTTAAATAGAGTAAGCATCCTGTATAAGTAGTCTTTGCTTACTAGAGTTAATTTATAGGAGTTTTTTTTTGTTTTTTTTAATAGAGAATGTTGGTGTGTCTTGCATTTTTTTTTTTCTGGGAATACTGCAATTAGCAGAAGTCAGAATAAAAACAGTAGGTGCTAAAAATTCTCCCAGATAAAAAAAAAATCTTTAACACTGTGGCACATTATCAATTTAGGCACAGTGGGTTTTAGACAGATAATTAGCAAGTCTTGCTTGACCAGCTTCCATACTGCTGCAATGAAGACTAAGAAAGAGACTGTTTTTCTGCCAGTAATGCAACTTCTGTCCAATAAAGTTTTGTAGGCCCTAATACAAGAATTTTATGTATGTTCAGTATCTCATTTGTATAGTGAAATGAGGCAAGAAGTAAGATGCATATAATTAATCTTAGAGTGTATATGTTCTGCAAGTGATTTTAGGAGGAAATTCACATTTTTCTCTCATTAAAGCTGGTTGGGAATATATCTTCCAATTAAAGTGACTTTTTTTTAAAATTTTATTTTGAGTAGTGTAAACAGTTGAATATCAGAAAAAAATGAGCTTGAAAGATTTCAAAAATCAGGAATGGCAAGATTTTCACCATGCCACAGGTCTATGTGTGAACATCCAGACCAGACAAGTAAATAATAAACCTACATCCTCCTCTATTTGTGACCCTGATTAAAATTTGAAGCTAAGTTTTTCCAGCAACAAGAGATAAAGCCATTTTTCTAGGGGCACATCCAGATGGTGATTTATAAACCATAGGAAGCTTGATGTCATGTTGAAAATTCAGCTGCATCCTGGCTGATGCAGCTGTTCTGGTATGCAAAGATAACTGCAAGCACAAGTTCTAGTTAACTTCACACATTATTTTTTTACATGATTGTGCAACAGAGATGACATAAGAAGTAATGATCTGAACCCCATTTGCATTTACTCCTAGTTCCTCTGGCAGCAGTTGTGTGCCATGGTGCCAGGACAACATTACAGCCTGAGATCCTGACCAAGAACATCCAGACTGACCCAGTGCCAGGCTCAGGAGGTGGAGGAGGAGGAAGAGGAGTTGTCCATCACTGCACCAGACTTGGACAGTACTGAAAAGAGGCCAGAGATTGCTTTGCTTATTAATACTTCCTCTCTTATCCCACATGTCCCCAAACGTCTTCTGGTCTGCTTTGTTTTTCTCTATGTTTGAATTCAGAAGATGGCTTTTAGAAGCTGTAGAAGGTGTTGTTAAGTTAAAGCAATGCTGAAGTACTAAACAATATACAACATGTGTATTTCAACACAATATTTCCTTGTTCAATAATGATTGCTCAATATATTGAAAGGCAATGATATATTTTAACAAATTACCAAGATGACTGCAAGACCAGCCAGAAAAGAGACAGACGAATGATATATTTTCTAATATAAGTTTAAAGGACTTTCTGTTGACTTTTTTTTTCCTTTCAAAGTAGGGACTAGCATCTGGTGAATAGGAAAATATACTGGAGATGGAAATAGGTGAATAGGAAAATATACTGGAGATGGGGAAGGCTAATGTAAGAAAATGCCACTGCAGTGAACAGATTCCAGCAGTCCAATTTGAAAACCATTGCATATTTAATAGTTACATGTACTTTATCATTAAAGTCTAATGACCAGCTTCCCTGACATCAAAATCTAACTAAATTAGCCACAATGAGCCAAACCTGGGGTCAAAAGTCAGTTAAATGGACAAGAATTGTGTTCTGTATGTGCAGAACAGGTGGCAAAACAGGGCCAGCCTCTCTCTAATCCTCCTGGAGATGTGATACCGATTAAGCAGATATTTTTCTAATTTCAGTGTAGCATACCTGATCCTTAAAATGAGACTTTAGCTCTTGGGGAAGTTGATGGCATATAATTTCCTCTCATTTAGACAGATTGCTTGAGAAGCATGCTAGCAATAAAGATAAGCTTTATTTATCATAATTATAGTGACTTGTTCTTTTAATTAATTTTCCAATTCACACTAATGTTTATATATTAAACAATTTACATTACTGCTTAGTGGAGGTAATATTGATATTACTCTTATTTAAAAAAAGTGTGTCTCCATTTATGGTATAAACATACACAATTGTGTAGCATCATTTAGGAAACCTGCTTTGTGTGCCATGGCAGAAATTAGCTCATCAAATATGTTGTATTTGGTAGATACTGAAGTCCATTAGAAGCATCATGTCTCTTTCCCATCAATTTATCAAACTGTTGTCTGACTGGCATTTCCTGATTACACACTATCTTCTTTATGCATTTTCTTACACTTCACTACCCGGCTCTGTCAGAAAATGACGGCATCTTTAAATTAACATCCATCCATCTTTAAATTACTTCCATTCATAACTCCTTTAAGCCAGAGCCAAATTAAATTCCAAGGAGCCTAGAAGGGGAAGAGCTTATAAGGAAAGTGAGGTTAAATGTTGTTTAAATGCACATTTTCTTAATATCTCAAAGCTCCTTGCCAGTCTTGCTTAGATGTTTACTGTTGTTCTGCCAAGTTGCTGACAATTGTGACTTTTAAGTCGATTTCATTGTTAGAACAGCCAGAGGAATGAAAATTAGATTTAGTTACTATATAATCAGTATGACTATCAGAAATAATGGTGTCTCCTTTCCTTCAGCACACACTTTGTACTATGCCTCAGTTTGTGGTGTTTGCAGACAGGATGGGAATTGCGCTGGGGAGCAGCCATGGAGCTTGCAGGGAGAGCACCCCAGACTTTGAGTTTTTTTGATTTTTTGGGGTTTTGTTGATGTTGTGGTTTGTTTTTTGGTGGTTTTTTTTTTTTTATTTTGGTTGGTTGGTTTTTGATATGTTCTTTGCTGAGTTGGCTGTCTCTTCTCCCTCCAACAAAAAAAAGGCTGACAACGCTATGCTGACTATTCTAATAACATTCAGAAACAAATGGAGAACAAGCTCGTGAGAGATGGGTGGTTCAAACATGTCTTTGGCTCTCTATACAGTGGATGCAAATATATATAGTTAATTTTTAGAAATATTTTTCTGCCGTTTACAGATATCTTCCAATTAGCATCCTTCTGATTCAGTGAGATTGGCCACAATTCAAACCACACCAAAATTCACTTTGATATTCAACACATCCTCTGTTTTTAATACTTCATCTTCTCTCAATTTCTGAGAGATAAAGAGTATTCACAATATATCCTGCTCTGAATATAGACTTCTCCTTAAAATAGACTTCACTGTTATTGTGTTTTTCCCAGCCTCTCCTACTCCCTGATCTTACCAGATGTATTTGTACTTTCTATTCCATCTTCTCACTAACTAATATTGCTCCAGATGAAATATTTTTTAAATTTTGAAAATTGCACCAAGTTCAGGAAAATTAAAATATCATCAAAAGGGGGTTTTTAGCAGTAGAATGTAAGTTATGGTAAGGACACCTATCTGGAATAGATCTGACTCAGCAGGGATCACTCTTGGTATGTTTAAAGTCCTGTCCTGAAGTATTTTACTTGACTACCAGAGTAAAGATACAGATATCTGTATCTGGCTACAGATATACACACACTTGAGAGAGCTAGTCCCTCCAGGTCTGCTTTCTCTAGCCAACTGCAGTGCCAGTTTGGTCTCCATTTTCTCTTTTCTCTGAGAAATTGCATTGTGCTCATAAATTCACACCCAAAATCCAATGACTTACACTTAATTTCTGCTTCTATTCAAAACAGAATATTTCAGGAAAGAGCATTACTCAGTTTCTGTTGGCAAGTTAGCAAACAAGAAATAATGCTTTAAATAGGCTTTTCATTGTGCTTAAAGAGAATAATGTTCTCCAGCTTTAAATTCTCTCTATATCAACATAATATAAAGGGTCAGAAAAACAATCCCTCAAAAACCCAAAATGCTGATTTTATCATGAGACATATCAAACAGCTAGTAACAACAAGCTGCTCTCTTCCAATATCAAACCTCAAAAATAGAAAGAATAAGTATTCCTTTTTTCTTAGAAAAAAGGGCAAATTTCCTATTGTGAAGAATACATTTTTGCTCCCACCACAAATGAAAACTTTTATATTTTTCACTTTTATATTCTTTTTTTATCGGTCACTGCACTTTAAAAAAATGTGGTAACAATAATATGCTGCTTGTAGAGTATAGAAAATATTTGAGATATTTCCAGTAGGTGAAAATAACATGTTTTATTCAAGCACTTTGAGGCCCTTGGGGTATCATGCACAAAAATTTTGTTCTGTGTTCGCACCTGAGTGAGAGGAAAAGCAAAGTATAATGGAGTACTAGCTTAAAAGTTTAACCACTTTTGCATCAGTACACTTCTTCTTTAAAAAGCAATAATACCAGCAGCTCATGCTACTGAGAATTTAAAGAATATATATTTTTATGCAGTGTGCCAGCTTCATAATCAACAACATCTTTTATTTAAACAGTGCTTGCTCACTACTGAAACACCTTAGGCTGTCAAAATCTCCTGGTCTGAAACACAGTCAAGGCTTGTGCATTTCAGGAGGGAGAGCAGAAGAATAACCAGACCCAGTTCCTTTGTTCCTACCCAGCCTTGGTTGCTAATCAATTTTTCTCGGCCTCCAAATCTGTAATTATGGTGTTGCTTTCAGGCTGCAATAGAATACCAGGTTTACACAGCACAGGGAGAGATAAACAAGTACTCAGTGCAATTTGAAAGGTTTTGACCTTTAAAAGCTGTTAATCTACACGTGAATTATAATTAATCAATTAAAGGAGATTCAGTCTAGTACCAACATAATTAGATACAATTTTACTGCTGAATAAGCCATGATAACCCCATACAAATGAAGACAGAGTCCACTGCTCCTTACATTTTCCAATGTCCCAGCTCGGCAGTTTTAGCAAAACTATGTAGGTTTCCCAAGTGGGATTTTTATGGCTTTGGAAAGCAGAAGTGTTGAAGGGTGAGACTGTGTTCCAAGTTCAATAATATGGAATAGTGCTTGGAAAACCCTTCTCGCTTTAGCCTACACACTGTCTTCAAATGTTTCCCTGAGAAAGAAGGGAAGGAGGAAAATGGGATCCAAGGCACTGCAGGAGTGGAAAGAAGTGGTTGCTGATTTCCATTGTTTTCTGGCATCTTTGAGGCCAAATTCAGGGGTAAAACAGTAAACAAAACCCACATAATGTGTGTTGTATTTAACCACCACAGCTAATGGCCCTCAACCTGACTCCAGTGGGAATATGCAGTGATTAGAGACACCTGCAGGTTAATAATTGGAGGCATCTAAGCACAGAGGCAATTAATGTAGGAAAACTCTCCTGAGGTTGGAGAGGCAGCACTGTTTAAATAAATAAATAAATGAATATGTATGCATACATAAAAGGGAATACTTTCTATTCCTCTGAATAGTCTACCTTTCTACAGGGATTAGGGACAAAGTCATCACTGGGGCATCCTTCAATATCAGTAGAAGTCTTGTCCCAGAAAAATGGCTGGAACAAAGATTTTGATCTCCTTTCAAAAGTTTATTAGCCTCAAACATTAAAAGTGTTCAATTTGGATACATATTTTGAAATTCAGTTTTAGTCCCAACTTTGAAGTTTCTCTGTAGAAACTTCACTTTAATTTCAAAGGCATTTTTATGCCTTTTACATAGCAGAGGAAATAAGACAAAATTCAGACATGGGAGAAGCTACTGAGGGATAGTTTTACATGCCTGAATCCACATATCTATGAATGATATGGGATGTATTGCTTGCTGAACTTTGTTTCCAATACATAGCTGGCATTTTAAGAAATTACATGTAAACCAGAAGAGATAATATTTTTTCCTGGAAATTTTCAATCTTTCAGGTAAAATTTCTCACCCAAGTACATATGAAGCAACTAATATTTTACTTCTCATTTTCTCTTCAAAGCCTGCTGCTAAAGTAGATGTTTCAAGGGTAAGTAGCAAAGGCTAATGTATTCCTCAGCAAAATGAAAAAATGATAAAGTGAAAAAATACATTAAAGGACATTAAAGGATAACTCTGACCATGTGACCTGGTCATAAAAAAAAAAGCATTTTCAGAGAAAGGAATCAAAACCATGCAAGGGCATGAATTATTTATAGACATAAGGGTCCCCAGGAAAAGTACAAAATTTGTCCTCAAATGATTCAGTTTAAGAACTATTCCAGTTGCTTTTCCTTGACTTCTAATGAATAAATAACTTGCTTCAATCTTGCTACATTTTCCTTGGCTGATTTTGGCCTGAAAACAGGCATCTAGGTTATCTAATGCTTCCTCAGTATTCTGGTCAGAAAAGGACTCTGCAGAGTTCTTACATTTTTGGGGCTGAGAAGGGTCTGAAATAATGAGAGAAACATGGTCAGGAAACAAAAAATGGGAAAGAGGGAAGGGAAGGGAAGGGAAGGGAAGGGAAGGGAAGGGAAGGGAAGGGAAGGGAAGGGAAGGGAAGGGAAGGGAAGGGAAGGGAAGGGAAGGGAAGGGAAGGGAAGGGAAGGGAAGGGAAGGGAAGGGAAGGGAAGGGAAGGGAAAGGGAAGGGAAGGGAAGGGAAGGGAAGGGAAGGGAGGGAAGGGAAGGGAAGGGAAGGGAAGGGAAGGGAAGGGAAGGGAAGGGAAGGAAGGGAAGGGAAGGGAAGGGAAGGGAAGGGAAGGGAAGGGAAGGGAAGGGAGGGAAGGGAAGGGAAGGGAAGGGAAGGGAAGGGAAGGGAAGGAAGGGAAGGGAAGGAAGGGAAGGGAAGGAAGGGAAGGGAAGGGAAGGGAAGGGAAGGGAAGGGAAGGGAAGGGAGAAGGGAAGGGAAGGGAGGAGGGTTAGAGGGAAGGGAAGGGAAGGGAAGGGAAGGGAAGGGAAGGAAGGAAGGGAAGGGACGGGAAGGGAAGGGAAGGGAAGGGAAGGGAAGGGAAGGGAAGAGAAGAGAGAGAAGAGAGAGCAGAGAGAAGAGAGGAGAAGAGAAGAGAAGGAAGAGAAGAGAGGAGAGAGAGAGAGGAAAGAGAGAGGAAGAGAGAAGGAGAAGAGAAAAGGGAGAAGAGAAGGGAGGAAGAGAAGAGAAGAGAAGAGAGAGGAAGAAAGAGAAGAGAAGAGAAGAGAGAGAAGAGAAGGAGAAGAGAAGAGAAGAGAAGAGACAAAAAGCAGCCTCCCAACTAAGCCCAAACCAAACAAAACACAGCACAGCCGCTGATTCTGCCTACCAACCTGAAGCACTTTTCCCACCCTCTCTTGTTAGTGGAAAGAGATGAGGAAACTTTCTCATCTTTCCCTCTCCTCATGCACCCTTAGGGCTGCAGCTTCAGGCACAGCAGCCCCCGCCCACATACTGGCCTGTATTTTAGCTTCAAAACAAGTCAGAATAAGGCATGGAGCAGATATCTGTTAAAAAATACACTTTTCCAGAGCAGCAAAAAGTCCTGCCAAGTCTCCCTGGACAACCAGGCCATGGACAGCCATATACATTTCTCTTGCTTCTTACAAGATATGCCCCACCTGCCTGCATTCTTCTACCACCATGCATATTTTCTTGATTAAGAATAAAACTAATTGAATTATAAATGTGTTTTTAAATACTGAAAGAAGGGAGGAGAATTTTTTGGGGCTTTCAGCTTTCAGTTTAATCCTGTTAGTTGACAGTAAACCTATCCCAGTTTCCTTGCACTCAATTTCCAGAACATTTTAGCTCACATTTATCAAAATGATAAGCTCAGGTGCAATCAGGACATGGCAGAAAGGTCTTTCTGAGAAGAAGGGCAAGTCATTTATTTCATATAACTTGCTCCTTTTTGTTCTAGACATTGTCAGAATAAGTGGGCCACACTGAATTTAAAGGAGATGAGCTATTATTACATTGTACTCCAAAATCTTCAGAGAAATACCAGAGATAATTGCCTTTAATGTCAATTTATTAAGCAACATTCTTGTGTGGTGCATCTGTATTGTGTGTTCAGGAGTAGAATTTCTAATTCTACTTGTAATTTTTTGTGTTTACAGAAAGCCAGAACTCAAAGAGCATAATTTATGTCTAAATGTCCCCTAGGGTAAGCATTTTCCATGTAAAAATAAGTTATAAAGAGAGAGAAAAAAGACATGTGAATTCTCCCAGAGACATGGAAGATGTGTAATAGAAATGGCAGTTAGGGCCCGTTTGTATTCTTCCCTAAGAGTTCTCCTGGCAAAATGACTTTTCTCCACTAATTTCTTCATTGTGTTTGTTGGTAAACAATATAATTCTTATTTGCAATGTTTAGCAGAGAAAGAAGCAATAGTTAAAAGCAAAATAAAAGACAATTAGCTTGTTCTCTAGTCTATAAATTTTAGGGTTTATAAAGGTAAATGTAGTTCTCTCTGTAATGTAGACATTACTGACAGTGCAAGACACTACATATAAAGCAACCTAATAAAATGAATGTGAATGTATGCACAATATGACCTAGAAGGTAGGAATAATGACCTTCTGAACTCAAAAATGTGAATTGTATTTGGGCCATGAGGCTGGGGCAAGCTAACTGAGGGCAGTGGCCTGTGTAAGTGCCTTCAGATGCCCCCACCCTGCCTTAGGGGTTTAAGAATTGGAAAAGATGTGGCAGCATTTGTAGGGGTGCAGTTTGTTCTCCTACCCCTCTTAGGGATGATGGATGAGCACAGACCTCAGCAGAGATTTTTTCACTCAGCTGAGCTCTGCCATTTGGCTTTGTTTAATAACACAAAAGGAGCTGCATGACACAAATCACTCAGTGCAGTGGTGGAATGGTGAGGTTTTCCATCAAATGCTTCTATATGTTCAATTTCCTAAAATCTTTAGCAACCAAGTTCTTAATTTACAATTTTCTTACATTTCTAAGTACGTGAGAAGTTGAGTTACAGATGACAAGTGGAAACTAAGTGGTTTGTCCAGGACAAAACACATGGAGCAAGATTTCAATGAGGTATTAGTCCTTACTGCAAGGTTAGGATTGTCCTTTAATTTTGGGAGAAATGTAACACAGGAACATTAAAAATGAAGAGAAATCTTATTCCTTTCTCAAAGGAAACCTCTAAGATGTTGCTCATCCAAGTGATTTGATTGGAAATTGTTTGTGGTCCTCAAAACATCTCTCTGATTTTTGTTTTTCTTGTTACCATTGTAACAATAATGGTATTGTTTCATACACTGCAATAATCAATATTGCTTCATACACTGCATAGTTTATGAAGTGTATGAAGTTATATGGAGTTATGTAAATTCTGGGGTAACTTGTGTGACTCGAGAGTTTAAAGACAAATGCTTTTTCAAGAATTCTCACTGTCATGGCCACCAATATTAGTTGAGCTATACATCCCCCTCTGAGATCAGTCTCCTCAGGACCTTCAGCTCTGTCTGATCCATAAAGATCTCAATTAAAAGGATGGAAGAAGTGCAGAGCCTCTGCCCTGTGAACATCAGCTCAAATCCAGGAGGAATCTACCTCTCACAAGCTTCCACCCCAAGCAATCAGTAAATCAGGATATAAGCACACTGAGTGAGCCCACAAACAGGAACATCTGTATTTTGAGAGCTACACACAACTAGCCAAAACTCAGTTAAACAGTAGGTATCAGACAGCAGGTATCTCTGCCTGACAAAAGTTCACATGCCACTTTACTAAGGATGTTTTAGTACCCCACTACACACATTTTCAGATAAACCAAGTCTCTCTCACTCTCTACAAAGAATATGTAGACGCCTGCCTTACTGTTCTAACATGGCTTTGTTCTGCTGTTCTACATCAATTCCAGCTTCAAAAAACAAACAAAATAACAAATTTGGATACAGATCTTAATATCATAAAACATCTAACAACAAAAATTTCAATGGCTTTCAGTCAATACTTTTGCCAAATTCTCAAAATCTGTAAAGAAATTATAACCCAGACATCTTAAACTTGAAAGAATAGCCTATTTACTCCTAATACAGGATCTGGAGTTAGGGCTTTAAAATTTAAAATTTATAGAGCCCTAAAAACTGATGTTGGCAGGCAAAATAACTTTAAAGTACAAATATCTTCCTGGATAACCTATATATTTCTCAATAAGCCAGTATCATAGGTCTTTAGAGAATGCAACAAATTCTAAAGTAAACTTTATTACACATTTTCTCTTCCAACTCTGAAAATTACAGGAATATTTGGAAAAGTAAAAATACAATACCTTTTTGCTTCCAACCTTAACATTCTGTAGCTTGGAGCAAGCCTTTTAGAAAATTAAAATATTTATAAAGTGTTTTTCATCATCCTGGGAAACACAAACTTAATCTCAGCATAAGTGTTGAGATTTACTAAGTGACCCATCAGCAATGGATATTAGCTAGTGTTTCTAGTACCCAATGTGGGCCACAAGGAAATTTTGTCTAATATCACACTTCTGTATGCTCTTCTGGATTGCAGAATCACAGAATGCCCTGAGCTGGGAAGGACCCACAGGATGCTCAAAGTCCATCTCCTGGTGCTGTTCAGAACACCCAGGAATTCCCCAGCACGTGCTCAAGGGCATTGCCCTCTCACTGCCTGAGCTCTGTCAGGGTTGGTGCTGCGACCACAGCCCTGGGGAGCCTGTTCCAGTGCCAGCCACCCTCTGGGTGAGAAACCTTTTCCTAACATCCAACCCTTACATCCCTGCAGCCAGCCAGAGGATGTGAAATACTGGAGACAGTATCAAATGGAGGCCATAAAGGCACGTGTGGATTTATGACATGAGCCTCATGCACTATTTACAGAGTTCTCAGAGTAAAAAGGCTGATCATTTATACACTCATTAAACCAGCTAGGTGCTAATTTTTTAAGTAACCTTAATCTGAACCTGCAATCTGAAGGAAAAAAATATAAATATTCTTTTGCTTTGTGGGATGCTGCTAGGAATGCAGTGCCTAAAAGAAAAATATAAAACTTGTACTGCAATTTTGTTATGTCGAGTGAAAGACTGAAATTCAGCTATTAAACAATTAACTTTCAAAACTAATATATGGCTGGGTTATGGACATCTTTTAATCATTCTTATCCCCTTGTGAGGCCTAACTCTTAGATTTAAAATTAAGGTACTTTTGAAATAGAATTTTTTCATGTCACAGTGATTATTTTGAAAGTCAACGCATATATCTTAAGTTCAAAAAAAGTTCAAATTTTATTATAGAAATTCACCTTTCATGTACCCATCATGCTTCACCAAGAAGATAAATTTCATGTCCGGCTTAATGAAAAAAAAATTCTTTTTGTATCTATTTTTCTGTAATAACTATGACCATGCTAGGGTCCTACAGTTATCATACCTGGCTTTTCTTTTTTTATACTAATTTCTTAAATGTTTCAAAACTCTTTTCCTTCACTTGCCATATTCCAAGATATTGTCAAATTATATTCTTTCTATACAGAAGATCTGTATAATCAACTTGTATTAGGTTTTGTGCAGAATTTTTTTCAGATGAAGTGAAAATATCTTTGGAATTAAAAAAATATTTATGTAAATATAAAATTATTTTATATTTGTCAGTCCTGGGAATTGTTCTGTGTTTTAGATGAGTATTTAGCATTCCTGTCAAAATACACAGATATTTCTTAGACTTTTTGGTTGATCAGTTGTGTGAAAAACATGTATTTGAGCTCTACTTTCACATGTTGTGCTGGAAAATGACTGTCAGATATGTCACTACTCACAAACTTTTTCACTGGGAGAGATTATCACCATTGGGATAACAAAAGCAATTCCTGACTAAATGCAATTAAGTAAATCAGGTTAAGCACCAAACATTTATTGAACAGCATGTATGATCAATCTGTATAGCTAATTATAACAACAATATAATCCTCATAGACTGAATTGTTTTCAATAAAATCAAAACTAAATGTATTCTGTGAGGTAAAACCAAGATCAGATTAATCTGAGTCAACACATGAATCTTTTATCAAGATTTGTTCTATGAACTGTACATTGCAGTGCCTTGAAAAAAATCTCTGTCATGACTCAGAGTGCCCAGTATCTCCCCCTCACTCAGGATTTCAGTGCTGGAAATGTTTGCTGTTAGCTGAAGCTCTGACCACGCTATTTCTACTCCAATCCCATCTCCAGGTGCCACTATTTCCCAGGAAGGTCTGGACCTGCATCCATCTATTGCTGTTTTCTAAGATTAGTTTGCCTTTCTGGTTTGCACTGCCCTAATATTCCAAAATTATAATCCCTTAAATGAACTAAAGGGAGCCTTCTCTGAAACAGAAGGTGGGGCAGCTTGAAAAGAGAAGGAGAAGATAGGTTAAAATTTAAAGTCAGCTTAAAATTGAATATATAAAGAAGCCTGTAGAGACACACACTCTTTGTCCAGAACACAACACTTTGTCCAGGAGATCAAAACAAAGGAGTCAAAGAAAGTACCATAAAGGCTTGTCACTGGCTTGGCCAATTAAATACAGAAAACAGATGAAACTGGAAAGACAATACTTTGTGGTAATCAAATGCATAATGGTTATATGTAGGTGGGTAGTTTGATAAAATAATGTATTGCATCAGCTTGTGGAACACCCCTCCTGTCACAGACCCTAACTCTAATTACAATGTGAGTTTTTTGTATGTGAGGTAATTCACTATTAGTGTAGGTCAGAACATTTGAGTGAGATGCTGGGATCTGAGTCTGGGGGATGAGCAGACATGCCCTGCCTCAGAGGCTGCTGGTTGAGCCCCACAGTGATGCTGGGAGAACTTGCCTAAATTGCTGCACAGATGCAGGGTTGGAGAATTTAGTGATTTCACAACTTGTTTATTCTTAGTGGTATAAAACATATTTGTCACAGTCCTCTGGTCCAAAATGCTTTCCAGGTCCCTGGACTTAGCCCTGTAGAGATGGTCTAATGCAGAAACCATGAACAAAATCTCACAGAAACAACCAAAGGCCCTGCTGACCTGACTGACCTTTAGATTGGACTGCGACTGTACATCTGCTTTCATTTAACATGAAACTGAAGTTTGATAAAGAGAGAGATATTACCTTTCACGTTTTTGAAATCCAATATTATCTCTTTATTTCTTTTTTTCTTTTAACCTTTAGAACTTTTTGGTGTATGGTTACTTTAGTAAAGAGTCTGCTGTAACACATATCCAGCTGATGAAACTATCGGAAAACAGAAATCAAGAAAGGTGTCCTGGATACCTTAAAAAAAACCAAACAGAAAACCGCAACATTATTTTTATTTCAGTGTTTATATTATGTGTAGGGTAGGGGGAAGAAGCAAATTACTTAGTCTATTATGCTAAGCAAAACTTCCAGTAGCATTTTAGGTTAAACCAGGCAGTCTGCAAAGAACTAATACTGAAACTCAACTCGTTGCCCCCAACAATTGCAACACCTCAAAGAAAGTCACTTATGAACATCTAAGGAAAAAACCTGAAGCTCATTTGAGGATATGTATGAGCTATTTAAACCTGAACATTGAGCTGAGCACTTTCACATATGCTTGCATACCTTGTGGGGGCATTTTATCTTGTATAAATGTCCTGCAAAAAGATAGCAGAGTTTTCAAGTATGTAAATGGATATGTACTGGCTCAAGAAGAATAGAGATATATGAAACTAGAAAAACACAAGGGCAGATTTTATCTGAATTCCATGCCTGGATTAGAGGCCACCTTGTGTCTTCACATTACATGGTACCATAGCTGCAGTTCAGAGCAAGTCGACCAAGATGAGGTGGGAGATAGTGAAGCACAGATTTATGTTTTAAATTCTGGTAAATTATTTTATGGAAATAATTTTTTTATGATTGTTCAGCAGCAGTTTTTGATTCCTAGAGAATTCAGAGTGTTGAAGTGATGGATTTAAAGGAAGCCAAAGGAACACAGTTCACAAAGAAATAAGCTGTTAACGAGATGTTGCTCTTGCTACATAGCTGAGGTCAGTTGAGTCATCCTCTCTTGTAAAGCCACTAGGAATGGCTGAGTGATTAACTCATTTGCTAAATGACTGAACTAGATCAGACTCTCAAGGAATTCATGGGATGAAGAGTAGTTCAGATGTGCAGGTGCTACTACTCAGTGCCTAGAAATTATCCTCTTCTGGCAGCTATTTAATTCAGTCTAATTACGTATGCAAAATTCTGTTACTTTTATTACACACCACTCATTTTCCAAAGTAAACTGTTGTAAGGGCTATGCTGCATGTCTGTCCCCCATGCCTGTTGAATAGAATTAGGTTAAACCCAGGCAGGAAATGTAGCATACAGCTCAAAGTAACTGACTCAGAGATGAACCTTTGCAAATGCTCAAAGAATAAAATATTAAAAACTCAGTAGCTATTTCAAAATGATTGAAATGAAAAACTATTGATGATTACAACATAGTATTAATATTTCCTTGATTTCAAAGACAAAAACCTGTTGGATAATAAATTTTCCTAAAAGATGCTGGTCAGTTTTGGATCTTATGTAGTTTAAGCAAGTAAAAAGTACTGCATGATACAGTAACTGTAAAAGGTCAAGAGAATGTACTCAAGAACAGTAGATGCAATTGTGCTCAAACTATATCAGGTCATTCAGGTCATCTTTCTGACAAAGTACAGCTGTTTTAAAGGATTTAATTTCTGATGATTGCAGTTTGGGTTTTTAAAGGACAATATTGTTGGCTGAACTTTTCGGCAGAGAGTTTCAGTTTGAAATATAGTTTTAATTTAAAAAA